>NC_135783.1:158193946-159393946 GCF_051106095.1 Pogona vitticeps
TATATTAATAATGAATTGTTAATATCCAACATTAAGGTAAAGCTGAAAAAGAACACTAAAAGATTCAGAGTGCCAAAATATAATTTCAACAACATTCTTGATGAATTTAAAGTCCACATAAGGAACAGATTTGCACTATTAAATTCAACTGATCATGAAGGAGAACTGTTGATTGAAACCAGATATATTATTAGAAAAGAATACAAATAGAAAATTCATGTTGTAAAACAGAAAAGAAAAATCTAGATGGATGATGGAACAAACACTTCAAATTGCGAAAGACAGCAAAAGCAAAGGTGACAGAACTAGGGTCAAAACCTTGAATGCAGTTTTTCAGCAGCTGCCAGGTAGAGACAAAAAAAAACTACTACACCAACCAGTGCAAAGAAATAGAAGAAGACAACCAAAAGGGAAAAGCAAGAGATCTTTTAAAGAAAATCTAAGAAATCAAAGTGAATTTTAAGCCTAGATTAGGAATGCTGAATGGCCAACAGGGAAGCACACTATCTGACCAGAAAAAAAGAAAGAGAAGGTAGAAATAGCATACTGAACATCTATACATAAGAGATAAACTGATGACAGACTCCTTTAAAGAGGAATCCTATGACAAAGACCCTGCAGTTCGCACAGTGGTTAAAACGCTGTACTGCAGCTAAAACTGTGCTCACGACCTGGGGTTCAAATCCCAGGTAGCCGGCTCAAGGTTGACTCAGGCTTCCATCCTTCCGAGGTCAGTAAAATGAGTACCCAGCTTGCTGGGGGGGCAATGTGTAGCCTGTATAATTAAAAAATTGTAAACCGCCCGGAGAGTGCTTGTAGCACTATGGGGCGGTATATAAGTCCAATAAATAAATAAATAAATAAACTGCTTTAAAAGTGCTAGGAATAAATAAATTACCGTGGTACAGTATATGGGAAAACAATAGACCACACTTCCTGTCCTGCAAACAAGTCTCCCCACCAGAACAATCCTCTTCTTTTCAAGAACCACATTTCAACTCTGTGACATCAATATCTTCTCCTCTACCTCTAAACTTATCTGATTGGCTTTGAACATGTTATCAAATGAAATAATCAAAAAGCAAGGCTTTGCTCCAGGTTCAACAAGGCTACATGCTATCCAAACAATCTGGATTCTATCTCAATCTTCTTGAGTCATGTCAAGGCAGAACCTATGGCTACTAATGATAGTTGCAGGAAAATTAGCTATTTCACACATTCAATCAGTGCGAAATAATAGTTTTGCTGCTTTTTGAAGAGTTGATTTGGAAGAAGGACTGCAGTCCTTTTTACAGTATCTCCTGGGGCTGATGTTTTCCTTGCCTTGTTACTTTTTCCAAGCACTCGTTGTGCCAAAGTTGTAAGATCTCCAAATCCGCCCTTCCATGCAGTTGGTTTTACTTTCAGAATTCTTCCTCCTCAGGACCCTCGCTCAAAATAAAATAAAATAAATCCCTATGGACCAAGGGAGGTTTTGCAAATGTCTGCTTTAACGGAAAGGTGAGCTTTACAAGTCCACCAATTCTTCTTGGCCTGGATTCATTCCCCTGCTTCCCAACAGCTGTCTGTATGCACAAACACAGGCGTCCTACCGTTTTCTCCCATGCATACCTTCCTCCCTTAGGCAGAGTACCTGCAATAGCCTGGAGAAGAACACAATCACAAGAGCAACCACTCCTTTTGCCTGGCACAGCAGGAAGATAGAAAACAAGGAGAAGAAAGACAGACGTGGGACCTATTTGGGGGAAGGGGTTGGTTTCTGCACTACAGCCTCCAGAATCTCATTCCCAGTGATCCTGGCGACGGTGAGAGTTTCAGTCGTCAAAAAAACCTCTAACTTTTTTCATCTCTGGCCTCCAATGCCATCTCCCCAGTCTGCCACTATTTGTGAGACCAGAGCCCAGGCCAAGTAAGTAAAGAAAGAGAGAGTGTTTGGAGTGTGATCTGGCAAGGCAGTGGACTGAGTTGAGCTACATGGCGAGAAGCTTTTAGCAATAGTTTTTTTTCTAGAAGGAAACTGCTACATTACTTTAAAAAGCTCCTTCCTTGTTCACGTAAAAAAATTGTACTATTACCCATGAAATGTTTCAGCTGTCAAATTAAGTTTTCTGAGAGACACAGATGACAATAATTTATACAGCTCCAGCAACTGACTTAGCAGGTTGAACCAGGTGAAAAGAGAAGTGTATCAAACCAGCAGATTGACTGACAATCAAGTCAGAAATCATGTTTCTGTAGCCTATGCTTCCTCTTTTTTTTTTTTTCATCATATAACAAACAAACAAACAACACTCAAAGGAATACAGACACAGGAGGGGAAAAGGAAAACAAAGGGAAGTGGTTACAATAGTACAATATATAGTATAGTCTTGGCTCCATGGCTGTGTTACAATACTAAAATCCATAACATATGCTATATTCTCTACTCATGTTCGTTTCTGGGCCCCATCATAAAACATTTTCCAGCTTTCTTTAACATATGTTCTCGGGTTCTCACGTAATGCCTCTTACAGGCTATCCATTTCTGCAATATCTAATAATTTTTTAATCAGCTCCTCTACCTTCGGGTTTTCCTGAGTCTTCCATTTTTGGGCCCAAATCAGACTTGCAGCTGTAAATGTGTGCAACACCGTATATTTAAATTTTTATCAATAATTTCTGGCATTATATTCAGAAGAAACATTTCTGGTTTCAAGGCTGGTTTTTTGTTGTTGTTGCATAATTTCTTGTGTAATATCTTTTATCTGTTTCCAAAATCTTTTTACTCTATCGCATGTCCACCACATACGAAAAAAAGGCCCAGGTTGCTCACCATACGTCTAACATGAGTTGCTAACCCCCAACGCCATTTTTGCCAATTTTACAGGTGTGAAATGCCATCTATAAAACATCTTTAAAACATTTTCTCTCAGGTTTACTGGTTTAATCCATCTATAGTTATCATTCCACAATTTGAGTCCAATCATCTATGTCTATATTAAATTTTGTGCCCATTTAATAATCACTGCTTTCACCCTTTCATCTTCTAAATTGTATTCTAACAAAAAAGTATACATTTTGTATAATCTTATTACTAGTATAAATCCATAACTCATCCACCTGGACCTTCCCTTCATAAAAGCCCATTATTTTGTCTTTTTAAAACTTTGATTCTAATTTTAACATCACCCACCAGCCCATTGGTAGCCCCATTTCCTTCAGCTCCTGTATATTTTGTAATTGTTGCTCTTTGGTTAAAAGCTCTTTATAAGTATATCTCAGTTCTTTTGAGATTAGAGAAGGTTGTGTGAAAGCTTCCAAAGGCGCTGCCCATATCGGATTTTTTTGTATATTTGCCCCTGGAATTTTTGCCAAACCTGGTGTAGCGCTCTCCTTACAATGTGATCAGAAAAATATGTTGGTCTTTGACCTTACCATATCATATACTGTATATGTGTGTCATCCTAATCTCAAATCATGCCCTTCCAATTTAAAAAAATCTTTGTTCCTCCAAAGTAATCCATTCCTATATCCAGTTCAGTGTGCAGGCTTTGTAGTATAGTAAACAATTTGGTAAACCCATTCCTCCTCTTTCTTTTAAATCTTGTAGGGCTTTAAATTTTATTCTTGGTTTTTTAGCTTGCCATATAAACTTAGAGTATACAGTGTCTACATCCTTGAAATATTTATAATTCAACAGTATTAGCAAGTTTTCAAACAGGAACAGAAGCTTTGGTAAAATGTTCATCTTTATAGTTGCAATTCTACCCAGTATTAAAAATTCCAGTTTTCCCCAGTTTTCCAAATTTTCCTATAGAGTATTTCTTTAAGTATTGGGAGATAATTGTCTTTCATCAAGTTACTTGGGTGTTTTTTTAGATATATACTCCCAAATATTTAATTCCCATCATCTGTTCAAAGCCAGTTTCTAATTCTAATTTTTTTTTTGCTTCTTCTTGTGTCACATTTTTTGTCAGAAATTTGGGTTTTTTATAATTCAGTTTAAGTCCTGATACTGCACCAAAGTTTTCAATTGTGGATATTAATTCTCTAATTGATTCCTCTGGGTTTTCTAGCAATAGTACCAAATCATCAGCATAAGATTGTAGTTTGTATTCCTCTCCTTTTATTCTCAACCCCCTAATTCTGGGATTTTGCCTTATTTGTCTGTTTAATATTTCTAATGTCTAGATACAAAGTAAAGGTGATAAGAGGCATCCTTGTCTTGTGCCTTCTTGAATTTGGCTCTCCTCCAAAATTTGGCTCTGTAGCCTTTGCTTCTGAGCACACTAGGCTCACTCTTGAACTTTGGTATGCTAAAAAGAGAAAACCTGCCTAAATTTAAGAGCTGTGCAAAGATCAACATTTCTGTAGTGCTTTAACTGTTCCAAAGCACTCTGCATGCATTACCTAGTCATGATATTTGCAACAAGTCTGAAGGGTAAGCAGAAGCAACCTCTGCTCCATGTCCTAAATCTGGATTTTGATTAGAGATAGGCACGAACCAGCAGTTCAGGCTAGTTTATCAGCTGAGTAGGGGTTCTGTAGACTTCCCAGCCCCACCTCCTTTGGCAGGAATCCACTCAGAGGCAGTGCCCCAGCTTCCCTGACCTGCCTCCTCCAGGCACTGCCTCTGAGTGGGTGCCCACTAGAGCAGTGGTCCCCAACCTTGGGCCTCCAGATGTTCTTGGACTACAATTCCCAGAAGCCTTCACCACCACCTCTGCTGGCCAGGATGTCTGGGAGTTGAAGTCCAAGAACATCTGGAGGCCCAAGGTTGGGGACCACTGCACTAGAGGAGGCAGAGCTAGTAAACACCGAACATCTGTTTGTGCCATTTCTTATTTTGATATCTGATCTTCCATTCCAATGGGCTGAGGCTCAAGGAGTAGCTTGCTTAAGGCCACTAAGTAGACAGCAAAGATGAGAACCAGGAACATTGTGATTCACCACTTCTTCTCTATAGCCACTTTAGCTTCCGTTGGAGACCTCATGTACTTCACAGAAAGGGTCCACTTGTGTCTGTCGTGTTCCAGACTGTGAATGGAGCTAGTGGTTGAATGTCCATAAAAAGTATTTCTTTGACAAAGGGGACTTGTCAAGGAGATCAAGACATTGACTTTTCTGTATTTAAAACGATAAAAGGATCCAGTCCTAGGATCGCTGATAGGGAAGGACAACATCCAAAAAACTATGAACAATTAGTTCATACAATTAGTTCCTCTGTGCTCCTTGAAGTTGCCATGGAGCATCCCTCAAAGACCCAGGGCAAATATCTGATGATACAAGGGGGGGGTGTGGGGGGAGGGGGGAGAAGTAGAAGTTGATTCTGGTAGCAATGTCTTTTCTCTTGGCAAATGAACACAGTTGCTTACAATCTGCTTACAAGAATGGAACATTCAATAAGGCTTTAGTCCCAACATGTGTGAAACCAATCACTTATGCTTTTACATTAACACTTCGTAATTGATATACTTTCAGAATTGCCAGTAGAGATTACTGTACTGATATCATTTAAGCTGGAAAACGCACATATCATTTGGTGTTGGGTGTAATTTACTAAAGTCTGAACACTAAGGAGTACTTGTGAAGGCTTTCACGGCCGGGATCTAATGGTTGTTGTGGGTTTTTCGGGCTCTTTGGCCGTGTTCTGAAGGTTGTTCTTCATGACGTTTCGCCAGTCTCTGTGGCCGGCATCTTCAGAGGACAGCACTCTGTCCACTCTGTCCTCTGAAAATGGCGGCCACAGAGACTGGCGAAACATTAGGAAGAACAACCTTCAGAACATGGCCAAAGAGCCCAAAAAAAAAAAACCACAACAACCACTAAGGAGTACTTTTGAGCATTCTGGGCCAAACTACGTATGGAGACCGCACAGGCAACTTTCCAATTAAGGAAAATTTGTACTGCCTTCCTGAAGATGAATTTTAAAACATTTAGTTTTATTTTTCAGAAAACAAAATGCAGCGATGAAAATCAGGAGAAAAACAAGAACCATGATATCTAAATGAAACAATTTCCCTTAAAGTGAAATACTAATATTAATAATAATTAAGTCAATTCCAACTTATGGGGACTAGAGGGGGATATTCATATTTGTAAATGAATACGAATATCACCGCACAGGTGGTGTTAACGAGGGTCCGGCCCCATGGGGCCGGACGGCCCACTTACCAATCCACTGCACACAGGGATGGTGTGATTCTATGAATGGCTCCACAGCGCGCAATCCGCTCACCACGCCTGGCAAGAGGTGGGAGGACAAGCCTCACTGCAAGATCGAAGAGTGGCGGGCTGCTTACGTGCTGTGTAGTCATTCGTAGAATCGCACTGTCCATGTCCTCTGCGAATCAGTGAGTGGACCATCTGGCCCCATGGAGCTGGACCCTCATTAATGCCCCTGTGCGGGGATATTCATATTCGTATACAAATACGAATAACCTCATCTCTAATGGGGACCTTTTCCAGGGTTTTCTAGGTACACAGTACTCGAAAGTAGTTTACCATTCCCCTCCTCTAGGGGCACTCTGGTGCTGTGCAGCTTACCCAAGGCTAAAGAGAGGCACACTGGGAAATCAAACTCCAACCCATAGCTCTGGAGCCAGGTACCTAGTTCACTAAGCAATCCAGCTAGCACACTAACCTTACAGAATAGTAAAATAAGGAATAGAGTGAATGCAAGTTATTCCCACAAGTATTTATTATTATTTATCATTTCTGACATTTTATACTACCCATCAACGAAGTTCCTAATGAGATAATAAAAATACAGGTTGATTATGTTGGAAAAAAGGCTTTGAGACATTGAGACAAAATATAAATAATAACCTTTATCTAGTTCTCTTAGGAAAGTGGTAAACAGGACATCCTAAGAAAACAATAAAACCAGTAAAACTACATAATAAAGCATACCAAACAATAAAAGGAATTAAGGCAGCAGCAGCTCAGGCAACACCCACAAACTCAGGCAAGCACACGGAGTCTCTGCCTCGCTCGGTCAGTCAGCACCATTGAAGTGAATTGAGGGAGAGAGACTGAGCTTTATAGAGCCTCATTGATTTTAAGGGACAGGTGAGGTCTTTAGGGATATTAACCCACAGTGGGCAGAATGTTATATCTTGCAATATGCCAACAAATTAAAGATACAAAATGAAATCTTTCACATAATGAATTAATGCAGGTCGCCAAGCCCCGGTCCGCGGCCCAGTGCTGGTCTGTGGGCTTGCCAGAACTGGATCCCGGATACGGATCTCCAACACCCCCCCCACGGATGCACGGTGGGTTTGTCATGCTCAAGCAGGGGGGTGTCATGCTTGTGCTGGGTGTGTTATGCTCACACAGGGGGCATGTCACATTTGCACGGGGTGTGTCACACACCCCACGCATGGAGCCCACTCCCTCCAACTGGTCCACAGCCCCAAAAAGGTTGGGGACCACTGAATTAATAAATGAATGAACTCAAAATTTGAAAATATAATCAACATAAAACTAACAAAGCAGCATAGCTAATAGGGATGAGACTTTTGTCTTGTCACAAACTGGAAAAAACACCATAATTTGTGTTTCTTCCATTGTTTTCTGGAAGAGTCTCCAGAATACTAATCACCCCTGTTAATGGAAGAGGGTCACATTAATGGTTTCCTTCTTCCATGCAGGCTTCATTTCACCTCACTGTGTATAAAATCACCTGGGAAAATATATTCTAATAGCATCATGAGGGCTGCTGTCAGCAGCCAATCAGAATATCTAGGAGTGGGAGGAGTTGCTATTTTGAATTGGTAAATGCTGCCTCATTCCCCTTTACTCTCTACCAGCTCACAAGAAAGGGGGACACAGCAGAAGAAGGAAAAGGGACCGCCTCTGGCCATCTGAGCCTTGCAAGCAGCTCCGATGGAAGTGAGTGAGCGCTGTGCTTTGGGTTGCCAGTATAAGGTTTCCTGCACCATTCCTTCCTCTTCCTTTCTTTCCCTGACTCTCTTCCATTTTGACTAGCTTACTGTTCTGCCATCTCTGCTGTTAGTGGGCACTCACTCCCTTTGCCATAATTTTCCACCCAACCCAATGTGAAGACCCTCACACACAAACCCATTTTGAGACTTTAGGACAGGTCTTCTTCGATCTGGGTGTCAGTAATTTGTATGGGTTCTTTGGGGCTTTTGGGGGTGACTGACAGGTTGAAGATGGATGAAAAAAACACAGACTGAAAGAAGATGGAAGTGCTAGCTCTTTCCATGTTAAACGGAAGGCCCAATAAACAGAAGAGATGGAAACAGAAGAGACATTCCTCAAAAGAACCTGATACAAATGAAATACGGATATTTTTGTTGTATACACCCCTAATAACCACCTGGCCAGCTTAAAAAAAAACCTCTTAAAAACCTGCTCAAGTCTACCATAAGATCAGTAAAAGATGAACATAAGTGCCAGAACATAGTAAACTTACTAATGTCAGACTGAAAACACCATTTAAAATGCAACTAAAAAGCCTGGTTGTGAGGATGTGATCACAGTGAAATGAGATATAGAAAATATTTGCATTATTAATACTGGTAATGAACTTTCAAAATGTTGATTACCATAAACATCCTGGCAAAGGTAAAAGTAATTATCTAATGCTGAGTCTGTGAATCAATACACAGTTGTTGTTACATGTGGGGTTCAGTTAATACTAGACATCTGTGAGCTAGTATGGCAGTACAGTTTACTCTGACTCTGGTCCTACAGCCACATGTGTGTGATATATTAGTGATCTACACATGATGTTCCACCGATCTGCAGAAATGGATTGTAATCCACAGAACATCACAGTCAAGTAAATCTATTAGTCCTAAAGCCTTAGTTTTGGTCTTGATTTGTATGGTTTGGATTTGTTTGGTTTGATACACTGTGATGATCTGCAAACAAATTTATATTACCTGTTTGGATAGGGAACAATCAGAGAAATTATTTTATGCTTCCTAATACTTGCTCTGCTATGTTTTAATAGCAAATGATCTTCCATGAGTTCATAACAGTCCATGAGATACTTGAGAATTTTTTTTAAAAAACCCTGATGCTTTAACCCAAAGTATTGTATGTGGGCAGTTAATGGCAGTGTCAACAATTATATGGAATTATGATGAATTAATGTAATATACCCTACTTTGGAGAATATTACATTTCTGGGTTACCACATGGTGGTAATGGTGAAAAATCTCAGAGGAGATTGGCTAAGACTTCAAACAGAAGGAATAAACTGAAACACTATGTAAACAACAGAACAGTGAATGGTAATTTTATTGCTGCTTTTATATCTACTGTATAATGTTTGCCAAGTGCATATGCATGTGGTACTTTCCCAAACGTTACCAAATGGCCCCTGGAGTAACTGAAAATATCTTGAGCAAAAGCATGTGCCTCGGGTTCCACCCCCAGCACATTTGGGAGCATGGCATATCCTATCCTATACTAGGCAGAAATGTCAAGGAAGTGAACCAGAGTAGATTCAGTTAGGAAATGCAAAAATACGTCTCTCTAGAGTCACTAGCCAATCCAGCCTGAACACAAAGAAATCAAAACAGTCTTCAGTTCTTAAATGTTAGGAATCCATTCAAGTCTAAGAAAGAAGAAAACTCACTACCATTGTTTTTCCAAAGAGTGAATACAGTGGACCCTCTACTTAAGGAATTAATCCGTATTGGAATGGTGGCTGCAAGTCGAAAAGTCTGTAGGTCAAATCTCCATTGACCTACAATGCATTGAAAACCGATTAATCCCATAACCAGTGGTTTTTATTCTATTTTTGTCCCATTTTGAGTTTTTTTTGGTCTGTAAGTCGATTCTCCGGCTGCAAGTCGAATCTAAATTTTGCAGCCAGAGAAGTCTGTAACTCAAAAAGTCTGTAAGTCGAGCCGTCTGTAATTTGAGGGTCCACTGTAATGTACGAAGCAACCACAGGGAACTGTCTAAGTGGGTAAGGGGAGGTATGTAGAAAGGCTGTCACATGCCTAAATGAAGGAGCAGTAAGGCTACTGTTGAAAAAACCCTCCCTGACCCCCAAGCTATTGGATAACTACAAACCCATCTTCAGTACTGTATTCCATTTTTGTCATGGTATTGGGGCAAGTAGGGACTTCAGGGTTTCTTGGGTGAGATACAGTAGTGCCTTGCTTAACGATTGCCTCGCTTAACGAGGAAATCGCTTGACGATTAGGTTTTTGCGATCGCTTTTGCGATCGCAAAACGATGGTTTAAATGGGAAAATCCGCTTCACAATAATCGGTTTCCTGCTTCGGGAACCGATTTTCGCATTACGATGATCTAAAAACAGCTGACCGCTGGGTTTCAAAATGGCCGCTGGGTGTACAAAATGCCCCCCCTGCTATTTTCTAGGATGGATTCCTCGCTTTACAGGCAGCAAAAATGGCTGCCTCTATGGAGGATCTTCGCTGGACGGTGAGTTTTCAGCCCATTGGAACACATTGAAGGTTTTCAATGCGTTTCAATGGGCTTTTATATTTCACTTAACAAGGATTTCGTTCTACAGTGATTTCGCTGGAACGGATTATCCTCGTTCGCACCACTGTAGTTTCCTTCATTCACTTCAGACTGTTTCAAGTCCAGCTATGGAAGAAAAGTGGTTTTGATGGACTTAGTGGGTGACCTACATTAAGAACTGGATGGAAGAGTGTGTCCCTACTGGTTCCACAGGATCTCTAGAGTCTTTTGATATCATTCTGGGTCATATCTCTGGAATAGAACTTGGGTGGACCTGTTTTACAGGAGCTCCAATCCTCTCTAGAGGGGCAAGCTCAAAAGATTGTCCTGGTGGAATCCTCTCTGACACTTGAGCCTTATGAGGTTTCTCAGGAATCAGTACTTTCCCCCACATTATTTAACAAATACATGAAACCACTGACAGGGGATCCAAGAATGTTGGGATTCGGTGCCACCAGTATAATGATTAGGGATAGAATTTTCAGAATTTTTTGGATTATAAATCCTATATTTCTCCATCCTGTGCAGAATGAAACCTTCCAGCTAATACCAAGGCAGGAAGCCTAGATTGAAGTAAGCCTAACTAGGCCTCAGAGCCTTCCAGTGTAAGCCTTTCTCCCAGGTCAGCAATATTTGGCTGCCTATAAGGTAGAACTTCCAGAATGGAGAAATATGGACATCGTATTCCAATCCGTAATGCTGATATCACTCAACTCTGTTTCTCATTTCTATCCAAGGAACCAGTTTTGATCCTAATTCAGCATCTGATGTCAGTCATGAATTGGAAGATGTCTGTTTTGCATAGAGTGTGCTTTTTCTCACCTTTGATTCTTGCATTTGATTGAGTTTTCTTTTGTAACCCAGCACTGGAAGGTAAACACAAGCTTCATTTACATTTCTGATATCAAGGCACATATATGTAAGGAAATTACACTGTGTAAGAGAAAAAACAGAGTACTCTCAGGGATTACACTTATTCCTTTGTATCTCTCTTGATCCTGGATCTAGAGATAGCCACTAATCGAATCACAAACCAGAAAAATCAATGATTCAGTACAGGACCCAGTTCAGGGATTCTGTTTTGCTGAAGCGAAACAAGCACTGAACTTTTTCCCCCTTGGAACTTCATTTTGCTACAGCCAGCGCCTGCGCAAAGGCAGTGGGCTCAGCAACTAGAAAGGAAGCTGACCCATTGTCTCTGGTGATGGTAGCAGCAGCAGAGGAGACAGCAGCGGCAGGACCTGGCAGGGAGGTGATGGGGCAGTGGGAAGGGGGGAGGTGGGTGTCCCCCCCCCCCTCAGCTCAATCTCAAAAACTGAACCACAAATGGGTTCATTTGGGGGGGCGGAGGAGGCTCACGATAGTTCATGGTTTGAACTACCACGTTTTCCAGTTGATGCCCATCTTTACCTGGGATGTATTCACACACCCCTCTCTCTCCCTCCCTCTCTCCATCTTCAACTTTCCATCCTTTCACAGATGTTGGGCAGAAAAAAGCCTCAAGAGGAACCACTGTGCAAGGGAGTGGGGGTTAGCTAGCCCACTCTTTCAACTTTCTTTCTGCCCTCTGAACACACACCACCCCCCCTCGGCTTTCACATAAGAGGGAGTGATCTTTGTTAAGCAATATACCTTCCTACGAAAAGCAGGGTGGAGGAAGCACAGGGCCACTAAACCCAATGTATAAATTGCCTAACTGGTTGAATGATCCAACCAGTGTTAAGCACTTCGAAGTATCACAACTTCCAGCAGGAGAGAGATAAGCACTAAATCAATGTGCCTTAGAACTTCTTGATATTGGCTAGCTTGCATCTCCAATAGTTTGGCCAGTGTTTTTGCAGGGAATTCTTACAAGCACTGTGCATCTATTGGTAAATAAGGACTAGACAGTCCCTCACAAAAGACTGGCATAGGGCCTCTCCTCTTGGAGCAGGCTCAGCTTTTATGGTGTAATAGGCTCACATATTATTCTCCTGACAACCAGGAGAAGTGTTATAAGCTCACAATGAGCGTTGGGCTACGGAGTGACTCTAGAGAGACCCATGGAAAAGGATTACGCTCTTTAATCTCTGCAATGCTTTCGTTCATCTGAACCAAACCCTGAAACCAAAATCTAATCTGCCCATGAACTTGGAGGAAGTCAGAAGCTGAAACTATAGAACCACGTAACCTGTTTTTCTTTTCATTACTTTCTCGCTTTCCTGTTTTGTCAGATTCCTCCAGAGTTCTGGGGTTTGTTTATTTGTATGTGTGCTTTTTTCTATTTTTCTTTTTGAGAAGCATGCTGCCTCCAAAAGAGACTGAAAATCACTAACCAGTCTACATAGCAAAGATACTGTACTTTCCTTGAGTTCCTTAGAAAAACATTGCTGGGGGCAGAGCGAAGGGAAAAAGAGAGAGAGAGAAAAACAAAGGCACAAATTATTAGTAATTTTGAATATGGTCCTGATCTGGAAAGTCAAGTTAGGATGAATTTGAGATAGAGATAGGCCTGTCTGAAAAAGATTAAGGAGACGCACCTTCAGATTTTCCTGACATGGTAGAAGGACTATGCCTTCAAAATAAAGGAGCCAACAACATTATTTGTTCAGCTAAATGAAGTAGTGGGCATTTGTGAAGCATGGTCACGTGCTGAGGCCAGTCAAAAGAGGACATCTGCCCTGAAACAGACATTGTGTGTTTAGTCGTTTAGTCGTGTCCGACTCTTCGTGACCCCATGGACCAGAGCACGCCAGGCCCTTCTGTCTTCTACTGCCTCCCGGAGTTGTGTCAGGTTCATGTTGGTTGCTTCGCAGACACTGTCCAGCCATCTCATCCTCGGTCGTCCCCTTCTCCTCTTGCCATCACATCTTCCTAACATCAAGGTTTTTTCCAAGGACTCTTTTCTTCTCATGAGATGGCCAAAGTACTGGAGCCTCAGCTTCAAGATCTGTCCTTCCAGTGAGCACTCAGGGTTGATTTCCTTTAGAACTGATAGGTTTGTTCTCCTTGCAGTCCAGGGGATTCTCAAGAGTCTCCTCCAGCACCACAATTCAAAGGCATCAATTCTTCGGCGGTCTGCTTTCTTTATGGTCCAGCTCTCACTTCCATACATCACGACAGGAAAAACCATATCTTTGACTATTCGGACTTTTGTCGGCAAGGTGATGTCTCTGCTTTTCAAGATGCTGTCAAGATTTGTCATCGCTTTCCTCCCAAGAAGAAGGCGTCTTTTAATTTCAGGGCTGCTGTCTCCATCTGCAGTGATCATGGAGCCCAGGAAGATAAAATTTGACACTGCCTCCATATCTTCCCCTTCTATTTCCCAGGAGGTGATGGGACCAGTGGCCATGATCTTAGTTTTTTTGATGTTGAGTTTCAGACCATTTTTTGCACTCTCCTCTTTCACTCTCATTACAAGGTTCTTTAATTCCTCCTCACTTTCTGCCATCAGAGTGGTATCATCTGCATATCGGAGGTTGTTGATATTTCTTCCGGCAATCTTAATTCCGGCTTGGGTTTCTTCCAGTCCAGCCTTCCGCATGATGTATTCTGCATATAAGTTAAATAAGCTGGGGGACAATATACAGCCTTGCCGTACTCCTTTCCCAATTTTGAACCACTCAGTTGTTCCATGACCAGTTCTAACTGTTGCTTCCTGTCCCACATATAGGTTTCTCAGGAGACAGATAAAGTGGTCAGGCACTCCCATTTCTTTAAGAACTTGCCATAGTTTGCTGTGGTCCACACAGTCAAAGGCTTTTGCATAGTCAATGAAGCAGAAGTAGATATTTTTCTGGAACTCTCTGGCTTTCTCCATAATCCAGCGCAAGTTAGCAATTTGGTCTCGAGTTCCTCTGCCTCTTCGGAATCCAGCTTGTACTTCTGGGAGTTCTCGGTCCACATACTGCTGAAGCCTACCTTGCAGGATTTTGAGCATAACCTTGCTAGCGTGCGAAATGAGTGCAATTGTACGGTAGTTGGAGCATTCTTTGGCACTGCCTTTCTTTGGGATTGGGATGTAGACTGATCTTTTCCAATCCTCTGGCCACTGTTGAGTTTTCCAAACTTGCTGGCATATTGAATGCAGCACCTTAACAGCATCATCTTTCAAGATTTTAAATAGTTCAACTGGAATGCCATCACCTCCACTGGCCTTGTTGTTAGCCAGGCTTTCTAAGGCCCACTTGACTTCGCTCTCCAGGATGTCTGGCTCAAGGTCAGCAACTACATTGTCTGGGTTGTCCGGGATATCCAAATCTTTCTGATATAATTCCTCTGTGTATTCTTGCCACCTCTTCTTGACATCTTCTGCTTCTGTTAGGTCCCTCCCATTTTTGTCTTTTATCATGTTCATCTTTGCGCAAAATGTTCCTCTAATATGTCCAATTTTCCTGAACAGATCTCTGGTCTTTCCTTTTCTGTTATCTTCCTCTATTTCTTTGCATTGTTCATTTAAGAAGGCCCTCTTGTCTCTCCTTGCTATTCTCTGGAAGTCTGCATTCAATTTTCTGTAACTTTCCCTATCTTCCTTGCATTTTGCTTCCCTTCTCCTCTCTGCTATTTCTAAGGCCTCGTTGGACAGCCACTTTGCTTTCTTGCATTTCCTTTTCTTTGGGATGGTTTTCATTGCTGCCTCCTGGACAATGTTACGAGCCTCTATCCAAAGTTCTTCAGGCACTCTGTCCACCAAATCTAGTTCCTTAAATCTGTTCTTTACTTCCACTGTGTATTCATAAGGGATTTGGTTTAGATTATACCTGAGTGGCCCAGTGGTTTTTCCTACTCTCTTCAGTCTAAGCTTGAATTTTGCTATGAGAAGCTGATGATCAGAACCACAGTCAGCTCCAGGTCTTGTTTTTGCTGACTGTATAGAGCTTCTCCATCTTTGGCTGCAGAGAATATAATCAATCTGATTTCGATATTGCCCATCTGGTGATTTCCATGTGTAGAGTCGCCTCTTGTGTTGTTGGAAAAGAGTGTTTGTGATGACCAGCTTATTCTCTTGACAAAACTCTATTAGCCTTTGTCCTGCTTCGTTCTGAACTCCAAGGCCAAACTTCCCTGTTGTTCCTTTTATCTCTTGGCTCCCTACTTTAGCATTCCAGTCCCCTAGAATGAGAAGAACATCTTTCTTTGGTGTCAGTTCTAGAAGGTGTTGTAAATCTTCATAGAATTGTTCAATTTCAGTCTCCTCAGCAATGCTGGTTGGTGCATAAACTTGGATTATTGTGATGTTGAATGGTCTGCCTTGGATTCGTATTGACATCATTCTATCATTTTTGAGATTGTATCCCATTACAGCTTTTCCCACTCTTTTGTTGACTATGAGGGCTACTCCATTCCTTCTACGGGATTCTTGCCCACAGTAGTAGATATGATAATCATCTGAGCTGAATTCGCCCATTCCTGTCCATTTTAGTTCACTGATGCCCAGGATGTCGATGTTTATTCTTGCCATCTCCTGTTTGACCACCTCCAGCTTCCCAAGGTTCATAGATCTTACATTCCAGGTTCCTATGCAGTATTTTTCTTTACAGCATTGGACTTTCCTTTCACTTCCAGGCACGTCCACAGCTGAGCGTCCTTTCGGCTTTGGCCCAGCCACTTCATTAGCTCTGGAGCTACTTGTACTTGTCCTCCGCTCTTCCTCAGTAGCATGTTGGACGCCTTCCGACCTGAGGGGCCCATCTTCCAGCGTCATATCTTTTAGCCTTTTGTTTCTGATCATGGGGCGTTCTTGGCAAAGATACTGGAGTGGCTTGCCATTTCCTACTCCAGGTGGATTGCGTTTAGTCGGAACTCTCCACTATGTCCTGTCCGTCTTGGGTGTCCCTGCACGGCATAGCCCATAGCTTCTCTGAGTTACTCAAGCCCCTTCGCCACGACAAGGCAGCAATCCATGAAGGAGGAAACAGACATTACAGAATGCTAATTAGCTTGTAAAACAAACAAACAAAAGTCAAAGCCTAAATTGCCCCCAAAAGCTCTTTGCAGTGATGGTGTATTCTGCCATAAAGGATATTTGATGGGTTCCCCCCCTACACACAGAGAGAGTCTCTTAGAAGACTTGTTAGTTTAAAAGTAAGTATATTTTTCAGCAGAGCACTGTTGTGTATTTTTGCTATATTCCAAAATGTCCTTATAAGCCTACAAAATGGCAATTGAAGGCACACCATTATACCATCGATAGATGCCTCTATCAGAGTAAGTCTCACTTTGCTAAGTGAACTTGCTCCCAAGCAAATGTGCATAAGTATCTTTTGTACTGTGCCTAATTTATTCTATAAACCTGGGGGGAAGGGAGGAGGTAAAATACATTATGTTGATTATTTGCTTTTGTTTATTAACTTGTTCCGAATGTTTGGAGAGAGCCTTCTATCAGCAGACCTAAAGAACAAGAAGACACGCGCACACCAACAGTTGATTTGTATATGCTAAACATTTCACAAATGGCTGGAAATAACAAGCAGGATTAACTAGTCCAATATTTATTCCCTGTTCCCTCACTATAACAAAAATTTCATTAAAAGGAAAAGAGAGAGGGGGGGTAACAGTTCTTCCTACCTCATGCCACTTCCCCTACCCCTTCACTCACCCCCCACACACGCACACACCTTTTGGCTCTGATACCTCGAAAGATTGCTACATGGAGCTAATGCAGAACTCAACACTTCACGATTAATTTGCATGTCGGTCGGCAGTCAGCGCTGCGGCTTTCAGATTAGGAACATGCCACTGCACACAAAAAGGCACAAAAGAACAAAAAGTGAATTTCAGCCTTGCCCTTCTTTTCCAGTCAGTGCGTTCCCAACCCATGTCTATTGACGAGCACTTGGAACAATACCAAAACGCAATGTAAGATCAATCTTGCTGTTTACTTCATGGAGTTGAAGGAACAAAGGAGAGAAGAAAGGGCTTAAACCCAGCTGTAGTAAGAAGAAAGTGGGGGGGGGAGGGGGGAAAGAGCACGGATGAAGGATGAAAAATGTGCCTGATGGGCACTCATTTAGAAAATAGGCAGCTCCAGCTGGAGCTGAAACCAATGATGATGGTTTGTATTTTGTACTGTATCTTCAGGGGATAAAAGCGCTTTTATCGGATACCATTGGAGGCCAACATGAAACACAGCAGCAAAAGGCTGAGATCCCTACCAGAGAGAGAACAAAAATCCCCATAATTGGAAAAGAGGTTTGTGGTAACAACTGCAAGCCTTTTCTCCCTTTACAGTGTGGTGATAACACAATCCAGTCTTCCTTCTAATTCCACATATCAAGCCACCAAATGGATTATTCGGCCAGAAGTTACCATATTTTACTCTGATAAATATCACTGATTATGATATGTGGCTATGAATCTACAGGACAACGTGTATATATGTACAGTATATGTATAACATTTGTGGTCACATTAGCCAAACAAACAGAGATAAGTACAAGCAGGTTAGAAATCTGTTTTCTACCTTTAGAAACGCTATCTAACAGAAAAGGTGCAAACATAACAAGGCTTATCCAACAGCATATTCTACCACTGACAATGAATGCATTTACCATCCTAAGCATGGTCGGTACAGGACAATGTAATGCCTGAGACAAAAGAAACACAGGGTAGAGAGTGGAAAGATATTGTTGCCTTCCAGAGAGGTGGCTAAACTAGGCTGCAATATAGGAGAATGCATCAGTGGATGTTACTACATTGGCACATATTAAATGGCACCTCATATATTTGAGCAACAAAACAAGGGAATTGGAAAACTGGCACAGAAACTGTCATTATGACATGCCAGATTTGTATTATCATGAAGGTTCCCAGCTCTCGGGGTACCACATGAAGCATCAGGGAATTGTTCTGCATCTCCAGGGCGGATGCAAATCTCAGGGCAAGGAGGGGGAATTTTGATTTCTGTGGATGAGTTGGGGGGCAATATGGTGGCAACCATTGGAGGTGCTGGACACAATTTGTTCCCTGCCACACCCCATCCCTCACTAGTTTCTAGGGTCTGTACTACCTGGTTAGCCAGGTTTTTCCCCAGATTTGGGGCCCATTCATCCAGATCCCCTTTGTACCCATTTCCACAATCAGATGGCCCGGAAACAAAGCCAATTTTGGCTCCTAATGTTTGCACATCCTGGCTCATGACATCTCAAGGACCTGCTGCCTGGCCTCAGCTTGGGTCTGAAATCCGAGGGAATGGGAAGCTGTTGCACTGTCAGCCCTATCAGGATGGAGGTCGTGCAGGACTACATTGCCTTCCTTTTTATTAGTCATTTATTAGCCATGTTTCCTTTTGAAACCATTCCTTCCAATTATTCTCAGTCAGTAGAAAAAAAACTTTTGAGTTCCAGTTTGGAGATAGGTGTGCTATAGATCCTGTTGTAAAAAGCCTTCTCTAATCTGAGGAATCTTTTTGATACTGAGTGGAAGAAGTGTGTTAAGAAAGCTTCTGCTTTTTTGTCTAGAGATCTGTCTCTCTGGGCTCGATCACACCGCCAAAAGAACCCCAACTGTACCCAATTTGGCCATTATTTAGGTCATTTCATAATTTTCTGTTCACACAGTGCATGGCCAACAGTGATTCATTTGCACTGGCAATTGGTTTACTTCCCCCTTGCCAGGAGAGTTGTTTTTAATTGTACTGATGATGTATCACTTCATTCCTTGTCATTTCAGCATTGCTGTTGATTTATTTCCTTTGAAAGGGGGGGCTGGTGTGGCCACTACATGACTACTGCATTTGTACTCCTTTAAAAAAAATTAAAAGGAATGTTGATAAATCGCTAGTGGCTGTCCCTGCTAAAAAAATGCATCCATGCTCAGAAAAAAAGGGCCTTCCCCTCTCCCTTGCAAGTGAAAGACGCTTGAGATTTCCTGCTTTGAATTGTAAAGAAATGAGTTGAATTGTAAAGATATGAGTGTTGCAGTTTTTTAATCCTGCTCTTTGCAATACTGTGTGGATCTTTTAATGCCTGCTTCCTGCTCCTAACACTGGTCAAAAGGGGAAAGAAAAATGAAACCAAGAACTAAGAGGGAGAAATATGCATGGATATAAGGAAAAGAGGACGAGTGTATAAAGGGGGGGGGGGAAGCCTTGTACTGCTTCATCGATATATCAGCTTTGGTAATTAAAAAAAGGGCAAGGGGGGCTTGATTGCCCCCACAAACAGCAGCGAAAATGAGTTGATACAAAACTAAAGAGCAGTATAGCCTGCTATAATGGTTCAAGTAAAAAAGAGTGAACTGATACCGATAAAAACAATGTGAATGTTCCCACTTATATATATACCACATGACCACTGGGAAAAAATGTATTGGTGCAACAGAGGTATGAAAAGAATCGACATAACTGGGTTTTTTTTTCTCTTGTGTGATCAAGCCCTCTGTCAAGTGATTCAGCTTTATTTTATCACCCCTGGGATACCCAACCCCAATCATAGGAGCTCACTTCAGCAGGAAACTGGTGCACCAAACCAAATGCCAAATAAATCTGTTAATCTTTGGGGTGGCACGCAGTTTATTTTAAATCTTTACCATGTTCTAATACTAATTTGACCAGGATACATTTGAGCTTTGCGAATTTCTGTATGAAATAACCTGATCTGTTAAAATGGAACAGAATTATGAATTCTCTAACTCATAAAGTCCCACTTTCTCACTTGGGATGGCAGTTCTCCATTACATGAAACACCCATACAAATAATTGGACTTCTGTGCCTTTTTTCCCCTCCTGAATTTTTCAGCTAGCCTAGTGAAGATTTTAAGAGAACTTGAAAGCTGTATTTATATGTATTTACAGTTGATCCTAATAAATGTGCAGTATGGTATATCTATGGGTTTTGGATTTTGTTTTATTCCTACAGATAAATATGGACTCATTCTTCTTTGCAGTCCAGCAGATATGAGGATGTACTGTACCATCATCTTCCTGGCAAGGGCAATTTGCCTCTTTGAAGAATTCAAGGGGGAAAATGGCTTCCTTCCCTCCTTGCTTCCTGAGTTTGCCCCTTCCTTGTATTCCTTTAGGAGAGTGTTGCAAACAGCACTTTTCAGGGAGGCTTTTCAATCTGATGCCAGCTGAGCATTTTGCCTCCAGCTCTGCTTTTCTATGATAACTTGGTTGTGTTACTGCTTTATATTTTAGTGTTTTGTCAATAACCTTGTTTTTAATCCTTTGTAAACCACCCAAAATAGTACTGAAGCACTCATGGGGCAGTATACATACATACATACATACATACATACATACATACATACATACATACATACATACATACATACATACATACATACATACATACATACATACATACATACATACCTATTTTGCATCTGAAATAGGATCTCATCAGATATATCTGCCTTACCAACCAGCCCTGCAAAGTAGGCCCATATTTATCTTTCCTGTGGCCAGGAAAAAGTCAGGGAGCAAAGTGAAGTGCCTCGAACTGGCACTTACAAGAATATTTTCTCCCCTGCATCTTCCCCACACAGGGTGCAGGATGCAGGAGTGAAGCCTGGCTTCTGTCAGAAGTACAAGGGAAATATAGTTTCTCTGCAGCTATTGCCAGAAGCTCCAAGCAACAATAGGGATATGGTCACACTCCTCATAACATCTATGCTGTAAAGGGTTTAAGGTGGGGGAATCTGAACTCCTACCCTGTTGCAGTTTCTCTCCCCCCCCCCCCGATTTACCCTGACAGCTGATCTAAAACAGCAAAAATTGAAGGATCCTAGTCTGCTTTAGCGAGCAGAAAAGGTGGAAGGGATTATTTTTTTCCCCACATGTCTAAAATGAAAATGAAAGATAAAGGCTGAAGAGGAGAACCCCAGTCACAGGCTGTGTAGATATTCTTTTATAAAGATGGGTAATCCACATAAATAAATGCTCACATAAATGGACTCTGCTCATGAGCAGGGCAACAGGAGGAGCCTGAACTCATGCAAGGTTAGCTTTCACTCCATGAACGCTAACACCCCCTGTTGTGAATTCATAGAAGAGGAATTACCTGAATTCAACCTTCTAACATTAAAATGTACAAGCAAGTTTTACTCCATCATTTCTGTTATTTCTTTGAGTTAGCTACCCCCAGTAGCATCCACATGGCTCCTAAAGATAGTTCACGAAAAGGAATACTCAATGTTCTAGAAGACAGATATCAGCTTTCTAGCTACAGAAACATTTCTACCTGTAAGAGGGATTCAATGGTAAAACAAGATACTAACATACATTCTGAGATCTCTTTCCATCAAGGTTTCCTACAGGAGATAACAGAAGCATCTGTTGCATGCTTTAGATATGGGAGCTGCATTGCCAATGCTGGACTTCTATCAAATAGGTTTTCCTTGCTATGATTTTGCATTGCTAAAGACGAACAGCACCATGAAGTTTTATGGAAACAGTCCCTCTATCATTATTTAATTAGGTGATGTTTACATTCAGCAGCTGTGGCTTCATTGTTTAGTTTGCCAAACACAGGAACATGTGCCAAACAAATGCTTGGAAATGTTGCTGTACGATTTGTAAAGGCCCGAAGAGGTTGCACAAAGCATTTCATTATTCTTTCTCACAGAATTAGGCATGCACCATTCATGTCCAACCGAAATTTTCAGTAAGATGGGAAAGCCTATAGATGAATGGATGACCGGTCAGATCATGCCTTCTACATAAGGGTTAATTTAAAAGGAGTGCGCTATTCCCACCTTCCCTGCTCCTATTGGGCCCATATGAAAAGTTATAACCAGCAACAGGTCCGGAAAGCTCCCTATCCAGTGAAAAGGCCCTTCATGTGAACCCAAAATCAGAGGAGAGCTTCCAGGTATTGAGCAAAGTCCCCTCTTTATTATTGAAACCTGAAATTTCCAGCTAGCTCTTCAAGTCTGCAGTGCTCTGATAGGATTTTGTTTCACATCAAAGATCCTGAACTTTCAACATCTGGACAGGAAAATTTAGGGACTTTTCTACCTCTCCCTTTCCCCCCACCCCCACCAATGCTGCAATGCAAAGCCTAAAGAAGGTCCCTGCAGTACATTTAGCCAGTATTTGTTATTGCGGAGGTCAAATAAAGATCTTCTCTAGCCTAGTTTTTGAATGTTTTTACAAGGACCACAGAGCTTTTATTTATTTATTTTCTATTCACGCATGCTTTTCATATGGCTGAAATGATATACAGTAGGTGGTGGGGCTGGTGAACACCCTTCTTTGCATGTTTACTTAGCACTTGTATAGAAAGCCAAAAAAGAGGTAGACAGATAGCAGTGTGTAATACGGACAGTTATTTGTGCTGAATATGCAATCACAGGAACATTGTCCTTCATTAATCCACAATTTCATCTGTGAGACTAATATACATAAAGATCCCTGGATATCCTTATGCCAAAATCATAGAGAGGTGAGGAATGAAGAACAAAAAAACAATTGGGCATACAGTGGTTCTATAACCACTGTTTCCCCATTCATTGAAATCTGCAGTCAAGAAACTAAAGTAACAATACTTACTCCAGCCACCTCTTGCAGACACCCAACCACCAGGTAATTTCCGGGGATGTTGGCAAGTCTTGGGTCCAAGTTCCAGGTCTGAGTCCAAGTCTTTGGTACTGGTTGAACAGGCAAAGAGGAGGAAAAGAGGAGCATGCGCTGGATGGTGGGTGGGGGGATCCAGCTGGGGAGGTGGGGGAAGGAAATGTGTGGCACCTGTGATGTTGCATTTCCGTACCAGAATGAACCTCCGAACCAAGGTTTGTGCCTGTCTCTGCTTGTTAGTCAAGTCCGAGTTGAGTCACTGGAGCAACTTGAGTCTGACTTGACAGCAAGTCCCCATCCCCGGTCATTTCCCACGAACAGGTAGCCATATGGTAAAGCTGGAAACAAAACACAATCTCAGCCGCCTGTACCAATAAATCCCCCCCATTTGTGTGTGAAGAGGAAACCTTATCCTATTGATTTAGATGTTGACATTAACTGCTCTTATCCTAGCCTGAGACGTTGCACTGTCTAAGGGTGCAGTTTGGAAGGCCAGGTCATAAGCACATTAGAAATATATTGTGACAGGTGCTGGCAGCTGAAATAATCCCCACTACAGTGGTAAAAAATACGAAAAGTGCCAGAATAAAATAAGGCAGTATTATTCAAAGTAATTCTACATCCATAACAAATAGGGGTAGTATAAAAGGCTTATAAATTGCAGACTCTTATTTACTTCTGGATACAATTACATTTACAACAGATAGAAGTCCCAAAGTGCGGGAACCTTAAATTCCTCCTGCTGCTTTCGGGGGGAGGGAGGAATGCAAACCATAATATATGTTTTATATATATATATATATGCATTCCCCACAGGGATGTATTTTACCAAATTACTGAGGACAGCAGTACAAAGAAAGCTGGTTTTGCTTCCTGACTTATTTTCTTTTCCTTGATTTATAATGAAATATTTCTATTATGTTAGATAGACACATAATTGCATCAACAGAGCCTTCTGCCATTGAAATCAAAAGCAGTGTTGAACTGCAGAGGCATCCCGGTTACTTGAAGAAGAACAGAATCCTGTGCCTTCACCAGAAGTCAGAGATTCTTTAAAACTCGACTGGAGTTTCTAGGCGTGCGACATCAAGTCATGAACCTGGTCATAATTTCCATGCATTTTAAATGCACACACCTTTCAATGCTAGAATGCCACAAATGCAGTAATTTCCAAATACCTATGCATGAACACAAGTTACTGTTTGAAAAAAAATGTTAGCAGTTATTGCTATGACTGTTCCTCATTGTCTCCATCGTTATCACCCTTCATGGGACTGTGCCATGCCTTGTTCCAAAGAGCGTACACTTTAAATTTTGAATCACTAATAACACAATCCTCTCTATGCTTATTCAAAATTAAGTTCCACTAGGTTCAGTGGTGCTCAATAACAAGGAAGGATGAATGTGATTTTTCACCAAGTACCTCAAAGCAAACCTCCAGAAAAATATTATTGTTTTCCAAGATCACCACAAAGCTCAGAATATATATAAAAAAGTAGAACTTGCTTGGAAATGATTTAATAAGGTTGATTGCCTGTTCTGCACTATTATAATTGCATTTTGTGTGTTTTGACCATGTAGTGTGTTTTATAGATTGGCTATACACTTTTGAACTGCATTTTGTGTATTTTGGCCACATGGTATATTTTGTGCATTGTTTGTATATTTTTTAACTGTATTTTGTATGTTTTAGCCATGGATATGTTTCGTGGGCTGGTCACCTGACCATAATAAATAAATTCTCTTCTATTCTATTTAAAAGGAAGTGGCCAAAGTATAGATTAAATATGAAAGATTTTTGTCAACAATAACCCAAAGTCGAGGATAATAAACCAAAGGAGAGGATGGGCATGATCAGCATTTCCGCAATCAGACATTTTGTATGATTTGAAGGTAGAAACCTCCTCTGAAGTGATCTCGTTTACACACACACATATGCATAACCACACATTTGTATTACTATGTGTGTACAGACACAATGCAAATATGTGGTCAGCACACACAGAGCACAGAGGGTATCTCAATTGTGTAAGAGTATGTGCTTATTTCCAAAAAGATTTTCTCCAGACATTGAGTTATTACAGTCAAACTTATTAAGTTTTCATTTATTTACATTGTGAGATAACTTCTGCTACACATGAAATTTGCTTTGGCAAATGTTTTTTTTCAACTGGAGAGGCGGTCAGCAACAGGGTGAATATGAAGGCATGAAAGAAGACATCTGCCTCCTTGCCATTGGAGACTGACACTCCTGGTGAAGCTGCTATGGGTTTGCATCTGAACGTTAAAGGATCTATTCAAAGTGCTTTTTTAGGACCAGTTTCAGCATCTTGGATGAGCTCCTCTGAAATTTGGGTTAAAACCCACTGCAGTGGAGATTCATTGCCTCACGGACACTAGCGCCACCAGCCTCTTCTCCTCTTTGCTTTCAAACTGTCTCACTGATAGCTCTGAGCTTTGCATTTAAAAAAAAAAATCAAGCATAGGTGCACACAAAGAAACTGGTAGGAAATCTTTTTACAATGCACATTTGACATCTACCTTTGATGAGTGCTTAAAATATCCGTTTCACACTTTCTTCAATTATATTCATGAAAATCAGTTAAAAAGAATAATTTTGAAAGGTGAAGGAATATCTGAGGTATTTCCCCTTTTGAACTCAAGGTCACAAGCATAATTTCCTTCAATGTCTAAATTGTTTTTAATTTCCAGGAAATCTCTTCAGATATCTTGAAATGTTGCCAAATTATTATTAAGTTGACATTTTGCCATTCCCATAAAATGTGATAGTCTTTCTTCTATGCTACAGCAATAAATGCTTGTTCAGGGCTGACTTCGTGGAAATTTTTACTTCTTAAATTTGGAAAGGCTGAATCCTAAATTAATATAAAATTTGCTGTAATTGTCTCTTATATATACAAATGTAATTTAATTTTCAGTCAGTCTCTCTCAAGCCACTGGCTGGGGTCCAAGGAGCTACTCCAGGTGAGTGTTGGTCATGTCTAGTGGGACACAGAGTTTTTTTTCTCTCTTGGATCCACAGATACCAATGTCATATCTTAAATTATTTCTGAAAGTCCTTTCAATATTAACAATGATTTGCTACAGCATACTGAGACCACAAGCTGAAACCATTCACAAATAGTTAAATTTAAGCAAATTAAACAAAAGTATTATTCTAAGAAAAACAATCATCCCTTTTTATTCATCACTAAAACATCCAAGCTAATATGGTCTGAAATACCTTTTTTTTTTTCACCTATGAGAAATTTGCTCCTGCCAATTCAACTTGACATCTTACCAATTGACCAAGTTATGTTTTAGTTGATTAATCAACAATTTAGATCTATTAAAACATACTCCCGGCAAGAAGAGGTTATAGCCTATAGGGGACAAATACAAAACTGCACATATATAATCCCCCCCCCCTCAACCAGTAAATAAAGAGGTGAGACACAAGAGATGGGTTTCAGACTTGGGCATCAACTTTATTAACAATTTAAACTCTTACCTGAGGTAAGGTCTAGGATAGTGCATGAAGCCTGTGGTACTGGAGCAGATCTCTCTCCAGCCCAGATTGGACAAGTCTCACGCCCGACTCCTGTTCTACCTCATCAGCATTGCCCCAGCCAGCTCACTTGGGGAGACATCCTATGGTCCATTTCTACATCAATTCTCATGTCTTTACTCTTTTCGCAACCCAGATCTGTCTCAGAGAGTCACCCCTGTGTACCTGAATCACATGATTCAGGTATGCTGAATCATAGGTACGCTGCCTAACGGCAGCCTGTGGGCTCATCACTATTCTCTCTAGTAGATCACAGTGAATTAATGGATGTATCTAAACATTACACGAAGCCACCATCTGTTGAAATATATTTATGCTTATTTTCTTTTAAACATGGAGAGTTGGGTTTTTTTGGGGGGGGGTATTACTCTAGACTGAGACGTCACCCATGCAAGCTGCCATTTACCTCTCATAAAGAGTTAGGAGTCAATATGAACATAAGAAGGAGCTGCTGTTGAAATGGTTCAAATGGCACCATGGAGAGAATGGATCAGGTTTGTTTTTGCATCCCTTTCTTGCTGCTAACACTCACTTCTTTTGCTCATTTCCCCAAGAGCACAACTGGTGATACAGATACGAAGATGAGTCTATTACGTACCAAATTCATGGGAAATGTGAGGGCCAATCAACAGTCATCGTATTCAGCATCAGTGGAATGATCAACTGCCCAAAGCTTCTACATTATCTTTTTTTTTAAAAATGAATTATCTAGGGGGGTCACAGATAAGCAAGCTATACCCAGGGACAGCGATGTCATTCTAACATGGTGAGGAGAGAACAAAGAGCACCAGATTTAAATGTTACCTTATTGGGATGCCTTTCCCAGTTGCTGGAGAATATGAACAGGGAGAGTGCAGCTGTGCTCATTTCCTGCCTGTAGGCTTCCCACAGGCAGCTGGTTGGCCGTGTGGAAACAGAATGCAAGACTGGATAGGTCAGAGCATCTCAAAGTGTGCACTGTAGCTCCCTGCAGCCCTCGTGGTGCCCGGTGGCTCCGTGGTGTGCTGTCAAGCGAAACAGGAGCAACATGGAAACTTCTCTTTCAGCTCCTTTGGGTTTCTTTGCTTCCTGCTCCACCCCACACCCCCTTGTCGCTCCTCCTGCTCTGCAGCCATTGCCACCACTCAGATTAAGTTGTAAGTCCAAAAAGTTTGGGACTTACAAGTCTTAGATCTGATTCCACAAGGCTCTTACATTTTTAAACCCATGCCACTTTCCTAGGGACAAGCTCTACTGAAATTAATCATTTCTGAAGAGTGATGTATATAGGGATGACGTCTAAAAATCAAGAGCCACAAAAACAGCAATACCTTAAAACTAGTACACCCCTCACCAGCACCTTGAACAAAGTAATCTCATCTGATTTCATAAGCTAAGTAGGATTAGTTCTGGTTCAAATTTGCTTGGGAGACCACCATGGAATACCAAGAATTCCCAGGTAGGGCTAGGAAAAAATATCTTGCCAGAATCCCTGGAGAGCTTTTGTCAGTCAGCACAGGGAGCCCCAGGACCAATGGTCTGACTTGATAGGAACCAGCTTCCTATTTTCCTTCCTAGCGACTTATTTTCAATTGTTTTTGTCCTGGGAAAAGTTGATGTACGTCCCATCACACAGCAGGGAGAAGTCTAGAGCCAATTTTTAGTCCCAGCTACAACAGATCAGTTGAATCAGTGAGACTTAACAATCCCAGTTCTTTCCTTGAGTCTATATGCTATGCTTGGACAAACAACAAGATCGAGCTTAGAATAACTGATCCAAGGTTCAGTTCCAGGATGGGGTCCATTCTTCTCTTAAACAAGAAGCAAAGCAGGATCTAGGCAAGGTTCCTAAAGCATATGTCTTCCTATCCATATATCCATATAAGGAGAGGGAAAGAAGTACAACAGCAACAACAACAACACTGTGCCATCAAGTCTATGCTAACTCAGGGTTTTCAAGGTAGAGAATACTCAGAAGTGGATTGTCCATCTTCGCGGGGGGGGGTGTCTGTGCAGCTTGCCCAAGGCCACACTTCCTGACTCTACTACAGGAGGCACAGTAAGGAATCAAACTTCCAAACTCTGGCTCAGTAGCCAGATACCTAAACCACTGAGCTACCCAGCCAGCTGCATGAGACATAGCATGAGCTAGGTATCAGCATTTCAATAACGTTTAATTCTTTTTCTTTCTGTTTCTTATATTTCTTTCTGTAGTGCAATTCATATCTTTCTGGTTGCATTTGATTTCTTTGCTGAAATGAAGAAAACCCGGCATGCTGCCCTTCTATGATGGAAAAGTGGGGTATGAGTACATAGAATGAATGAGCAAATGAATTGTAGACCAAACAGCTTACCGAAGGGATGTGGTTAAAGTGACCCAATGAAAGTGGGAAGAAGGCTCTTGTGCCTCTACGGGTTTTGCAGCAAGGTGTTTACAGCAGGTCAGCCCTGCTCACCTGTGCACTAGAGGCCGCAATTGACATAATCCCATCTTTTACACAACTATTAATGATACAGGAATGCCCCTTCTCTTCTGTATCAGTCACCTGAGACTTTGATGAGCTTCCATTTTACAAGAGCCTTTTGTGCAAAAAATCCTTTGAAGGGAAAAGTCAATAGGATTGGAAATACCACTTCACAGACTCATTGATTATTATAATTTTTTTTTGGAGGAACAGTCACTTATTGGCCTGACCTATAATTGATAATATGATTAGTCTGTGTTACGCGACATTACCCACAGAATTTCCTAAGCTATTCTCTGGTGTTTTTCTTTTATTTGTTTTCACTCTCACTACAAAACTGCAGATAAGTCCAAATTTGGCCCAATGGAATTGCTGCATCATTTAGTACATCTGGCCATTTGGTAGCATTTCCTACCATCACAAAAGAGACCTGCACACACAGTGCAATTCCAGGTAAATGATGTATAGGAAACGGAGGGAGTTCATCTTAGCCCATCATTAACTTCATTTTGAGACAGCCCCAGAGGCAGTTCTTTAGCCACCAGCACAGTCAGCTGTCAATTGTGTCAAGCCAATAACATATTAGTTAGCAGGGGAGCAATGTAGAAACCAGCCATAGATCCAAATGCCTAAAAGATATAGGAGAATGTGGTAATTATGTCCTGCAGCTGCCAGGGTTCTCCTCAGAGAGCTCACCGTTATTGGTTGTGCCACTGAAACAGGACAGATGACACACACACACACACACACACACACACACACACACACACACACACCCTGATGCTGTTATACTGACTTAAAAATAGACAAGTTTCCAGTCGTACTTGCACAATCTTCCACCTGTCCTTAGTAACCATGCCTGATGTTACACACACCAGTTTAAAATGTTGTATCTTATCTCATAATGTGGACCTGTACAGGCTGTAACACAGAGAGCTGAATGCAGCTCCTCACTAACCATGCAGAGGATTGGACAAAATTCCTGTACTTTGTGACTGCCTTGGGGCTTGCAAAAACAAACGTGTTGTCATCCACCAAGCAAGTCACAACACCAGTGTCCAAATTATGAGGAAAAGGCAAAGAAGCTTTCATGAACTCCATAAGCCTGAACCTAGCCTCCTTAAAGCTTTATCAAGGAGGTGTCACATAGGGTAAAAGGTTATCCTGCCCTGCATAATACATAACCGGGAAGTGCATTTCTACCAGAGGTTGCCATATTGTGCAGACCTGCTGCAACAACAGCAATGCACTGGTTTGAACCCTCTACCTCACACCCCCAAACAGGAAACCATCGGAATACTGCGGGACACTATCCAAACCAATCCACATCCTCAAAACCCAAGCCAACACCTTGCAGGGCTACTCAAAAACCATACATAAAACTGAACACCATATTGCAAAAGCCATCAAATGACATCCCCAGGGCTGGAAAGTCAGAATATTCAGGCCATACCTAGTGTAGTCCTTATCCAAGAAGGCCCTTTCTCGATACCAGCACATCATCAAGACACATAAAAGACTGAGCATAACTGTATCATTACTGAAAGCCTCTCATGATGATCAATGAAATTTCTAGTGTTTTCTTTGAGATACCCATCCAGAAGATGGGAATGGGTAGTTGCAGGGAGATATCATTGATACAGTGGACCCTCGACTTACAGACAGCTCCACTTACAGACATTTTGAGTTACAGACTTCTCTGGCCACAAAATTTAGGCTCGACTTGCAGCCGGAGAATCGACCTACAGACTGGGAAAAAAACCAAAATGGAACAAAAACGGCCAGTTATGGATTAATCGGTTTTCAATGCATTGTAGATCAATGGAGTCTCGACCTACAGACTTTTCGACCTGCAGCCACCGTTCCAATACGGATTAATTCCGTAAGTCGAGGGTCCACTGTATTGTAACCTTTGGTGATTTTCTCACATACTACTGTTCAATACTATTCAAAGTGCTGTGTTTAGAATCCATGCTACCCTTATTATTAGAACTACTATAATGTTCTCTTGCTTTAAACTTAACATGGATTACATCGCACTAGAACAGATCAGTTGTTTAAAAGATATAACACAGAACTCCTTCTTATTTTTACACCATGGAAGAAGACAGTTTCTTTTTGCTTTTACTCTTTCTCTTGTCTTGCTCCACTTAACATTTCATGGACAGAAATTAAGCAATAATCTTTCCTTACAATAAGGAGTCTACTATTTTCTTCATACAGGTTTTAAAGAAACATGAAAGTCTCACTTGAGGCTTATTTTAAAGGAGAGTAATTGTTAGTATTAAGTAGTTAGTCAGACACACTGCATTAAATCAACAACAGGCACTAGAAGTACAATTTTATGTCTCCTACATAAAATAGAAAATATCACTGTTAGGCAGCAGAGCTGCTGGGATTTCTTTTAACTTCTCACTCCTATTCCAACAGTAAATCTGTATTACACAAAATAAAATATCTTGCAATATCACCTAACACCAATTGCCTTGTTGTCTGAAATGTAATCTAGAAGCTGACTGATATCTGTACAAGATATAGAAAACTGTTGTCTTTCCTTTTCTTGACATTTCCATACCAAGATGTTAATATACTTCTATTGGGATACTTTTTGCTTTTGTTTCTTGTGAAACCAAAACTAGCATTCTTAGACTTCAACTACAAAAAATCAGTATCTTGGTCTTAAACATAAACCCACAATGAGACAAGTTCTGCTTCACCACAATATTCTTCATCATAGGACAACAAAGGAAGTTGTCTTTCAACCATCTTCCCACCTGGTTTCTATTTTACTCATAACTGATATGTCTGTTTCACTTTGATGTGTCTGTTTCACCTGCTTCACAACCACTCGACAAGAGACACAAATGCACGGGCACACACAAAGTGGTACAGGCTGTGTTCTAGGAAACTCTACCCATGGAGAGTGGAAGGTGATGAAGTTGCCAATAGAAAGTGGTTCATGGTTGAATGTGTTCACACATACCAGTGTTGGGATTAGAGATGGCCACAACTTGCTTCATGCCAGCTGGTCACAAGTCATCTGCATGGCGTTTCCCCAACCCCAACCAGCTCCCTCACTCACCACCTGGCATGCACTGCTCATCTCCTGAACTTCACATGACTGTCCAGTCACAGCAGGAACACGGAATTCTCTTCTCTGCCTCCTCCAGCAGCTGCCCACTCAGACAAGAAGGTGAGGGAGGGATTAATTCAGTTGGGATTCATCAGATTAATTCAGACTACCTCAAGTCCTTGTTTCCCCTCCTCCCTTCTCTGTTTGATTATGCCACTGTTTGCATTTGTTATATATCTGAACTAGGAAAATTATGATGCACAGCCACAGATTCCCTCAAGCCTAGGAACTGAAAGCATGGTTTGAAGTAGGCTTCAATCCACACATCATAATCTGCTTGGTTCAGATGCAATGGTAAACACTGGTTTGTTTAAAGAAAAGGAAAGGAAGATAATCAGATAGAACCTGCATGCATGAGGGCAGAGCACACTAAAAACCACTCGGGAATTTGTTTTCAGCCCATGGCTAAAGAGACATTTCAGCACCTTCAGTCACTCCAGCATCTAGTGGAATCCAGTGTTGTCCTTTCTTAGCAGAATGTGAGTTGATCCAATCAAGGCTTCCCTCTAAATGCCAGTGCAGCAACCCTCAACTTTACGACCCTTTCTGAAGTTGAAGTGCTTCATTTCATTAGATCAACTTCATCCAGTCTATCCCTCTGTGCCCTCCTCTCTGCCCCACAACTTCCTCTTGAACAAGATCTGATAACGTCCTTAAAACACTAATTTGGAAAGTTGCATCCACCTTGACAATTATAAGGCAAGGCAATGCAGGTGAAAGGAAACATGACAGAGGCTGTTGTTCCTCATCATTTCATTGAGATGGAAAAAGGGGGGTGGGCTTGGGGTGTTCAGGAGAATGAGAACCTTTCTCTTTCCTTCTTCACCAGTGATGTTTATTGATTTGTCTAGTTCATAGGGAGCATCCCTTAATGTTCTGCTTTCATGTTTCTGCTTTGGTGCATGGGTGCAGAAAAGAATATTGCAAATTGATCTGCCTTCTTGGCCTTTGTTGGGAATGAACTCCTATTACGCTAGTTTCTCTGGCTTGTCATCTCACGGTTGCTTTGCCACTATATAATCAGCATGGCTAAACACTAAGAGCTGAACTGATTAATTTCCAGCATTCTCCACTGAACCCATTGATGGGCTTGCTGTTTGATGATCTATGCAACAGACCGCCACTTTTGATTGCTTGACCTTTGCCCTTAAACCTCCAGCTGTCTACTCAAGCACCTGTTTAAGTTAACAGCACACACACTGTGTTTTTCTTAGCGAAACTATCACAATAGGTTACCATTCCATAAGTACAAAAGGTGCCAACACTCAACAACATTAAGGGCTTGCAACCCACATATGTGCCACAATTGGATGCTCAATATCTCTGAAAGCATTAGGTGTATTAATTTATAAAGTCTTGTTTTAGATTTTAATACATGAGCAATCATATAAATATCATGGGGGAAGTCTTCATAAAGGTGTTGGCACTGGTTTATATTAGAACTGCAAGAACTACCTTTCAGCTACCTCAAGTATTTTAAAAGGCAAAAGGACAGGTTTGTTCTGGTGTTTCAGCAAATTCACATATGCGATTTTGAGGAAGTACATCTGGAAGACAAAGGGCCACTTCACACATTATGCATAGGCAAACCATGTTTGCTCCATAATAGTTACCTCAAAGGTAGTGACCACAGGTAATCAGAATTCTCTACTGAGTATTCGGCAATCTTGTATTCATACAAGTCTACTGAATACTAAAAACACTGGACAAATCACAAAAGTTGGGCTGCATAGTGAAATAAGACTTCAAAATGTGGTGGATGAAACTGAAACAATTTTAAAGGTAAGAATTATATAGACACTAAATACTCAAATATTTAATATTTCCAAAAAAAATTACAACTCTTCAGAAGAGATTTTTTCCCATGAAAAACCTTACACAAAACTATTGTGGAATCCACAACAGGATCCAACTAATTATAGCATCCTAAATGTCAACGGTAACTCACTACTGCATTACTGTGTTCAGGACTGAAATTGTTATCATTATTGTTATTGTGGTTGTGGTTGTTCAAAAACACCAGGCAGAGTCAATCAAAATTATAAAAACCTTGACTGGTATAACAGATACACGTTTTAACCAAAAACCTAAGTATCTGTTATATATCGGCACAGTGTGTATGCTGTTCCTAATATTGCCATTTTTGTTGCTCTGATGGTATGACTTCTGAGATCTGCAACTGCTTATAGTACTGTGTGAAATTTCTTGATATTGTTCCCAAAGCCCCAATGACTACGGGGACCACTGAGGTGAGATGTTTCGATTGCCGGGTCTTCGTATTTAGTTAGTTTTTACAATTCTTTATTTTCTACTCTGGCATACTTTGGAATTGCAGTGTCAATGATCTAGACATTTCTTTGTCCTCTTACTACCATGTCTGGTGTGTTATGTTCATGGTGCCTATCCATTTTGATCTGGAAATCCCACAAGATCTTAACTTCCTCATTTTCTGACACCTTCTCAGCCTGATGTTCCAAAGGTTTTTTGGAGGCTGGCAAGTTATATTTTTTGCATAATGACCACTGCACTAATTTTGCCACTTTATCATGTCTAATTTTGTAATCTGTTTGGGCAATGTTTGGACATTCGCAGATGAGGTGTGACACAGTTTCATGTTTTTCTCAGCAGAGTCAACATTTGCTTTTAGCACTAATTCCTTGGATCTTAGCTTTAATCACATTGCTTTGGAGTGCTTGTTCTTCTGCAGCAAAAATCAAGCCTTCAGTTTCTTTCTTAAAGGTCCCCAGTTTTAGCCATGCCCATATTGAATTATGATCATGCTTTCCATCAATATTTCTCAGGTGTTGTCCATGTAGTGGTTTAGTCTCCCAGCTGTTTAACTTATTTTCAAATTGTTGTTTCTTATATTTGTTTCTGTTGTTTTCAAAATATTCTATATTTTCACCACCTTAAGCAATTTTTCTCTGCTTGTACTGAAATAATCATCTAGGCTTCTTTTTTTCCTCCTCTACTACCTGCTATATTTGCAGTAATCCACAACCTCTGATTTTTCATGGTAAATATAATCTGTCCACATTTTTGGATGTAGTGCATGATGCATGTTTATTAGTTTCCATGTTTTTCAATCAAAATCTTCTAATTCGTTTTCAGTCTAATCTGTTATTCCAGCTGGTTGTCTAATTACTGGAACTACCCATGTGTTTATGGCTTTGATTGTATTTCCACCATTTAATTTTGATTTTAAGATTTTCTGCACTCTTCTGTTATATTAGCTTTCTGTCAGTTCTTTAACTTTTGTGTGCAGGATGTTATCTGCTTCTAGTATTGCAAGGTGTTTAGACAGCTGCACATCTGCCAATTCCAAATTTCATTTGACTATTTTGATGAAATACTTGCACTGTGTTTAGCAGTGATTCTATCTCAGTGAAACTTTTTGCATATAGTTTTAGGTCATCCATGTATAACAGATGATTTTCCCTGCTTGTTCCAAAATATGGTAGCCCAATCCAATTTTTTAAAAAGAATTTGACATGAGGATTAGTGAGATGTTAAACAGCAGTGGTGACAAAGAATCCCCTTGAAATATTCCTCTTTTGATGCTAACTTCCCCATTTTTTTCACCATGTGCCATTAAGACAGTTTTCCATTTTTCCATGTTTTTCTTGAGGAACTTCTGAATATTTTTACTAATCTCAAAAAATTTTAGGCAGGTAGTAATCCAGCTGTGTGGCAATGAGTCAAATGCCTTTTTATACTCTATCCAGACTATATTAAGATTTGTTTTTTATCTTTTTCCATTCTTTTGTATCATTTTATCAATAAGCAGCTGATCTCTCGTGCCTCTTGACTTTTTAAAGTTCTTTTTCTGTTCAGTTGGGTATAGGGAGTTTTCAATTAAATAATTTTATTTTGATCTTGCAAGTACTCCTCTCAGGAGCTTGAACATTGTTGGAAGGCATGTAATTGGTTGATAATTACTGGATTCATTGCCCTTTTGATGATCATTTATTATCAGAAATGTGCAGCCTGTAGTCATACACTTTTCAATTGTAGAATTTTGAAGTAAATGACTAAATTATACTTATTACTGTTGTTGTTGGATTTCAGCCAATGTATTGTAGTGGCATGCACTACAGAAACCAATTATGCTAACATAGCAGCATGCAGCTTCCTCATTCAGGCAGAAAAAAATTCTGCAGACATCCATGGTTCATCTAAATACATTAGACAATGTATATTGCATAGTGTATACTTATTATCTTTCTTATCATTTCCCATTCCATGAGCAACATAGGGATGGACAGAATACAGTACAGAATGTAAGTTTTCCTCTATATTTTGCAATATTAAATCGCGTAACCAATATGATGAACCTCAATTTTTTTCCTTACATCAAGATTTTAATACAGTTCATCCTCAGAAGGATTTTCATTTGCAATAGTTACATTCTAAAAATTCTAGTATCACTTTTATCCAAAATCTATGTTTGTGTTTACATTTACCTCTGAGAACATCACAATGAGATGGCGTGATGGGACACAGCAGAGACTTTAAGCCTTGAAGTTTAATGCTATAGCCTGCAATATTCTACACTCTATCTGTAAGTAAGCCCCACTGAACCTGGTTCAGCTAAAGTCTGTAACACTGTTAAATGAAATATTTGTTTAAAAGTATGTTTCTTGTAATATTTGGAAATCTGGGCAGCAGCTCCCCAGCCCCTAAATGGTGGTAAGACTCTTTTCAACTAGCTGGAGGTTTAAATCAGTGTGTTTGAATTATTATTCTTCCATAGTAATTGCAAAGTTGATTTACTTCGTATTTATACATCATATTTATTGCATCTACCATCCACATTATCTAGTTTTAAATTTGTGCCCTCACATCCTATGGGCTTGTTTGAGGCTGTGATTATCTAAAACACAATTAATTCTCTTAATGCATCTCAACTGAATCCTTATGAGGGAGACATTCTGAATGGTGACCTAATTTCTTTTGTAGACTTTACATAATGTAGCAGGGAATCAATGGTGTCCCAGATACCTGAAGCAAATATTTTAAAGATTAAAATCACTTATGAAATATGTACTTTTCACAGACACATTTTAATACCTTGGTGATTTTCTCTTCTTCTTTTTTTAAGCGTGTAAACTATTCAGTTAAATGAATTCTCTGCAATGAATAATGTTTTTGAGGAAAGTAAATTTAAAACTACAGAGGGGAAATCAAGAAGGAATAATAACACAGAAACAGAACTTTACTGACTTCAGCTAATCAGGTGATGCAAATTAATGAACAGAGCTTTCCTACAACTGCATGGAGCATCAGGGCTCCCATTTCAAAGGAAGTACAATCCCCTTTGTAAAGCTGAATTAATACTTCTATGCAAATAGTGAGTGGACAGGAGATAATGAAAAGACTCTTTATTAAATTTTGCAACAATATGCTTTGATGCACAATGCATGCTCGGCTTTAATAACAATGTAAGAGTTTCATTGAATTCAGTCGGACTAATAAAAGATTTAAAGTGCAGAAGGCATCATGGCTTTCTATGGCCCGATAAACACACAGCAATTGGCCCACATTAGTGGTACCCTAGGGACATGGTGGCGCTGCGAGTTAAACTGCAAAGCCTCTGGGCTGCAAGGTCGAAAGATCAGCAGTTCGAATCCACACAACGGTGTGAGCTCCCGTCGCTTGTCCCAGCTGCTGCCAACCTAGCAGTTCAAAAGCATGTTAAAATGAAAGTAGATAAATAGGTACCACCTTGGTGGGAAGGTAACGGTGTTCCGTGTCTAGTCGTGCTGGCCACGTGACCTCGGAAACTGTCCTCAGACAAATGCTGGGTCTACGGCTTGGAAACAGGGATGAGCACCAAGCCCTAGAGTTGGACACGACTGGACTAAATGTCAAGGGGAACCTTTACCTTTTTAGTGGTACCCTGCTGTAGGGAACAGCGCATAAAAGTACACCATTCTGCCAAATGACTGTGAACTTCTCTTATGCCTTCTGCGTGTCGCTTTGGACGTGACTATCTGTGAAGGCAAAGTTATGAATTGTGAGAAACAGACGTTACAGATAACTCGTGATTAGAGTTCAGAGCATGCTGGTATTGGAAAGATATGCTTCAGGCAGATGGCTGTCTGTGAAAAATGAGACTTCATAGGAATCACATGCTTAAACCATGAAGAAATCACTGCTATAGAGACAGTTTATCTCTAACATCTATTTCTGTCCTCAGTTTCATGACAGCATATATCTTGTCTAAACTGACTTCTGGAGGCATCAGAGAGCAATGTTTAATATATTCCAACCCCAGTCCACACAAACAAAAAGCAAGCTGATTCTGGAAATATATTATGTAGCATTATTATATTATCACTCCCATTCTGCAGTATTTCTACCATCATGATCCCATTTCCCCACTTTTGTAACCAAAACATTAAAGCAAAGAATGAAATTTAGTCATGCTTAGAATAGACCAGGTAAATTCAACATAATTTAGCTTAGTCATCCCTAAAAACACATTGATTTCAGTGTGTCTACCCAATGCATGACTATGTTTGGATCCAATTCAAATTAATTTGTTACATACCAGTGGATTGGTTGAAAACCTAGTGTGTCATTCCACCAGCACAAGGAAAGTGATATCATTGACACCAGTCTATCGCTGATCAAAGCCTTTTTTTTTTTTTACAATTTTATGGGGTGCATAGCTTTTGCCCAATGCAATAAAGTCACTACACCCCAAAATCACAAAAGGAGGTCTAATCAGTGGCAGTCTACCACTCAGATTATATCATTCCTTTTATGTATGCAGACCACGCCCACCAGGATTGCAGGCATTATAATCAATTGTAATGCTTCTTAATGCTGAATTCATTTGTAAGCTAATTTCTTTTACAAAAGAACAAGGGTTGGTATGTCCATTAATCACACATACCAACTATGATTTTGTTTGTTTGTTTACTCATTAGCAGTTACAGTGGAGAGCTGTGCTGCCCCTCAAAAGGCTGATCTGCAAATTACGAAATATATAGTTTATACCACCCTTGTGGAATGCACCAGTACAGAAGGCAGGTAAAGGGATCGCTGGCTCAAATGAGATCCATTACCAAAAACTCCTTATATGTAGACAAACAGCAAGATGAAAGGTGAACTGGAACCCTCCTCCATAATATTGTCCATTTTGAAGGGTTTAGGATTTTTTAAAATATCAGAAAGCATTTAATCATGCCATTTGCCTATATATATTCTGAAGCAACATACTGTTAGAAAAGTTGTGCCTTGTGATTACATATGACAAGGGGGGAAATGTTCTGAAATAGGCATACTTGGAATTTTACATTCTGTGCAAGATTCCTTCTCTTTTAAAATATTTTGCCCGAGTCTATGTTCTTTTCATATTTCCAGAAGGACAGATCCATGAGAAACAAAATCACATTCTAGATTGACAACTGATTAGTAAAGAAGTGTGATTATATGCAAATTGTCAATTTCTATTGACTTAATTGTGATCTGATGTAACATGTATAATTAACACATGCATTTAAACTAAATGTATATTTAATTAACATGCATATTTATAAAATGAATATATTTAGCGTATAATTTTTATTTGATTTGTGGGGGGGAGGTTACATTTAGGTCGCACAAAAACTAAGGGTGTTGTCCTTGCACAACGGAGCTAACAAAAATGAAAAGGCAAGTCTTACCATCTCCCACAGAGATGTTTGTATTGTACCTTTCATTCCAGCCTTGCAGACTTCCCTTAAGATTGTTTGACATTACAAGTTCAATGCTAATTCTGTAACAGGAAAGGTAACAGATATTGGTATAACTAAAGACTGGTAATTTTTTCTTCAGCTTTGGAAATCTTCTACTCATCAAACCATGGCAACAAATGAAGTTATTTATTGAATTTATATTCCCACACACCAGCCCTGGCCAGGTTCTATCGCCCCATTGTGCCCTGGAGGTGGCTCTGGGCTTTTGAAAGCAATGTCAGCAAACCGCCTCGTCTAGCAGATTCTACCAAGCCAGTAAGGCTATGTAGAGATGGGGATTTTCATATTCGTATATGAACACAAATATCCCTGTCCCAGCTGGCCTGGCTCCTAGGACCAGACCATCCACTGACATGCCCTGGCGCAGCAACTGTCCCACCTGGAGTGACCAGCCAAGCAGGAAGACAGTGGAGCTCCAGGCACCACTGGCAGGATGAGCGGGAGTGACGCCACACCAGTACGCTTGAGAGGACACTCCAGTCCCAGGGGCAGACCGCCATTAGGGCCAGATGGGACAGGGATATTTGTATACAAATATGAATATCCCCAGCTCAGTAAGACTTTGGCAACAGACCACGGTCCAAGGATGAGCGTAGCTAAGTCCAGAGAGGATCATCTCTGAGAGCCTGGCCACCAGATGATGAAATGGTCAAAGAAACTATGGGCCCAAACACTGTGTGGGATAACTGAGATCCGCCTCAATGGGAGGGATTACCTGTATCAATGGAATTGTGAATCTTCAAGGTCTGCAGAATCCTATTTTGATAAGTGCATGTCTTAGCTTTGGGAAATTAGGCAGTCTTAGCAGCAGAAAACATGTCCAACTCATGCCATCAGTACACTGATGATACTCAGCTCTACATCTCCTTTTTTTCCAACAACAGTGGATGCTGTTTCATCCCTTGAGTGCTGCCTGGGGGCTGCTCAGCAATGGATGCAGGTGAATGGACTGAGGCTGAATCCAGGCATGGGGGTCCTTTGGGTGGGTGCCCCAGACATCAGTGGTCTGGGAAACTCCCTTTCCTTTGGTGTGTGTGTGTGACTCTTACCACCAAGAGTGAGGTTTGCAGTTTGGGTGTACATCTGGACCTGGCGCTCACCATGGAGACCCAGGTGTTGTCAGTGGTCCGTTCTGCACATTTCCACCTTCAGCGGATTGCTCAGCTGCATCCCTATCTTGATGTGGGGGTGCTCACCACTTTGGTCCATGCGATTGTAGTCTCAAGATTAGACCACTGTGATGCACTCTATGTGAGGCTACCTTTGAGGCTGACACGGAAAACTTCAGATGGTACAAAATGCAGCAGCCAGACTTCTTATAGGGGTGAAAAGGTACCAATATATTTCCCCCACACTGGCTGCCTTGCATTGGTTGCCCATTCATTTCCACATTGATTTCAAAGTTCTTACAATCACATATAAAGCCCTAAATGGTTTAGGACCTCGATAGCTGGCAGAGTGCCACCTCCCACCCCGTTCTGCCAGAGTAACTCATTCCAGCCAGGCTGGGTGGCTGAGGGGCCTAACACGGAGGGAGGTCCAGAGGGAAAGGATGAGGAACCAGGCCTCAGCAGTGGCCCCTCACCTCTGGAAAAACTTGCCCATGGAGATCCGCCTGGCTCCCTCTCTGGGTGTCTTCAGAAGCAAACTCAAGACCTGGCTATTTTGGCAGGCTTTCCCTCCTGCTGTATCTTAAATTAACACCTTACCATCTTGCATTTATAGTGCATGTTTACTGGTTTAACTGTTTTTAAATTTGTAATGCTGCCCAGAGTAGATCTTTGGTCTAGATGGGTGGGGTAGAAATCCAATAAAATAAATAAAAATAAATAAATAAATCTTCATGGAAATTGTGCTTCAAATCTTTAAGCTCTCAGGTCCTGCAACTGACACAAGTATACATAACTAATGTGAATGAGAAAGAGAGGGGGGGGAGGGAGGGAGAGGGAGAGAGAGATTAAAATAACACATAAGGCACTTTGAGAGCACCCAGTTGTTGACAGTGTTGGTACTATAAAATGATGATGGTGATGGTTATATGATAATTAAATCTCATGTCACCTTATTGAGATGAAAGGCACGGTGGCTTTCTTTCAAACTAATGAGCTCACCCACCTTCCCTCAAATGGATGAGCCTCCATCTGTGATTTCCTGGAAATATGCCAAGATGGTGCCAAAACATCAAAGAAAATGTACCTTGGCAATTGCAGCAAAATGTTCTACGCTCCCATCCCAAATGGGTAGAACCTTGAAAGCCAAACTCTTTTCACTTTCTAGCCAAAATAAATAAAAATAAATAACGATGTGTATAAGTGTTCCGTGAGATTGCTCTTCCATGGAGTCACCCAAATATACAAGAGCAGTGGGTTCACTCTTATTCAGCATTTTGAAATATATGAGAGCAGGAACTGAAAGGAGAACCAATTAATATTCCAAGCAAATGATGGTATAAACAAGAAGAGGAGGGGAAGCTTATGTCCTCCTTCCTCTGTCAGCCACGCCCACAAAGATGACCCCCTCTTGTCATACCCACAGAATGAAATAAATTTACAGCCTATGAAAAAGAGGACGCCTGAAAATAACACTTTGTTTCAAATTCTCACAATTTTTCCCCAAGTAAGAAATTACCTTTCTTTCAAGCATTTGTTAGATTCCTATCCATGTATTCTTTGATATGCATCCCAGAAGGATCCCTCCTTTAAAAAAAAAAAAAGCTACAAAGGCTTCAAAGGATCACAAAGAAGCACATCTGGAGATATACTGCTCTGCCAAGAAGATGAGACCCTTTTAGATGCCTGGAAACACTCAGGGTTGCCCGGTGGGCATGACACCACTCAAGGCATCTGTTGATCCCACACTTCTGGCACACTGCTTAATTTTCCAAGATAATGCTATATCACAGGGGCTGGCAAACAGTAACAGAGGATGGGGCACATGCACAAATACACCCACTACAGGACTGCCATGTTTCCTCTAGATAAAAGGGGAGGGGCAGCCAAGAAGGTCAGCATGCTCAAGAGAGATGCTGAGGCAACAGATTACCAGTGTCCTTAACTTGCCCTATGTTTTATTGTTATCAACATGAGGCAGTATCTGGTTTGATTTACTGTGTGCTATTCCATTTTCCAGGGTGTCCATCGCAGTGCACGTAACAGAAAATGGAGAAAACCCATTGCATGATTATTGTTCCATGCACAGGACAATGTTTGTATTATTTTAGTTTTAGTTTTCCCACATTCAGACTGATGAGAATTCCCCCGTATTTTGGGCTAGGAAGCTTTTTGACTTCATTTTATGTCTTTGGGTTCCACAGTTCATCCTTTTATTGATTGATTTCAACAAAACAGGAGAGAGCAGCTGATGAATGATGGGTCGAAGTAATCCATGTGCATTGTACATGCCACTAGAATTCAGTGGACCTGCCTGTGCAGAATAAAATGACACATACATCTAGAATTGTGTGAAGGGGCAAGACTTCTATAAGGGTTGCATGATTTGGGGTTTCCCAAGGCTGAATTCCAAGCTGTTCAAACATTCTAGTTAGCTATATAGACAGTATCTACATCACTAAATTTATTATTTATTTATTTATTCAATTTATATGCCGCCCACACTATCCAGAGGTCTGTTTTCTGGGTTTGGTCCCACCAATGACCAGCCCTGCTCCTAGAAAGAGTGATGCCTTAAGCAGTTGATCTGAATGGCAACAAGATGCTACTCCCCCCCCCCAATTAATTAATATTTTCCTCTTTTGAAGGGATCAAATTCTCTTTGGACTCTTTTTGGGAGTCTCTTTGGACTCTTTTCTAGGATGGACTCTTTCCCCCAATCTTTGTTACATCTTTTCCTTTTTTAAAAATTCCTATCACCTCCCTTTCCTCTGTCATCAGTATATTTTTGACAGCTATGCAGAGAAGCCCTATGCCTCTGTAGAGCAGGTAGTGAATGACTCTTTGGGCTGCCTTTTATTTCTCTCTCGAGCAAGGCTTTCTCATACAGAAGACTCACAAGAGACTTGTAAAGGAGTTAATGCAAAAAGACACATGAAGGAGAACACCAGGCCTTCTCTACTTCAGAGACAATCACCTCAGGGAAAGGCTATAATTGATTCTATCACTTGCTTGGCCACTATCCACATCCTGGAGCAGTCCCCACTGACTTTAAAAGGACTACAACAAAACAATGAGCTGTGGAGTACAGTCCTCCCCTCCTAGATGTGTGTCCGTGCATGCACACCATCATAAGAATACATGCCTCTTCCTGGTAGAATTTAGCAGCATACCACAGGATTGCTAAAATTAAATTATAGTCAAGCTTCTTCTTGCACTTGCCTCTTCTTCTCAGTTACATGGGTTCACTGCAGAAACCCAAAGATTTAGAAGGAATGTTGCTGTTCAAGATAGGTGGATGTCAGTGCCAGAAAGTACATGATGATCTGAATGACATGGCTAATGGTTATAGATTACAATGCTATATTTTAAGTATCTATGTTTCATAAACAATATCTTCACCCACCTCTCATGTTACAAGGCAGATCTGTTTGGAAATTGAGGGAAATGTCTGAAGCGGGTTTGGTCTATGGCAGTGGCAGTCTGCCATTCAACAGAAGCGAAAACATTCTCTTGGCCGTGGGCAATCCTAAACAAAGTAACGCTTTGGATTCCAGCCACTGGAAAAATCAGCTACTAAACACAAATAAGACTATATGTGAATGTGGTAGCAATCACATAGCCCTGCATTGCTATGTGTACATGCTATTTAATTTCTTCTTTTCCACACAGACGTTGCCAGAACACAATTTCAATCAATATATTAAAATTGACATATTATCAGACCCTTGTAGTAAAAAACACCAGATTACCATTTCAAGGGGCATTGGTGGTATACTTACCTTAGCAAACCATCAATTGAAATGATGGGAGGGGGGATAAGGAGAAAACAACCCATAATAAGTGACAGATTTTTCAAATCAGATAAAGATGGGAACCAGATTATCTGTCTGTGGGTGATAGATTGCAGCAATAATAAATTCACTTTAAGACACTGGATCAATTTTTAATCAAGCCAAGAATTATTATTGCAGGGAGATAAAATGACCCATGAGAAGATGCCTTAATTTTCCACCAATCAAATTATAGCCTTTCTAAATAAGATGTAATGAGATCCATGGAATATCCAGGTTACACAGCCTACCTAATTACCCATGTACCCTGTCATGTAGTGATATAGTAGTGGTAAACTGACCTCTGAATTCTCCAAGATGAAAAGGTAATTAGTTTTTCCACAAGACTGTAGTGAAAACAACAGCAATGACACATGTCATCTCCTTTCACCAAGTCATAGTCTTCAATGTGTTTGTTTCTAATATATACAGGATATGACCTACTGAGTAATAAAATACCATCATTAAGTGAAGTGTACATCTGACACAGTTTCCAAGCCATGAATGCAGACTTTGCAAAGAAAGCATATCTATTTGGGTTCAACACTGAAGCTTATCAATATGTTGTGACTCAAATGCTAGATCAGATAACATTGTATCACTATATAAAGTACTATCGATAGAAATTATGGGAGGTGTTTTTTTTCTGTGCCACCACCACCACCACCATGAACCCATCCTCCACAGTAGGGTCCTATGAGTTTGTGCCTCTTTGTCCAACAGAAGACTCAACAAATGCAATTACAGTGGACCCTTGACTTACGGAATTAATCCGTATTGGAACGGTGGCTGCAGGTCAAAAAGTCTGTAGGTCAAGTCTCCGTTGACCTACAGTGCATTGAAAACCGATTAATCCCATAACAGGCCGTTTTTGTTCCATTTTGTTTTTTTTTTCTGGTCTGTAAGTCAAATCTCAGTCTGCAAGTCAAACCTAAATTTTGCGGTCAGAGAAGTCTGTAACTCAAAAAGTCTGTAAGTCAAGCCGTCTGTAAGTCAAGGGTCCACTGTAACCTGGTTTACAATGGCCATTATTAGTAATGTCTGGACAACTCAACATCACTGGCTTCCCTTTTAAAATTAGGACACCATAGATGAAATCCAGTATTACGTATTAAGTTACAGTAGGTTTATTGAATAAGTGGAACTTCTGCACTGGTTGACTCACCAAATCCCCACTGATTCAACTCTAGTTGTGACTTAGTACTAGATTTCAACCAATGATTGGAAACTACAACTCTTAGCAATTAATTGTATTTGGGATATGGCAGCAGCACAGTGATAGGATAACCTCTTCTGCTCACTACATTTCACACTTATTAAAAAAAACAGCCCCAACAATTGCTTTGTGTGTTTGGTTGAGAAGTGGATAAAATATTTTTATATATCTTCAAAAAATTGTATGTAAACTATCGCCGATGTACTACATCAATGATATATATATCATTGACGTAGTACATCAGCGATAATTTACATACAATGTATTCGCAAAGGCTTTCACGGCCGGGATCTAATGGTTGTTGTGGGTTTTCCAGGCTCTTTGGCTGTGTTCTGAAGGTTGTTCTTCCTAACGTTTCACCAGTCTCTGTGGCCGGCATCTTCAGAGGACTAAGAGTGCTAGGAATTGACCAGAGCACACAGTGCTGTCCTCTGAAGATGCCGGCCACAGAGAATCAAAAGGTTTGATCCATACAAAGTAAGGGACTGTTCAGGCTGGCTGTTTTGAGAGTGGGGTGGATCAGGCTAGGAAAGGCCTGTTGAGATTAGAGGGGGGAGGCAATATGCCATTTGGTGCACCCCTCCTGTCCCAAACACCAAATGACCCCTTGATCAGCTATCAATTACATGCTTTCCTTGATTGTCTGCAGAGAGTCAGGTGAAGTTAAATTATTTTTCAGTGTAATGCCTCTACTTGCTCTGTCTCCACCATTCAGTTTTCTCCCGCCTCACTCCCTGCTTCCCTTCTCTTCTCCCCACACTCTCGCTCCGAATCTGCAGCCACAATACTGAGGCTGCTGGAAGATACTTTCTCCCTGCTAAACAGTGTGTGCCAAAAAAAAATGCATGCCCTACCTTTGGGCCAGAAAGAGGCACAAAAGCTCTTGAAAGGGAAGAATGACTCTATCTAAATATAAACAGAAGCAGATATTGGCTTCTTTTTTCCAAGGCAAACTGTGGGTTTGCCATAGATCATATCTATATGCTGGTGTGGACAGGACAGGCCCTTAGTCCTGCTTCAGTCCCACTGAAATCAGCGAGGCTTAAGAAAGCCATGACCAACTTGTTCTGTTGTTTTCAGTAGAACTCATATCTCTTCTGGGCAGATTTCTGCACTGCCTTGGCCTGCACCTATTTCTCCCCATTTTCCCATGCAATTTCTCATGAGCTACTAGTATTTGCGGTCACCAGCTATATTCCCTTTCTGAGTTCTGGAGCTGTCAAAGTACTGAACTCATGTGTGTATAAAGATGTATCAGGCCCATGTCAATGACTTTCTCTGCGTCAAGAATATTCAAGACAAAAGTATGGAGGGGTCCTTACCCACTTCTCTTTACTGCCTAAATCAATGCTTTGGTCACTCATTCACTTCCTCACTGGCTTGTCTTTTCTGCAAAATGTTAAGGTGGAAACAAGACTCCCCTTTCCACCTTAACCTTCTGCAGCTAGAACTAGTACTAGCAAAACAAGCAAAGTGATGTTTCAGTGAATAGAAAAGAGCAGGTAAGGAAACAAACAGAAATCATCAGCCACAGCATCGGGTGGGGGACACACCTTGTGGGTGGGAACTCCTCTTCCATTTTAGCCCTTTGCAACAGGAATGAGAACATACAAGACTTTCCCCCCACCTAGACCATATTTTATAAAGGAGACAAAATGCCACAGAAGTACATGAATCCCCCCCTTCTCTTTATCATTGTTGGTGCCAAAATGTCTTGTGTCATCTGAATGACAGATAAAAATACAAACAACAGCTGTATACAAAAAGGTACTTATCAAACAACAAATGCCCCATCTGGAAGACCCCCAGGCATGGGTTGCAACCCAGAGTTTAGCCAATTAGTAAACCTCAGGGCAGATGTTTCCTGTTGTTTTTTTTTCCTAACTTCTACTGCTTATACAAATACAAAAGTATGACATCCACAGTTAGTCTCCATACCATTATGTAGAAGAATTCATAACTGCACAGGCTATGCAGATACACATGATTTAAATTCTGTTCACCAAGATCACCAGGAAGTCTTTGGTAAAATCCTGAAACAGAAGGCTCCAAAGACCATTTGTCCTGCCTGCATGCCCTTTCCTTGGGGCATCATTGCCACTTAGCAACACAATGACAGGCATAATTGGTTCATGCAAAGAAAGTCACCATAAAATTAATGAACTCCAACAATTCATCCATCTGCTGCTCATTCTTAGCTAATTTATTAATAACAATTACCCAAAAATGGCATGGATTATAATTCCATTTCTCTTCTTAACCTTAAAAACCGTGTCCATAATAGGCTTCAAAAAGTGATCTCATACTGTTTCAATCAGATTGATGGTTTATTACTTGTAATGTGTCAGTAGCCAAATGACCATTAAAACCAACTATTCCTGATGTCTTAAATTAGTTTTCGTGTGTGTGTGTGTGTGTGTGTGTGTGTGTGTGTGTGTGTGTATGTATGTATCTCACCCTTCACAGAGTTGAAGAACAAGCTTTGCTTTCTAAGTCAGCTGTTCTTATAACTTTCTTCTATCACTTCATATAGATTTGCTTTACAATCTTTTTTATGGTTTTCGGTGCTATACCCTCATATGTCTTCATCTGTCTCCCACTGCCTCATCAATATTTTGAGGGGGAGAAATATCTATTTCTGGTGGGATGCGAACAAATATATTTACTTCCCCAATAATCAATTCGATGTGAAATTGTTTATTTCGGCTGGCACATTATTGATCTCACTAAAGATGATGTTGTGAGTTTAAAAACAAAAACAAAAGCCAGAGTTACAACAAAACTGAATGCCCAAAGAACTTCCAGACATAATGCTTGTGTGGTTACAAAGGATGTTTCTTCCCTCCCCACCAATTGTTTTCTAAAGAATTAATACTTGTCAGACTCTAAAAATTACTTGTCAGACTCTAAAAAATAAAGGCAGCCATGTTGATCTGTAAGAACAAGACCAACTCCAGAACCTACAAGAGTCACGTTTATTAGAACCGATAACAATTACAAAACAACGTGCAAGGTTCCAGGTCAGAGCCGGACTGGGACCAAAAATCGGCCCTGGCATTTAGAGCACACAGGCCCACCGGCTGTGGGGACACAGGCCCACCTGTTGTGGGCTCCATTCACGATATTGTGGAGCGCTGAAAGGGCATTGCTGGTATAGTGGTATTGGTACATGCTTACGAGTTCTCCCTATCCCAGTCATTGCCCTGGTTGTATAAATAACAAGGAGCATCAGGAAATCTAAACCTATAAAATCATCACGTTTAACAAAAAGTGTAATTAAAATTTAATGTTTAAATTTGTCAATGCTAGTGCTCTCTAAACAAAAAACACCAACAGTACAATGTGAGATCTTATAGCTATTTTAATGTATTGAAACATTAGATCATTAAACATAACTGCAACAAAACGTTCAATGTGAACAAGCCATAAGTAGCAGCTCCTCCTACATCAACACTTCCACCAGGAACAAAAGGCTCGGCTCAAGAACTTTCCACCTCGTTTATGATTTGAACATTTTAAATTTGAACCCTACTAATACTGGAAAGACTTAGGAATGATACGTTATCAAGGAATAAGAAGACTTTGCAGGGCTTCACTACTCTCTGCAACTCTGTTGATGATGGCATCCACATCAAGACTCATGAGGATTTCTTTTTCTGTAGCCATTAACATGAATGAGTCCAAATGGTCCTGGGATACAGTATTCCTCAGTCGATTCTTGCTGAACCTCAAGGTGGAGAAGCTTCTCTCACAAGCAACTTGAGTAAATGATAGAGTCAGTAGGAATTTGTAGGCTAGACCTATCACATTATAGGCATCTGTTAATAAATTGTAGCGCCGTAGAATTTGATAGCAACAAATGGCACAGTTCTTACATGTTGCACATGGCTTATTTAACAGCTCCATTTCATCAAATTGTTGACTTAGATCTTCCATGGGCGTTTCTCTTGACACCCTTACAGTGTATTCTTCTAGCGCTGATGTCTTCAATTTGTCCCAATGCAAAGCTAGCCTAGTTAATTCACACCGCAAATTTTCAGCTGTGGCATTCTCATTAAATTTGATCAAGACTTTACTTAAATCTTCCATTGCAGATATATGAAGCCCTTGTTCTCTTATGTTTGAAAAGTTCCTAGGGTCTAGGCATGCATAGTCGGCATACAGTGTTTCATTAGCAAGAAAACGTCGAGTTATGCTCTCCGTGATTACATCAAGGATCACATTGTGTACTTGTATCTTATATGCCATGATAGCATCAGATATTACTTCATCTTGAGAACATTCACCAGCCATGCTTTTCTTCTTTCTTAACCTTTTATGAGGCAAGGTGGCCTGTACTTCAAGTTCACAATCTCCAAGTTCTTGTAGTTTGTCATTTGCCCATCTTATAAAATCATCTGCACTGTTCTTGACCCCTTCAAAATCTCTGGCAAGCTTTTTGAGATTTTCCTGTGTCCCTGTGACCATGTGATGAGCTTGTAATACATCTAAGCCACTTGTTTGTAGATATTTTGACAACGGGGATGTCAGCTCAAAAATCCGAAGAAATATATGTGCTGTGAGAACGGTCTCACATTTAAGCAGTGATTCTACATACGTTTTTGCCTTTATTCGTACTTCTGGCTTAGATCTTGAGTTTTCTTCAATCTTTGCCAATGTTACAGTAAGGTCAACATATAAAGCCAAATCAGGTTGGGAAAATGATCCAAATATTTTTCTAAGTGCTGCATCTTTGGACCACCAGCGTGTTTCCCCAATCACAGAGAGTCTTCGATGGTGTGGGTCCTGACTGACATTTAGCCATACATTCATTCGTTGATAAGACTCACGAATAAAAACTCCAACATCATTTATTAGATTAAATAACGATGCCCTTGGAATTACAACCTTTGTGGTGTCAGCCAGTACTAAATTGAGTACATGTGCATAACACCAAACATGAATTTGGCCTGGAGATTCTCTGGACAACCATGTAGAGAAGCCTCTATACTGTCCTTGCATGTTAGCTGCTCCATCGGTAGAACTACCAGTGCAATTTTTTATGTCAATTTTACATGACTGCAGAACTTGCCTTAGTAAGGTAAGAAAGTATTCACCTGATGAAGACTCACAATCGACCACTGCCAGGAGTTTCTCATGAATACAGTCTGTCACATAACGAACAATTACTGAGCATTGGTCTCTTGAAGTAATATCCTGAGTTGTGTCAATTTGCACTGAGAACATCCCAGCTTCTCTAACACCGCTTGCCACTGCCTCTTGAATTAACTGTCGTATTGTTTCGACAACTTTATTTATTGTTGTTTTGGAGAGCAAAGTTACTAATGATCCTCTGCCCTTTCCACTTGAATGTGACTTCTTGCTTTTTGCTATGCAATTGTTGACATGTTCTTTAAGGCAGACATCATACTTGCTAAGAAGTAAGACCAACTCTAAAAAATTTCCATGATCAAGTGAATGGTCCTCCAATGTGTATGCAGCCTCAAATTTGTTGCCTCGATAGCTAAGTCCACGTTTCCCAATCACTTTCACAATGTCTATGACACGCTCCAATATCTGATGTCTTTTTCTGACTTGTTCTCTGTGTACAGACATTTGATTACTATGAAGTGAGTGATTGATATCTGCACTGCTGGCATTCAAAAAATAAGCTTCAGCACTTGCTCTGTGCATTGCACTTTTTTCATGTTCTTCAATTCTTTGATGAATATGTCTCCTGTCTGTCATTCCTTCAATGAATGAGACAGGCAGTTCCATAGCTAAACAAATCCAGAGCTATTTATGGCTTTAAATCTCAAAACCAACACTGCAAACTTGGTGTGGAAATAAACTTTGCAAGCAGCTTGGGTCTTTCAATACTGGTGTCGTATTGGCACAATGGACATGAACCCTAGCTTTTTCGGATTGCATCAACCAAAGCTGCTGCTAGACATTCTTCAAGGGTATCTCTGTATAGAGCGTATTGTAGTAGCCTAGATATGAGGTAGGTAAAATATGGATGATTGTACTCCAGGCAGGGCTACTCAGGGAAAGATGTAGCTGGCACATGAAATAGAGCTGTGTGAAAGCACTCTTCACTTTCACCACCACTTGAATGTAGGGTCAATGTACTGTAGAATCAAGGACTGCAATTTACCATAAAAGCCCGATGTGATGCAGGCAGTTCTTATTCAGACTACAGGTGTGCAATTAATTACCTTTTGGTAGAAGGAAGACCTGGGCACACTGCACAAACCACATGCACATGGTATGCTCAGTTTGTATGCTGCTGCCTAAACTGCTTCCTGCTGAGGTTCTAGTCCTCATCACATGAGGGTATTTCTATTGAACCAAACGTGTCTGACATTGGGTCACTGTGATGGTAATTCATATCATGTTAACCAATTTGTGAATCAGCAGAAATATATGTTGAGAGAGAGAGAGAGAGAGATTGAGAGAGAGAGAGGCAACGCTACATAAAAGTATATCCAGGTATAGCTTGCATCTGTAACGACCCGTTCATAGATGCAGTCATAACCGTGCCAGAGATGCAGCCTTCGAGGGAGCAACATGCTCTTGGAAACGAGCCTGAGATCGCGTTACGTACACGCGTGAACGAGCCCTTCAAGCGACCAAGGCCACCCGATGTTACGAGCATGTGTGAACGAGGTTTGTCTGGACTGCGGCTTTAAAAGGTCCCGCACCTCCCACAATGCTGTGCTAGCGTTCCAGTTCTGCTCCCCGGCCTCTCTCTCCTGGCGAAGAGGAAAGCGTGTGAGTGGGTGAGCGAGGAAGCAAAAAAAAAAAAAAGAGGAGGCGGGCAGAGCAGGCAGAGCAGCAACTCCTGGATCCAGAAAGCTGTAGTGCAGCAGGACAGTCAGCCCTGAGCTGGAAAGACGCAGCGAGGGGAAGGCGGAGAGGGAGGAGCTGCCCGCCCGCCCGCCCGCCGAGTGTGTGTGTGTGTGTGTCAGGTGGGGAAAAAAGCCAGCCTCAAACTCTGGAGCCTTTAGCACCAAACCCGCCCCGCAGCTCGACAGCCAACTCAGCACCTGGGCGACTAGCAGCGAGCAGAGCGAGAGCTTTAGCCTGAGGAGGCAAGGAAGGAAAAGGGGGGGGGGGAGAGACTTCCTCGCAGCCCCGCGCAAAGAGGCTCGAGCGGGTAGCCAAGGCAGGAACCGGCCCTTCTGACCATCGGCCCTTCTGGCATTTGCCAGAAGTGCCAGATGGCCAGTCCGGCCCTGTTCCAGGTTCTCTAGAAAAGTTTGTTAGGCTTGGTGACAAATAGCTGGCTGGATAGCTCAGTGGTTTATGTATCTGGCTGTGGAGTCAGAGGTTGAGAGCCTGATTCCCCACTGTGCTTCCTGGGAGAAGAGCCGCTCTACGTAGTCATGTATTCAAGCTGCAAAGTCCCAGGGTGCCCCCAGAAGAAGGACATGGCAAAGCACCTCTGCGTATCTCTACTGTACCTGGAAAAGCCTAAAAAGGGTTGCCATAAGTTGGATTTGATTAGATAGCACATGAAGACGACAAAGTTATACTTGGGGAAAATGTATTACCTGAAACAGATTCATAATTCCTATGTGCTGTATCTATTCTCTCTCTTTTTTAACATGTGATAGCCAGTAATACATTTAATTAAATATGTTATTTATGATGGAAAAAAATGAGACAATGGGCGCATTTACATTACACCGCTGCAGCAGTCTGATGCTGCATTAACTACCGAAACTCTGTCCTATGGGGCTTAAAGACTGGGCAGCTACTTATAATGGTCTGATAAAAAGCTCCTTCTAGTTCATTCCCCCAAATTGCAGCAGAAAATTCGAACTACTTATCTAACTGCTTCCAAAAGATGGCACCAAGCTTTTACAGTTGTGCAGTACAGATAAATAAAGTAAGAAACAAAGGGATGTTTGTAAAACAATTTTCTGTTTTCCACTCTCCCATTTCAGAAAGTGCAGCTTGTATAAGCTCATGGCAGTAGCGCAGCTTGGAAGTTACTTCTAAGAAGGAATTAGTTACAGTTATCCCCCACAGGTATCCAAAGGTCGTTATTGCCATTATAAGAAGTGAGAACTGAAGGAAGTGCCAACTGGCAGTTAATTTTAGGTCTTATGGAATGGTTAGTTAATTACTTCCTTTAATTAATTACCGCTGTTGTTGTTCTTGTATTATTATTATTATTATTTAATCTTCGAGAGAGGTTAAGATGCCAGATATTGTCTGCCCCTGGCCTTGGAAATGATGAATTTATTTATTTATTTATTTATTTATTTATTTATTTATTTATTTATTTATTTATTTATTTATTTATTTATTTTTTGCTGAACCATGGCAGGCAGGCATCATTTAAGGCTTTGTCATAGAGAATAAAATGTCTGGGTTCAGCCTTGTCTTTTGTCCTTAGGTTTGATGGCTTCTATTTCCTCTTCCTGTATAATGTCCAAGGGTCAGAAATGATACAGTTAGACTGAAGCTCTACAGACATCTAAGCAAACTGAGGTATTTGGAAATCCAAACACATTTAATTCCTCACATATAAACTTCTTCAGAAGCAAGTGTTCCATCGGGAACCTGTAACTTGCATAGAAAGCAGAAGGTATATGTCAATTGTTTTAATGAAGGAGACTTTATGTGAAGACTAATGTCTTTTACATTAAATATCTAAGCCCTAATTTCCACGTGTGCATATCTCTAATAATACTGTATCTCTGTCTAATTAGGGTATTCATTAAAAGTAAGTAAAGTTAATTTAAAGAGAATTTTCCGACAGTGTTCCATTAGATTTCCTGGTAAATTAACACTTTAAATTCTCTAATGGATGCCTTCAAAAGAAAGTGTTATTAACAAAAGATGTGATAATTAACATAATTAAAGTTGCTGAAGGTGCTATTTATTAAAAAAAGAGAGCGAGAGAGAATGTGGCACACTTTGTTTTAAGAGAATGCAAAGAGGAGTGAAATAAAAAAATCCCACCTCAGTTTTTTCAAGATACAGTTATGTGTAAATATTGTACAAATTTCCTTAAAGACCACAATACAATTGGAGGCAACAATTCACATAACGGAATTAGTTCATGGTACCTGTAGAGATACAATGCGGATTTCCACCACCTTATTTTGAAGGATAATTTTCTAAGTATTCAGCATGACACACCAATAATACTGTAAAAAATTAGTCCTTACAAGAGCGGCTTAAGATCACCTCATTCAAGTTCACCCTCATTTAGATACCTGCAATTCCATTCCGTACAAGTTCTATTGTTACATTCATCCTATCATTACCCAAGAGCTTATAATCAGCCTGCATCCAGATTGGATTTTCTGGCCTTTATCAATCAGGCACTTTTTACATGCTTTCAATTGTTATGACATCAGACCTAGTACTGTCTGAATTTCATTCAATTGCATTTGGCTCTATATTTTAATTAGAAATGATAGGCTCTATTTCCAGGAAGTACCTCCAATAATTTCACTCTCTTTTAAATTTTCCATGAATTCATTGTTAGAGTGAATGTGAGGCCAGGGATTCATTTGATCTTTAGCTTCTTGACCCTACTCATACAGTATTCCAGAAACTACTGGTATCCATTTTGAATCATGTCCTGTATCTATTAAAAACATTCTTCCTCCATAGTGGAGGACCTGCCACATCTTCACAAATCTGCCTTCTCCCAGACATAATTTTTCTGTGTCCAACAAAGGGCTTGAAGGCAACAAAAGGAAGCCTTCTCCACTACCCTGGGAAATACCTTGTTCCACAAAACATGGATACTCCCCTTTCTGACTGTCTCTTCCTAGGTAGAAAAATATTTTTAGCATGGTATGTGTTTCCTTGCTCACTCGTCGTCGTTGTCGTTTAGTCATGCCCGACTGTTTGTGACCCCATGGACCAGAGCACGGCAGGCCCTCCTATCTTCCACTGCTCCCATAGTTGTGTCAAATTCATGTTGGGAGCTTTGGTGACGCTGTCCAGCCATCTCATCCTAATTCCGGTTTGGGATTCCTCGAGTCCTGCCTTTTGCATGATGTATTCTGCATATAAGTTAAATAAGCCGGGGAACAATATACAGCCTTGTCGTACTCCTTTCCCAATTTTGAACCAATCCGTTGTTCCATATCCAGTTCTAACTGTTGCTTCCTGTCCCACCTATAGGTGTCTCAGGAGATAGATAAAGCACTCCCATTTCTTTAAGGACTTGCCATAGTTTGCTGTGGTCCACACAGTCAAAGGCTTTTGTACAGTCAATGAACCAGAAGTAGATATTTTTCTGGAACTCTCTGGCTTTCTCCATAATCCAGCGCATGTTAGCAATTTGGTCTCTAGTTCCTCCGCCCCTTCGGAATCCAGCTTGCACTTTGCTTGCTCACTAGCTGCTGTATATAAAGTGTGTATTTCCTCTAAGTTTTCTGCCTTTGCTGTATTGTGAACATTTTTCTTTAATTGCTATATTTTCGCTACACTGCTCTGTCACTATACTGTAGATTGTAGCTGATTCCCAAAAACATTTCTGCACAGGTTTATTAACCATTTAAGGAAGCCTTCCAGAACAGTTTGTTTTGGGTTTTTTTGTTGTTGTTGTTGTTTAAATCAAGTAATAAACCTACCTCATTGATTGCCACTTGCTAGTGGGGTTTAGATGACATCATTTTCCACTTGTGATCTCCCCTTGTTTTTCCACAATTTCTTCCATGTTTTTGCTTTTCACAATCAAATCCATTAGGGAGGAAAAGGCAGAATAGCTGCCCAGTGCCTTTTGATTGGTAATGCTAAGAGCCATCCATCTGGAAGCACTCTATGTTTCTAGCCTTGTTACTCCCTAATGGTACTTTTGCATATGATGACTTTCACTACACAAAAGTTTGGCATGCTTCTACATAGATTTCACTTCCTCTCCCAGCTTGCTTGCTTTTTCTTTTTCTTTCTTTCTTTCTTTCTTTCTTTCATTTATCTGTGGAATTCTCAGCTTACTTTCTGTAGTATTGTAAACAGAAATTCCATTCATTTGAAATATCCCTGAAATTGTATGCAGTAAGAGCCTTGGCATGTTCTACTCCTGCAATAAATGCTTCAGTACTGCAATATCAGCAGAAGACTCTTGTGATTTGCTCTAACTAGAAGGGAAAAGCAAGCCACTTCTGAGTACTCACTACCTAGGAAACCCAAGAATGGACCACTATAAATCAGAATTGACTTCACAGCATGCTGCTGCTGCTGTTAAGCCCTAAACTGACAAAAAAGCATTGAAAAACATTTATAAGCAGCGCTTCTTCTGTAACTTGAAACACTACTATTTTCATTCCAAAGTCTGGTTCTAAAGCCCAGACGTTCCAGACTATTTTCATGTATGCTGTCCTCTTCAGATATTTAATTAATTTGCACCAGTGTTCCCAATATTCTCAGTCCATAGAATCATCCTTCATTTGGCCCAAGAGTACAGAATACATATTCACACCCTTAGAAGCTGAAGAGCTTACCATATTTAACGAGATGCATCTTTGACAGTAATTGGAGATTCATATCAAGGTACAGTACATAAATGAGAACATACTCTAGTGGCTACAAGCATCCTGCATACCCTAACATCAGAGAGCAAATTTTAACAGAGTGCCTCTGCGGACATGAATTTCCAACAAACAAACAAGCCAAAGAAAGCCTCACTTTTGTCATGCACTATTCCCACTGAAGAAAAATGAATATTCTGTTTGAAATGCTTCTTTTAGCTGTGTTAGTTTTAGCCTCATTACTTACCAGTAGCCTCTTTCTTGTCACATGTGTCGAAACAATCGTACCTTGGTTGATTGTGGGGTAAGCACTCTTTTCATTGGTGCCAGCATCTCATGCAAATTGCAACCGCTATTAAATGTGCAATGTTGCTCCAAAGGATTAAACTAAAATTATCTCTCGCCATCGCTGTGGCAGTGCCAGTGTCAGGAAGTATGAGGTGAAGATATACACAACCAGTTGCATGGATAAAATACAGCCACAACATTATTGGTTACAACTTCACACTGCAGAGGGGAGGGATCCAGGCCGGCCAGCCAATGAAACTAGCAAATCCAGCCTCCTTGCTGAGTGAAGCCTGGAGAAACAGGAACTGGGTGCTACCTGGGCACTTGGCCACTTTGTGGACCCCAATCACCTGTGGTTCAAGAACTGACTCACCACCTCTGAGATGGCCAGGCTTTCCTAAGAAGCCATTGCCCCGATAATCTGAGAGATACCAGCACATGGGCCTCAGTCCTACCAAACCTGAACAACTGCAATCTCAGATCATGCCATGTGAAACAGACAGACCCTTAAGCTCAGGACCCAGCAGTCTCCTGCTATGTTTTTGATTGATTGATTGATTGATTGATTGATTGATTGATTGATTGATTGATTGATTGATTGATTGATTGATTGATTGATTGCAGCTGCAGCCAAAAAACATGTTAGGTTGGCAGGCACCATGTGCTGGGCTGCATCCTCGGAGCTAGTCCAGTTCCCAGTGGGGCAAGTATTACCCTCCAAATGTCAAGCCCAAGTAGTTTGCCAGAGGCAGGTCTTCAGACAGTCCAAGCCTTAAATAACCCTGACAGGGCAGAGTCAGGGCACATCCAGACGGGGGAAATTGAGGCAGTCTGGTGCCTATCTTTAGTGCAATCTATTTTATATCTCACTTGAGCAATCCTTCCGTTTGCACTGATCGACCTTTTTTCTCCTGTGTAAAGGGTCCAGACAGGTCTTTGGGTTTCTCAAATTTATCACCCTTTCAATTAATGACACTCCCCTTTCATTTCCTTGCCTTTTTCTTGTAGGCATCATTCAGTGTGCCATGGCAACTATGTTAAATAAAGTAGTTGACATAGCAAAACAGCAATGCATGTACCTAGCATGGTACATATGCTACTGTCAATATATCTCATGTGTTTAGAATAGCACTGCATCAACAGCAATGCATGTACCTAGCATGGTACATATGCTACTGTCAGTATATTTCATGTGTTTAGAATGGCACTGCATCAATAGGACAACATTACTTTAAAAATTTAAAATGGTAGAGTAGATGAAAATTAGAGGGGGTTTTTCTTCATTGTCCCTTTCAATACCACAACCCATCAGATACATCACAGGGTTGTCACCTCAGATAACAGCAGTCACAGCCCTATTTGATGTGGACTAATCATCCACATGGGCAACAGCATGGGCTAATTAGAAGCATTCAAAATCATGCCCAAAAACCCTGTACCCCTAGCACTGTGCAAAAAAAGAGCAGGAGCAGGTTAGCTCTAAAAAGGGGCAGGATGGATTGTTCTAAGCCAGAACACATGTGGACCAAGCAACATCAAAAGAGATCCAAATAGGAGTTTTCAGGATGCCAAAGCTGAGAACATCAGTGCTGGTAGTTAAATGAGGGAGGCTAAGGAATGATCAAATTTATACAGCATAAAATTGTATTTTGGCTTTGTGAAGAAGTGAGGCAGCTTAGGGGTTTGGGGTTTTTACTTTGTTTGGATGGGGTCGTTGTTCTTTCTTTCTTTCTTTCTTTCTTTCTTTCTTTCTTTCTTTCTTTCTTTCTTTCTTTCTTTCTTTCTTTCTTTCTTTCTTCTTTTTTGGAACATTGTTCTTTAATTATTAACTCAGTGGCATTGACTCCTTCCCTGACTCCTTTACCAAATTTTTAGAAAAATCTGTGGCAACTTGGAAGGTATGGAGTTTACTTGTTAGACTTCTGGTGGATGTTACCATCTGAATCAAGAATGAATTGCTGTGTTACGCATGGGACATGCTGGCACTGCGGGTTAAACTGCAGAAGCCTCTGTGCTGCAGGGTCAGAAGACCAGCTGTCATAAGATCGAATCCACCCAACGGAGAAAGTTCCCATCGCTTGTCCCAGCTCCTGCCAACCTAGCAGTTTGAAAGCATGTAAAAATGCAAGTAGATAAATAGGTAGCATCACGGTGGGAAGGTAACGGCGTTCCGTGTCTAGTCATGTTGGCCATGTGACCATGGAAAATATCTATGGACAAACACTGGCTCTATGGCTTGGAAACGGGGATGAGCACTGCACCCTAGAGTCGGACACGACTGGACTAAATGTCAAGGGGAACCTTTACCTTTACCTACTGTGTTTAGTTCAGCTAACCTTGAAGAAGGGCTTTTTTGTTTGTTTGTTCAGAGAGAAATAAGCTGTTTGTTTACATGAAGCCTGTCACCATCCAAGCCTGGATTGAGGTTTTCTGGCCTCTTCAGTCCTCAGCTGAATACAAAGATTCTGCCAAGACTTACTGATGGCCACAAACCTTGATAATCCTGTACATTTTTATTCCATTCAAATAAGTAGAGAGGAGTATATATTATTTTAAGTCTCCTGGTTGGTAACAACACTTTTTATGCCATATTGGGGCTGACTGATTTTTCATTAGCCACTGACTGTGGGTCCTAAGTAGAAATTTGCAAAAACCATCAGTTTGGCAGTTCATGCTGGTTTGTTTACCAGTGCAACAGGTGTTTGGTGGTTCATTGCCCCACCTGCTCAGATGCAGTGTCTGGTTTTCCTGCACCACCATTGGCAGGCACCACCTCTGAGTGGATGCTCACTAGCGGGGGATGGGACACAACACAACCTGTTGCTATGTTAAACGAACTGGCATGAATCACCAAACTGGAAGTGTGGTTCTTTGAGGGTTCTCTATGTATACGTAGTCCAATGGGCAGCAAAACTACACTCCCCATAATACTCTAAGCCTCCCAGGAAGCACTGAGGCACAAAGTGGGCCCCAGACGGCCTTTGTAATAACAAAAGAAGGGTACATGAAAGTGTTGTGTTCTTTCTAGTTTCCCTCTTTAATTTTTCACCCCTTTTCAAATCATTCTGGAAATTTGGAATCACTTTTGCCCCAAAGGCTGTTTTCAACAGTCAGAACATCCATACAGGAAGTGGGAAATTTGAATCTATTAAACTGCCCAGATTGGTTGGACCCAACGAGGAGAAATGCTCTTTGTTTCACAGGTCTTCTTCGTAGATGGAATTACGTACTCAGTGCTGCTGAGATATGTCCTGGTGCCCTTCATCTTGAATTATGCTGTTTGCCTGCTGCCGCTCTTGGGACTCAAAGAAGAAGAGAAGGCATCAAACAGTAGGGAGGCAAGAAAATAAGAATAGCCTCGTAATTTTAACATATTCAAACAAAACAGCAAAAAACATAGGCTTGTTTTCACTGAAGACACCGACAGGATGCAACAACATTTTTAAAACATTGGTCTGGGATTCAAAGATACTAAATTCCACACAGCTAATATGAAAATGTTTTCTATCTTAACAAAAGATAAAATCAGAAGAAGTCTCAACAATTCCTCATCAGTGGGCATGTATTAATTACTCCTTGAGTGTTCTGGAAATTATGTACTTGCATCAAAGACTTGTGGCTGTTACATACAGCACTGATGTTACCTGTCTGTCATGGGTTTGGAGGGAAAGTTCCATCCTATGGGGAGTGGAAGGCGGGACATCAGGAGGAGGGGCTGTATTGTATATATATGTGAAGCCTGTGTGGTGAAGGGGAGACGCTGGGATGTGAAGAAGCAGCAGCTGGGAAGAAGAAGCTGGTGTGGGAGTCTGTGTGTCAGACAGGGTACTACTGTGTGTCAGAGTACCAACCTGATAGGTTCAGGTGTCTGTTGGTTAGCCAGAACTGATAGGTTCAGGGTCTGTGCTTCAAGTTAAGGGTTCTGTGTGAACCAAACTGTGTGAATGTATGAGTGAAACTAAGCCACGTTACTTTATCTTATTCACCTGATTATTTTATTTTGCCTGTGTGTTGTTTTAAATAAACCTTGTTCTTTTATTTGTTTAAAAATCCATCCCTGGTCTGTGTGACTTCTTATAGGGAATGGTTGGTGGCAGTTTAGTTAACGTGTGGCAGATCCCAGTAGGTCTGGGTTTGTCACATTGATTGGTGTCCAGCGTGTGGGATACGACTGGTCCAGTTGTCCAGTGGTCCAGCAAAGCCTTGGCACGTGTGCCCAGAGCAAGGGGGGTCTAGTCAGGGACAATCTGAGGCGCGTAGGTAATCTTCTAGGTGTACCTCACGGGGAGGTGCGCTAGTGGAAGAACGTGCCAACTGGGGAAACTAGATTAGGGTGCTCTGAGGCAGCCTGTTTTGGCGGGAAAAAAAGCTGAGGCAAAACTGTGTAGTAGCAGTGATTTAGCCTGCCAGCTGAGAGGCCCAGCAGAGGGGGGTAGTCTCTAACTCGCTACAGTTGCAAGTAGTGCTGAAGAACAGCAGCAATCTATAGAAAGCTGGTTCTGAGGCAAAAGAGGAAAAAAGTGGTCGTTTTATTTTGAGGCTTGACTTTTTAAAGCAGCCTGTTCTGAGGGGGGATTATGCCCTTGACTCGAAGCCAAATGGCAGAAATGGGTGAAGTGAAAGACCCCCAGGTTGACCAAGGTTCTGAGGATGAATTTGGCTCAGTGCAAGGTGACAGCACAGGAGAGCAAAACCCAGAACTCAGAAAAATACTCATAGCCCAACAGCATGAACTGAGGGTGAGGGAAATGGAAAAAGAAGAAAGATTAGAGAGACAGAGAATGGAAATGGAGAGGGAGAGAGAGAAAATTGCTCTGGAAAAAGAAAGAATGGCGTTTGAATTAAGAAAACTGGAACTGATGAACCAGAACAATAATAACAATAGGGATTCTGAGGGAGGCCAATTGTCTAAAGCTGACCTGAAGAAATTCCCTGTGTACCACAAGGGAGATTGTCCTGAGGTGTTCTTTTCCTTAGTGGAAAGAGCGTTTGTGGACTTCTCAGTGAGGGAAACTGAGAAGATGACCATCATGCGATCTTTAATCAGTGGTAGCCTGGCTGAGGTTTATGCCGAGATGCCTGAGGAACTGATGAAAGATTTTGCAGAGTTTAAAAAACTGGTGTTTGCCAGACATGGGATAAATGCGGAACAGCTGAGGCAACGATTCAGATCAATCACCAAGAAACCAGAACAGACTTTTACCCAAGTGGGGGCCCAATTGGTGAGGCTGCTTGAGAAATGGCTATCTCAGGAGGGGACAGAGACCTACGAGCAGCTTAAAGATTTGATAGCACTGGAACAGTTCTATTCAGTCCTGCATGGGGAATTGAAATTCCAGGTGAGGGAAAGGAAACCAAAATCTGTGGCAGAAGCAGCCGAGATCGCAGATTTTATTTCCCAAATAAGAAAGCCCTTGGGTGAGGGGAAATCTGTAGGTAAACCCAAAGAAACCTACAGCAAGTACTCTCAGGGACCAGGGAAAAACCAGCAAGGGGGAGGGGCCCATGGTGAAGGGAAGCCCTCAGACATGAAACCAAGACCTCAGATTTTGGAGAGAAAACCAAAACAAGATGAGAGAGAATCAAAATACACCAGAAAATGTTATTTCTGTCAGGGAAAGGGCCATCTAATCTCAGAGTGTGAGAAATTAAAGCAGCTAAAAGGAATTGTGCCTCAGGATTCTAGTGGAACCAAGCCAAAAGCTGTGTTCTGTGTCCAGAAAGAGCAAGGCTCATTGTCACTGAGGGAGCCTGTTGCCATGGCTACTCAATCTGGAACAGCTACATCTGCTGATCAGGCTGAGGAAAATGGTCCTCTTGTAGAGGTCAGGCGCTGCCTGCTGGTGAGAACAGATTCTCAGTTGTTTGAGACAGCAGGGGTGGACGTAGGAATACTTGGCCATCAGTATCGGGGGCTGCGGGACACTTGTTCTCAGGTGACCCTGTGCCATCCAGATATTATTCCTAGGGAATATCTAATCCCAAATGAGAGCATAAAGGTAGCAGGGATTGAGGGGCAGATAATCTCACTGCCAGTCGCGGAGGTACCTGTCAACTTTCAAGGCTGGAGGGGAGTTTGGCGGCTAGCAATTTCATCGACTCTGCCAGCAGCCGTGCTCGTGGGAAATGACCTGGCTGAACATGTGAAACGGGTGCTAGTGATTACACGTTCACAAGCCACCACGGGGACAGTTCAGGGGGGTAATGAAGAGCCAGAGACGGAAGCAGAGGGGAGTTCAGATGCTGTGGTGGAAACCTTAACCACAGACAGCAGATTTGGACAAGAGCAAAAGGCAGACGCCACTCTCCAAAAGTGTTTTGAACAGGTGACTGACGCCCAGCGAACACCTGAAACCCCAGTGAGATTTCTGGAGAAAAAGGGGATTTTATATAGAGAGACCCTGAGGAATATCTCAAAAGGGGGAGATGGGATCAGAAGTCAGCTGGTGGTACCTGAAAAGTATCGCCCCATGATCTTACAAAGGGGGCACTCTGACATGTTTGCTGCACACTTAGGGGTGAACAAAACACAGCAGAGAATCACACAGAATTTCTACTGGCCTGACATAGGGAAGCAGATCAGGGAGTTCTGTAAACAATGTGATGTGTGTCAAAGGCAGGGGAATAGCCGCGACAGGACCAAAGCAAAGTTGTGCCCTTTGCCTGTGATTGACACTCCGTTCAAATGCATAGGGGTGGATATTGTGGGACCTTTGCCCAAGGCCACAAAGAGGGGGAACAGGTTCATTCTCACAATTGTGGACCATGCCACAAGGTACCCTGAAGCCATACCCTTGACTAACATTGAAACTAACACAGTGGCGGATGCTTTGGTGGGGTATATGTCCAGGATGGGATTTGCCTCAGAAATAATCACAAATTTGGGTGCATCGTTCACATCAAAGCTCATGAAACGCTTATGGCAAATCTGTGGAATTAAGCACAAGGAAACCACTGCTTATCATCCTGAAAGTAATGGGTTAACTGAGAAGTTCAATGGGACTCTAATGCGTATGATTAGGGCTTACTTGGCAGAGAATCCAAACAATTGGGACCAGAAGCTGCAATCCCTTTTGTTTGCTTATCGATCAGTGCCACAAGCCAGTACCGGGTTCAGTCCATTTGAACTTTTATTTGGGAGAAGGGTGAAAGGGCCCCTTGATTTGATCAAACAAAATTGGGAGCAGCTCACCCAGGATGACCCACAAGACGTTGTGACATATATAGACTCTTTAAGGAAGGACCTAAAGAGAAACCTAGAGCTAGCAGCAGAGACCCTGCAAGCTCAAAAGGTCAGAAAGAAAGCCTGGTGTGTCCAGAGAGCCGGGGAGAGGCACTTTGACCCAGGGGAGGAAGTGCTTTGGCCTAGGCCCTGCAAAGAAAACAAATTGCAGCTGGGTAGCCCAGAAATAAAATACTTGGGTCACATGGTAGGGGGAGGAGTGATAAAACCCCTGGAGGCCAAAATAGAAGCTGTTCGTGATTGGCCCAGACCCAACACCAAGAAAAAAGTCAAATCATTTCTTGGGTTGGTGGGCTACTACAGAAAGTTCATCCCGAGGTTTAGCGAGATTGCGGCTCCGCTGACCGATCTGACGAGGAAGACGGCTGATGACCGCATCCAGTGGACCAGCGACTGTGAGGAGGCGTTCCAGAGGTTGAAGCAGGCGCTCGTCAACTATCCAGTCCTGCGGGCTCCAGACTTCGACCGGGAGTTCCTCATCTACACCGATGCGTCTAACAGCGGGGTAGGAGCAGTTCTGTGCCAGGAAGATGAGAATGGTGACCAGCATCCAGTGTCCTACCTGAGTAGGAAACTTCAAAAAGGTGAGAGACATTTGGCAACCGTGGAGAAGGAGTGTTTGGCCATAGTCTACGCGATCCAGAAGGCCAAGCCTTACATCTGGGGAAGACATTTTGTTCTGTGCACTGACCATTCACCACTGCAATGGTTAAAGACAATGAAAACCCACAATAGCAAACTTATGAGGTGGGCTTTAAACTTACAGGACTATGACTTTGAAGTGAAGGTGGTCAGAGGGTCAGTGAACTGTGTTGCTGACGCCTTGTCAAGAAGACCTGAAGATTGAAGACGACGAAAGAACATGGACTATGTGTATATATTGATGACAAAAAGTTAAATGTACCTGTTTTTTGAACTTGGTTTGTATGAACAAAGGTAAATTGATGTAATGTATATGGTAAATGTTTAAATGTCTAATTGCTATGGTTAACTTAGAATGTAAGTATAAGTAAGTATGATATGGTATGTATAACTGTTGTTGTGTGTTTTATCCAGGTTGTTTTTTGGGAAAAAGCACCTTAGCTTTCCCCCTACAAAACAACTTATAAAGAGGGGAGGTGTTACATACAGCACTGATGTTACCTGTCTGTCATGGGTTTGGAGGGAAAGTTCCATCCTATGGGGAGTGGAAGGCGGGACATCAGGAGGAGGGGCTGTATTGTATATATATGTGAAGCCTGTGTGGTGAAGGGGAGACGCTGGGATGTGAAGAAGCAGCAGCTGGGAAGAAGAAGCTGGTGTGGGAGTCTGTGTGTCAGACAGGGTACTACTGTGTGTCAGAGTACCAACCTGATAGGTTCAGGTGTCTGTTGGTTAGCCAGAACTGATAGGTTCAGGGTCTGTGCTTCAAGTTAAGGGTTCTGTGTGAACCAAACTGTGTGAATGTATGAGTGAAACTAAGCCACGTTACTTTATCTTATTCACCTGATTATTTTATTTTGCCTGTGTGTTGTTTTAAATAAACCTTGTTCTTTTATTTGTTTAAAAATCCATCCCTGGTCTGTGTGACTTCTTATAGGGAATGGTTGGTGGCAGTTTAGTTAACGTGTGGCAGATCCCAGTAGGTCTGGGTTTGTCACAGTGGCGATATAGGTACATTTCTAATTAACCTAATGATATTGGGTAACAGATCGATACTGTGCCTGTGTAGTACAGTGGTTACTTGTGGTTACTCACAAGCCTGCACAGAATTGCTACCACAATCACTTAAGTAACATTTCTAATCATTTCAGATCTGTTTTGTAGTAGAAGGAAAATGAATGACTCCACTGAGGTTCACTGTTCTTGTTTTCGGATTTCAAATCTGAGAACCTTCTAAACATGGGTCAGTTGGAAACAAAATCGCTTGAAATGAGGAGCATCAGGATGCACTGAGATTTTCTTAAAATGTGAAATGAAGCAGTGTTCATGGGAGAGCCTCTTTCTCCCTACTTCAGGGTCAACGGAGAACAATGGTTTCTCCAGCTAACCATCTTTTATGGTTTGAACATTTTAGCTACGAACTGCCTTATATATGCATCCATCGATTAAGGTAAACACATAATATTAATTGTAGAGAGAAGATTAAAGCGTGCTGCTTAAGAGATGTGCCAATGACAAAACAATCAAATTATGGTTATACATATGAGTCAGATACATGCAGATAGAAATAATGGGGAAAGGAAGGACTGAGATCTAGAAGGCATCATTACAGAATGCTTCCTTCCCACACTTGGATGGCATTTGCAGGAGATACCACTACCATCTCTGCCGATATTTCTTGGTAAAATTCTTTAGAAATCTCCTTGTTTATTTTCAAGCATGTTACTGAATGAGGAAAAAAAATTGGGGGAACGTAAATTTTATCTGATAGCTCTACTATCTTGGTGTCATGATAGAGAAGCACCTCTAAGATGGGGCTGCATATGTGTTCTGCATGCTGCTCCAGTAGTCCCTGGAAGGCTGGTAAACAATTCCAGACTTCAGTGGAAAATGGATTTTGGAGGCAGACAAAAGCAGTTGCAGCAGATAAGGCAATGGTGGCACCTAGTTTAAGTCTGAATGTAAGGCCAAGATTGTCCACACCATTATATTCCCAATGACTGTGTACAGGCATGAATGCTGGACGGGGAAGAAAGCTGACGGGGAGGGGGAATGATTCATTTGAAATATGGTGCTGGAGGAGAGCTTTGTGGATACCCTAGACTGCTAGAAAGATGAACAATTGGATCCTAAATTAAATGAAGCCTGAACTGTGTCTGGAAGCAACAATGAGAAAAATAAAGCTATGATAGTTTGGACACATTATGAGAAGGCAAGACTAGAAAAGATAATAATGCTAGAAAAAGTTGAAGGCAGCAGGAAAAAAGGCAGACCAAAATGGAATTAGTAGATATGTGAACAAAAGATTTTCTTTCACCAGTCCTTAAAATTATTCAAGAATAGATTACATTTTTATCACAAAAGATTTATTTTCAAAAGTGATTAATTCTACCATAGATATAATAAAAGTATTGGATCATGCAATAGTATCTATGGATACTAAGGTGAGATGTGATTATAAAGAGGTGAAGAGATGGAGGACTGACCTAAATCTTTTTAGATATAAATACAATATTGGAAAAAATAGAAAATGAATTATAGAAATTTGAAAAATTAATGATACTGAAGGTATAAAAAGGGATAATATGGGATACTATAAAAGGTTAGACTTTTTTAGAAACGCAAACTAAAAACTTGTTTAGAAATGCAAACTATTAGAAAGGATTTGCAAGACAGAGAAACAGAATGAATCCAAAGAAATATATTGTATCTGAAAACGGAATATTTTGAATTTAGTAATAAGAATTCAAAAATGTTAGCCAGGGCTGTTCAAAACAAGGTGGGGGGGGGGAGATTCAGTTGAAGTGATTAAAGATGAGAACGGTGTAAGGTATAACTTAATGAAAGGTAAAATTAATGGAGTTCAAAATGTAGTACTGTACTAAGTTAAATAAAGGGAGAAAAGTTTGAATGGATAAGATTGATGAATATATAGAGAAAAATATATGTAATAAGTTGCAAAATATAGATAGACAATTAACGGAACAATCTAATCTAAATATAGGTGAAACTCCAGGAACGGGTGGATAGAATCCAGAATATTATAAAAGTTTTTTTAAAAAATGTTAGTATGGAAACTTAAAAATTTATTTAACAAAGTATTGGATGGAGAAGTATTTCTGGAAGTATTTGAGGATTATATTAATATTAAGACCTAATAAAGATCTTAATGATATGGAAGCCACTGGCAATGGTGCGGCTGAAAAATATTGTAAATAAAATAAATAAATAAGCTTACAAAACTATTTCATTAATAACATGCAAAAATCTTTACAGCAGTACTGGCTCAAAAGATGACTAATTTTATCAGTGACTATATAAAGACTGATCAACATGGATTTATAAAAGGGAGACAACTTTCAAATGAAACAAGAAGAATATTGAATATAATTCATTTGAGATCTGCAAAGAAAATGAAAGCAGGAATAGTGGCACTGGATAATATTTAAGTGTTTGATTCAGTGGAATCACCAATATTAAAAAGGTTAGTAGAAAAACTTGGATTCAGTATATGATTTAAAGGTACTGTAGCATAATCATACTCTGAAAATTTTACCACAGCATTAGCGAATGAGGGAGTAACAGAACGTTTTTCTCTAAGTCAAGGTATGTGACAATAATGCCTTCTTTCTCCAATTTTATTTGACCTGTTTATAACTATTGGTAAATGTTATCAGGGAAGATGACTTAATACATGGTATAAAATAAAAGAATGGCAAAACATGATTAATACATTCAGTAATGGCGATAGAAGAGCTAGGATGAATAAAAAAAACTATCGTATTAACCTTAAAAAGAGGGTGGATTGAGTCTTCTTAATATAAAATCTTATTATTTAGCTAACCAATTAAGATTTATTCTAGATAGTATATCCTTTCCAGATACTTTGGTTTAGTTTAAGAAGAACTAAAGGGAAATATAGAGGATAAATCTGTAGGAAAAATAATTATGTTGGTATAAAAGAGTGGAAAATCCTTTTTTGGAAAACATGCTGCAAATCTGGACTAAAGAGAGACAAATAAATTCTCTGCTTATTTCTCCTTTAACACCTGTAGCTAAGCTAGAGTTTGCAGAAAATTTGAAAGGAATTTTGCAGAATTTATTAAAAAGGAAATAAGCATATATATCAAAAGACTGTTTGGGAAATATGAACTCTAAATAAAAAATAAGGATAATATTAGAAAGTGAAAAGACAACATGTATCAATGTAATTCAGTTAGATCATTGGCTGAGAGAATGGGAAAAGCAGAAAGCAATTTTAAAATATATGTCTGTGAGAATAAAAGAAAACTTTTGTAAATTGTTCTGGAGATGGTATTTGACACAAGAAAAATTAAATGTTATGGATTCTAAATACTCCAAAGTATGTTGGAGATGTGAACAAGTTATAGGTACTTATTTCCATATGTGGTGGGAGTGTGAAACAGGGAGGAGTGGGACAGGACTAAAAAAAAGAGTTAATCATGGATTTGGTAATAACAGCCAAATTAGTGAGAAACTGAAAACTTAGATATGTTTTACTTAAATTCATGATACACTGAACTATGGGAAATTACAACCGATGATAAGTTGAATGTGACATAATATTTTTTAAAGGTCTATTAAAGGAAAATGTATGTTTACATATGACAAGATTTTTTTGAACTTAGTATTATTGAAAGGTGAAGACCAACGTATGCTCTAATTGGACTCTGCCTCTCATGTACACAATTTCAGCCCTGCATTCATGCGCAACTCTGTCCCGCATGTGCAGGGTTCCGTTGCAAACAGAACCAAAGGGGTTGAACACAATTTCTGTGCAGAAGAAGAAGAGAGCTGTGCGGAGGGAGACAGAGTCACACACACAGCTTAGAGGGAACCATGGTGAAGACCATAAGAAGAGATACTGATATTTTGGAGGTTTATGGGGCATCATAACCAATAACTTGAAGGAAATATATCTCTATTGGTCCCAGTGATGTGTGCACTAATTTTGGTTACATTTATCGAATTGTTGTAAGACATAAGTATTTTTTTATTTTTGTGTTTTTGTTTGTATGTTGCTTAATTGTTAATAAAAAAAATTAAAATCCCAGGTTCAGGTTTTAAAACTTTACTGCAATGAGGGATGGTGGGGCTCAGTGGGAATCCTCTCTGTGTCATGCAAGTGTCAGTGAGAATGTTCTGAGATGACAATTTGCGTCGTTGTTTAGTCGTTTAGTCGTGTCCCCATGGACCAGAGCACGCCAGGCCCTCCTATCTTCTACTGCCTCCCGGAGTTGTGTCAGGTTCATGTTGGTTGCTTCGATGACACTGTCCAGCCATCTCATCCTCGGTCGTCCCCTTCTCCTCTTGCCATCACACTTTCCCAACATCAGGGCCTTTTCCAGGGAGTCTTTTCTTCTCATTAGATGGCCAAAGTACTGGAGCCTCAGCTTCAGGATCTCTCCTTCCAGTGAGCACTCAGGGTTGATTTCCTTTAGAATTGATAGGTTTGTTCTCCTTGCAGTCCAGGGGATTCTCAAGAGTCTCCTCCAGCACCACAATTCAAAGGCATCAATTCTTCGGCAGTCTGCTTTCTTTATGGTCCAGCTCTCACTTCCATACATCATGACAGGAAAAACCATAGCTTTGACTATTCGGCTTGGGATTCCTCCAGTCCAGCCTTCCGCATGACGTATTCTGCATATAAGTTGAATAAGCTGGGGGACAATATACAGCCTTGTCGTACTCCTTTCCCAATCAGTTGTTCCATATCCAGTTCTATGTTCCATATCCAGTTCCAGTTCTGACAATTTGCACAGGAATTTTAATACCTGCAGAGTCAGGAAAGATGGCTAGAATAGGTGGATGGCAGAGGAAAGAAGAGCAACTACTCATATCCAACAATGGTCCACACATTGATATGCACTTGGATTTCAAAATATATGTTACATATATGAGATTAGCACTAGATCACCACATCACCTTATCACTAGTACTGATATACTAATCTAGCACTATATCACCTCTGGACAAAAAATAAAAATAACCAACAAAACAGAAACAACCCAAAAGAAATAAAAGATATTCTTGTGATACGTTGTGTTTCTGTACACATTAAGAAGAACTTTGGAACACTGTCATCTTTTCTGGAAAACTATGACCCTTTTAAAACTAAGTAGCTTGGTAGTGAACCATAAAAGCATTGGCAGAATCATGACCAGAGGAAGGAAGGAAAAGAGGAGGGCTGTGGGCTTAACTATGAATCACATTGCATCAAGTGTGAACACTGATTTCCCAAATCAATCCATAGCCCCTGCGTAATCACTGACCAAAGTCAACCAAATCAGAATGTAGTCGCAGCCTTAGTAGTTTCTTTTTTAATAAACATTTTTATTAATTTTATCAACTACAAACAAATATGCAACAGAAAATAAAATAGAAAAAAAGAAAAAGAAATGAGAACAAAAAGAAGGGGGAAAAAACCAAACCCTCCCCCCCCCTTTGAGGACAGAGATTCAGAGATTCAGACCTCATTGCATCCCAAATTTCCCAAGTTTCCAGAGAGCACTGAAAGCGAAAAAGGAGAAACAAAGCCCATCAATCATTTTGCTTTATCCTCAGATCTGTCCCTGGGCCCAAACATATATTAAATTCCAACTTTGTTTTGCATAGTCTTTTGGTTGTTCTCATAGTGCTTCTGAAAGTGTATCTAATTCTGTGATGTCCAACAGCTTCTTCAGGAACTCCTCCATTGTAGGTATGTCTTCACTTTTCCATTTTTGGGCCCAGAGTAACCTAGCTGCTATGAATATATACATCAAACAGTATTTAATTTTCTTGTCAGTAATTTCTGGTGTAATATTTAATAGTGCTATTTCAGGTTTGAAATTTAATTTCTTTTGAGTGATTCCTTTTATTATTTCCCACAGCTGTAACCAATAACCCCTGGCTTTTTCACATGTCCACCACATATGGTAATAAGTTCCTACTTTTTGTTTACATTTCCAACAGATATTGCTGCTACCTTCTGACATTTTTGCCAGTTTTGCAGGAGTGCAGTGACATCTGTAAAACATTTTGAGGATATTTTCTCTTAGATTTACTGGCTTAATCATTTTATAACAATCTTTCCACATCATTGTCAAGTGATCAATATCAATATTATAACTGAAATTACTTGCCCATTTTATCATCTCCTTTACCCTCTCATCCTCCAGTTCGTATTCAAGTAAGTATACATTTTCTTTATTATTTTCTCATCAATGTGAACCCACAGTTTGTCTACTTGGACTTCACCCTCAAAAAAGCCCATATTTTTATCTTTTCTATATCTTGATTCTAGTTTATTCAATGACCACCAATCTGTTGCCACCCTGCAGCCTTAGTAGTTTCTTAAACTATTTTATTTCACACTTTATTGATTTTATTTTTATTTATTATTGGATTTTTATCCCACCCTTCTAGACAGGAGTCTACTCAGGGCAGCTCACAATATATTGTATACAAACAGATAAAAACAACAATTAAAATATACAATAATTTTTCAATAAAATCTGCAAACACTTCTTGGTATCTCCTTGGTCACTATATTCTTAACATTCTTTTTTCTTACAAAACCAAAATAAATATGTTGGTCATTTAATTCCTGGGGACGTGGTGGCGCTGTGGGCTAAACCGCAGAAGCCTCTGCTGCAGGGTCAGAAGACCAAGCAGTCGTAAGATCGAATCCACGCGACGGAGTGAGCGCCCGTCGCTTGTCCCAGCTCCCGCCAGCCTAGCGGTTCGAAAGCATGCAAATGCAAGTAGATAAATAGGGACCACCTCGGTGGGAAGGTAACAGCGTTTCGTGTCTAAGTCGCACTGGCCGTGTGACCACGGAAGATTGTCTTCGGACAAAACGCTGGCTCTATGGCTTGGAAACGGGGATGAGCACCGCCCCCTAGAGTCGAACACGACTGGACAAAAATTGTCAAGGGGAACCTTTACCTTTTTACCATTTAATTCCTGATGTAAATTCTGAATTTTCTCTTAACTTGAACTTTATATAGCCTTTTATGTAAATTAGCACACACTCTTCTTGGAGAGGAATGAAGAGGAAGATCAACACCTTTTTTCCTTCCTGGGCTCGCTCTCACGTCCTCTTCACCAAAGTGAAGGAGATATAGTATATGTATCTAGAATACATCTCCTAGAAATGTGGTGTGTCCACATGACAAGAAAGGCTGGCTAAAGAGCTACCTCAGGCCAGTTACTATGGTATGAGACTTGTATAGATCAGTGGTTCCCAACCTTGGGTCCCCAAATGTTCTTGGACTACAACTCCCAGAAATCTTGGCCAGCACAGCTGGTAGTGATGGCTTCTGGGAGTTGTAGTCCAAGAACATCTGCAGACCCATGGTTGGGAACCACTGCTTTCGATGCTGGGAGCCTTTTTATTTTATATGGGAAATATCAAACAACAAAAACACACAGAAGAACCCTAAGTGCAAAAAGGAACAGGTGGTCTTGCTAGTTCCACAGACCAGTCCTTTTTGATAAGCAGCAGAGCAAATATCTGGAATTCTTATAAATTACATACCTAATATCTGTGCGTTTAGCCTTGAATAAATATTCTGCCCCATCATTCCTTGAAAGATTTCCAAAAGGTGGAAGGAGGAGGGTTCCATTTTTTTAATTGATTAGGGCACTAGGGCATACGGACTGATCATAAACATAGAATCTTCTCTTCTCTGCCGCCCACTTTTGGAAATCCTGCATTATCCAGTCACAGAGTGCCGGAGCAGAAAATGCCAGCTTTATTCATTATTTCATTCAGTAGCATAAGTGGATATTCTGACTACACTTTACCAGCGATCCGATTTCTCACAAAAGGGCATTTGCCAGGTGAAAGATGGATATTCTGTGAAATATTCCACTTGTCATCACTTTTGTGTCCTTTTATCTGAGGCTGAGACACCCTTTGACAGATAGGTTCAGTCACAGACTAGGTGGATTGGGGGGGGGGAGAACAGAGACATCTTTCTCAAAGGCAGGCCCACACTGCTCCCGTGTGGTTTCTATGGAGAAGCTGCAGAGACAAAAAACATGAGTGGAAAGAAAAAGATAAGAGGATTGAAAGGCACAGCCAAGGTGCAGAAGGCCCTGGGGGTGGGGTGGAGGGATATGGACCATCTGCTCTATAGCAAGAATAGTGTAAGATTACAGTTCAGGTCTCCTATTTCATGAAACAACATTTAGACAAACACATACAAAAATACAGTACAGGCACAGATCTTGTTTGACATCATGTATGTGTCACAACATAACTTCTCAATTAGCAATCAGCAGACACCTGGCAATTAATAAATGCAAAAGCACTATTACGCAGATAAAAGCACTAAATTAAAAAACATCACCATAGATTTAAAATTTTGATAACTGTCAGCTTATGAAGTATGTGAAGAAGATTAAAATGGTAAGAATCTGGAGTAACCTTTGTTCCACCTTTAGAACAATAGAGAGAAGAGAATTCAGGATGTCAGATTTGACAGGACCAGGACCATCCATGAAAAATAAACATGCTGAGATGCGTTCTGAGAAATTAGAGTATTGGTCCATCATATTGGTGTTTATTTGGTCAGAAGATGCCTTAATTGGACAAAGCTGGGCTACGATTGATGTCTGGCACAGTAGCCCATGTGAGTCAACTTTAGCCTGACCATCAAGGAAATGATCAAAGGAAAAGGAGAGCAAAACTGTGGCAAAGGGCAGCTTTACTCCTTTCTGAAATGAGCCAAAAGATGGCCAGTAGAGAATACTGTTTTGAGGGGCTTTTATAAGGTGCTGTACGTACACGCAGGCAGATGGTCCCATGTGTATTGTTCTCTCATGAGACATTATGGAGAGGTGTTATGAGATGAATCACACCCATTACAACTGGACATAAATGAGAACCCCAAAAAGCCATCTCCCTCCTCATCACCACAAATCCAGTTAAGAGGCTATACAGAAACAAATCTCCACTGTAGACATACTGTATTTACAATGCCATTCAGTCCCCTTTGGAACCAATAGAAAATTCTGATTTTCAGAAAACCACAGAATTGCAGGCAGTGGAAACTATCTAGGACATCTCCTTCCTTCCCTACCTTAACCAAGAGATGGGAGCTGCCTTCCACGCAATAATGCAAAAAAAAAAAAATCATTTACAGTGGGGTCAAAAACAAAGAACAGCTGTCTACAGGGCAAATGGTCTGAGATTACTCATGCTGTAAGTTCATTTGATGCAGGGAAAGGGAACATGACTTGCCCTACCACCACTTTACTTGCTTTCTGAAGATGTTTACGGTGCATTCCAGTACAATCCAGAGGTGTGACAGCACTGTATGCTACAAAGCATACTGCCACAGGCAGAATGTAGAGCAATGGTAAACCAGGCTAGGAAAATCTGCAGTGCACTTACTAAGCAATCTAACCAGAAGAAAAAAGACTTAATTGAGTCTTATATACAAAAATAGGGCTTAGAAAAATTATTTTTAAAAAGTATAATTTTCAGAATTCGCTGTCAAACAGGGCCCTAGGCTGGGTTTTTTTTAAAATTACATATCTGTGTTATCCCCTGCCTGCAAGCTCACTGTCCAAACTGCCTGGAGGATGCTGGGAACTGTAGTTCAAAACAGTGACTTTTCTGAGCTCTGTACAGAAGGAATGACAATCAGCTTTCTGTGTAAAGGGGACCTGTGATGGATGTGCTAAAACTTACACTGACCAGATTGCTAAAACCAGATTTCCATATAAAACTTATGGAATCTTACCAGTACTAACTTGAACATGCAAAGGATTCCTTTCCTTTGTGTTCTGCAGCCTCTTATATAATCGTGAGAGTCCTGTTACAGTTACACTTTTTTTCTTCTGATCCAACCATTTCATAAAACTTTGTATGCATTACTACCCCCTTGCATGCCCTTAAGAATTCAATCTATTTAGAATTCTATCAGGCAGAACGGCATAGCATCAGTATTGCTTTGCCTCATCTCAGGACTTGGCTATATGAATCCATTGGAGCAGGATAGGTTGGGCTAAATAGGGTCACTTAAGAGTAGGTAGAGATCCCATATACAATTTGGTGCTATCTTTGCATCGAAATGGCATATGCACCTCAAGCGACCACATTTGGTCCACCTCCTTTAAAAAAAAAAATCCCCCTCCTTGCCTCCTCCTCTCTAGTCCTCCGTCTGGGAGGAATATGTCAATTTTTTTCCTAAGTGATATAGCACATCATCTTAAATATATATATTGACTTCCTTCCATTGCCCCTCCATGTAGGAACAGAGGAAATATTTAATTTCCCAGTGTCATGAAGCGGTTAAGCTATCTTCCCAAGCCACTTAACAATATTGGGAAATTGAAAGTGGAAAGGAAATTAAAAAGCTAGTAACTCCACTTTCGTTCAATCCCAGTGACTGTGCATGCTTGAAACAGACCAAAACAGAGCAATTCTGTCTGCACCAAAACACACACACACACACACACACACACACACACACACACACACACACACACACACACACACACACACACACACTAGTGGCCCCTGAGAGGGACCAAGAATAGTGCAGGTAGAGATAGTCTGGGGACCACTTGGTATGCTCTAGCTATTTCCAGCAAAAGGAGTGAACCAGCCCATCCCCACAGTGCACCAAACTGCAGGACAAATGCCCATCTGATCACGCCTTCAGTTAGTCTTGCACAAGCCCCATCTCTTGTATTCTTGTGTACAGCAGATGTCTTAAGCTTTGGAAGACTGAATACCCTTTTGGCCAGACATGAAGGGTTTTCTGTATTAATGGAAATAACTTTAACTACAAAAAGATTAATATTTCAATTTACTTCATATAGAGTCTCAATTTAAGGTTAATATTTAACAACACATATCTCTTCTTGGCCCTTTTACTTTGTTCTCAGGATAATATGAGCCGGGGAAGAGGGTTCAAGGGCCACCAGCATCTGAGAAATGGAAGACATCTTGGAAATGAACTGTAATCTGTGCAGCTCTCTACTTGAAGAGAAGAAAGCTATTATAAGAAACTTGTTTATGGGGGGAAAGGAAATAACTAAGCAAAATTTAGAGGTATGTCCTAAAATAACACTTTTATTAATATTTGACAAGAAGTAATGAAATGGGTCAACTAGAGAATTAATTTTGAAGTTATTAATGGCAGCAATGTTAAAGATAGCCAACTATCCTGGTAGGTGGGGCTCATTAGCCTTGGAAGGCAGCCCATCTAGGAGAAGGAAAACTCCAATTTCAAACTTCCACTGCCTTGTGGCTATATCCACCAATGGAAAAGGCTTCAGGAGTTAACCTAGAGGCAAAATCTGGAGCCAGAGTCCTGGAGGCAGTTTGTGACTCTGTGCAATTACACTCTGGCAACTCCTGCAGCATCGCTGGAACCAGTTGTATTGGCTCTTGCCTTCCCATTGGACTACTTCAGTGATGTGAAAAGGGGGATTTTCTGTTTGGGTAACAGTTTATCCTCCATATTATTTTACCCAGGCTTCGTGCTCTGGAGAAGACACTCCAGCTTCATATTGTGTAGGCATCCTTCAGTCTCGAAAGACTATGGTAGCGTGCTCTGTATGGAGGACTTGGAACAGCGTCTAGTGTGGCTGAGGAGGCCAATTCAAGAGTTACAATCTCTTCCACACTGAAGACAAATCCAATCTGTCCCCTGTCCAGCTCCCTGGTTTTGCTTCCTTTGTGACTTCTTCTTTGCCTCGGCCTGCTGGACAAGGGTCTCTTCAAATTGGGAGAGGCCGTGATGTACTGCCTGCCTCCAGGCTGAACGATCAGATGTCAGGTTTTCCCATCTGTTGAGGTCTATTCCTAAGGCCTTCAGATCCCACTTGCAGATATCCTTGTATCGCAGCTGTGGTCTCCCTCTGGGGCGATTTGCCTGCACTAATTCTCCATATAGGAGATCCTTTGGAATCCGACCATCAGCCATTCTCACAAAGTGCCCAAGCCAGCGTAGACGTCGCTGTTTCAGTAATGTATGCATGCTGAAAATTCCAGCTCGTTCTAGGACTACTCTATTTGGAATTCTGTCCTGCCAGGTGACACCAAAAATCCGTCTGAGGCAACGCATATGGAAGGTGTTCAGCTTCCTCTCCTGCCGGGCACAAAGTGTCCAGGACTCACTGCAGTACAGGAGTGTGCTCAGGACACAGGCTCTATAGACCTGGATCTTGGTATGTGTTGTCAGTTTCTTATTGAGCCATACTCTCTTTGTGAGTCTAGAGAACATGGTAGCTGCTTTCCCAATGCGTTTATCCAGCTCGACATCTAGAGAGAGGGTGTCAGAGATGGTTGAGCCAAGGTACACAAAGTCATGAACAACCTCCAATTCTTGTGTGGAGATGGTAATAGAGGGAGGAGAGTCCACACCCTGGCCCATGACTTGTCTTTTCTTCAGGCTGATTGTTAGTCCAAAGTCTTGGCAGGCCTTGCTGAAACGATTCATGAGTTGTTGGAGGTCTTCAGCAGAGTGGGCAACAATGGCTGCATCGTCTGCAAAGAGGAAGTCCCGCATGCATTTCAGTTGGACTTTGGTCTTCGCTCTCAATCTAGAGAGATTAAAGAGCTTTCCATCTGATCTAGTCCGGAGATAGACACCTTCTGTTGCAGTTCCAAAGGCATGCTTCAGCATGACAGCAAAAAAGATCCCAAAAAGTGTTGGTGCGAGGACACAGCCCTGTTTCACTCCACTTCGGATGTCAAAGGGATCTGATGTTGACCCGTCAAAAATTACAGTGCCTTTCATTCCATTGTGGAAGGACCTGAGGATGTTAAGGAGACGAGGTGGACATATACTTGGGAAGTATTTTGAAATACTTCCCAAATACTTGGGAAGTATTTTGAAAAGGCCATCCCTGCTAACCAAGTCAAATGCTTTTGTAAGGTCTATGAAGGCCACTAAGAGTGGCTGTTGTTGTTTCCTGCATTTCTCCTGCAACTGTCGGAGGGAGAATACCATGTCAGTGGATCTATTAGCTCGAAATCCACACTGTGATTCTGGATAGACTCTGTCTGCAAGCACCTGGAGCCTCTTCAGCACAACACGGGCAAGCAGCTTCCCTACAACGCTAAGAAGAGAGATACCACGGTAGTTATTGCAGTCACCCCTGTCACCTTTGTTCTTGTACAATGTGACAATGTTTGCATCCTTCATGTCCTGTGGTACTCCACCTTCCCTCCAGCAGAGACAAAAGATTTCATACAGTTCGGTGATGATGATCTCCTTACCGCATTTCAGCACTTCAACAGGGATGTTGTCCCTTCCAGGTACCTTGCCAGAGGTGAGGGAATCCAAGGCCGCATTTAGTTCTGCTAGGGTTGGTTCGCTGTCCAGCTCTTCCAAGACAGGCAGGCACTCAATGTTATTTAATGCTTCTTCGGTTACTACATTCTTTCTGGAATATAGCTCGGAGTAGTGCTGCACCCAGCGTTCCATCTGCTGTGCTCGGTCCTGGATGATCACACCTGTAGCAGACTTCAAGGGAGCAGATTTCTTCTGTAATGGACCTAAGGCCTGCTTGATACCATCATACATTCCTTTGATGTTACCTGTGTCCGCTGCTATCTGTGTCTGAGAGCAGAGCTGAAGCCAATAGTCATTGGACCATCTCCTGGCAGCCTGTTGGACTTGGCTACGAGCGGCTCGAAGAGCTTGCAGGTTGTACTCGCTAGGACAGGTTTTGTATGCTGTTAGAGCTCTTCTCTTATCCTCAATGGCTGGCATTAACTCCTCCAAATGGGCTTCGAACCAGTCAGCCATCTTTCTGGTCTTCTTGCCAAAGGTGGACAAGGCGGTGTTGTAGACAGTGTTCTTGAAGTGTTCCCATCGTTCAGGTGCATTTACATTAGCTGGACCTGGAAGGGTTTCCTCGAGTGCTTGGGCAAATTCCTTCACTTTTCTTTGATCGCGAGTCTTGTTGATGTCAATACGTGGTCTTCCTTCCTTTTTCGTGTGATACAATTTCTTTGTTCGCAGTTTTACTCTACTACACACCAGGGAGTGATCAGTATCGCAATCAGCACTCTGGTAGCTGCGTGTGATCGTAACATTAGGAAGGCTAGAACGTCTAGTGAGGATCAAATCGAGCTGATGCCAATGCTTGGATCTTGGATGTCTCCAGGAAACTCTGTGTTGCAGCTTCGTATTAAAGAATGTGTTGCTGACACAGAGACCATAATAACAGCAAAACTCCAGTAAGCCTTGGCCATTTTCGTTCATCTTTCCAATGCCAAAACGGCCTAGACAAGTGGGCCAAGAATTGTGATCAGCACCAACTCTAGCATTAAAGTCTCCAAGAATGAACAGTGACTCTCTTTCAGGGACTTTTTTGATAGTAGCTGCCAGATTGTCGTAGAATTTGTCTTTCACTTCTGTAGTGGATGACAGTGTTGGTGCATATGCACTAATGAGGGTTACTGGTCCTGCTGATGAGCGGAGCTGCAGAGACAGGATTCTTTCACTCCCCACAGTGGGTGGAACAATGGATCTCAGAAGGGTGTTTCTGACTGCAAAGCCAACACCATACTCCCTGGTCTCATTCGATGGTTTTCCCTGCCAGAAGAATGAGAAGTTTTTTTCTTTGACAGATCCCGAGTCTGGCAGTCTTGTCTCTTGCAGGGCAACAATGTCCATCTGCAGTCAACTCAGTTCCATGTCGATGACAGCTGTCTTGCACACATCATCTATTTCTTGCAGGTCGTTAGGAAAGCCGTAGTCAGGAAAGCCAGGGGTCATTGTCCGTACATTCCAGGTGCCCAGCTTTAGGGCAGAAGTTTTCTTATGATTGTTGCATGGTGCACGGTTGTCGATCTGCTTGTCGGGTTTCACTCTAAACCCCACGCACCCCGTGAGGTTAACAGACCGTGGCGAGGTAGCACCTTACTGGCTGGGGGCTGCCCAGCTTAAGGCGGGCGGTATCTACCTAGTGAGGTGCAATGACCTCTCCCACCGTCAGAAGTAGCCCCTGGCGTCCTGCTCTACGCCAATTGAGCAGAGACTTATAACCGGTAACTGCTACTTCCTGTGTTGTTTCGACGCTGTATGCGAAGCTGGAGTGTCCTCTCCAGAGCACGAAGCCTGGGTAAAATAATATGGAGGATAGGCTGTTACCCAAGCAGCAAATCCCCCCTCTCCACGTCTCTGAAATGGTCCAGTGGAAAGGTGAGAGCCAATACAACTGGTTCCAGCAACGTCGCAGGAGTTGGCAGAATGAAAGAAAATGCCTCCGGGACTCCGGCTCCGGATTTTGCCTCGAGGTTATCTCCTGAAGCCCTTTCCATAAGTGGATATAGCCACAAGGCAGTGAAGGTTTAAATTTGGAGTTTTCCTTCTCCTAGATGGGCTGCCTTCCAGGGCTGATGAGCCCCACCTACCCGGCCTGCTCTCTTCATATACAGCATCATATACAGCTTCATATACAGCATCGAAATAACACAGGAAGTAGCAGTTACTGGTTATAAGTCTTTGCTTGACTGGCGTACAGCATGACACCAGGGGCTACTTCCAATGATGGAAGAGGTCATTGCACCTCACTAGGTAGCTACCACCTGCCTTAAGCTGGGTAGCCCCCAGCCAGTAAAGTGTTGCCTCACCATGGTCTGTTAAACTCACGGGGTGTGTGGGGTTTAGGGTGAAAGCCGACAAGCAGATTAATAACCCTGCACCATGCAAAAATCATAAGAAAAGTTCTGCCCTGAAGTTGGGCACCTGGAACATTCAGACAATGACCCCTGGCTTTTCTGACAACCTGCAGGAAATATGCAATGCATGCAAGACAGCAGTCATTGACATGGAACTGAGTAGGCTGCAGATGGACATTGTTGCCCTGCAAGAGATGAGATTGCCAGACTTGGCTCTGTCAAAGAAAAATATTTCTCATTCTTCTGGCAGGAAAAACCATTGAATGAGACCAGGGTTTTGTGGTTAGAAATACTTTGCTGAGAACAATTGTTCCACCTACTGTGGGGAGTCAAAGAATCCTGTCTCTGTAGCTTCACTCATCAGCATGACCAGTCACCCTCAAAAGGAAGGAAGACCACATACTGACATCAGCAAGACTCGTGATCGGAAAAAAAGTGAAGGAATTTGCTCAAACGCTTGAGGAAACTCTTCCAGGTTGGGCTGGTGCAAATGCACCTGAACAATGGGAACATTTCAAGAATGCTGTTTATAACACCACCTTGTCCATATCTGGCAAGAAGACCAAAAAGACAACAGACTGGTTTGACGCTCATTTGGAGGAGCTGATGCCAACCATTGAGGATAAGAGGAGAGCTCTAGCAGCATACAAAGCCTGTCCTAGTGAGTACAACTTGCAAGCTCTTCGAGCTGCTCGCAGCCAAGTCCAACAGGCAGCCAGGAGATGCTCCAACGATTATTGGCTCCAGCTCTGCTCTCAGATACAGCAGACACAGGTAACATCAAGGGAATGTATGACGGTATCAACCAGGTTTTTGGTCCAATAGAGAAGAAGTCTGCTACAGGTGTGATCATCCAGGACCGAGCACAGCAAATAGAATGCTGGGTACACAGAAAGCAGACAGTTGCAGGAGAAATGTAGGGAACAACAACAGCCAGTCTTTGTGGCCTTCATAGATCTTACAAAGGCCTTTGATATGGTTATAAGGGATGGCCTTTTTAAAATACTTCCCAAGATTGGATGTCCACCTCAACTCCTTAACATCATCAGGTCCTTTCATTAGGAAATGAAGGGCACTGTAGTTTTGATGGCTCTACATCAGAACCCTTTGACATCTGAAGCAGAGTGAAACAGGGCTGTGTCCCCGTGCCAACCCTGTTTGGGATCTTTTTTGCTGTCTACCAAAGCACACTTTTGGAACTGCAACAGAAGGTGTCTTTCTCCGGATTAGATCAGAGGGAAAGCTCTTTAATCTCTCTAGATTGAGAGCAAAGACCAAAGTCCAGCTGAAATGCATGCGGGACTTCCTCTTCACCGATGATGCAGCTGTTGTTGCCCATTCTGCTGAAGACTTCCAACAACTCATGAATCGTTTTAGCAAGGCCTGCCAAGATTTTGGATTAACAGTCAGCCTGAAGAAAATACAAGTCATGGGCCGGGGCATGGACTCACCTCCTTCTATTACCATCTCTACATAAGAACTGGAGGTTGTTCATGATTTCGTGTACGCTGGCTCAACAATCTCTGACACTTTCTTTCTAGATGTTGAACTGGTTAAACACATGGACAAAGCAGCTACGATGTTCTCAAGACTCACAAAGAGAGTATGGCTTAATAAGAAGCTGACGGCATACACAAAGATCCAGGTCTATAAAGCTGTGTCCTGAGTACACTCCTGTACTGCAGTGAGTCCTGGACCGTTTGTGCATGGAAGGAGAGGAAGTTGAACACGTTCCATATGCGTTGTCTCCAAAGCATTTTTTGAATCATCTGGCAGGACAAAGTTCAAAACAGAGCAGTCCTAGAAAAAACTGGAATTTTTAGCATGTACACATTATTTAAATAGCAACATCTACATTAGTTTCGGCATGTTGTAAGAATGGCTGATGGTTGGATTCCAAAATATCTCCTATATGGAGAATTAGTGCAGGGAAAGCACCCGAGAGGGAGACCACAGCTGTGATACAGGGATGTCTGCAAGCGGGATCTGAAGGCCTTAGGAATGGACCTCAACAGATGGGAAACCTTGACATCTGAGAGCTCACCCTGGAGGCAGGCGTTGCATCACGGCCTCTCCCAATTTGAAGAGACCCTTGTCCAGCAGGCCAAGGCAAAGAGGCACTCTCAAAACTAGCAAAATCAGGGAGCTGGACAGGGGACAGATTGTATTTGTCTTCAGTGTGGAAAGGATTGTCACTCTCGAATTGGCCTTCTCAGCCACACTAGATGCTGTTCCAAAACAGTTACCATAGTCTCTCGAGACTATTGGAAAAATTAAGTATGCTTTTCAATTAAATAAATGGTATAAGTGTGGAATATAGCAATTAATGATGCTAATATGTAACATTAAAGTAAATAAAGGATTATTTAAAAGATACTGTATACTTTTACAGATAACTTATTATGTTAATAAAGGGAAAGGGATGTGCATTGTCACAGGAGTCACTATAATTCTGGAAGAATAATGAGGCTCCATGGAGGGAAGAGAATTGGTTATATCTCCAATGGTCCTAGTTGGAGGGCGGCACTTTGGATACAATTGTTCTGACATTTTTGTATTATTTGGGTATTTTTTGTATGTGTGTGTAATGTGTTGTTATGTTTATAATGTCCTGTTGTGTTATGTTTTATGTTTGTTATTATTAAAATATTATTATTAAAAAAGAAACTTTTTAATCTTGTGAATGCCAACAGCAGCAATTTCTTGAAAATAAATCTATTTTTAATTAAATGCATTTACCTGTCTAGATCAATTTAAATAATTTGCACAAATCTACCCACTAATATATTCGGTCATACCACATGTTAGATTTCTTTTTTTACATTCTTGGTAAAAAGAAAGAAAGAAAGGAAAAGGAGAAAGAATGTCAACTTAACATAATTAATCATTTTAAGATGCAAATTGATGAGATCAGAATGGACTTGGAAATGACTTTTTCTGCTCTGCAAGAAAAGAGCGACAGCAAGGATAAACAATTTAACCAGATCCTTAATGAATAGCCTGTCGGAGAGGGAAATCACCTTACAGCAGGACAGAACCATCATGGAACAGCTGCCATCATCAGAGAGAGGCGAAGGATTTGTACGATCTGAAGAGAAACCAAAGTCAGAGAGAGAGAATAAAAACACTCATTTTTTTTCAAAAGATGCCTAAAAAAAATGAAAGGGGGGGCGGGGAAGGGAGAATGTATATTAAGACTTCTGAAAAGAAAGAATATAAAGGGGGGTGGAATGGGCAAAGCTGAGGGCAGAAATTCACAACCAGGGATCATACACTATGTTGCTCCAAAACCAAACCACTGATTATATTGGGGTGAAATTAGTCAACCGCATTGAAAACGTTTTAAAGACATATTATAGATGGCATTTCAAAACTGGAAAACACTCTGTTTGTGAGATACATAATGTTTAGACATTAAATATGTGTGATTATAGCAGTGACAATGTTGACAAGATTAGAGAGGCCAATCCTGGTTTGATGACACTGTAGTTGATAAATAAAAATTAGAAAGGAGGAAGTTACTTGCTGAACAAATAATAGAAATAAATTGATTTAAGATATATAAGCAAATTCGGCCAGACATGAAATTTAAGGCTGGTCGATGATGAATAATAATATTGGATGTTTTGTTCCAAGACACGTATATGGAAATATCAAATATTTGTGAACTATAAGAGTGTTTATGCTCACAAGATTAAATACACAGTCTTCTGTATATAAGAATGGAGATAATCAAGGAATGAACAGGCCTGTGTGGATATTATGGTAGATAAATAATTTTTAAGAGGAAATGAGAAATGTTTATGATGAGAGTTAGATGGATGAAAATGCAGATGAGGGAATTTACAATATTTTTTTATAAATTTAGGATGTTTAGATACAGTGGGGTCTTGACTTAAGAACTGCTTGAGTTAAGAACATTTTGACTTAAGAACCGCTTTCATAGGAAAATATTGACTTGACTTAAGTACTTAGATTTGAGTTAAGAACTGAAAAAACCCCATGTGGGAGGCAGGGAAAGGGCAAAATGTGAATTTTCAGTTAACTGTTGGCCAGTGAAAAGGGTGCCTGTCTGCTTCCTCACTCCTCCCAGCGTTTAGAGAGTGGATTGGGAGTCTTCAGACTGCCTGGTACTGCCTGGACTGTATTTTCCCTGCCTTCCCTGAACCTTTCTTGACCTAAGAAAAAAAGAAACAAAATATCCCCCCTCTAGTGGTCGAAGACGGACTAGCAGCTTCCCATTAGTTTCTATGGACGGAAAAGAGCAGATACGGATCAAATGGTTTTCAATGCATTCCTATGGGAAATGCAGATTTGACCTGAGAACTTTTTGACTTGAGAACCGCCTTCCAATACGGATTAAGTTCTCAAGTCAAGACCCCACTGTACTTAATTAGATACACAAAATAGGGATGTGGAATATAGCATGTGCTGATGCACACGGATATATTATTCCTGTAGTCAGAAGTTATATAATAGATAAGCTGTTATGGGAAATTACCTCCCCGCTGTATGTTCTGTTAGTCTTGTATGTTTTGTTAGTTTTATGTGTTATCGTTTTGTAGGTATTTCTGTCTCTTTTTTTTGTCTTTGTAGGTATGTATGTTATAAAAATAATAAAATGTTTAAAAAAAGATTTCTTTTTTTACGAGAGAGATTAAGAGAGTAGTTGAGAAGGTCTGTGAGTCTTCTCCAGCCAATATGCACCCCTCCATCTCATCCCTCTAAAGTGCCTGAGGTCCCTCTCCTCCCTGCAAAAGCCCTGTCCTTGGCTTCATGATCATGAGTAATCGAAGGTACCGTATCTGGAATAGCCTGCAGGCTCTAATCACCCCCAGTCTTCTCAGAAAGAGCAAAGCTGGATTAGTCAAGATGAGAACAAACTTTAGAGACAGATGGTGTTTCAAGGGTTTTTAAGTGAGGATGTTTTGTTTCTCTTAAATGTTGGGTAGGAATGAAAACAAATGTAGAAATCACAGACTTGATTGATCCTATGAAACTGAAATCTTTTGTCATTTAGACTGAAGGCATGATCACACCACAGAAATGTTCCCCCATTCTAATGAAACTTTCCATACCTTTGTTGTATTAATTGCGCTCACGTGGTATATATACCTGGATGAACGTCCCAATGTGTTTTAACATTACAATTAATTTCCTCCTATTTGGAATGTTATGGCTGGCTGCACCACAGTACTGAAACATTCGCCTCATATGACCATGCCCTGATTCACAACAAGTGTGAACTGAAGTACAGATTCTCTGGACTGAATTTGAACATTCCTTAAGATCTGTACAAATCTGAATTTGAATAGGCACAAAACCACAAAGTATGTCTCCAAACATTGGATGCTTAAGCAGTATGTCACAAGACTGGTCTATCATATTTACATTGGAATACTCCCTTCTTATCCCCTGCTTCTATCCTGAAATTTTGTGTCTTATTTAACTAGGGTCACCTGTTCTCTTCATCACATTTCAGGCACCCATTCTTCTGAAAATTGATGGGCTTCATTGAACTTAGTCTAGAAATTTAAGAAGTTAATAGCAGTTCCTCTTTAAAAAAAACAAATGTAAAGGTATGTCTCTCTCTCTCTCTCTCTCTCTCTCTCTCTCTCTCTCTCACTCACTCACTCACTCACTCACTCTCTCTCTCACACACACACGCACACGCCAGAGCTTTAGAAAATGAAATTTTGGGGTCATTACACACCAAATTCCCCAGCTTTTTCTAGTTCTGAAAAGCCCAATTTTTCCAAATAGCCTTCTAAAGTGCTAATGTGCCTGCGCACTCCTTCAGGTTCTGCCACAAAAACACAGTTGTAGCCATATGTGAACTTTCAGTGAGTTGAATCCATGGTCAAATATAGGAAGACAGCACATGCCCTCTGTGGTGATGGTAAGCCATGAACAATGTGTCAAAGACAGAAGAGTAAGTGCCATTCTATCAAATTACCTTTCTAAAATGGAAGGGAGACACCATACCATAATTCACCATGTTTTTGTTTTTCTGCTGTCTCATTTGGAAGCATAATACCTCCTCACTGTACCTCCTCATAATCGTCCTACATTGACACAGAACTAGCAGGAACTTTCTAGAAAACCACCATATTTCATAATGCCTGTTAACAAAACTGGAGCCCTGGAAAGCTGGAAGTCTCAGACAGAATCTGGAATGGGAATATGTCAACAGACACCTGAGCTCAACCACACTTCTGCTTCAGAAGAACCAGCAGGTTAGTCCCTCTCTTGATAAAGCTTGTAGAAGATTCATTTCCAAGGAGTATGTGTGTATGTGTGTTGCAACTGCATTTCTGGTTTGTTTGTTTATTTATTTATTTATTTATTTATTTATTTATTTATTTATTCATTCATTCATTCATTCATTCATTCATTCATTCATTCATTTATTCATTCATTCATTCATTCATTCATTCATTTAACAATATTTTTAGCTGCACCATTACCAGTGGCTTCTGGGTGGCATACAACATTAAAACTTAAAAACATTAAAAACATTTTAAAAGATAATATAAAATATTCTATATTAAAATCATTCTTAAAACATTAAAAATTAATAAGTCCTGCTGCTCATGTGGCCAGTTCGGGAATACTGTTTAATTAAAATGCTGGCTAAACAGAAATGTCTTTGCCTGGTGCCGAAAAGCCAAAAGTGGTGGAGCCAGGTGGATCTCTATAGGGAGGGCATTCCAAAGTTGGGGGGCAACAGCTGAGAAGGCCTTATTTCCTATATGGAAATTTAGCAGTGTCTATTTTTATTCTTATGTTTAAAAGTGAATGCCTGTTGTGTTAACTACCTTTAGCACTTTGAGTGGGCAAACATGCAAACAAATCATTCCACTGGTGTGTTTTTGAATGACAGGCACCATCCCACCTTCAGAAATTTCAACAAAGTGACAGCTCAATAAGAAGAAAGCTAAAAGGTTGAGAAGACTCCCTGGAAAAGACCTTGATGTTGGGAAAGTGTGAAGGCAGGAGGAGAAGGGGACGACAGAGGACAAGATGGTTGGACAGTGTCATTGAAGCTACCAACATGAATTTGACCCAACTCTGGGAGGCAGTGGAAAACAGGAGGGCCTGGCATGCTCTGGTCCATGGGGTCACGAAGAGTCAGACACGATTTAACAACAAAAGGTTGAGTGCAAGATGCTAGAGAAAAAGATATGTAGCGTGTCTGTCTGTCTGCGACTGCTTATACAGTCTGGATCCAGGCTTTTTTGATTAGGCTTTAACAGCAAGAAGAAATGAGAGCAATTTTGATTCTATGCCATTAGAAAACATGGAGGCGTGGGGGGAAAGGTAGTGGGATTAATATTTGTGAGTGAAGAAACAATTGCACAAGCCCATAAACACCCAAATCCAGCAAAGAAAGGCTGCATAGAAGAAGATGCATTAGCACTGTAATACCCACCCAAGCCACAATACATTGGTGGGATCTTTTTTTTAATTGAGTGGAGACATGGATCTCTGTCCTAGGCCATGAAGTAGTCATGCATGATTCAAGCTAGATTGGAGTGCAGGGAGTCTTTTTTAAAAGATGTGATATGTTGCCATAAATTCAGTATAGTTCAGTGCAGACTGAAGCAGATGATCTCAAAGAATGAGAGTAGCTTCCCTTAGGAAGCAGAAAAGACAAAGTTTGCTGCCCTCCCCTTATAGCATGAGTTGGTGATGAAGGATCATTCCAAAACCTCCAGCTGCTTCACCTGCTGTTTTAATTTTCAGTGCCATCAGTCAGCAGAGTAACTTAAATATCTTACCATTTTCAGACAGTGAAAGTTTGGCCTTACCTTATCCAGGGTAAGGTAAGCAACCTCAGGCAAACTGTTAGTTCTTTTAGCCCATGAGCACTCTTCTTAACATAATGGGGGTGCACCATTTGGATTTTACATCTCAGCTATCAAAACATACTGGGCTATCTCTGGTTGACTCTCTGTGGGCCTTGGCGTGGGCCTATTTTTTCACCCTTGAACTGGATGGGGAGAAGGGGGGGCAAATGCAACACCAACCTGTACTGGACAATCTGCCTTGCCCTTTGTCTTAGTTACACTTGGAGAGGCTCACACAATTGCTTCCTCAGATCAGGGAGGCTAACTCATTCTGACAAAGTTTAAGAATCTCCAGGCTAGAACATAATAGGTACCCATTTTATAGGTTGGAACAGTCAGCAAACAGAACTATAAAGCCACTGAATGGCTTGGAAAGAGGCGTTATGGTGCATCAGGCAAATCCTCCCGAGTTCACATAATTATTGACCCGAGACATCACAATGATTCCTCCAGAGCCATGAAGGTCAAGTTGTGTTAATCCCATTGCCACCACCAGATGATCTGGCATCAAGCCAAGTAAAGCACACATTATACAAGGCAGGTGAAGCATGCTTGTTGATTAAGGCCATGAAGTGTATTTTAGTCTCAGATTTATTTATTTTAAAGGAATTTGTTGCTTTAAAAAGAGGGCACGCCTGCACACACATAAACAATCATTAGCCCTTTTTTATCCCAACTCCCGTTGGAACTCAAAGGGTGCAGTTGCCCCTTCAACTGTTCCCATAGGAGCACCATGGAAATGAATAGGGGTAGAGATGAAATGGAGCATTGCATCCCAAATCAGAACTTCTATCCAATTGTCTTTAACACATACGATTCCATTCCTCCTATCGGAGCTCAGTATCTACACTTTATCTGCAGTTATGCTTTCATTTAACCCGCATTCGTCATTTCAGATGGAGCTGCCCATGAACCAACTCAATAGAGCTAAAAGCATTAGCCCACCAATTTCAGTGGGATTAGTCACTCACACCACTCAAAGTGAATTCTCACTGAAGCAGTCTATTCACACTGGTGGCATTGTTTGTTTTTCTCTCGTTGCTCTATATTGAGTTGAAATTGCTAGCTGAGGCAGGTGTTACCTTATTTAGAATATCCACCCATTTCTACACATGGGGTGTTGTTCAGACTTGATGAAGAAACCATCAAACATTTTAAGTAGTACTATAACATTTCAACAGCCAAAAGCAGAGCACAAAACTAGGCCCTTGAAGTCAACCAAATTCATTTCTCTGCATACTCTATAACGGCTATATATATAGCCATTATAGAGTATGCAGATATAACGTCCTTTCTCTACATACTCTATAACGGCTATATAGCCATTATAGAGTGCAGGACTTTTTCAGTCCTGAAGCAGCCCTTGAAACTATGGTCTATGATACTGTTACATTACGGTTCTCAAGAAGAGAGACTCCTGTATTTATCATGGACCATCAGGCAGGTTCTTCTTTTCCTTCCGGCAATACAAATTAGAAGCTAGCTGGAAACTAAGTCATCCAGAAGACTTGCTTTTTTGCACTACAATTGCTGCACTACCACCTACTGGGGGATGCTGGGAGTTGTAGTCCCAAAGTATTTTTTTCTATCTTAGCCTGTGCCATGGTACAAGGTATAGTGCTGGTACAAAGACCTTTGATAAAGGCAGCATGTCATGTCCTTGCCTGACAAAATCTGATAGCAGCTATTACTCTTCTCACTTATTTCTTAATCTCTACAGTCAGAATCCTATTTGCTAATGCAGCTCTTTAAGGGCAATCAGATATCCCACACACTCTCATCCCACCACAGGCTAAACTTCATGCCTGGTTAAGAGATCAAGTCCAGAAATCAGGTGTCCAATCTCATGAAGGACAGAGGCTGGGATGGGGTGGGGGTGGGGACTCTACACATAGTTTTCCACAACTGAATGCTGGTCCAGGACTAATTTAAAACACAGTTTAAAAGTTCATGTTGTATCCTAAAGCAGAGCTAATTGGAAACATTATTGCAATGCATTGGGCAGGAAAGCCTATGGATTTCACCTCCGAATACCATGGTGTAAGATCCAGCCAAAGTTAGGCACCTGAAGTTCAATCCATTTCAAAAGGAGAGAATGTATGTTTAGTTTTCTCCCACTGGTAAATTAAGCTGTCAAAAAGAGCTATTAGTCTGAAATCCAGTAATAAGTTGCACCCAGAATAGGCCCACTGAGTCAACAGAGCTTGCATAAGTGTTGATTCACCAAATCCCCACTGATTCAATGAGCTTACTCTAGTAGAAATTTACTACTGGATTTCAATCATTATTCCATTGTTTACATTCACACACACCCCCAACAAGCTAAAAATGCCATAGATGCTTCTTCCCCTCCTCCTCCCTCCTCATTATGACCTTTAGGTAGACTGGGAAAGAGACATTCTGACTCAAGGTCACTCAGTGAATTTCTTGATTCATTGAGTTCCAAAATCTGATCTTCGAAACCCTAGTCTGACAAGTTAACCACTACAGCACATTTACCTACTTCAAAATGAAATAAATCTAACTGTGACTGTATTTCAGGGCATAATCAAATGAGTAATTCTAGTGACCATACTTCCAGTTAAATAGTTTCTGTACAATCTTGTATCAGGATATCACCAACTTCTTTCTCAGAGGAGTTCAACGTTAAAACATAACTGTTTGTTTGGCTTAAGGAACACATTAATTTATCTGGTCTGTAGAATTTAAACATCTGACAAATGACAGTATGGTTGATTTTATTCATCAGCTAATTGCTTTGCCACCTGGAGCTGAAGCTTTATATATTCAGCTTCTAAAAGATCTGAAAAGGATCTCAATTATTCTTTAATTTGTTCCTTGAATGTAAAATAGGAAAATCTGGCTTAATCAAACATTGTTTCAATTCTATTGGGATATGTCTAGTTACCTTATAACAAGGTAAGCTTTCATTTAATCATATGATATGATAATTCCACCACTTTCAAGCCAACTATGCTCTTAGTTGCAATCAATTTTCAACTGGAGTAAAAAATAAACATTGTCTCTTTACTAAAATCTCCGCAGAGAAAAAGGAGTGTTTTTCAATCCAACTTGCTGTTAGTTCAAGCACACCAGTGATTCTCGTGGTGGAAACCATGAAGACAGAGAGAATAAATGAGTCCCTGTTTATACAGTACAATGCATATTGACATATACTGATGACAAGATGCCTAACAAAATGACAGACATATTTGAAGTGACCCCTGTGTCATCCATTCAGCACTCAAAGTGTTCAACCAACACTAGGGCTATTTGTGATAGGATACGGATCACACATTTTGCTCCAGCTTGATTCACATAAATCCTGGGGATAGACATTACTATGTTTAATCAGAGCTAAGATATAGATACGAATTACTAGTCCTTTGCACTTAATTCAAATTTTCAGTATTCGAGACATGACTTGAATAAATTATGAAACAATTGTAAGGGGTTATGTCACTCCCTTTTTTAGCTGCTTTTTCATTTGTGGGGGTGTGCCATCCTTAAGGATGGATATGAAGGGCTAGACATCTAAAATTTGCCCTCCAAAAAAATTCCCTTTAAATTCTCCCCTGTGAAATATTCTTTGCGTGTTTTCTAAATATTTGAACATTTATTGATGGCTGACACCATATAAGACTTTGTATCTGATGCCTCCCAAAATCAAAACAGTGAACTGATGTCAGCACATCTAAATGTTTAGATTTCAGATTACAAGGTATTTTCACATTTGAATGATAAATTAAAAATTAGCATTCAAAATGTAATCCTGTTATGTATGCTGGCAGAAGTGCAATGGTTCAAATCAGAACAGTGAACTCACGTTAATTAAGGGGTTGCCAGTTGTATTTCTCGTTCCATGCCTGCCTGCCTGCCTGCCTGCCTGCCTGCCTGCCTGCCTGCCTACCTACCTACCTACCTACCTACCTACCTACCTACCTACATACAAGGTTTTTAATATATAGAAACAGCTTTTGTATTTCAGATCTACACTGAGATATTGTGATGGCACGGGAGAGAAAAATCATGGAAAGTATATGACTTTAATATAAAAGGTTACCAGGGTAGATTAGTCTCCATATTTTTTTCAGATATGTACACACATCTATTGTCTGAATATTCCCCATCTTCAGTATAGCACGAAGTACATGTTTTGTATTATGTGTACTTTCTTGTATTTTCCCCCCTCAAAAGTAGACTGTAAATGTACCACACTCTTCCCTGTATAAGATTGCTTCACAATGAGGTGGGGACCTTGAGTGTTTTTTAATTTTACTTTTTTTGTTTATTTGCATTTCAAAATTGATGTATAAAATTGACACCCAAATTTTCTACCCACCATACTTTTTTCTTCTTTCAGTGTACGTGTTGAAACAAATCACAGTTCCTAAGCCCAATATGGGCTAAAATAGATCCTCCAAATTAGTTTATTATAGCATTGATACAATGCAAACATGTCATGGATTACATTATTCGTAACCAGGAGATGTATTAATGCAGAAAGCAAAAGGGAGTAGATGTGCGCGCTGCTCTAAGCTGCTTCATCAAATACAGGCACACCATAGAAATAATCTGACACTACAACCCTGCACTTGGCTACAACAATATAGTTGGTGGTGTAATTACGGTAATGACCTCCTAGAGCTATTGTGTCTTTAATTAAGTCTTTATCAATAGACATTTGCCACTTAATCCTAACGCTAACTACCACAGCTTATCTTCTATATTTTCACAAGGAATTACTGTATCACATTCCTGTCAAAAAGATGAAAGGGGATATTTTAGTTCAAGTGCCATTCATGAAATGAAACTGTTAAAATGCATGAAGGGTGCAACCCTCTTGTGGAGGTTGTGTTGCCTGAAGGTTTTAGGATTTAAGAGAAGCCTGACTATTCTGGTGAGACACAAGGTATACCACTATCATGTCAGACAGAACTCCCAGAATATGCTTGTGGAACACTGGGTGGGCAGAACAACTGAATTTGTGCAAAGGCAAGAATTAAATATTGAAATTGAAATATGCCATTTAAGTAATATACTAAGTCCTTCCCTTAAAAAAAAAGAACGAAAAAGCTACTCCTTACTATAATTACAACCATAGCAATATGCTTAGTCAAAAATCCCTGAGAATGTAATTAACACTGTTAATTTATTTTTGGCATCAGTAACTAATACAAGAGGCGGAGCCCACTAGTCTTTAGAGCCAAAGTTTTATTTTCAGGCAAAGGATATGTTACAGAAAGGGAGTGCTAAGAGATGGAGGAGCGTCTGTTGCAGCAATGACGCTCCTGTTAACACAGACATGGAATGTTTGAGTAGGTCTGTCAGTTCTACTTGACTTTGACAGACTCATGGGCACCAAAGAAAAGAGCAAGTTCCTATTTGTTTATTTAAGCAATTCTGACTCTGGTTATGGAAACCTGACTCTTTGCCCTATGCCTACCGCCACTCTTCTTTCAAACGACATCTTTGAATATGAATATTTCTGTCCCCTTTTTAAAAATAGATAGGTAAACATACTTTGTACAATGAGGCTTACACAATATGAATTTTAATACCCAAAGTTTCTAACTTAAGTTAGGACTTTTTGACAAATGTTTTGACAAATAAAGGATTCAACAAAGAAAAGAAAGCAACGGTATATACTGTACATGTGAATTAGGACCAGGTTTAAAACTATCCTATCTACTTTGTTCCTTTTCTTCCCTTGTTGTTTGTTCCTTCTTATGTATTTCTTTAAGAGTTAGTATACTTCCAGTTAAACAGCTCCTAGTGCTACGAGTCAAAAGACATCATGCAGGAACTAGGAAGTAATGGCTGCAAATATTTTCTGTGGTAATGACAAAGATAGGGGACATGGTAGCGCTGTGGGTTAAACCGCAGAAGCCTCTGTGCTGCAAGGTCAGAAGACCAGCCGTCGAATCCACGTGATGGAGTGAGCTTGTCCCAGCTCCTGCCAGCCTAGCAGTTTGAAAGCATGTAAATAAATAGGTACCACCACGGTGGGAAGGTAACAGTGTTCTGTGTCTAGTTGTGCTGACCACGTGACCACGGAAACTGTCTTTGGCTTGGAAATGGGGATGAGCACCGCGCCCTAGAGTCTGACACAACTGGACTAAATGTTAAGGGGAACCTTTATCTTACCATTGGGACGTGGTGGCACTGTGGGCTAAACCGCAGAAGCCTGTGCTGCAGAGTCAGAAGACCAGCAGTCGTAAGATCGAATCCACACGACGGAATGAGCTCCCATCGCTTTGTCCCAGCTCCTCCCCAACCTAGCAGTTCGAAAGCATGTAAATGCGAGTAGATAAATACAGTAGGTACCACCTCGGTGGGAAGGTAAAACGGCACTCCCTAGTCACGCTGGCCATGTGACAATGGAAACTGTCTTCGGACATGTGCTGGCTCTATGGCTTGAAAAACGGGATGAGCACCGCCCCCTAGATTCGGACACGACTGGACTAAAAATGTCACGGGGAAGCTTTACTTTTACCTTTACCTTACCTTACCTAAAGACAAAGATGGAAAAGTGGTGGGAAAGCATGGGAAAGTTACAAATGTCAACATCTCAACCCCTGTGGAAAATTTTGCAAATTAGGCATCCTTAGTCATACAGCTACTTGCTGATCAATTCCATTTCCATTCTAGAATGGCATCACAACTAAGCTCAAAGGATGAAGATAGGCAATCAAACAAACCAGAAAATGAGACAAAACGAGGGGAAATACTACCAAAGGGGGAAAAAAATACTACTGCCTGACAAACAAATGTTACCAAATACCCACTGAAAAAGACTGGGTCTGCCTCATGATTAGGTTTATGTCATGTGGGCGATGGAAGAAATATCAAAATTAAAAGTGGGAACTTCTATCATCTAGGCTCACCGACAGAAGAACATTGGAAACTGTGCAGTGGCGTGAACCACAAGCCCATGAGAGTGTATACTGACTTGTACAAATCCCCACACCTGTTAGGTCTGAACTGTACCAAACAGAAAAGAGAAAGAAATAGCATTTGACACATCTTGTCAAGACTGCTCCTGACATGTGTGCAGCGGAAATGCAAATGTGTGCTCCAGAATATGAATAGCACCATGATAACTAGCAGCAATGCATTGCTACAACTTACACAATTTCACCTGCCTAAGCATAAATCGCCACTTGCATTGTGGGCGATATATTATTATTAAGATCTAATTTGTCTGTCTACAATCTGCCTCTATGCCAGTCTACAACAAACTATTCCCTTACTCTCTCCCACTAACTCTGAACAATAGTATTTAGTGGCAGAACTTGGAAAGTTAATTTTACAATGCCATGCTACATTTTCATGAGTATAAGGACAAAAGAGATTGGTACAGGGGATACTTTGGGTCCCAGAACATCATCTGACTGCCATCCACCAATGGATGGCTTCGATATGCTCTTATATTTATTTGTATTAAAACCAATTTTCCGAGCATCATGTTGCAACTTATAAAGGTGGGACATTTTTTCTGTAAGCCACCTTCATCCAAGTCATGCCCATGCTCATTTGATCCAACAGCCTCAACTGACCAGGGGCACCTATCCAGAGTTGACGTTTGCAACCAAACATGCCATTATTATCTTAGGAGGGCTTGCTCAAGAGCAACCTTACAAACATCCTGCCCTTTTATCTTGATAACCTGGAATGACAAGGAGCATCTATTTCTTGCAGGTGCAGAGCATAAGAACCTGCAAACTAAGCTTTAAGTGTGAATTTGTCCCTACCTATTTTGTGAACTTTGTGCCCAACTTTGCACAGGAAGGTTAAACTATGATGATGGCTCTTGTGTCACTCATTTTTCTGTCAGCGCTTTTCACTGCAAGAAAACAGTGTAATTCTAAGCCCTTTTCCTCCTGGCTTCAAGGTGTTAACCATGGCCCAATTAAGAGGCGTCACATCTCCTGAAACATGTAAAGGCCGAATAAAAATGTTGCTTAAACCGACCTAGCAACAGACCATTTTCTCCATGCCAAGCCTTCACTTCCTTGCTTTGTTTTCATGAAATGGATGTTGTAAATCACCTTGGAACTTCAGAGCTATTCCACATCATGTTGTACTTTTTCAGACAAAGAAAAGTCTAAATAGAAGGGGGGCCAAGAAGGGATTTCATAGCCTTCTTCCTCAGCTAATATATTTTCCTTGCATGTACTTATCTTGGCACAAACTCAATGCCCAAGTTCTGGCAGTCTGGCAAGCGGCTGATGCTAATGTAATGCCTGGGATGACTGCCAGACAGTACCGTAACAACAATGCACATGGCATCTACATCTCCCTGATGAAAAATAAAGCACTTTTCAACCTCGATGCTGGCCCTGCCAACTTTCACAATGCTGTGACAGACAATGAACTCTAACAGTGTCCCCCAGGCCTAAAGCTACTGATGGAGCCATTTAGGTCATGTTGCAAGTAGCCTCTCCAAAAAGGACCTCAGACAGCTTCATTGAAGGCTCTACATTTGGGAGGGAATTGTTTGTAAAGTGGGGGAAGGCAGGACTGCTTTCTCCTGCTGCTTTTAATGAAAACTTCTTTCAGCTGAAATAGGTTTCTGTTTTAAGCCATGGGATGCAATTGTTCAATTTGGGGGATGATGTTTGTCCCGTATCTAAGAAGGAGGATATGAGACAGTATTTGGGATCAAAGGGCTACAACTTTCATTTGCATATGAAGAGTCTACAAGAGGTATTAAACCACATATTGTTGTACTTTTAATTCTCAGTGCACTATAAAGAGTCTGATAGAGAGACAGACTAAATCTCTGGAGAACAGAGTTCAAATCCCCACTTAGCCACTGGGGGAGTGGAACTGGTAAAACAACTCCTTAAATATCTCATTCACCTTGAAAGCCTGATCAGGGTCACTAAAAGTCTGTTCCAACCTGATGGCACAGAACACACATACAGAGAGAGAGAGAGATTAAACCATTAACCTTTTCAGCTCCCTGCAGACATGCTAAAGTAAGGAGAAACCTGGGTAAACTTTCCACTATTCCTATTTAGGAAACCCCGCCCACGTTTCCTAAACTGTGCCTCTTAACAAGAATGGGGACTTGCAACTTCAGACTCACTATCCAGTCACACTTATGTGGCACCAGCGACTCAACCTGGGTTTTTTCCCCCAGGGACTCACACTTGACTTACAACTTTGAACTATTTTTCCAAGTGACTTGTCAAGTCCCCCCCCCCATGCCTACCACTGCTGCACAGCTTCCAGAAGCTGTAGGTGCTTTCTCTACCTATAGTGAAAATCACTCATGAAATTCCTACTCAGCCATTATGGAACACTAGTTAACCAAACATTGCCATCTTGAAAAGATGGGTCCAAAAATCCAAAAAAAGGCCAGCTGAGAAGGAGTTGCTTTTTGGCCACACTCAAGGCCTCCATTTGAGCTTCACCGTCTGGGAAGAAGAGGGGGATAAATTCATTGCAAGCTTTTCATCATCCCCATTTAGGAAACTCCACACACTTTACAATGATAAATAAGTGCTGTATGACAATCTTCACCCACTGGCTACAATTATTAGCTTGCTAGAGGTAGAGCCAAAGCATTTGTGCTGCATTTCTTATTTAACCACAAAGAAAGCACAAATTGAAATGGTGGATGGATATATATATATATAATCCCAGGTCTTACCAATTGATCCTTGGTACACTCTTACTCATTATTTTTAAATAAAACAAATGTTTGTTGAATTGCATTTACAAGACTACCCGGGCCGCGGCTGAGCCATGCTTCAGCAGTGCGGCTCGTCTTTGCCTCCCTCCCTGGAGGATCGCAAGATTCTAAGTCCCACAAGAATATCCTGGGAGGAAAGGGGGGAACAATGAGCTATTTAAGGGCCATTTCCCCCCCCCTCCCTCTTCCTTGGCTAGCAACAGACACAGACAGAGTTTCTGCTTGGCTGGTGTTTTTTCGCTGCATAGTTCTTACGAGGCCTGCACAGAGTGGAGTTTGAAATGGGGGGATAGCATCAGCTCCTCTCTGAGGTTCGTCTGACCTTATTCAATTCTTATTTGACTGCATTAATTCCATTGATTATCTTAATCCTTATTTATATTTAATTATATTTATATTTATATTTATATTTAATTAATCAATTCAATTTTATTTATTTTATTTATTCAATTTTTACCCCGCCCCTCTAGACAACATCTACTCGGGGCAGCTTACAAAAATTAAAACACATTAAAACAATGTAGAAAAATAACTAGCATAATGCAATAATTATAATTCAATGTACTAATCAGTAGTTTAGCAAGGAAAAGGGGGGCTGCACAGTCACGCAGCCCACGCATAGCACAAGCAGATCTTTGTACTGAGGGGCATTTGCATTGGGCTTTCCTTGCAATAGCCACTGGAGGTCTTCAAAAAGGGGGGAAAAAGAAAGGACGCTAGTTACTACTAAGAATAAGGCAAAACATACCGAAGCTTAAGGAGCATCGGGAAAGGGATCTCGTTGTAGCAGTAGACAGGGCGCCTTATTGCTGTGGGGTTTGGGCAGATAGCAGGCGATGGTGGTGCGGCAAGGCTGCTTGGACCCTCAGCTGTTCAGCACTCCACTTTACATCCCCCTCACTCCTCCCTCTTTCATAGGGAGAGGGCTGAAGCCCTTGTGCAGCACAAATTCACACTATGTGTGTGGCAGTTGGGTGTAGGTGCACTTGCCTGGTGGTTTGAATTTTTTAAAAAAAATTAACTAAAGAAATAGGGGAATAGCGATAGATAGATAGATAGATAGATAGATAGATAGATAGATAGATAGATAGATAGATAGATAGATAGATAGATAGATAGATAGATAGATAGATAGATAGATAGATAGATAGATAGATAGATAGATAGATAGATAGATAGATAGATAGATAGATAGATAGATAGAGAGAGAGAGAGAGAGAGAGAGAGGCAGGCAGGCAGGCAGACAGACAGACAGACAGACAGACAGACATCAGGTGAATCACATAGGATTTTTATTAACTGGTTGTCAATTGAGAGAGTTATCATATTAGTTGCAGTAGCTATAATAGTAATAACTAATTGATTTTAATTCATTGATAAGACTATAAATATATTTTTAATGTATTATAATTACACAAATAGATAATTAATCCATTGAATAATTTTAATTTTTTATTGGTTTAATTGATTGATAATACAGTTTCTTACATCAGTTGAATTACAGATACACATGGGTAATTCTGCCTTGGGTAATATTTCATAAATATTGGATATTAATTCATAGCTGGTGATTATTCTTCAGTAATTTTTGTAAGAGCTAATGTAATTAATTTATTAAATTAAGTGACTATTATAGCATACATAGCTATAGCAAAAAAGTACATCCTTGAACATCTGTGCTTCATAGGGGTGGTTAGCTGGTCCTCCTTTTATTTAAAAAAAATAATTAAGAAATAAATAGGATTCTGCAAAGCGTGGCCCGGTTTTATTGGGCTTGATAAAGGATCGGACGGTACTTTAGCTAGGCTTACAATGACATCACGTAATGGTCAAGGTAATTGGAAGGGGAAACAATTGACCAAAAAGTGGCTGGTTCCTCAGGTGTCGCCACCCCAGTCTTCCTCAGATGAGGAACCTTGGCCAGTATAGCAACAACTGCAGGAAAAGATTTCTGCTCTTGAAGCTGACAGGGAGACAAGAAGGGCTCCACAGTCTAGTGAGGTGCAGCTGTGCTGCTCAACAAGAGAGGCCAAGAGCCATCAGAGAGCTAAACTTAAGGCTATAGCTGATGATCTAATGTCTAGGTTTGCCACCCTAGAAGCAGAGCAACAGGAGGAAGGTACGTCCAGAAGGGAAGCTGGTGGGGCGACAGGAATGCCACTGCAAAAAGGTGCTGGTAAAGGTAGAGGAACACCAATTTCGGCAGCAGCCAGTTCGGTGGATACTGACTGGCAGGAACCTACAGAGGAGGCTACTACAGAGTATTTGTCCAGTGGGGAGGAACCAAGTGTGGTGCCACCTTCTTCAGGTGAGTTCATCGCTGCACCAGGCACTTCCTCATATACACCTGCAGCAGGCAGTTCTCTGCTCCTGTTTGCACACTCAGGGTTTTAGGGTGCCAAGTACACCATGTCCTGGCACGAGTGCGCAGTTTGGTGGCTGGGCTGCGCCATATCCCCCAGTGACATTTCCAGCACCATTGAATCCAGCACCAAGTATAGGGGTTTGGCCATATCCATCTGTTCCAGACATGGGTTACAATACCGTGCCCTTACAAGCCCTGCCATTCAGTGATTATACAATGCCACTGGGTGACCAACTCACCACAGCAACCAAAGGAAAAAAATATGGAAAGGACTTTATGTCAATTTATTCGAACTGTTAAACAGAAAAGTTGAAAAGAAGGATTTGAACAAGGAAGACAATAAAGATTAAGAGAGATGCAGGAGAAAGAAGCCTGATAGGACATAAAACCAGCATTTCGGATTTTGCCAGTTAATCAGCTGGATTTTGATCTGTTAGGCTTTTATTTTCAGGGTTTATTCTATATTGACAGAGCATTACCTATGGGTTGTTCTATAGCATGTTCAGCATTTGAGCGTTTCAGTTCCTTTTTAGAGTGGAAGCTCAGATGTAGATGATTATTATTTATTTAGATGATTACATTTTTGTGGTGAAAGGAATACAGGAAGGTGTAGATTTATACTGGATACCTTTCAAGCAATGGTGGATGAGCTGAGGCTACCACTGGCCATAGAGAAAGCAGAAGGACCGGCTACATCCCTGATGTTCTTGGGCATTGAAGTAGATACCGTGCAACAAATGTCTATGTTACCAGACAGCAAATTAGCTGACTTTAGGAATAGGTTAACCTTGATGCTGCAGAAGAAAAAAGTGTCACTGTGGGAGCTTCAGGAAATAGTTGGCCATTTGAACTTTGCCTGCAGAGTAGTGGCACCTGGTCACACCTTTTTGTGTCGGCAAAGCAATGAAAGACCTACACCACCTTAGGCACAGAACCAGAGTTAAGTGGGGTATGAGAGGATTTGCAGGTCTTGAGTTAATTTTAGCTGAATTTAATGGAGTATCCTTCTGGAGGGAGGATTTGGGACTGAAAGCTGACTTCCAGGTCCACATGGACACTGAAGTCTCATTAGGTTTTGGAATCTATTTTCGAGGCAGATGGTATGCTGAAAAGTGACCAGAAGATTGGCATCAGTCAGGAATTACCAGGGATTTAACATTCCTGGAGTTTTTTTCCAATAGTTGGAGCATTGTGGCTCTGGGCAGGTGAATGGGCAAACTCTGTCATGCAGTTTTGGTTGCTGTTTATATTATAAACAACCTTACGTCACGTTCAGATCAGGTTATGACTTTGGTTAGGGCTTTCACATTGCGAGCTTTGCAATTTAATATTCTGGTTCAGGCCTGACATGTCCCAGGTTTAGACAATAGCTTAGCTGATGCACTGTCGCACCAATAGATCAAGTGGTTCAGGGAGCTAGATCCAGGAGCAAATGAGTTCCCGGAAAATCTGCCCCCAGAGGTTTGGCAAATTGGCACAGAGCAATAGGTTTGGCCCTGGCACCAAGGACATGACAAGGTTATTCGGCTGTGAGTATAGAGTTTGAGGAGTTTAGGAAATTAGTCAGTCTGGAGATGGCTTGGCCTCCTCTGGTGGAACACAATTTATTCAGCAATTTATTGTGTACTTGAATAGGAAGGGACTGGTGCTTGGAACTATACAAGGTAGATTGTCGGCGCTTGCTTATTATGCCAGGGTTCACAGTTATCGGGATTACTCATCTGACTACCGCATCAAGAAAATGATTGAAGTGTAGTCTAAAGAGAGGGGAAGAATCTAGAATCTCTATATCACCCGCATTGTTGGAATGCATCTGTAACCAGTGGGAGATTCTATGTAGAGATGCCTATGAAACAGCTTTATTTAAACCGGCGTCCCTATTAACATTTTTGGCGCCCTTAGGTCAGGATGCCAGAAACATATTAAAGCTACAGGATGTTACCAGGAATCATTTTGACCAAACTCCGGGTAGCAGTGGAAGATAGGAGGGCCTGCCATGCTCTGGTACATGGGGTCATGAAGAATCAGACACGACTTAACAACAACAGCCAGGAATCATACTCTTGAGCTGAACAGCTTTCAAGCAGGTGGTTATTAGGAATTTCAAATTGCTCTTTATTTATTTATTTATTTAATTTATTTATTTATTTATTCAATTTATCTTTGAAACCACACTTGGTGCAAAGGACGTCAGGGCAGCATGCCTGTTAATTGCCTAGAGCAATTTTTAAGGTACAGTACTTAGAGACTGCAGCCAGAGAACAAAGGAGCTAGTCTCCTTGGGTGCGCCAGGTGATTGGGAGGAATGTTGCCTCCAGAGAATGGCAAATCTATGTACTATGTAAGTAGACTGCCTGCCTTAGCCAAGCCATGGCAGTTAGAAAGCTTAGTTATACAGTATTAGGGATTGATGTTTAGTAGATTGTCTTTACCAAGCTTTGCCTTGGTGGGAAGCACACTGTGGGTTTTTCTGGTTTTAACCTCTTAGGGAATGTCTTCTTTGTTGTGTTTTAATAAAGTTTACACTTTTTTAAACTGTCCACTGGTGGATGCAGAACCAATCTGATTCAAATCTGGTCCAAAGTGTCTTTTTGCTCTTGGTACAAAGTACCTGAGCTATTTGGTCTTTTATTCCTTCTACAGAAAGTGGCAGAACAACCCAAAGATTTAGAAAGAAAGGAGCCTTGGGGCTGTAGAAAAGGGAGTTGCTGAGCCCCCACCCCCAGCTTTGCCTACCTTAGACCCCAGGTCCCAAGTATGTTTCATGACATTAACCTCTCTGGAAAACTAATGTTGACATGCCCACTCCACAAAATGCAGACTAGAAACTATCTTCCAATTTTCTAACCCTTTCCTGAGGAAGAAAAACTATATTGGACCAAAAGCTCTATCAACATATTGTGTGTATGCTTTCAAAAAGATGTCCCCTCACCTCTCAAATTTTTTTAAAAAGGGGGACTCAGGAGGTACCAAAGATTGACACTGGAAACCAAGGTCAAAATCATTCATACTAGATGAAACAAAAATGCTGAAGAACGATAGGGACAAAAATAAACTCATTTGAAATGTGGTGTTGAAGGAAAGCCTTACAGATGTCTCAGACATCCAGAAAGGCAGAAAAAGGGGGTGTTCGGGCAAGTCAGGCCTGAAATCTCACTACAGCAAAAATTTAAAAAGTGATTCATTTTTAAAAAGCCAATGCTTTTGGTTTGAAAGATCTGAGCAATACTCTTAATAATAGGACATTTTGGAGGTAATTAGCTCATATAGTCACCATACCTCAGAAGTGACTTGATAGCACATAATATCTTTTAAGGTGGTTTTTTTTTAAAAAATACCAAACAATTGCATAGTGACAAGAAGGGAGGAATGGTTGAGACTACGACAGGATATAGGCACCAAAATTCTGCTAACATTAATAATTGCCATCCCAAATGACACTTAGCTGCAGGGTGGTGCCAGCTTTATATTGGGGTGTCAGGCAACTATTACAGCAAGATAAGCAAGACTGGTCTTTTTAATTCATACAAGCTATTCTAAATGTGGGGACATTTGAGGTTGCCTATTTATGAATGGGGAGGGGGGATAGTTGAACAATTTTACATTTTAAAAAATCATAACTTGAAGACCTTTTGCCCAAATGTGCTGAAATTTGGGACACAGCAAGGGCAGATTCTCTGCTACAAGTGTGCCAGATTTGGTTCTGCTCTGAAGCCCATTTCAAACATTATAATTTGTGTCTGGACTGCCCTCATCTTTAGAATTGCCTTACAGAATGCTGATGTGCTCTGCCTACACAAGAACTCGTGCAGCAATAATACATTCTAAGCCTGCCATCAGACTTGATCCACAGATAAATAATTTAGTGATTAAAAAGAAAAACTGTGCAGGACTAGATAAGAGGAATCAAATTCATAAATTACTACCAGACATTATGGAGACTAATATAAGTTAGAAGGTATTAAATTAGGCTGTGTTCTAGAGGGAACTATATGGAAATTCTCAGAAATAGGAACAGTGACATTATATAGTCATCAGTGATCACTCACATATACGTCTTTGTTTGAGTTCTATTGTTTAGCATTTAAATGTTAGCATTTAGATGTTACTTTGGTGTGTTTTGGTCTACCAGCCAGCAATTTGTAGCATTCAGGTGGGTTCAAAGTAACTTAAAAGTAACCATTTTCCATCTAAGAAACATGAGAGCAAATAGTTATTTCTCATAACTCTGACCATATTAGCAATTATTTTTTTGCTCTTGCAGCTTCATCTGTAACTAATTTATCTCATTTTTTCAATTAACCTCTACCTATCACCATTATGCATACCTGCAATATCACTTTCCAACTTATGCCATTTCATCATACCACTTATTTTAAAATTTATACACCATTGCAGTGGTTCCCTGCCTTGGGTAACCCAGGACACAAACTCCCAGAAACCCCAGCCAGCACAGCTGGAGGTCTGGGAATTGCAGTCCAAGAACACTTGAGTTTACCCAAAGTTGGGAAACACTGCACTATTGCTGAAGCACTTTTTGGGAATATTTTATTAAAATTAACACATTAATAAAATAACATTTAAATCAAAATAGCACCAATTATAGAAGCGCTCTTTGTTTTTCAAACTGCTGACTTTCCATTCACTTCCCCACCCACCCCCATCCACAAGCACTTCCAATCTAGAAACATATTTTTTGAGAACAATTTATGAAATTATAGTTGTATAAGCATGTTTTATAGGGCAGTTCTGTTATGAAATTGTTAAGTGACGCTCTGCTGGCGGAAAGGTTGAAGGGTCACTACCAAATCCTCCTTATAGTTCAATCACTAATTTTAAAAAGCTGAAAAAGGCAGAAGGCGGGGGGGGGGAACAGAAAAACCATGTATGAGATAGACCGACTCTTTAAAGGAACCCACAAGAGCACTTGAGGACAGGACATTTTGTAGATCATTCATTCATAGGGATGCCACGAGTCAGAGTTGACTTGATGGCACATAACAACAACAAACATTTGAATTGCATCCTTCCCTTTCCTTACCTATGGGCTATATCATATCCTCTAGTACTGAAAGGGTGTACACACAGAATGTCTCTGCAATACAGTACTGATAATCTGGCAGACCAATTGCAACTACCATTATTATTTAGAGCAAAGAAGCATTGAGTGGGCAGCATTAAAAGCTGCCAGGCTGAACACACCCCAGGCAAGAGGATAAGGTTTCTCCTTATATGGTGATCCATATAGTGCCCCTTTTAAAATGATGAATCTGTTCAATTCTCTCTAGCACCTTTAAATATCACAATGTAAATGGGGATTTCCAGCTAAAGATGGTTATTAAAAAGTAGAGGAAGTGACTGGGAAGCAAAGAGTGTTATAGCACCGAAGTCCACCAAAAACATGGAATTAAACAGGAGGAAAAAAATCTTATTACTCATTTTGATGACAAGTTGTGAACACATTTGCTCTATACCCTAGCAGGCCCAGTTAAACGAGGCATAGTCTTGTTATTTGGCTAATGAGCTTCTAGAAAACTTACAACTTGTAACTTTATATTATCTCATTTGTCAACGTGTTAATATCAATTAACACACTGTCCATCCGCTAAGGTAGGAAAAGAACCAATTCTAGCCATCATTAATTTCCAGGTAAGATATTTTGCAAAAGTTAAAACAAAAGTTACAGAGTTGTGCATTTGCATATGGAGATTCTGATACTCAACAAAGTTATATTTTAGTACAATCAATGATGCTGTTACAAATATCACTATAACAGAAAGTACGGACTAGGAACACAGACTTAAATTATCATGAATATATAAGGATTGCAGCAGAAATATACCGGCAGAGAGAATGTTAATATATAACACACATTATGATATCATGGACCAAAGATTAGCTGACTAAAGGTATTCTTAACATTACCCGAAATATTTTTCTTTAAAAGTGGATCAGAGAGAGAAAATAAAAGAAAAAATGATTTACAAATTATCATAAGAAACACAAGATCAGCAAAATGTATACTGTGTATACTAAGTCTAGTATCTTACACAAACCATTTAATGTCTGCTGAGATTAATTTATAAAATGAACCATGCTGATTTTGAAACTTGATTTTAAGCCACACCATGCGATCTGGCAATCGTCTCCTTCATGCCTAACTAGTTCCAGATCATGAGTTTCTGTAACAGGGCCAAATATTTTATTTCTGTACTGTAATATCCAGCTCATTCACATATTACACAACCCTCTTTTTGTACTGATATATAAGGTATGGAGAAAACTCAGAGTCTCTCTTATTGTACTGATGTTCTTCTCCCTCGCTGCTCCATCCAGACCTACTATTTTTATATGAAAGCGTCTGTGTGGTTTTTTTTTCATTTATTCTAGTTTTTGTGAACTACAGAGTTATGTGTGTTCCAATGAAAGGCTTGTTAGGAGTGATGGAAGTGTATTTTGCACATGTGTAGAGTCTTTTATCAAGTCTAATTTCTTGGGTTAAGGGGAGGCTGAGGGTCGTCATGTATTGTGGTTTATCACAGTTCCTGCCAAAGTGCCTCTTCAACTGGTGGGTGACCTTTGTATGTCATAGCACATGATTTTCCTCACTTACATATCCTACATTATTGTGCTTTGTTTTGTGGATGACTCAGTCAGTAGACATCCTTCAGTCTCAAGAGACTATGCTAACGTGCTCTGAATAGAGGACTTGGAACAGTGTCTAGTGTGGCTAAGAAGGCCATTTGAGAGTGATAATCCCTAGTGAATGCCTACTGGAAGGTAAATATAGACTTAATTTACAAGTGTGATGGTTGCAAGAAGGGAAACAAATTAATCATAGGCAATATGCATTCCCTTTAAATTCTAACTTCCCCAATCATTGGAAGTAGGGAAATTGCAGTCAGTGTCTAGCTGGAAAATTTTAGCTCTTTCTCCTACACCTGCCAACAGATAGTGAATTCTTGAGCTCATTTACTGATTCCAGTAACATTTCTCACTTGATGAGATATTCCTGACTTCTGTTTTGCTTTTCTTTGAGTTCACATCTTGAATAAATTTACAATTTTAGCCATCAAACCAAGAAAACAATACCAAACTTAAGAGAAAAAACAGCCAGCCACAAATAAAGTATTTTGTGCCATACATCAAAGGGGTCATGGACCGCATAGGGAAACTTTTGAAAAAACACAGCCTACAAACAGTATTCAGGCCCATCACAAAAATACAACAAATGCTACAGTCAGCAAAGGACAAAAGGGACCCCCTCACCACTGCAGGAGTATACTGGATACCTTGCAGTTTTGGCCAGGTATGTATTGGAACCACAAATTGCAGCATCTGCACCAGAATCAAAGAACATGAGAGACACTGCAGACTAAAACAACTGGAAAAATCAGCAGTAGCTGAACATGCCCTAAAACAAGCTGGACAAGAAATTCTATTTCAAAATACTGAATTACTGGACAACACCAGCAATCATGATGTTAGACTGCACAGGGAAGCCATTGAAGCCACAAACACCAGCAGAGCTTCAACAAAAAAGAAGAAAGTCTAAAACTCAACAAAGCCTGGCTCCCAGCACTGAAAAATACAGCGTGCAAAAGATCAATGAACTCTACCCAGCCACAAGGACCAGTGATCACTGCACACAAAAGCTAACGACACCTATCAATGACAGTGACAGATCATCTCTCCCCCCTTATCACAACAATACACCAACCCAAAACACGCTGATCACCATAATCACCCAATCTCCTGAAAAAGACAAAAGCTGATCCTACAGCTATAAATACTCAACTATCCAACAAACAAACTGCAACAGAGCACAGAGTTCTGACTCCTGTCCTCTGAAGATGCTGGCCACAGATACTGGTGAAACATTAGGAAGAAAAACCTTAAGAACACGGTCAAACAGCCTGGAAAACCTACAACAACATTACAATTTTATGTCTACTCAAAAGTAAGCCTCACTGCATTCAATGGGATTAATTCCCAGGAAACTATATGTAGGGTTAAGTTTTCATAATCTTCAAGGGCACTTCTCTTCTGAAGAAACAATCCCCAGGCTGCCAGCCACCACCATGACATACTGAAGCCATTCCTAACTGAACAGTAATAGGATGATGTTCAGAGAATGATCCAACCATTGGTCATCAGGGTTGCCTTCAGAATCTCATTCTATTCATACCTCTTAAAAGTATAGTAGCTTTCTGGAAACTGGCAGAGTTAAGCACTTCTATCTGCTCTGGATGTCATTGGACAGTTAAACACATATTCAGTTATCCCACTCACTTAAACTAATGGTTCCGGAAATTGTTTAAGTTTGTTCCCTGGGTTTCTAGCCCTTAGGGTTTCAGAAGAAATTCTTGAAAAGTTGTCAGCAATGCCCGATGATGAAATCTAAGAAACCTGAAGGGCTGCTGTATAAATATTCCCAGTAATCAAAAGCAAGGCATCAACAATTTTTTGTAAGCCTCCCTATACCTCCCTCAGCCAAGGAGAAGGGGAGCAACTGTGTGGAATGGAAAGGATTTGAGAGATCTGTTTTGTTTTCACAGTTTATATATGATGCAGATTTCTCTTGGCAGAGAAGGATGTGTTACTTAAAAGAGCTCCCAATAGCTCTTTGCCACCCCACCCAGAATAAAGAAAACAGAGAATTTTTTTAAAAAAAGTCCTAGGCTGTGAGTATTTGATGGCTTGAAATATATATATTGGAAAAATGAGTCATCAAATACTCACAGCCTAGGACTTTTTTTAAAAAAAATTCTCTGTTTTCTTTATTCTGGGTGGGGTGGCAAAGAGTTAGTGGGAGCTGGCAACTCAGATGTTAAAGGTGCCTCTTTCTTTGACACTGGAATGGAAGGGGCACCACCTGCCTAGCTCACGTGCCCAATTAGCCACTCTCGGAGCTATTGTCTAGATTTGGATAAAGGTCCAGAAAGGGATGTTTTCCTGTTATTCTTAATAGGATTGGGTATTCCAACTCTCTTTAAAATGGCTCAACCATAAACTTTAAAACCAATCATAAATTTAAAAATATATAATACAAAAATGAGACTATAATATTTATTTATTTTATTTATTATTTTATTTTATTTGTTCGATTTATATCCCGCCCATCTGGTATATTCTACCACTCTGGGCTGCTTACAGAATATCAAAAACAATTTTAAAAATATTACTTAATATAATATTACTTACACAGTGGAATTTCTGTTACCACTATACTATCCATTCTGTCCGAAGCATTTTCCACTCTCTGTAAGGCAGACCTGGGCAAAGTGCGGCCCGCGAGCCGCTACTGTCCGGCCCGCCGGACATCAAAACCATTTATACCTTTTTGTCTAAAGTTGATCAGTACCTTATCTTTAACATGCCGCAAAAAAACCTATTTAGTATTTGTGAAGATTAACAAGTTTAAAATAAAAACAATCATAACATCACTGTTCAAGTAAAGTCGATTCGGCCCACAAACACAGTTCAGATTTTTCATGTGCCCCCCCCCTATAGAAATTAATTGCCCATCCCTGCTGTAAGGCCTAGAAAACTTCCTTGCTTAAATCTCATGATATCACCCATGTCTCTTTCACACAAAAATTTGAGTAGTCACAGCCAGTGTAGTCACAGCCTCAATAATCTTATCTGCTCTGTTTTTGTTTGCTTGTTTATTTGGATTGAATGCAAGAGTAGGTGATACCCTTAATCAACCATTAGGATATTAAAAAGAAACAAACATCTCCTTCTTCAAGGCTGTGCATCACTTTCTTGTGGGCAGTTCCAGACTTACATGGTGTTTTAAATGTCTCAATTCTTTTTAAATTTCATTTTATTTATTTATTTGTTTGTTTGTTTGTTTTAGTTTTTCACCTGGCTGATGGTGTAGAGGCCAGGCAAGCTTCTTAGATGGAAAAAGCTGTATCTTGCATGTTGGTTTCAAGCTCCTTCTCAGCTAGCAGTTTGGAATTTATGGTCCATCTCTTAAAACAGAGGACAGATCCTGAACCTGAGGCTCCAATACTTTGGCCATCTCATGAGAAGAGAAGACTCCCTGGAAAAGACCTCTGATGTTGGGAAAGTATGAAGGCAAGAGAAGAAGGGGACGACAGAGGATGAGATGGTTGGACAGTGTCATCAAAGCAACCAACATGAATTTGACCCAACTCCGGGAGGCAGTGGAAGACATGAGGGCCTGGCGTGCTCTCTTCCATGGGGTCACGAAGAGTTGGACACGACTTAATGACTGAACAACAACAACTGTATGTCTGATGTCAAGAGTCCATGCTGTCCAAGAACTTGCATTGGTGTTCTGTTGATTGGCCATTCTGTGGAATCTTACAGTTCAGGAAAAATCAGGATAAGGCTGCATGGTCGTAACTGAGTGGTAACTTAGCACAAATTGAAAGATTCTGATTAAGAAACCCTTGTTGCCTAAACATCACCCGGTACCAAAAAAAAAACTTTTTAAAAGTTATTGCTTTTAAGGAATCTAAAGAAGTTGAAAATTATGGGTGGGTGGGGAAGCATGGGCTGGATAGCATAAATGATGGAGAAAATACTCATTACACCAGTGCTGAACCAGGTATAATAAGAACAAATGTTCAGTCTGGAATAGCTTTAACTTAACTGGAGTAATGGCACAGATTTGCTCTCTAGAAGAGGCTGTAATTTTTGCAGCACCTTAATTTTGGATAATCAGCTTACTTGGTTTTGTGATTTGTCCTTAGGACACAATTGGAGATGGGGTATTTATATATGAATATGAATACTCCTGCACAGGTGGATATAATGTTTTACAGGTCCGCTGCTGCCGCAGCTCTGCACTCCTTTCCAATCACTCTGGAGCTCGCGGTTGACTAGCCACTCCTTGCAAAAGGAGGGAAGATGAGCCTCCCTGCCAGGCTGATGAGTGGCTAGCCAGCCGCGAGCTGTGGAGCGACTGGCAGGGAGCATGGAGCCAACAGCAGGAGCGGAAGGGTGAGTAGACCTGTGCGGGTGGACATAATATACACAATCACTCTCATCAGCTTTCATTTCTCAGAAATTAACTCATTCACTTCACAGGAACTCTACATGAGTTCAGTTTTAATGATGGGTTATCACCAGTGCACGTTCTTGCCCTCCATGTGGCAAGAATAAAGGCCTTGCATCTTTTATTGGCCATTCAGGCTGCCGTAGGAAGGTTGCACTCACAGCATGAGAGCTTTTGAGGAGTAAAAAGAAAAGAAAATACAAAATAAAAACCAACTTCATCACAAGAGCATTGTCAAAGCACTACAGGGTTAAACCGAGTAGTCAATTTCCAGGTGTTTTAGCTGCTTGACAAGACATTCAGGGCTCAAGATTTAGTACAAATTGCCTTTCCATCTTCACACCACAAAACCAGCTCGACTGGGCTTTAGACTGACATGAAAGGGATTAGGTGCTATCTCGCCCATACCTGTTACATCATGTGATTGTGGTAACTCAGCACCTCACAGGGCTTCATGAAGAATGTGAAGAGCTAGTCAGGTGTGTGGTAATAAGATCTCTTCTTCTTCTTCTTCTTCTTCTTTTAAAAAAAGTATAGTTTCATCCTTGTTAGGCAACATCAGGTTAGGGTGACTGAAATTCACTCTTCAAAACATTACATTCCTTCGAACTGTCTACAATGAAACAGGAATGCTACCTCTAATCCCATTGATTAGGTGCTGTAATTACTCAAGGTGTGTGAACCATAACAGCAAGATTTTGCATGCAAAATCCCACAAGATTTGTGGGGTGGGGGGGCAGGGACAGAACTGTAGCTGGCAGATCTCATTTAATAATAGATATTCTTTGTCTCATTCACGGAATATTGCAAGTGCTTTGACATGTGAGACACATTGATGAGAATCACACTTTTTACCTTTCTTTCATGGCTTGGCAAACTGATTGTAATCTTCCTTTCTTCATACTTAAAAAGAAGATTCAACTAAAGGTTACAGTTTGATTGGACAGAACCTCCCTCAATGCCCTAAATTTGAGAATTAATTTTTTTAACAAAAATCCAAAATTATTTTTGAGATTGGAAATAAATGTATCAGTTGCACAGATGTTGCCCCATTAAGAATGATGTGCTTCACTTAAAAGAGACATCAAATAAGTACAATTTGCTATTCATTGCTCATTAGCAAAGTTAGTTTTGCTAAATAATTAAGAAAATTGAACTTTACTGCTGATGATTGCTGAAATCCACAGCAATCCATTACAGGGAATAAGTGAATAAATGATTTCTGTGCAATTATATGCAACTAACTGATCAACCTAATGGGAAAAAACCCACAAATGAGATCTTTTTATTTTTTGCTCTTGCTGTTGTAGTTGGCAAACAAAACAAAAGCTGAAGTAATGCAGATGGGTCAAAATTTTCAGATTTGAATTCAACACTAGATAAACCATTCAAATTACATTAAGATTAAGCTGTAAAAAAATAAAAGTGCCAGTTTTGCATTTCTAACTTCCTTTCTATCTGGCTGGTTGGGTCAGTGAGTCAGAGGACCTTCCTGCATTGAGCAGAGAATTGAACTCAATGATCTTATACGCCCCTTCCAACTCCATTATTCTATGACTCTGTGCTAAAATTTGTATCATAATTATATCCTGACTTTGTTTTTAGTGCTTCCTCCCATCTTCTCTAATGCAGAAAAATAGTTAGACTACTAGATTTGTTCTTGGTTTCCATTTTCCCATAAAACTGTGAGTTAATTCTTGTGTTCTCACTCTTCCCTTTACCAAATTTTACATAATTATCATGTAGGAAATATAAATACCAGGCTTGAGTATTCAGTAACATTGTGTCTACTCCCATATTTCAGAAGGGAGCTTATTCTGGCCTAAAGTAAGGCTTCTTAGATTTCACAGCTTTTGCAAAGACAACAGATAGAAAGAAATGTATTCGTGAAGTTATCACAACAATACACCCACAACAAGACACGTTAATCACCCATCTACAGAAAAAGACAAAAGCCTATCTCACAGCCATAAATACTCCACCCTCAAGCCAACTACACCAGAACACAGAGTGCTGTCCTCTGAAGATGCCGTCCACAGAGACTGGTGAAAGGTTAGGAAGAACAACCTTCAGAACATGGCCAAAAGAGCCCGAAAAACCCACAACAACCATTAGATAGAAAGAACTCAATTCATTTAATGGGCTTTGTGCTCAGATATAGGAAGCTGAGTAAGATCTCTCCGATGCTCTATAACAAGGCAGTAGGAAAAGAGGAAGATCTAACATGAGCGGGACTGAAGCCATAGCCTTTAGTTTGCAAGGTATGAGCAGGGCTGTTAATGGCAAAACCATTTGGATATCACTAATTCACAGTAACTCATGAGCAATCCCAAAAGAAACAGCTGAAGAAGTAAAGTGGACCAAGATTCCTGTAGATGAAGCAGCAACAATAGCTAACAGTACAGTATTTTGAAGAGGTCCCGGGGGGGGTGTACTGTAGCATTCCTGACATTACTGTACACCAGTTACCATCATCCCGAGCCAACCTGGGTCATGGTGAGGAATAATGGGAGTAGTGATTCATCTACATCAGGAGAAACAAAGATCTCCCATTCAAATGTTGACCCTTTCTGCAATGCTGGACAAAGTAGACTGCCAATGGATATACAGGCGATAAATTGCAGGAATGTGGGTGACCCCATGAGGATTTGACAAGTCACAAAGCTAGGGATGGGTGAAAAGGCATGTCAGAGTCATAAAGCTACAGAATCTACCATTAGGTAGCAAAATCTGACAAAAGAGTAACATTACAGGCAAGGAGCATTACTGAACCCCATGTGAATGTACAGATTGCAGCCTTCCTGCCTTCCTGGTATTGCTCATCATCCATGTGTGTAAGTGTGTTTAAGTGCTCTATCATCAGTCATAAGCTGATTTTGCTATATAATATCCTTGCAGCTCCACCCTGTGCCTGTTTGCTTTAAATTGAGTGAGTCGATTCTTAAATAAATACACAGGGAATTGTGACCATAGTTTCCTCTACAAGCTTTAACTTTAATGGCGTTATTGGTGGTTTTAAATATAATCTTTGTCTAATTCCAGTGCCAGGGAGTTTAATATCTACCATGATTGGAGAATGGTATTATTAGCAATATGCAGTACACAGGTAATAAAGATGAATAAAGATGATGATGAAGATGATTAGACATTAAAGGTATTTGGAGAGAGAGTTAATGATCACTTACTAAAAGATATGCACCACTTTAAAAAAAGTGTTTGCAAAAAGACTATCAGTTTCAAGCTATTTTAAACTTTTTTTAAACGTGTTTTCAATTATTTTAAGACAATCCAGTTTTGTTTTTGTCCTTGTTCTGCCAGCATAAGAAATGTTAGGTCTGATTTCCTAAGGAATGTTACTGATATATGACTTAATCGGCTGTCTTTTCCACCCTGTTCTCTACTGAATGTTTTCTAAGTGTTCCCCACCACCACCTTTTAATTAAAGCGACATGGCAACTAAGTGATTTATTTGTAATGAATCTTGTTGTTTCTTTAATTGCCTGGCCACTTTTGGCCACTGTTTGAGTTTACCAGCATAAATTATGCCTTTTGGTGGCTAAACAAAGTTAAAGCAGCAATAAATCAAGCCCACCATGTACACTTGGTGAAACCTCCAGCCAACATAAATACAAAACTGCCTTTTTGCTTTGACATGCTTGTTACAATGACATCATACTTTCCCAAACAAGACTATCATGGGCCAGACCTAAACCATAACACAACCCCCCTTCAATGAATCAAATTGCTGCAGTCTAAACTTGGTTGCAATTCAAGAGTCGTTCAAAGTCTCTGGCTTTCCCTTCCCCTCTGCTCTCCAGTGACCACATTATAAAATCATCTACATGTTGAACTACATTTTGCATTTTCTGCATGATTACATTTTGGCAGGAAAAACATCCCTCTCTTCTATTCACCCGGCTGGAATGTTTCACAGGTTTGCTGAAAACTCACAATGTGCCAGTTCGGGCCAACCTTATCGGCCTCCCTCCTCTCTGTTATGTCTGGAGGAAGCAAAAAAGAAGGAGGGAATAAGCGGAAGAGAAGGAGGACAAGCTCGGCCGGCATCCCTGATTGCTCCGAACAGCAAGATACAGAGGCCTAAACAGGGACGTTTGTGCTATTTTACAGCTTGTCTGCCACAGGGACATTTTACAGATGGTTTTAAGAACAGAAAATGTGGATTTACTCCCTTTAAAGAAGCCAGATGGATCTGAAACGAGGCCAAGTATGCCAGGGTCAAACTTCTGGGAGTGCCAAAAAGGAAAGCAGGTTCTTAGGAGGGAGAATCTCCTCGCAAGGGAAGGAAGAAGAACTGAAACTAGCAAGCTGGCGCCCTCCACTGATTTGGGGCTACAACTACAAAAGCCCCCAGCCAGCCAGACTGCTCTCAATTAAGCCCACTGGATGCTGGGATATTAAATCTATATGTTCTCTGTTGCATCCGATGCCTCAGGAGTGGATGTGCTTTTTACTGGAAATATTTCCAGTTCTGTGCTTTGAACCAAGGCCAGCCAGTGCCCAGGAAAGTCGGTGGGTGTGGTGGATGAGGAGGTCAGATATTGGACCAGGAGGATTACTAGAGGCAGAGCACCCTTCTCTCATATAGACCTGAAGGATGCAACTAGAGTGTTGCTAGTACTTGACACAGAGATGCAATGGAGAAGAGACTCTTGCCTTAAACCTGAGCAGATGCATACTCATACAGTTGCATTACGCTGGGAATAAAGGTACGTAGACACCCCTTAAGGGACGTGGTGGCACTGCGGGTTAAACCGCAGACATTTTTTGGGCTGCAAGGTCAAAAGACCAGCAGTTCAAACAAAAGCAAAAGCTGTGAAATCTAAGACGAGCTCCTGCCAAACTAGCAGTTCAAAAGCATGTAAAAATGCAAGTAGATAAATAGGTACTACCACTGTGGGAAGGTAACAGAGTTCCATGTCTAGTTGCACTGGCCATACGACCATGGAAGATTGTCTGCAGACAAATGCTAGCTCTACGGCCTGGAAATGGGGATGTGCACCACCCCCTAGAGTCGGACACGACTGGACTAAATATCAAGGGGAACCTTTACCTTTACCTAGACATGCTCCATCAGCTGAGATTTTATTTCCTGTTGGTATTTATTTTATTTTATTTGTTGGGTGTTTGAGCTTATTGTTTAATTTTATCTTTGCAAACCACTTAGTGTAGAGACCCACACTAAGTCAGCAGTATATAAATTTACAAAATAAATAAATAAATATTAGATTCATATCCCAGTTATCTAGTGGCAAGCCACTACTCTGGGCAGCTAACAATCAATACACAAACCACCCATGTACCCAACAACAACAACAACAACAACAACAACAACAACAACAACAACAACAACAACAACAACAACAACAACAACAACAGACTTCCAGATCATACCGGTTTCCTGCTCAGGCTCAGTGTCGAACTACATTGGTAATATGTTTTTGTTATTGTTCAGTCGTTTAGTCGTGTCTGACTCTTCGTTACCCCATGGACCAGAGCACACCAGGCCCTCCTGTCTTCCACTGCCTCCTGGAGTTGGGTCAAATTCATGTTGGTAGCTTCGGTGACTCTGTCCAACCATCTCATCCTCTGTCCTCCCATTCTCCTCCTGCCTTCACACTTTCCTAACATTAGCATCTTTTCCAGGGAGTCTTCTCTTCTCATGAGATGGCCAAAGTATTGGAGCCTCAGCTTCAGCATCTGTCCTTCCAGTGAGCACTCAGGGTTGATTTCCTTTAGAATGGTTAGGTTTGTTCTCCTTGCAGTCCAGGGGACTCTCAAGAGCCTCCTCCAGCACCACAATTCAAAAGCATCAATTCTTTGGCGGTCAGCTTTCTTTATGGTCCAGCTCTCACTTCCGTACATCGCTACAGGAAAAACCATAGCTTTGACTATCCGGAGTTTTGTTGGCAAGGTGATGTCTGCTTTTAAAGATGCTGTCGAGGTTTGTCATCACTTTCCTTCTAAGAAGCAGGTGTCTTTTAATTTTGTAGCTGCTGTCACCATCTGCAGTGATCATGGAGCCCAAGAAAGTGAAATCTGTCACTGCCTCCATATCTTCCCCTTCTATTTGACAGGAGGTGATGGGACCAGTGGCCATGATCTTAGATTTTGTTTTGTTTTGTTTTGTTTTGTTTTTGTATTTATGTTGAGCTTCAGACCATTTCTTGTTCTCTCTTCTTTCAGCATCATTAAGAGGTTCTTTAATTCCTCCTCAATTTCTGCCATCAGAGTGATATCATCTGCATATTGGAGGTTGTTGATATTTCTTCCGGCAATCTTAATTCCGGCTTGGGATTCCTCCAGTCCGGCCTTTCGCATGATGTATTCTGCATATAAGTTAAATAAGCAGGGGGACAATATACAGCCTTGTCATACTCCTTTCCTGATTTTGAACCAATCAGTGGTTCCATATCCAGTTCTAACTGTTGCTTCCTGTCCCACGTATAGGTTTCTCAGGAGAAATATAAGGTGGTCAGGCACTCCCATTTCTTTAAGAACTTGCCATAGTTTGTTGTGGTCCACACAGTCAAAGGCTTCTGCATAGTCAATGAAGCAGAAGTAGATGTTTTTCTGGAACTCTCTGGCTTTCTCCATAATCCAGCACATGGTAGCAATTTGGTCTCTAGTTCCTCTCCCCTTCGAAATCCAGCTTGTACTTCTGCGAGTTCTCGGTCCACAAACTGCTGAAGCTTACCTTGAAGGATTTTGAGCATAACCTTGCTAGCATGGGAAATGAGTGCAATTGTACGGTAGTTGGAGCATTCTTTGGCACTGCCCTTTGGGATTGGGGTGTAGACTGATCTTTTCCAGTCCTCTGGCCACTGTTGAGTTTTCCAAACTTCCTGGCATATTAAATGTAGCACTTGAACAGCATCATCTTTTAAGATTTTAAATAGTTCCACTGGAATGTCATCCCCTCCACTGGCCTTGTTGTTAGACAAGCTTTCTAAAGCCCACTTGACTTCACTCTCCAGGATGTCTGGCTCAAGGTCAGCAACTACATTGTCTGGGTTTTCCGGGACATCCAGATCTTTCTGGTATAATTCCTCTGTATTCTTGCCACCTCTTCTTGATGTCTTTTGCTTCTATGATGTCCCTACCATTTTTGTCCTTTATCATGTTCATCTTTGCACAAAATGTTCCTTTAATATCTCCGATTTTCTTGAACAGACCTCTGGTTTTTCCTTTTCTATTATTTTCCTCTATTTCTTTACATTGTTCATTTAAGAAGGCCCTCTTGTCTCTTCTTGCTATTCTTTGGAAGTCAGCATTCAGTTTTCTGTAAGTCTCCCTATCTCCCTTGCATTTTGTTTCCCTTCTCTTCTCTGCCATTTGTAAGGCCTCATTGGACAGCCACTTTGTTTTCTTGCATTTCCTTTTCTTTGGGATGGTTTTTGTTGCTGCCTCCTGTACAATGTTACGAGCCTCCATCCATAGTTCTTCAGGCACTCTGTCCACCAAATCGAGTTCCTTAAATCTGTTCTTCACTTCCACTGTGTACTCATAAGGGATTTGGTTTAGATTATAACTGACTAGCCCAGTGGTTTTTCCTACTCTCTTCAGTTTAAGTTTGAGTTTTGCTATGAGAAGCTGATGATCAGAGCCACAATCAGCTCCAGGTCTTGTTTTTGCTGACTGTAATATAACCAGGTACAGTGGACCCTTGACTTACAGATGGCTTGACTTACAGACTTTTTGAGTTACAGACTTCTCTGGCCGCAAAATTTAGGTTTGACTTGCAGCCTGAGAATTGACTTACAGACCAGAAAAAAACCAAAATGGAACAAAAATGGGCTGTTACGGGATTAATCGGTTTTCAATGTACTGTAGGTCAATGGAGACTTGACCTACAGACTTTTTGACTTGAGAACCACGTTCCAATACGGATTAAGTTCTCAAGTCAAGACCCCACTGTAATATAACTAAGGCATAAACTCACACAGCATCAGTGGTTTGTAGGTGATATACAGTTGACACACTTGATCCAAGTGGGCTGGATCCAGTGGTAAATTGAAATGAGAGTCCAGTCACACATCAGACATTTGCTGGTGAAATACACAAGGTAAGATTCCCAAACAAGGCTGGGTGATACCTTTATCAGCCCACTAAGATCTTGCAAACAGGCCCAGGCTAGCTAGGATTCTTCATCACACTAGGCACTGCAGAACAGAAGGGGGAAAAGGAAGCAAACAGTCCTGGAAATTAAAAAAAAAAATCTTGGCTGGAATTTAAGGTCAAGCCCTCTTGCCCATAGTGAGCTTCAAAAGGGATGCTGCAATCTTTTAGAATCATTTGGAGGGATCTGGTTTCACTTCAGGCTATGTAGAGTCCCTTGTCTTTCTCCAGTTCCATAAACAAAGGTCTGCCACTCTCTTGGAGTCTGTCCCACTGCCATATATCAAAGCACATGGTCCTGTCTCTGGATGCCTCTGTTCCCAGCCAAACAGGTTTAGTCAGGCCTGCCTTAATTTTGCCTGCAGCAATTTGAGCATGAATGTTCACATGGTCAAGCGACTCATGCACCGAATGCTCATTCTGTTCCTAGTTGTGATCATCTAAGTTAAAACTCTGTTGTTAAACAAAACAAAACAAAACCACCCCTTTCTTGCATTTATGTAGCAAATGTTACTTTCCTGGGAATTATTTCTGTCCTCAGCATGATTAGAACTGTCACATTTGCTCTCAGGGCCTAATTTGAAGACTTCAATACTAACCCTGTTTGGGGGTTGTTCCGTATAAGCGGCAGAGAGAAAGGGGTTTTCCTTTTAACCAGCTCCAACGCCTGCCATTCGTTCAGTTTCTTGATATTCTGCCTTTCTCTTGAAAGAGACTCAAATTTCTCTGCCTTTCTCCTGAAAGAGACACAATTTTCAGAAGGTAAACGTACTTGAAATACACAGGGCCCAAATCCCTTTTTTGTAACTTTACACAGTGAAAAATGATGATGTCATCACTTTGTGGTGCTAAAAAGTTTTTAATTAATTCTTCCTCACCCCTGCTTTAGGTTCTGAGGCTCCCTAGGGCTCCCTTTTGGCCTTTGGAAGCCCCAGAAAGAAGGGAATCTTTTATTACCAAAAATCACTGCCCAATCACCATCAGCAGTCCCATACCTGGCAGCAGAAATCTGGTGGCAGGTTTGACAATTAAAGTCTCTCCCCAAATTCCTGTGACTCCCAAAGGCTTGCTTCTCAATGATAAAAGGGAGCCCTAGAGAGCCTCAGACCCTAAAATGGGGATGGGGAGGAAACATTTGATTGATTTAAAATAAATTTTAGCCACATACGCTGATGATGTCATCAACTTCTGCTGGGCAAAATTACACAAACAGGATTTGGGCCATTATATTACAATATTTTTTAAAAAAAACACTTTCAGATGTATGTGTTGCTATTTTGAACATTTTAACATTCTTTAAAACCACATGAAAAGTATTTTAAAAAATCAACATCTCACCATTAGAATCTCTCTCCCTGGCAGCCAGTTACTTGGCAAAACCCTGACAAAAAGGGGAAGTTATTAGCTTGATAGCAAGAGGTCCACAAAGAGAAGGTCAGACCAGCTTCCTTTGGGAGGAAGTGCTGCAGCTGAGGAGTAGTCACCAAAAAGTCCCTCTCATGTATTTATCAAACCAAAAGAAAGGCCTCCCCTTAGAACCTGGAGGGAGCCTTTACTATGATCCTTGTTCCAGATTTCACAAAGTGTTCATGCAGAAGGATCTCTCAGAATGGGTGGACAAATGACATTAAGTAGTCCCAAAGAGCTTGTCCCTTGCCATTAAATCACTTGTCTTCCTATTCTTCTTCAATGTGAATCAGAAGCCAGTCCAAAGTTATAGCCCAAAACTTTAACCTTATTCAAGAATTTATAGGATCTGATGTTTCAACCAGGTCTATATGGGAAAGGCCTAGCTCTGCTTTCCTGCATTGTTTTCTACATGCTTTCAGAATCACATCTCAAGAGAAGAGATTCCTTCATGCAGGTAGTTTCTCCACATGACCAAGATTCTGGGATTATGACATTCAGCATTTAGTATCCAGGTCTACAAGTGAGTTTAACAGATAGATTTTTTAAAAAAAATCTGAAAAGTGTGTGCATATAATGGCGGAAATCCTGTAGCACAGTTACGGAACTGGAATGACTTTTATATGGGAATTGCTATAAGTCAAGAAATCTCTGTAGGCATCCTGAGACACACCACAGAGATTTCTTAACTTATGACAATTCACATGTAAAAGTTAATTCTATTTCCATAACTGCAACTCACTTCCAAAAGTCACACTGATTGCATAACAGGATGTCAGCTGGTGTTCTAACAGTTTAGAATTAAGAATATATTCTAAACATTTCTATTTCTGTGTGTTTTTGTAAACTAACACAGCTAAAAGTTTAAAGACTCAAAAAACATAATAGGCTGGAATCACTTTTTTTAAATAATTGAAGACTCACCCCAAATTCTACTCCAGCACTACAGATTTGCCATTGCTTAATACTGAAAATCAATGCAGATCTAAATACCGGTGTTCATAACCCTAGATATACATAATGTATATACATAATGTTACATACAGCACTGATGTTACCTGTCTGTCATGGGTTTGGAGGGAAAGTTCCATCCTATGGGGAGTGGAAGGTGGGACATCAGGAGGAGGGGCTGTACTGTATATATATGTGAAGCGTGTGTGGAGAAGAAGACGCTGGGATGTGACGAAGCAGCAGCTGGGAAGAAGAAGCTGGTGTGGGAGTCTGTGTGTCAGACAGGGTACTACTGTGTGTCAGAGTACCAACCTGATAGGTTCAGGTGTCTGTTGGTTAGCCAGAACTGATAGGTTCAGGGTCTGTGCTTCAAGTTAAGGGTTCTGTGTGAACCAAACTGTATGCATGTATGAATGAGACTAAGCCACGTTACTATATCTTATTCACCTGATCTTTTTATTTTCCCTGTGTGTTGTATTTAAATAAACCTTATTCTTTTATTTGTTGAAAATCCATCCCTGATCTGTGTGACTTCTTATAGGGAATGGTTGGTGGCAGCTTAGTTAACGTGTGGCAGATCCCAGTAGGTCTGGGTTTGTCACATTGATTGGTGTCCAGCGTGTGGGATACGACTGGTCCAGTTGTCCAGTGGTCCAGCAAAGCCTTGGCAAGTGTGCCCAGAGCAAGGGGGGTCTAGTCAGGGACAATCTGAGAGCACGTAGGTAATCTTCTAGGTGTGCCTCACGGGGGGGTGCACTAGTAGAAGAACGTGTAACCTCAGATTGGGGGCTAGATTAGGGAGCTCTGAGGCAGCCTGTTTTGGCGGGAAAAAACTGAGGCAAAACTGTGAAATAGTAGTGAGCTAGCTTGTCTGCTGAGAGGCCCAGCAGAGGGGGGTAGACTCTAGCTCGCAACTGTTGCAAGTTAGTGCTGAAAGGACAGCAGCAATCTATAGGGAAAGCTGGTTCTGAGGCAAAAGAAAAAAAAGTGGTCGTTTTATTTTGAGGCTTGACTTTTTGAAGCAGCCTGTTCTGGGGGGGGGATTATGCCCTTGACTCGAAGCCAAGTAGCAGAAATGGGTGAAGTGAAAGACCCCCAGATAGACCAAGGTTCTGAGGATGAATTTGGCTCAGTGCAAGGTGACAGCACGGGAGAACAGAACCCAGAACTCAGAAAATTGCTCATAGCCCAACAGCATGAACTGAGGATGAGGCAATTTGAAGTGGAGGAAAGATTAGAGAGAGAAAAAATGCAGGAAAGGGAAAGGCAAAGACAATTTGAAATAGAGAGAATGGAGAAAGAAGAAAGATTAGAGAGAGAGAAAATTGCTCTGGAAAAAGAAAGAATGGCGTTTGAGTTAAGGAAATTGGAACTGATGAATCAGAACAATAATAACAATAGGGATTCTGAGGGAGGCCAATTGTCTAAAGCTGACCTGAAGAAATTCCCTGTGTACCACAAGGGAGATTGTCCTGAGGTGTTCTTTTCCTTAGTGGAAAGAGCGTTTGTGGACTTCTCAGTGAGGGAAACTGAGAAGATGACCATCATGCGATCTTTAATCAGTGGTAGCCTGGCCGAAGTCTATTCAGAGATGCCAGAGGGACTGATGAAAGATTTTGCAGAGTTTAAAAAACTGGTGTTTGCAAGACATGGGATAAATGCGGAACAGCTGAGGCAAAGATTCAGGTCCCTCACAAAGAAACCAGAGCAGACTTTTACCCAAGTGGGGGCCCAATTGGTGAGGCTGCTAGAGAAATGGCTATCTCAGGAGGGGACAGAGACCTTTCAGCAGCTCAAAGACTTGATAGCGCTGGAACAGTTCTATTCAGTCCTGCATGGGGAACTGAAATTCCAGGTGAGGGAAAGGAAACCAAAATCTGTGGCAGAAGCAGCCGAGATCGCAGATTTTATTTCCCAAATAAGAAAGCCCTTGGGTGAGGGGAAATCTGTGGGAAAACCTAAAGAAACCTACAGCAAGTACTCTCAGGGACCAGGGAAAAGCCAGCAAGGGGGAGGGGCCCATGGTGAAGGGAAGCCCTCAGACATGAAACCAAGACCTCAGATTTTGGAGGGAAAACCAAAACAAGATGAGAGAGAATCAAAATACACCAGAAAGTGTTATTTCTGTCAGGGAAAGGGCCATCTAATCTCAGAGTGTGAGAAATTAAAGCAGCTAAAAGGAATTGTGCCTCAGGATTCGAGTGGGACCAAGCCAAAAGCTGTGTTCTGTGTCCAGAAAGAGCAAGGCTCATTGTCACTGAGGGAGCCTGTTGCCATGGCTACTCAATCTGGAACAGCTACATCTGCTGATCAGGCTGAGGAAAATGGTCCTCTTGTAGAGGTCAGGCGCTGCCTGCTGGTGAGAACAGATTCTCAGTTGTTTGAGACAGCAGGGGTGGACGTAGGAATACTTGACCGTCAGTATCGGGGGCTGCGGGACACTTGTTCTCAGGTGACCCTGTGCCATCCAGATATTATTCCTAGGGAGTATGTAATCCCAAATGAGAGCATGAAGGTGGCAGGGATTGAGGGGCAGGTAATCTCTCTGCCAGTCGCGGAGGTACCTGTCAACTTTCAAGGCTGGAGGGGAGTTTGGCGGCTAGCAATTTCATCGACTCTGCCAGCAGCCGTGCTCGTGGGAAATGACCTGGCTGAACATGTGAAACGGGTGCTAGTGATTACACGTTCACAAGCCACCACGGGGACAGTTCAGGGGGGTAATGATGAGCCAGAGACGGAAGCAGAGGGGAGTTCAGAAGCTGTGGTGGAAACCTTAACCACAGACAGCAGATTTGGACAAGAGCAAAAGGCAGACGCCACTCTCCAAAAGTGTTTTGAACAGGTGACGGACGCCCAGCTAACACCTGAAACCCCAGTGAGATTTCTGGAGAAAAAGGGGATTTTATATAGAGAGACCCTGAGGAATATCTCAAAAGGGGGAGATGGAATCAGAAGTCAGCTGGTGGTACCTGAAAAGTATCGCCCCATGATCTTAAAAAGGGGGCACTCGGACATGTTTGCTGCGCACTTAGGGGTGAACAAAACACAGCAGAGAATCACACAGAATTTTTACTGGCCTGACATAGGGAAGCAGATCAGGGAGTTCTGTAAACAATGTGATGTGTGTCAAAGGCAGGGGAATAGCCGCGACAGGACCAAAGCAAAGTTGTGCCCTTTGCCTGTGATTGACACTCCGTTCAAATGCATAGGGGTGGATATTGTGGGACCTTTGCCCAAGGCCACAAAGAGGGGGAACAGGTTCATTCTCACCATTGTGGACCATGCCACGAGGTACCCTGAAGCCATTCCCTTGACTAACATTGAAACTAACACAGTGGCAGATGCCTTGGTGGGGTATATGTCCAGGATGGGATTTGCCTCAGAAATAATCACAGATTTGGGAGCATCGTTCACATCAAAGCTCATGAAACGCTTATGGCAAATCTGTGGAATTAAGCACAAGGAAACCACTGCCTATCATCCTGAAAGTAATGGGTTAACTGAGAAGTTCAATGGGACTCTAATGCGCATGATTAGGGCTTACTTGGCAGAGAATCCAAACAATTGGGACCAGAAGCTGCAATCCCTTTTGTTTGCTTATCGATCAGTGCCACAAGCCAGTACCGGGTTCAGTCCATTTGAACTTTTATTTGGGAGAAGGGTGAAAGGGCCCCTTGATTTGATCAAACAAAATTGGGAGCAGATCACCCAGGATGACCCACAAGACGTTGTGACATACATAGACACCTTGATGAATGACCTAAAGAGAAACCTAGAGCTAGCAGCAGAGACCCTGCAAGCTCAAAAGGTCAGAAAGAAAGATTGGGATGACCAGGAAGCCGGGGAGAGGCACTTTAACCCAGGGGAGGAAGTGCTTTGGCCTAGGCTCTGCAAAGAGAACAAACTGCAGCTGGGTAGCCCAGAAATAAAATACTTGGGTCACATGGTAGGGGGAGGAGTGATAAAACCCCTGGAGGCCAAAATAGAAGCAGTTCGTGATTGGCCTAGACCCACCACCAAGAGAAAAGTCAAATCCTTTCTTGGGTTGGTGGGCTACTACAGAAAGTTCATCCCGAGGTTTAGCGAGATTGCGGCTCCGCTGACCGATCTGACGAGGAAGAAGGCTGATGACCGCATCCCGTGGACCAGCGACTGTGAGGCGGCGTTCCAGAGGTTGAAGGAGGCGCTCGTCCAGTATCCAGTGCTGCGTGCTCCAGACTTCGACCGGGAGTTCATCATCTACACCGATGCGTCTAACAGCGGGGTAGGAGCAGTTCTGTGCCAGGAGGATGAGAATGGTGACCAGCATCCAGTGTCCTACCTGAGTAGGAAACTTCAAAAAGGTGAGAGACATTTGGCAACCGTGGAGAAGGAGTGTCTGGCCATAGTCTACGCGATCCAGAAGGCCAAGCCTTACATCTGGGGAAGACATTTTGTTCTGTGCACTGACCATTCACCACTGCAATGGTTAAAGACAATGAAAACCCACAATAGCAAACTTATGAGGTGGGCTTTAAACCTACAGGACTATGACTTTGAAGTGAAGGTGGTCAGAGGGTCAGTGAACTGTGTTGCTGACGCCTTGTCAAGAAGACCTGAAGAATGAAGACGGCGAAAGAAACATGGACTATGTATATATATTGATGACAAAAAGTTAAATATACCTGTTTTTTTTGAACTTGGTTTGTATGAATAAAGGTAAATTGATGTAATGTATATGGTAAATGTTTAAATGCCCAATTGATATGGTTAACTTAGAATGTAAGTATTAGTAAGTATGATATTGTATGTATAACTGTTTTTGTGTGTTTTATCCAGGTTGTTTTTTGGTGAAAAGCACCTTAGCTTTCCCCCTACAAAACAACTTATAAAGAGGGGAGGTGTTACATACAGCACTGATGTTACCTGTCTGTCATGGGTTTGGAGGGAAAGTTCCATCCTATGGGGAGTGGAAGGCGGGACATCAGGAGGAGGGGCTGTACTGTATATATATGTGAAGCGTGTGTGGAGAAGAAGACGCTGGGATGTGACGAAGCAGCAGCTGGGAAGAAGAAGCTGGTGTGGGAGTCTGTGTGTCAGACAGGGTACTACTGTGTGTCAGAGTACCAACCTGATAGGTTCAGGTGTCTGTTGGTTAGCCAGAACTGATAGGTTCAGGGTCTGTGCTTCAAGTTAAGGGTTCTGTGTGAACCAAACTGTATGCATGTATGAATGAGACTAAGCCACGTTACTATATCTTATTCACCTGATCTTTTTATTTTCCCTGTGTGTTGTATTTAAATAAACCTTATTCTTTTATTTGTTGAAAATCCATCCCTGATCTGTGTGACTTCTTATAGGGAATGGTTGGTGGCAGCTTAGTTAACGTGTGGCAGATCCCAGTAGGTCTGGGTTTGTCACACATAACACATATAGATAATTTATATATATCTATATAGATAAATTATCTATATGTGCAATATATAAATTGACCTTTCTGCAGATATTCTGGATGTATTTTGTATTAAAGGAGGGAGAATGTGATTAGAAGATGCTTACACTAAGATCTTGCATGGACATTCCTGGAAGTAAATCCCTTCTGAGTAGGAATGCATATGATTGCATTAAAAAAAACCATATAAAATGTTGTTACATAAAGTGTTGCATCAGGTTGCAATCCCCCAAACTCATAAATTCCCATTAATAATTAAGGATGCAATGCTACATCCACTTACCTGGATATAGCACACTTTATATCAATCTCCACTGAATTCAGTGGAACTTACTTCTCACTAGATTTTTTTAAGAATATAACTCTGAGTGACTCTTACAAGTACCCATTTTTTAAAGTGGGGAACATGCTCCTTCTTTAATCACCCAGGTGATTAGACGTGGGAGTTCTTGAGTAGTCTTAGGGGAAACAAAAATACCCCAGGGTGTACACATATTGGGGGCCATATGTTGTTTATTGGCAGAGTATGGAAACTGATGGCTTAAAATTTCAAGATACACAGCAGAGAAAAATCCAGGCAGGATCCAACAGGGCAAATTATTATACGTACAACTCTCACTCAAATAGACCACCTCTTCTTGTTTGGTTTTTAGTTAGATTTATCTCATATAGTGATATAGTCTCAATAGATTCAGTTAGAGACACTGGTGTTGAGAAAGAATAAAAAATGTTTCTGTTTTACTCACAACTCTTCGTATATATCAAAATAATAAACAAAACGTATTTGTTATATAGCAAAAGATCTTAACTGATTAACTTCATTATTTGACTGACTGACTGACTGACTGACTGACTGGTTAGATCAACACTTCACTCATACTCTAATTGATGACTCCATAACTGCCAAACTTTAACACAAAGAGCACACTGAAACTGCTACCAATTCTGATACTGAACCTGACTAGAAAAAAACAGGGAAAGGAATCTGAGATAGCGAGGGAACAATTGGCTGTTACTGTGCGACTGACATTCAACCCCAAAGTCCCTCCCATCCAAACCTCTTTAAGGCATAATATGCATAGGGTGTGTGTGTGTGTGTGTGTGTGTGTGCGCGTGTGTGTACACTCCTTGCTTTGGAACAGGGATAAACTGGATGATCCTTTGGGGTCTCTTCCAGCTCTATAGTTCTGTGGTTCTATGCCACAAGTATGTTATGCCCTGGAAGAGCCTCCACATGCCCACCTGCTCACTCAAACTCTAGCTGCAAATGTGAAGGTGATGTGCCCTGTTGAGACTGGATCTTCTTGCTTAACTCTTAAAGATGTGACATTATAAAAGACTTTCTTCTGTTCCACTGACACTTAAAGAGATCCAGTACAACAGCTACTATACCCGGTGTCTCATGGGTGACATGTACACTCTGTTACCATTTAATTGTCAGTCATGGTAGTTGTATTCGTAGTGGCAGCAGACAAACCAGCAGAAAAATGAAATGCAATTCAAACAGTTCAAGAAGATGCATCTTCTGTACGGTTTACTTGGAAGAAAATCTCCCTGTGTATGACTGACCCTACAATATTCATTAACAATGGTTTAAATTACTCTTTCACTTCACATTGAAAGTGAATTATCTTCAAACCACAAAATGGAAACAACATGATTTTGGGAAAATTAACAAATGGAGACTTGGAGTCTTAAAACAGAACAGGGGGACTGCAAAAGAAAACAAGAGCTCAGAATGGATCATATATAAATAGAAGTTTAAATGTAATTATGTCCAAATGCATCTAATTCTTTGTTTTGACTAGTGTCTTGGTTGGTTTGTAGAAACAATTTGTTAACAAATATGCAGCTCTGCTCTGCTGAGATTGCAAGAAAGCTTTGGGGGGGCAGAGGTAGAGAGAGGTAAACACACACAACACAGATGCAGAGAATGTTTTCGTATCAATCACAATGTGTATGAGCTAAAAAGGCAGTAGGCTGAAGTCCACTTTGCACCATTATGGGACAGACTAAACAAACCTGACCAGAAAGGTTATGCCTGAAAGGATCCCATACAAAAACTGGAGTCCCCATGTTAACATAGGCAGCTACCCTTAGAATTGTGTGGCCTGGCAAAGACATGCCCACGGCAGTTTCTCTGTAAAGCAGTCCAACCCTGATGTTATATGTGAGAGTAATTTTCTCAAAAATCTAGGAAGAACACAATACTTTTCCTTTTAATCTGTCAAGTTAATGACATCTTGGATATTTACTTGCTGCCTTCTATGCAAAACATTAACAAATACACCGGAAAAGAATATTAATATTATCACATTTAGCAGAATTAATTGGAACACTGTGCCAAAGTACAAATGTCTCTTCAGAAAGCATCTCAGTCACAAAATACTTTATGAAGTCAACTAATTCTGAAGGAAAACATGAATTGTGAAGAAAAAAAAGGAGACGCGTTAAGCTTCCTTTGGAGTTGTGACCATAATGAAGGCAGGCCTGATTTGTTTGTTTTCAAAGGAGCATATATGCCAGAAACACAAACCAGAAATTCAAGTAGGATTGTGTATCCATTCATGTCACTGCGCAGTTTTGCTTCTAAAGCTCAACATTGGTAGCAAATATTTTCCGATTTTAACAAGCAAAGAATTCCTCCACATTTCATGTCTTATGTCCCACTAATTCCTTGATCCAGATATCTTGGTCCCACCATGACTGGAATAAATACCCCACTTTTTTCAAGCAGGACTTTTCTACATTTGTGGGGATTCTGTTATTACATTTATCATTGAAGATAAATTTGAAGAACATTTAAAAAGTACAATTACTGGAATCAAACGTAAGCCATAAAAATAAGTGTTTTGTTTGTAGCAGGGAAATGGAATGTTACTGCTTAGTATAAATTTTAATTGTAAAAACAAAGTTAACAACACATTGCAATTTCTGGAGGATGGGGGTGGGGAGATCAAGAGAAAGTGAATTATTAGGACAGTAATTCTTATGAAAACCCAGTGCTCTGACTATTTCTTCATCCTTCACAGAATTTAGATTATGAGAAACACTGGAGTAGGCTATTGGGGCAGGTTCACTTTGTATTTTGCCTGTAGGCATCTGTAAACCATACTCAGCACTTCAACTTGGCCAGCAAACCATGAAGAGCTTCTGTTTCTGCTACCTACTTACCACCTACTGTGATTGATTGATTGACTGATTGATTGACTGATTGATTGATTGATTGATTAACAAAATTTATACTCTGCATTTCTCCTTAAAAAGGCTATACTATTCCTTGCCTGTGCATATTAGAGTTTCTCATTTCCTCTCACCCTCCCTTCTCAGAAGGGGACTGCTGCTGGCTTCTCCCTGGTTTACAGATAATCAAAAGGTCATGACTAGGAGGAATTTTCACACAGTAGCACCCAGTTCAGGGCCAGCCACTGTACTAGGCAGTTAAGACAAATCACAAAAATAAGCAAATGATTAGTTACAATTTATTGGCCCAAATCCTCTTACATAGCATAAATTGCCTAATCTTTGGAGATGATTTGCCCCAAGTTAAGAAAGCACCATAGATACTATCAGTTACATACTGGCTGGTATCCTGGTGTGTAGCTCCATGTGCACACAAATCACCACGGATTAAAATTGCACCACAATTTTGGGGTGCACACATTTCATTGCATTGAGTAGAAGTCGTGTGCACCCCGAAATGGTCTTTAACCGGTGGAGATTTTCCAACAGGATTTCAACCACTGTAATGTAACAAAATGTTAAGAGTCAACATTCAACTGATAATGTCTACATTGATTTCTTAACTTGGGGCAATTTGCCTCCAAAACTTCCATTATTTATTTGCATAGTTACACAAGAGGACTTGGTCTCTTAGGGTTACCAATTTCATGTGCCAAAATAACTTGACTGGCTTTGGGTACAATGCCCCATGACTTTGGAGGAGAGAGAGCACCATTTGCTGCTGCACATGTGGCAGCATTAAAGGCTCAGGCTGGCCCTGGGGCAGTCAGAGAGACCGCCCCAATCACTTGGCTGTTTATGCCAAACTTAAGTTTACTCTCTCTTGCAGAAGAATCTTTAACAATGTTTGTTTTCTTAGGAGTGACTCAGTGAGGCCCAGGCAACTTTTGCCCCTCTCTGTATACACAGAGAACCGTGATACATAAAATGTGGCATGGCATGCACAGTAAGCCACCTCTTCCCTATAGACTGACTTCTGTTAGAGATCACTTGTGGCCAAATGTGCTCTTACTTCTTTCCATCGCACTTTTATCCCTTGGGAGAATACGTTGTGTGCCATGATCCAGGCCATGGCAGGCTGCTAATTGAAAACCATGTCAGATAGAGAAGGAAGTGGCAAAATGAAGAAATTGGCAAGCCCACACTCTTTTCATGCTGCCCTCACTCTGCTGGGAAAGACCGTGTTACAGACTTTCCAGAAGTTCACTAATCAAGCCATCACTGTGTGGGCAATTGTTGTCCCACATGCTCTTCCCTGCATAATGAAATAAGAACAGGATGCCAATGTGAACAGCCCTGTTCCTGTATTCCTTTCTTAAGCAGAAGAACCCAGAGTAATAGTTCCTGTTGTTTTATTTAGAACTCTGAGAGCTTTTCATACATTGTGTCAACAATCCTTATCATATGGCTGTAAAGGAAGCCCATGTCATTATATTATTCATGTGTGGTACATGGAAAACTAATGCTCAGAAATCACTGTAGACATTATCAGTTGAATGCTGACTCTTACAATTGAGTGGCTGAAATTTCCGCCCTCCTCCCCTATATAAAGGCCATCTATCTTGGCCCAGTAGAGACACAAGGAGCCATAATACCCTTCAAATAGCCAATCCCACCTCCCTAGGCACGTTTAAGATGAATGGGGGCGCAATTTGGGTAATACACTGGGGAGCCCACACAGACCATCGGATACACTTTCCCACTCCATCTTTATTTAGAGGACCACATTTTAAATCCAGCTAAATTCTGATTTTATGACAGGGATCTTAGCTACTGGGTGTGTCTTCTCTCTTCCTTTGTGGTCCCAATGGCATTTTAAAATGTGACTCTCCTCATGAATACCTCAAACCCTATTCAAGGCATGCTCAAAGTATGTGGTGCCCACACACAATGAAGAGAGATCCGTCTCCTTCTGTTGTTGCTTACACAGCAGTCCAAGCTAAGGAAAGCTGCTCTATCCTGGTGGAGGAACTTGTGAGAACTGTGGAGGAGATTTTATTTAAATTAATTAAAGAGGTGCAGACGAACAGCAGACTAGATGAGGGCTGTAGCTGCATCCTCCAGCTCTTAAGCTGGGCAGGTGGGCCAGAGTGAAACCCTCAATTTCCAGTCTAACTGCACAGCAGTCTTTTCACTCAATCTCCTCCTTCATACTGGCTGGTATCCTGTTGTGATGACAGCTAATGACAGCTGGACAGTATTCTTCTGAGTTTTACCATCGCCCTTCCTCTAAGTTCAGATTCTTCTTGTCCTCTTTCTCACTCTCTGTCTCGCTCACACACACATCAGTCCACTGCCTCTTCCAAATCATAATGTGCCACAATGCTTTGTTCAAATAACTTAAGGCCACAGAAATATTTTATTTTCTGTGTCTTCTGTAGCCTTATATACTTAATTTTAGAAGTTGAGCAAGAAAATAAACTGGCTTGTAGGAGGACAGGAATATGCTGGATTACATTGTTAAAGTGATCGGCATTCTCTAAAGTTCTACAAGGTGTAAAGCTTGTGCAGATCTGTCATAAAAAGAAGAAGTGGAACCAATAAGGCAGTGTCCAGTTGAAACCTTCCTTCCCACTAGAAATGCACCCTGTGCAACTTCACCATTTGGCCCATCAGTCGCTTAGAACTGCAGGGCTGGAAGGGACCCTATGAAGTCCAGCCCCTGTCAAGGAGGCCCAGTGGGGAATTGAACTGCCAGTTTCTGGCCCTCAGCCAGGTATCTAAACCACGGAGTGATTCAGCAGTTCTCTTCTGCAAACCCTGACCCTATTCAATCTAATACTATTCTTAGAGCCTCGTGGCGCTTTGGTTAAACTGCTGTACTGAAGCCAAAACTGTGCTCACAACCTGGGGATCAATCCCAGGTAGCCGGTTCAAGGTCGACTCAGCCTCCTATCCTTCTGAGGTTGGTAAAATGAGTACCCAGCTTGCGGGGGTTGGGGGGGGGTTCAATGTGTATCCTGCATAATTAACTTGTAAACCGCCCAGAGAGTACTTGAATCGCTATGGAGCAGTATATAAGCAACACACTTTGCTTAATCTTTAATCACTGACTGCAGATAAGAGCGAGGGCTTCCATTTATCCAACTTTTCTTTCCACATAGCATAAGGAAATTCTGATGTTATCATCGGTCACCCCCAGACATGATTTTGAGGCATTTAAACAGCAGGGCATTTAGATTTTTAAATATCTTCTGAGTACACATCCTTGGTAGTGCTTTGCACGTGTGAATGAGTAGACCTTCCTAGAACTGTGTTTGTTAGTTTTCAGACACCTGAAGCATGTTGCAGAGGAGCTTACTGCTAAGTAGGACATGTGTACAGTTATGCGGTGCTCTACATGCTTGGCAAAAAAGTGTAGACACTGGTAAGAATTAACACTGGGCCCACCCATTTTGTTTATGCACCACCTCTGCTGCTCTTGTCCTGCACCCAGGCCCTTCGCATCCTCCAATGCTAGAACACAGCCGTCCTGGAGTCACTTTGCAAACTGGAGTTTAGCTCCTGGGGTGAATAATCTTCCCATCCTTCAACACACCATTTCTATAGCTAAATTAGTTTTTACAAGATCCTCGCCTACCAACACAATGCCAGCGAAACACAAAATGAAATTAACAGACACTGTTGGGCAAGCATCACGTTGGCTAAATGAAGAACAGATCAATAGTTGGCTTGCATAATAGTATTCTAGAATGACATGTGGCAAAGTTTTGCAGGCCTTTTACAGCTGAGGAATTCCTTTACTTTAATAAATTATCCCAAACAGGAGTGGCAGGATGAAGCCCTGCGGTTAGAACAGGGCCCATAAAAATGATGAACAAATTGCCTGATATAAAATGCCTGCATTATGAAAACTGCTGTTATTTTGCAACAGTTAATGAGGATAATGACTAATATATTCAGAAGAGACGTGACAGCTGTCTGTATATTTTTAGGAGTATATATTTTTAGCTGCCAGTTACTATTCATCTAAATGCATTCGCTACAAAATTCTACAGAAGCAGCACAAAGAAGTAGAAAGAGGCAAGTAAGTCTGAATCTATAGTTCTCCTCTACTTAGCACTCTTTCAGCTTAATACTCAAGAGCATCCCTAAACCTCAGTTAAAGAGACAGCATGAAGAAAACAAATCACTATTGTTTATTTGAATTTCAGTTTACACACTATTGTCAAGTCCTGAGATGTGGGATACCTTCCTTGTTTCTCCATTTTAAGTTGTTTAATCACTTTCTGACTGAGAAGGGCTTACAGCTGTTGAATATATTTTGGTGCTTTTCCTCTCAAACATATGCAACATTTAAAAAAAAGGATACAAGTCAACTCATTAAATCTTAAGAGATGTTTCTCAAGTTTCAAAGATTAAGACAGATTTCAGCATCAAAAATCAAAGATAATATTCTATGACCTTTAAGGGAAAAAAGGATAAAACACAAAGCTCTAAACAAACCAGAAGTCCACTTTGACAGCTGCCTCTGAGTGAACTGATGAGCCACTATTGATGTTTGGATTAAACTATGCCTCTGTGATCAAATACTCAAACATAGGATAAAAGAGGAATATATTCTTTAATCCTACCAACTAATTTTGTAGAGGCAACAGTTACAGAAAGCTGCAGTTAAAGAACAAATGTTGAAAGTGGTTCACTTTTTGCTTATTGACAGGACTTTTTTTATTTCATTAATTCATCAACCATGCTATCAGCACTTTAATGTGAACATCAGGAAATCTATACAAGGTGCAGCGCTCCAGTGATATAAATCACTGGAAAATCTGAAAATTATTGAAAGCAAGATCAATTGGACTTGATCTGAAATTAAAAAAAAAGATAGAGGTTTTACCAGAATTCAACGGAAAAGAAGCTTTCTGAAGTAGAGACACTCAGAGAAACCACTTAGGCCTGAATGATTCATAGAGGTCCTGTCCTCTCTTTATGGCATTACCAAGGTGGGAGAGAAATGTTTTTCAGTTTATGTGGCTCCTTCATTGGCCACTTTTGTTTTTAAAATAGAAGACAAAGAAGTTTAAAATACTTTTCCACCTGGTGCAAGGAAAAAGCCACACAGTGTTAAAAGCAAAATGTGCTGCTTACATACTGCCCCATCGCGCTTACAGCACTCTCTGGCCAATTTACAATTTAATTATGCAGGCTACGCATTGCTCCACCCCACCCCTGGTGAACTGGATACTCAATTTATTGATCTTGGGAGGACGGAGGGCTGAGTCAACCTCAGCCTATTGGGAATGAACTCAACATACCTGAGCCTGTTGGGAATGAACTCAGGTTGTGAGGAGGGTCTTCGCTGCAGTACTGCAGTTTAACCACTGGCCACAAGGCTCCTATTAACCAAATTACAGTTTGAACTCAAGATTCCACAGGAGCTATCGAGTTTTGCCTTTTGCACACAAAGAGCCTCCTGGGGTTTCTTAGAGCACCTAGGGGTCATTCCATCCATGTTATGCATGGGCCCGGTTCATCTCTGTATAGGAGATGGGAGGAACCAGCCTAGGCATCAGTGAACATAAATCAAAAAAAGGGCTGAACGGCTTCTTAAGAATTTCACAACATCAGCCTCCATAACGTGTCAGGTCCTTCCATCTTTGGCTTGGCAATTTATGCATTGCTCAAGTAGACAATGAAGGTCCAGAATACCAGCTGTCAGAAAGTTCTTTATATGTACACCTGTTCCCAAGGGAATGGTCCAAATATGGGTGTACTGCAATAAACAAGGGATTGTTTGCACATTCTAGACAGCAGCTGTGAGCTCTTGATTCAAGGTAAGAGAGCTGCTCACAGTCTCTTTGCTATGCTCTTACTTTTTGTATGGCCTTCCCAGAAGTATGATTCTGTGAAAATGCAACACCAAAAGGGTCCCAACAACTTCCTACCGCCCACAATTCTCCCCAAAAATGAACATTCTTCGTCCAGCAGCAGAAGGATATTAGAGAGGGAGCACAGTGGGCCTTCTTGGGCAGGAATTTTCTCTGCTTATGTGAAGCCAGAGAGAAAGGATCTTTCAAAGAATCCAATCCCAAGCAAGCTTCAAAGGTTGGTAGAAGCAAGGCTTGAATTGCATCTTCTCTGTGTACCACCCAGTCTCCCCATCAGAACGCTACAAGAACATTTGAGAAGGAAGGTGTATACTGATCAGAATGCCTGGGAGTCACTACTAGGGCTGGGCCACAGGCAGTGGCTGACAGTTGGCATAACCATGTTTGTTGTGATAATCATATAGAGAAATAAATAATCATATTGAGAAATAAAAGGTTTATAGCCCTGGGTGTTTTTTTTAACCGCTTCTTGATTGGTGCCCTAAAAACATTATAATACCATACCTTGAAAATCCAAAGTTTCACTTTGTGCTAATGGAGACAGTGACTCTTTCACTCCGTTACTATGTTCACCAATTCACCATTTGGTGGCCTGCCACCTGCCTTCTCTGTGTTTAGCTAGGCTCGTCCTTGGAGGGTAGACATGTAGTTAAAGCCTTATGTATGTGCTTGGTGGAATGTGCCAGAGTTTCTTGGTGTAGCCTTGAGGGCCCAGGGTCCCCTTCTCAGCAGGAGAAGAGGACATTGTGGAGGTGCAGATAAACAGCATTATGGTGCCGTCCCACTGGCAATAAGAATCACAGCTAAATTAATCTAAGCGCTATTCAAATCAACTTATAAATTCCCGAGGACCTGATGGATGGGTGAAATCAATTTATTTGGGTGGCAAAGTGAGTTTTTTTTTTCAACTGGCCAGTAGGAGCTTTTTAAAATACCTTCCTTCCAAACAAATTCAACTTAATGTAGTTTTATGGATGTGAATGCTGCTGTCATTTTCATTTGTTCCTATGTGGATTTCAGGAGACATAGGCACCAACATTTTGCCTTCATTTATTTTTTTCTATTCTTTCTTAAAATGTTTATCACTGCATCACTTCATCAATACATTTGGCATGACAACCACCTACCTCATTCTCTTAGTTCAGTTGATGAAGGAGCTAGCTGAGCAGCAGAAGACCGGCACACACAGAGTGGATGCAGAGCAGGCATGCCAGGACATAGAGGCATGGTCGGCTCGCAAGGTGCTGAGGCTCCAGCATTGGCTCCCTTCCTGCTGAATCCATTTCTTTCATCATTAGTTGGCTGGGGTCACCTCTCCGGTGTTTTCCCCCATGGTATCTAGTGACTATTATGACACCAGGTGGTGCTTTGTAGGCACATGATTTAGCGATGTATCACTCACTTTTTAAAAAAAAAAAACCAAAATTTACTTTAGAGTGCGCTCCACAAACAAAACAGAAACTGAGTTAATTCCAGTATAGCTTCCCAAACCAATTTTAATTTCCAGAAGTTCATCAAAGTCAAAGTGAACATACCTACAGAGTTATATGCCAATGACTTCACAGTGATTTTTAAAATGTTAGGTCTGGAATCTGTGTGAATTAGCAGTGTGCCCAAGCCTTCATTTATTAGAACATTCAGACATTGAACATTGAATGCCATTTTGTTTTTTGTTTTTTAAAGGGGTTTGAAGGTGTGGTGGTTGCTGATTGAACACTGCTAACGAGCTCTGTTTTCTGTCTTGGCTTTTCCATTGCAAATGGATCACATAACAGGCAAGCTCCTGATCCCTCCAAGCACACCCTCATTTACTTGGCTTTGTGTCTCTCCATAGTTCATTGAGTTTGATAGAATTAAACAGCATCCAAGTAAATACTTGCAGGAACAGGCCTAGAAAGCTCCCAATTTCATCTTGCTTGTGGGAATGATGCAAGAAATACTTGAAGGAGAAGGAGTGGTTTGGCCTTTGTATGAAGTTTTAAATTTCAGCTTTACAAACAGCAGCCTTGTGACTTGAATTTATTTGCTAAGACAGCAAAGCAATACTAATGATGCAAGTTATTAGGTAAAACTGCTACAATAATGCCTACAACTAGTATAAAAAGAATGTGCAGTCAAAGAGAGGTTTTTGCCATTGTGCTTTTACTTAAGCAATTCTGGCGGCTCTAATTTATGTGTTGCTATGGTGGAGATTTTGCAAACAAATGGAAATGAACTATGGATCAGGACTTCAGTAATAACTGTGACAAAAAATTCCTCACTACAATAGTGGGAATATGGTCTAATTATTCTATAAACACACTTTGATTTGTTTACCTCAGTGTCAAATCAACTTCAAATATCTAACAACAGTTACTGATTTGGTACGGTATACAACACTGCTAGTAACTGCTTGCTGTGTATATGTGTGTGCATGTATAGTGTAACCTAAGTGGTTTTCAAATTTCAGAAAAAGTTTCCACGATACAGAGTGAACACTAGACAGAGAAATATATACATATCTTATTTAAAGCACATTTCCTCCAAGGAACTATATTGTAATTCAATTGGCTCTCCCCACACATGCATACACGGAACAGAAAATTAACTTACTTTTTAGGGCTAATAGCATAACTTCTATAAATAAAGTATTGTATGGGTACAGAATAGAGATGGGAACTTTGTTTTTGTCTCCACAGGTGACCAGTCTGATTGGACCCTCCCCACAAACCAGACATCCACTTACCGCTTGTGGCACAGCATGTACAGCCATCATCTTTCATGTCACACCAATTGCAAAAATAGCCTAGCTGGGGCTTCCCTGCCTCCCTGTGCTGCTGACCAATCTGGTGAGGGGGCTGGATGACAAGCCTCCCCATTCAGCTGCTGATTGGTCAGCAGTGCAGAGAGGCAAGGAAACCCCAGCCGGGCTATTCCCGTGATTGGTGCAGCATGAAGGAGAAAGGCTTTGCACGCCATGCCACAAGCGGTAAGTGGATGCCCAGTTTGGGAGGGAGGATCCAACTGGAAAAGCTTCATATTTGTCTCCCCGGGAGATAAATGCAAAGCTCCCATCTCTAGTACCGAACTTCAAGGCTATTTGTTGACATGCCTTGGAATGCAAAGATGACAAAACTCTTTTGATCAATAATATTACCAAGCAACTAGAATAGTTTTAGAACAGGTAGCCATGTTAGTCTGTCCTAGCAGATTAGGGGAACACAGTCTGCTTTGCCACAAACCACAGAGATGCGCTGGATCCTCTGTAGAGTGTCCCTGGCCACATGGCTCTAGATCCTGCACAGGGTTTCTGACTGAATCAAGATGAGCAGTCCCTGAACAGCTGAAAAGGGGTACTGGCTGAAATGCTGGTACACAGTTACACAAACAGCAGAATTTTTAGACAGTAATTGTCATAAGTTAAGAAACATTTATAGGCATTATCTGTTGACTGCTGAATCGCAAAACTCCATATGGAAGAGATACTGGCTGGAATCAAGTTGGCACAACTCTGATGATGTCAGCTGCAGCCATGCTGTAACCAATTCAGAGGAATTAAAAGTGTGTATTCCCCCTTCCCTTTCAGGTTTTAGAGATCTCTAGGGGCCCCCTTCATTCTGGGAGGCCTTCAGCAGCACCAGGGCCAGTGGCAGCAATTTTCCTGGCTTTAATTCATTCTGTACCTCATTTTGCTGCTCCTAAAGGCTTTATACTCAGGATGCAGGGGAGAATACAAAGCTTTTAATTCCCAAGGAACAGCCACAGCAGGTAATGCTATCAACATAATCTGTGCAACAAATCTCTATGGAGATTTCTTAACTTATGCCAATTTGCTTCCAAAAGTTACACCATTTGTGAAACTGTGCAAAGAGGTCTCAGCTATTGAGCCAAGCCATTGGCCTGTCTAGCCCAGCACAGGCTAACCCAGAGCTGGATTAAGACCCTTAGAGGCCCTAAGCACTTAAGATTTTGGTGCCCCTGTATATATGTTATCCAAAATGTAAACAATAATAAAATCATAAAATAAAATTTTATTTATCAAAATTAAACAAAACTTACAGTAAGATGGAAAATAATGTTTACTGTGTATATTTCCACTTTATTTATGTTTGGAAAGTTTTCTCCTACTTTTTTTAATTGCAAAGTCTTTGATCAGGTCCTTGAAACTAATCTTATCTAACACATCTGCTTTTATACTTAATATAGTATTGTTGTTCTGATGGGATTTTTAATATACTTCAACTGAGAAAATGAATCCTCAGCTGAGCAATTTGTGACCATTAATGTTAAAAAATATACAAAAGCCAATGTGTGCATTTGGAAAAGCACGATCAATATTGTCTTCTGCAACTATTTTATAAAGTTCAGCAGAACTGAATCTTGATTTTACATTTTTTTTGTTGCATTGAATTTATGACATACATATGAATGAAACTCATATTTGTTTATTTATTGCATGGTGGTGTACTTGTGGTGATAACTGAATGTGTATTTCGTTACGTCTATCAATTTATGTCACAGACCCCAAGAACCAAGATGAAACGTGTTCAGTTGTGGTGCACAAAAGTTACAACTATCAAAAAAGAAACAAGAGAAGACTTTGGATTTGGAGTCCAAGACTGCAAAGGTGTCTGATTTCTTTGTACAAGTTCCACAACGTGATATATCAATTTCCATAATCAAAAGTGGACACAAATAGAGTAAATACCACTTTGATCACTTCAGAATCAAAATATGATAACATTAGAATCACTGAGATGTCACAAGCAGGTTTATCTAGCACATGCCTCATTACTGATCTCACTTTGCCTGTAAATTCTCTTGATACTTCTACTGCAAATGTTGGATCAAGTTACTTTACAATACATTCTGGGGCTGAAATATTTGCAGAAAATGGAAGTTTAGTGGACCATGGTGATGGTGGTGAAATTATTCTGTCTATAAAAGATTAAGTAAATCACAATGTAGCAAAGGAGAAACAAATTCAGGAAGAGTGTGATTACTGGTAAAATGTCTTGAGGTGTGTCATAGCTGTTATTCGTACGTTAGTTGAACGTGGCTTGGTTTTTCGAGGAACAGAAGAAAGGTTTGGATCATTGCAAAATGGGAAATTTTTAAGGGGTGCCTGAACTCATAAGCCAGTTTGATCCATTTTAGTAGGCCACATTTTGAAATATGGAAATTCAGACAAAGGAAATCCTTCTTACCTGTCCGAAACCACCTGTGAGGAACTCATTCAACTAATGGCACAAAAGGCCCATGCACTTATTGTTGATGAAGTAAAATCTTCTTGTTATTTTAGTTAGTCAGTTGATTCACATATTGATTAGTTAAGTGTTGCACTATTGAATGCTTTTTAACCTTTTTGGATATGAAAGGCCATACTGGTGAGGAAATGGCAAATCAGGTGTTGCAGTGCTTGTGTGAAGTTTGTAGGCTAAACTTTTCAAAATGTAGGGGTCTTTCTTACGACAATGCAGCTAACATGTCTGGGCGTTATAAGGGGATGCAGCATTTTTAAAGAAACAAACAAGTTTGCTATATATGTGCCCTGTGCAGCTCATTCACTAAATTAGTAGGCTAAAGTGCTGTTGTCTGCTGTCAAGAGGCAGTTAATTTCTTCTTTCCAGTGCAGTTATTCTATACCTTTTTTTAGCCAGTGGAAAATTCTTAAAGGTTGTATTGGAAATGAAAATGTCTTAAAATCCCTCTCTGATACCAGATGGGAGGCACATGCTATGGCAACAGCAGCAATTTTGAAATCTTTCCTTAAAATTTTGGAAGCATTAGAATATATAGCCGAAGACCAGTCACAAAAGGCAGACAATAGAAGAGAAGCAAATAATATTGTAGGTAAGATGCAAGAGCTAGAATTTGTTTTCATGTCAAATTTTTGGACTGAGATTTTGCAGAATATTCAGAGTAAGCCAAGTTCTACAAAATTAGGATGTGAACTTGAAAACATATGCAGATCTGTATGTATTGTTAGCTGACCAATTCATGAGATGAATTTGAAAGATATGAACCAGCTGCAAAGGAAATGCTACCAGATGCTGGTTACAAGGCAGCTACAACTTGCAAACATATCAGAAAGAAGGTACCCAATGACAGAGATGCACCAGAAGTATATCATAATGTCAGAGATAAATTCCGTATCACCACCTTTCACACGATTGTTGACAAACTTGAAACTGAGATGAAAAGAATAGGAGATATATATAAAGAAATAGCAGAGAGAGTTTCTTTTCTAAGTCATGTGCCACATGATGTCACTTCATTATCTACGAACATTGAAAGATATTCTCAGTGCTGTCAAAAGCTGACTGATGCTTACCCAGAGGACTTCAACAGTAATTTCTCAGCTGAGCTTCAGGATCAAAGAGCTGTGATCCTGCAGTGCTTTGATCCCTTTCCCCCTTACTTTTGTGTATAAGATGACCCTCAATTTTTAGTCTAAGATTTTACATAAAAGTATTGTCTTATACACAGAAAAATACAGTATTTTTTTGTTGTCAGTGTTATATAAAAAAGGAATCAGCTTACTTACAAAGTGTCAGAATCTGGAAGCTACTAGGTGGCCTTTTGCCACCTGGCAAGGGCATCAGACCCAATCCACCACACAGGGTAACAGAGTTGGAACAATAAGGCTGGCAGGCAGGGTACGAACAACAGAGCAGAAACAAGGCATGGCTGCACACGCAGACCAAAGCACAAGAGCAAAGACACTTGCATTGCTGAGGCAAAGTCTGGGAGGGAGAACCACTCCCTAAATAGACCTTCCCTCCAGGCTTCCAGGTGGGCCCTTCATGAGTGGCCTAGTAGCTGCTGCTCAGGCCAGGGCCTGAGCCTGCAAACACCAGGCAATTCCTGGGTCAGGCTGGCCCTGATCCTGCAGTTACCTTACCAGGGCCAGGTAGGCCAGATCCTGACACAAAGTTACAATGTTAGTACATGTGTTGTTGCCTGTGGGTACACTGGATGCTGAGTGAGCTACTGGCACCCCTGCACAGTCTCATTCTCAGTGGACAAATGAACGGGACAGCCAACATGAATAAGACTTAGAAGTTAAACACGAACAATCATGTGAACCTCCGTGGACCCTGGGGCAGTTAAACTTACTAGATTCTAATTTTGTTGTATTCCCAGAATTAATGTATATAGTTAACCTCTATCATTATTATTTTTATTATTTTTACCTCTGCCAAGGAGGCTATGTTTTTGTTGGAGTATGTGTGTGTTTGTTTATTTTTCTGCTGACGTTGTACAGATTGTATACAAATTTTAGAGACTGCATACAGAGTTTCCCCTGCTTTCTTTTATGGGGGGCGGATTTTTCCCCCTTTGATTTCATGACACTTGGCAAAGGCCTACACTCTCTGAGTGCTCTTGTTATTATTGTATATATGGCTGCACCATTTGCAGTATTGCACCATATGGCCCATGGTAAGTTCGGCTATGGAAAATTTCTGTGGTGCCCCCTCTTCCCTTGATGCCTCTAAGCACATGCTTATTGTGCTTAATGGTTAACCCACCCCCGGGCTAATCCCAGTGTTTCTCAGTCTTTAGATCTCCAAAAGCTTTGGACCTTAACTCCTGGATGCCAGCAGTCAGGAATTCTGGGAGCTGAAGTTCCAAAATCCAGTTGAAAACCACTGAGAAAATCTGGCCTGGCAGCAGGGTTTCGATAGTAGGAAGCAAAATTGCTCTGCCATCTGAAACCCTCTCAATGGGGAATGAACTTGTAGGCCAGATCTACAAAGTGCTGCTGAGCTATGATGCTCTAAACTTTGCTCACAGGTTTGGATGAAATTGTCGCCAAAAACTTTCTCACTCTGATACCGGCACTATAGAGTAAGCTTTAAGCGATTCAGATCTGTATAGGGTTACCCAAACTATCTATAACCCATCCATAAGGAAACAAATTTTATGGCCTGTTTCAGAGGGACTTTTATGATCTATCTGTTTCAGCCAAGCATATATCCCTCCATAGGAAGTACTATATGAAACAGAGGTCACCGTGGGTAAGCTAGAGCAAGGAGAGAATCTGCATACGTATATGAGAAAGAAGAAGGAGCAACTCATGAATCCAAGCTTTGGACACATTACATCAAGCCCTAGTTTCTCCATCCAGGGCATGTGCTGTCAGTTTGGATGAAGCCGCAGTTTCGGGAAGGAGGGCATGAATGGTTTCAAGCCAGGCAAGAAAGACAGTGAGTTCTTGCCTTTCAGAAGACTAGGCAATATAGTCTGATCCAAACTCCTCATGTATTGTAATGAATCTCCAAAAATATGCAGGAATCTGTGGCTAGGCATTTCTAACCACCTAATCCTATGTGTGTTTATTAAGTTTAATGAGGCCCCTAACCCCTGAGTAAGCATCTGTAGGACTGCAACCAGGTCCTCTTGCTTTTTTCCCCCTTTGTAATACAGCATGAGGAGAGAAACAAGTGATATTTGTTCTATGAATGTTTCCCCTCCTCCCAATCTCTCTCGCTCTTCGCCCTCGATCTGCTGGTAATCCGTGGTTTCCGCAACAATGTGCTGGTTGCAAAAGAAGAACAGTGGACGCTAAACTACCAACTTGCTTTTTTAAAAAGACCATTTGCACAGTCTCTGAGTGGCTCAGCCACGGATACTATTATTGGAAAAGAAAGACAGATCCCTAGGAAGAAATGGCATCACATTGCCCACAGCCTTGCTGGCAGGGTCAGTACAAATTACCGTACTGAGATTCAGAAAGCCAACATAACAGGTAAGGATTTCTATTTCTGCACCTCTGGTAGAGTTAATTTATAAGTGACAGGATATGACAAGCATCCCACTGGAAAAAATTACTTCTACTCATGTGCCTCAAAACCCCTGACAATAAGAAGGCTACTAGCAAGTAAAATGGTGCTAAGATCTTCATGCCTGAAGGTGCAATCAGGTGAAGTAGACACGTTCAGGAAACAGCAAGTGGAAGGAACGTGTGGTTAGCCATGTTGGCCTTGTGCAGTTATATGGCATAGAGATTTCACTCAGAGTACGGAAAGTCATCATCTGGCAAAGTTGAAAAATCCTACGTTTGAGCAAGCTCATAACATCTAATGCCTTCGGGATGGTATTGTTTCCTACACTTACTGCAATCAATGAGACTGGTGTTGGCAAGGATAAAAGAATGTGATGTAAGGGAGGGAGGGGGAGGAGAACAACAAAGAACTTCCATGGTTGATTTCTTCCATTTTGAGCATGGGTGAGCACTGAAGGTCAGGGAGGTTACCTCTCATAAACACTTGGAGCACTGCACATCCAGCCTTCTCATCAGGGAAAACTCAAGGAGACTCACAGGAGGGTTGCCAGCTCAACAGAGAAAATAGCTGTTCTGGACAACAGATCCTTAAATTCCAAAGCTCCCTTGGCCACTATGGCCACGCTGGCTACCGGATTCTTGGGACTGCAGTCCAAAACAGTAATTTTTGCTAGCTGTTTTTCCAGGTTCATGGTAGAACAGTGCATTATGAAGTGTGTTATACTTCCATTTCTAAGAAAGATAGATTTCTTTAAAATGGTTTCTTTTGGGACAGCATCCAATGTCCCTGCCATCCAGACCTCTTTCCTTTCCTTTCCTTAACTTGTCTTGTTGCTTTTACTTTTTCTTTTAGAAAGTTCTGAAAATTATTCAGCCATATATGGGTGCTTGTGATCCTGAATAAAGATATTTAATTCTGACTAAGCACATATTTGTATTTAATTTCTTTTTAAGCATATTGTGTGAGCTTTTGCAACCGAGAGGTGGTTTGATCATTATTAGAATCACAGCAAATGCAAAGGAAGAATTTAAACCTACACAAAATCCTGTCATCGCATAGATCAGCCCCATTCTTAAATGCAGTGTTGTGCCTTGTGGTCTTGAATATTTTTGGTGTTGATTTTGTTTACCATTTTTAGTATGGTATTTCTTTACTTCTTTTAATATTTTATACTTACTGTTTTTAGCTGTGAAATACTGTCTTTCAGTGATGTAAGTTGCCTTATTTTAAGGAGAAAGATGGAGTTAAAATATTTTAAATAAATACATTATATTTATAATTATAATTATTATTACATAATTCTGCCACCAGGAAAAAAAACCAAAGGTGGGGGGGCATAATAGAATTAGGAAACAAATTAGGGAAGGTCCAAAGGCAGTCAGCAGGCAATTGAGATGGCAAGGTTGTTTAAAATCCATTCGATTGTTTTCATATAATGTTTTTGAATATTTTCATATAATAGTTTCAATTTTAATTAGTATGTTTTTCATTATTGGTGGATTTCAAATACTTCGTCTAATGCACCTTGGAACTCCACTTGGGGAGAAAATGTAGGAGAGAAATAAAATAAATGGATGGAGGGATGGAGGAATGGGTGGAAAGTGGGGGCAATCCTCCCCCAACCCAGTTCCTCCATTACCATCACATCCTTCAGATAAAACTGGAAGCCCTCTTCCCATTTTTGCTCCCATACCTTTTTTATTTATAAAAGGTTTAGGTTGACCACATCCATTCATTCATTCATGCATGCATGCATTCATGCATTCATTCGTTCATTCATTTGTTTGTTCATTCGTTCGTTCATTCATTCATTTTTTTAAAATTGGGAAAGGGATTCAGGAGGCACAGAGAATAGGTTGAGGACTCTAGTACAGTGCTTCCCAAGTCTGGGTCCCCAGATGTTCTTGAACCACAACTCCGAAAACTCCAGGCCAGCATAGCTAGTGGTGAAGTCTTCTGGGAGTTTGTCCAAGAACATCTTGAAATCCAAGGTTTAGAAACCAATGCTCTAGTGCAACCTCCAGTCCATCTTAAAGGAATGGGAGCCCTTCAGGTGTCTGGAAGTAGCAAATCTTTTTCTACTTAGAAGATGTCACCCTCAGCCATACCTACAGCGGACCTTGCCAAGCCTGTCAGTTTTGCTGCTAGATTCCAGAGTATACAGTTGACAGTCCCATCTGCCTTCTCTCTAACCAAGAATCAAGTGTGTTCTTTTTCTCTGGGAAAAACCACCTTGGACATAAGCCAGATCATGTCCAAGGGATGTGATTTTCCCATATTTATTATGCCATGTATCAACCCAACTACAGTAATTTGATTCTCATTATGTTGATATAAAAGGATGGTATTTTCTGTAAGTGAACTCCCTGCTCTTTGCCATTATTTGGACAGCTAGACATCATGCACACCTAACCAAATTTCTCCCTTGTGTGAATCTATTAAGTTCAATAGTGTTGCATCAGGACTGCATGTCATTTGCTTGCATTTATTTCTGTGACACTCATGGCAGCATTTATATCCAACGCACTATCTCTCTTATTACAGTCGTAAGTTTCAGTAACGGTATAACCCATGGAACATGCAAGACACTTTAAACCTATAAAAATATGATCCTGTTTCTCTTGAAGGCAATGGCAATAGAAAAACAAACTTAACGGGAACAGAATCAGACCTCTGTCTTAGTGGCCTTCAAGGGGAAACTGTGCAAGCCATGAGAAGTAATATCCCCATTATGATGACTCACTTGTTTTGGTAGTACATAACATTTTATGAAACTGAAAATCCCTTTCCCTAAGCAATTACGATTTTGAGAGAGCTCTTCCGACACCGGAAACTGTTTGCGTTTTGTAGCCCACAAAGTCAAAAGCAGCTACATTGCTGGGTCAACTGCTCACCACCAAACCACCAGAAGTAATTTAAATTTGAGAAACAAGTAAGTTAAACCATTCAAGACATAAATGTTTCTTCCATATGGTTCCTTCCTGAGCCATTACTTATTTGCAGGTTCTTTTACGTATCTGACATACATCTAACAGAACAGCCTCAGAACTGCCATGAAAAAGGAGAAGAGTGCCTTTCATTGCATGAGGGCGAGCAGTCAATACAGACCATGCTTCCAGTATGAACCATTGGAAAACTTCTGGAAGACGTATACCGGCTACTGGTTAAGGTACCCAGCGCAAGTTTAACTCAGTTTTCCATTCTACCAAGGTGGGTAAAATGAATACCCAGCCAGCTGGGGAGCAAAGTTGAAAGATAATTATTTTGTCATGAATGGAGCCCTCAGGAAGCCCCCAAGAAAGAAATATGGGAACATAGCTTTAAAATAACAAGACAAAAAAAGAAGAGACAAAAAAGACCTAAACAAAATTTTTTACGTGAGCATTTATGGACTTGTCTGAGGAATTTTGGCCTGATACGCTAGCACAGACTAACACAGCTATCTCTTCTAAAATGATAGCTTTAAAATACTCCTACTAAATGCAGAGATGGACATGAATAACCTAGATAGAGAAGGGTTTTTTCCCAGCTGGAAATCCTTTATCCAAACAACAGCCATAATGATATGGAGACTTCCTCAGGTAGGTGGTTATCTCAGATATTACTCTCTTTGGTTAAGTCATGTATCTTGCTATTTATCCCAGGATGGCCAAGTAGACTTCTTACTCATTCTCTTGTTTTGTAGAACTTTTCCTGACCATCGGGCAAAACTGGGGAATCCAATGCAAAAGCCTAAGATGCACAAGATTTGGAATCAGGGTGAAGAAAACGATAAGAAAGTGAGCACAACTAAGCAACCCCAGATGCCAGGATGAGTTTGTTGTTCTGGCACCTGGGACAGCTTAATATTTCCATCTCTTCAGTGAACTCTGGTTCCTGGCAGGAAGCCTTGCTTTAATCACTGGCCAGGCTTGAGCTTGGCTTTATCTAGTTCAATTTCAGCAGAAACCACTAAAGTATGAAATCTCCCTCACATATGGCTAACCTAAAATCACTCTCTCTAAAGATCCAGTATTTTAGCCAGAAAAATCATGTTATCTTATTTTCTCTCCTAAGCCCTGATTCTGGCCCAGATTAGTTCATCCTTCTCTGAAATCTGTAGCAAAGATTTCCAAGTAGAATGTCCTTTCTATCCAGCTCATTATTAAAATTTAGCATGTGTAATCCCTGCTATTCCTAAATCTATTCTAGAGGGAGTACTTTCCCTACATAGCTTCCCCACCCACTTCCTCCATCTTTTGAGTTTATATGTGTGTGAAGTAAGCGAAGATTGTTATTGCCCCTCCACATTCAGTCTGTCTTTCTTCCTCTTATCAGCCTCTGCACCCAGACTGTTTAATCCTAATCCCTGTCATCCAATCCTCTTGAGGATCCCCACAACAAGTTCAGTGGTTTATTTCTTGAGTTACTATTTCCCCATTCTCTGGCATTCTTTGCATTATTGGCTAACATTTATGTTATCCATTTACTAGTTGCCATTTATGAAGTTCTACCATAACCTCTGCCATTTTCCATTGTCAACAGCCCTGCTCAACTCTTGCAAACTCAAGGTTGTGGCTTCTTTTATGGAGTCAATCCCTCTCATATTCAGTCACCTTTCCTGCTGCCTTCAACACCCCCCCATGTCCTCCCCTTCTTATTATGAGTACAAACTATGATTACTTCAATTTAGTCATTCAGACTTGATTTGAGTGAACACCCACATTTGTCTATCTGGCAGTCGATGGTATCCATAAAGCTCTCCTCCAGTAAACTTCTAACAAATCAATTGTTTTCCTGTCAGCATGCTTCACTGTCCAGCTTACGTAGTAATTAGTAATATCATAGTGTGGATGATCTTTCTCTTGGTCAATGACTCTTCCTTACATCGAAAGATATTTACCAGTTCCTTCACAGCTGCCCTTCCAAATTTCCGATTTCTTTCTTTGCTTGCAATCTCCATTTGGAGTGATGATTTCATAATTCTGGGAATCAGTTTGTTCCAGCAGCCACTCATATTTTTCAGGCTAAACTGATTAATCGCCTACTCTATGGCGTCCCAATCTGGATCAATGCCATGAACAATAAAGTTGATTTATTAGCTGCTACTTTCTATAGACAGATTCTAGGGATTCCCAATTCAATCAAATTATCTACTATAGCCTTAGAGCTAGGCCTGCATCTTCCTTCAATGACAGCGTGGGCTCTTACTTTCAAATTCTGGCTGCGCCTCTTTTTTAAAATAAACCCAGATGCTCTCCTTGTTCACCTTCTCAAAGATACTTACCAATCCATATGGTTTTCACAATGTGAATCCAAACTCATGACCATTGGCTTATCCTCAAACTCTCTATTTAACAGTAATTTTAATCAAGCACTCTCCCTTATCAAGGAGAGACTATGGGAGTCTGAATACCTTCAGTTAGTTTCTAACGTGAATCAGACATGCTCCCCAATTCATTTCGGTATTTTCCCTCCTTTGGTTATGGATATTCTTACTTCCAGTCCTTGGTGAACCCCTCTATTAGGAGGGCCTTTATGTTAGCCCGACTGAATATATTCCCTTCAGAGGTGCTTAAAGGACGATATACCCGGGTACCTTTTGAACAAAGAATTTGCAATTTCTGCAGTTTAGAACCAGATTCAGTCACACACATCCTTTGTCACTGCCCTGAGTTTAAAGATATGCGTGCTTGTCTATTAGGTTCAATAATTTCAAATTTTTCTGGCCCTCCTCAGTTACTCACAGGTTTCCTCCTTAATGACTATTCACAAAAAATAACGGCCTTAGTAGCCGAGTTTCTTACAAAGGTTCTCTCCGCCCAGGGCTCTAAAAATTAACTAGACTACTCCAAAGTATCTCCTATTGTGTTTTTTGCTGTTGGTTTTTTTGCCGTGTAACTACCATTATGTGTATCTCTATTTGCTATTAATTTCCCAGTATAAGTTTTTTTTTTTAAAGTTTCCTATGCCAATAAAGGTTACCGAATTGAATATGAGTGATGATTGAACCAAGATATTCATTTCAGTTTCTTCATCGTCAACACTAAAGTTATGGAGTTCTTCTATAGACATGATATTTGTCATCTTACTGTTCAACTGCATTCCTGCTATGTATTGAATAATCTTTTTATGACCAAAGTCTTGTAGGACATGGTTGTTGTGGGTTCTTCGGGCTCTTTGGCCGTGTTCTGAAGGTTGTTCTTCCTAATGTTTCGCCAGTCTCTGTGGCCCGCATCTTCAGAGAGCCCGAAGAACCCACAACAACCATTAGATCCCAGCCGTGAAAGCCTTCGCAAGTATCTTGTAGGACAATTACACAAATAGCATAACTTTAAGTGGCTAACAGCTATAAGTTAGGAAGTCTCAATAGACTTGCAACTCAGTATGCAACAGATAAGATCTACAGAGATTTCTTCACTTGTGGCAGTTTGGCTCCAGACATTATACAATTTGTGTAACTACACAATCAGATTTTAGTCTATGTATATTAATTCTTAAATATACAAGAGAATTTGCCATATTCAATAGTTTTGTTCGGATATGGGTTACTGGGCCTGCTCCACAACTGTCAAGCCTTAAAGACCCTTCATGTATGCTTAGAACAGATTAAAACATTGGTCCTGAGATCATGACTGTGCCATAAGATTGCCTTTACCTGACTTTCCTTCTCTCTAGTTAGTCCATCCATGAACTTGGGCTGCTTTCATCACTGCCTTTAGGACTGCTTTTTCACCTTCATAGCTGTTCTCACTTGTTGGAGGCTTTGGACCATCTGGATCTCTCCTCTGGTGCCTGTTCTGTCTGGAACAGAACACTTTAGAATACTTGGTTACTGGGGAAGTGAACTGGTTATAAGTAACTATTAATTTGTAATGAATCCTGTCCAAGTTCTGAGGGGAACTCTGCTCCCAAGCCACAAGATGAGGCAGTACTTTCTCCCAGCCCAAGAGATTGGGCCTTGGATTAAGAGGAATGCATATAAAACTAGTAGCTACATGGAGGAATGCCTGGCCCCAAAGAACTCCTTATGACCAAAAGGACTCTGTGTGACCAAGAGCTTCTTGCAAGCTGGAAAGCACTGTGATCAAGTTACTACTCCCTCAGTTAAGAGTACCATCCTAGTAATAATTTTGCCCTATACGTCAGGATTGTTTGAAGGAATGTTGTAATATTAACTGCCTATAATGTTGTCTCAGGGCTCAACAGACATTTCTTTCTCTTCACATAACCCCGCAGCCCTCTACACTGCTCACAACCTGGGTCTAGGGCATTTCCATTGGGACAAATTTTGGGAGTCCATGAGGGAGGAGCTTTAGTCCCTTCCCAGTTCTTCCGATGAAAGCAGCACCATCAGCTGAAGTGCCCTACTGGTTATCAATCCGCATGCGTGAAATGATTTGAGGACTTAATGTTCACTATAGAGATGTTATAGAGCTGTTAAGTATGAAGTTATTTTTTAACTGTTATATGGAACAGAAAGAGTTGATTACAGTGGGATAACTTTTTTTAAACTGAAAGAGAGATCAAGGAAAAGTCAGGAGTGGAGAGAGACACTGGACAGCTGCTCGTTTTCTGAAAGGAGGCAGTTGGTTATTTTTTTTTTTTACTTTGACCAGTCCCCCACCCTAATGGTCAACATAGAGAAGAATCTGTACCTAGATAAGTGGCAAGGCTGGTTGAGGGCCATTTCTCTCCCAAGGAGTGCAAACTACAAAAAGGAATAAACAGGAAATGATAATCAGGAAATAAATTCACTTCTATTAGTACTGATAAAATGACATTTTTGGCTCTTCATCTGGGAATCCCGCCACTCTTACTATCAAGCAAACTAAGAATAACTTAGCTGGAACATTTGACTTTGTTCCAAAGAACTCTGCCGCTTCATTCTTCACCAGGTCAAATGTTTGCCTTAAACATCCAGCCAAATGAACAAAACCAATTCACAAAGCATTACTAAACAGTTGGGCAATTTAATGATATTTTTTTTAAATTTTAAAAAATTTAATCTCTTTTCAAATTAATTTATTGTATGAAATAAAACCACCTCTTTGATTGGTTGGGACCCAGCCCATGTCAGCATAACCACTTTGAAGGCAGATGTATGTATATAAAATACATCCTTTCTCTTTCTTCTGATGCGACTAATGTTGGGCAAATACAATCTTACATGTTTCTCTTTTGATATGGGGTGTCTATGTGGAGCATGCACTGTATTCTGCCATCACATGAACAGGAGCTTCTCAGAGTCTTGGAGACCACTCCTTCCCTCCTCATAGTCCCTTTGATAGTCCTTTCATATCCCCTCCTTTTTCTCCTCTCCAAAGATAGCCATGTGGAAATGTATCTCCACATTTTACATATAGATAGGAACAAAGCCAGGAACCCTAAATAAACATTTTCTGTTTCCTTTAACCAAGAAATATCTTGACTGATCATTTTTCTTTCTCCAAGGGAAGGGGTGAAACTGAAGATCCTTTCTTGAAGTTCAAGGGAGGAACAGTCACTGGAGAAATCAAAGGAATGGTCTCCCACAGGGGAGTATTCTCACACTGTTACTTTTTTAGCACAAATGATCAACCAGCATTCCCATGCTCCAGGAGTTTCATCCACATTGACAATCTTACCTTGACACTCCAGGAGGAAACCTTTAAGGTCATCAAGCACTAGGTAGCCTCTGCATTAGATGACCTTTCCTTATACTTATTATAAAAACAACAAACTGGAACCAAACCATTTAAAAACACAGATCTGTTCCTTCCACTTAAAGGACCTAGAAGCAGAGAGGAAGCTCCAGGTTAGCTGAGAAGGCAAGATTTTGGAGCGTTGCCTTACCTCAAAGTATTCAGGCATCACACTAGTTTGAACCCTGACCTACAAAAATTGGTCAAAAAAATCTAACAAAAAGTTGCTGCCAGAAATAACATACTTAGGGAAATGGCTGTGTTGGACTGGGGTACACACCCACAAACAATAAAAACAACATCTTTGTCTCTTTACTACTCCATAGCAGAATATGCTAGTGGTATATGATACAAATCAGCACACGCCAAACAAGTGGATGTAGCTCTTACGGAATCGTACAGGATTATTACTGACTGCCTGAAACCTACCTCCATTGAAAAAGTCCATGATTTGGCAGACATTGTCCCTCCAAAAGTATGCTTCTACCAAATAATGAACAAAAGAAGGTAATATTGCTTGTTATTCTGACCATGCGAGTGTCTTTTCCTGATCCTTTCATTGTCTCCATCATTCTTCCCGTATTCTATTCAAAATTTTCTATCAAATTTCATTTGTTTTCCTTCTCTTCCTTCTACTTATCTATCTGTTCTTTTCTTTCTCTTCTTCCTCTCCTGTCTTCATTCTTCAGCATCCTTGCCCTTCATAACCCCCTAAATGACAGCCTCTATTCCATGGTTTTCTCCTTTACTGCTTCCTGCCTCCAGAACACTTTCTGACCCTAAAGGCTGCATTCAGTGTTGGCTTCAGGCCACATTTCTGCATATGTACATATATCATATATACTATGCACACATGCTCTTCCCCTCACAGAGAAAGATCCCCATTCTCTGTCTCTCTTACATACCCACAAATGCAAGCGCATACATTATTCCAACATAACATCTTATGTTTTGGTAGTAACATTATTAACAAGATGATACTGTTATATTATGCCACAATATTGTCATCGGCACTGACTTCTGGTTATTTTCTAGGTCCAATTTACAATGGGCTTGTTTACATGGATCCTTTTGGAGTGGGCTGGTGTGGGCTCAGTAGGGTCAACTGGGGTCAGTTAGAGGGGCCATATGCCATTTGGTGCCATTTCAAACAAAAGTACTTTATCCTAAAGGACTGGCTGAGAAACTATGAGCAGTTTTTCGACCAGCCCTTCAGACAAGGCAAATAACTTTTTTTAAAAAAAGCATAAGTGATATGGTACGTCGCCAATGGTCTACTACAATCTATTATTATTAATTTTTTGCTTCTACTGCCCCTCCACTAAGGAGCAAAGGAAGTGTTCAATTTGCCAATATCCTGAAGAGGCCAGTTACTTCACTATATTGGAAATTCAAACTGGAAGGTTTCCACGCATGCTGGAAATAGACCAAACCAGAGCAATCCTATCTGCATCAAATAAGCAGGAAAGCCTTACGGGCTAAGAAAGGTGTGGGTAGGAACTCCAGTCACTCTGGTGATGATTTGATTGGCTCCAGCAATTACATCAGGTGATAAAAGGAGGAAACCAACCTGTCCTCACAGCAGACCAAATAACAAGCCAAATGCCCATATTATTGCACCCAATGTTGGCATTAACTGTCAAATTTCTAGGCATTTCGCATCTGAATTTTTTGAAGTGGGAGGTGATGTACAAACATCAGAACTATATTTTAGTAATCAAACCCAATGAATATTACTCTTTTATTAACTCTTTATTATCCAAAATCTCACCAGAACAGAACAAAGTGGCTTGGAACAGCAACTTCTGAGTAGCATAACCCAACCAAATTCATGACCCATATGTGACTAGACGAAATCAATGCAACCAGGCACAAATCACCCTTGACAACAACATTCCAGTACCTGTACTGGACAGCAAAATCACTATTGCCAAAAAAAAAACCCCAGCAAAGAACAGCAATTCCTAAGAAGGACAGCCAAATAAAACTCACCTGTCCCATCTAAAATTAATTTGTTGGATTTTGGATTTTCACAAAGCCAGTGCCATTCTTAAACTCTTCCCTCCACAGAGGGTTTGACACCATGTGTGTTTTAACAGGAAATACAGTGAGTTTTCCCTCTATAACAGTTCATTAGGAAGAAAGAAGCATGTTACTTATAAACTGTCTCATAGCACTTAAAGCACTCTCTAGGTGGTTTACTATTTATTCAGACTACACATTGTCTCCCCAGCAAGCTGAATACTCAATTCACCAACTTCCAAAGGATGGAAAGCTGAGTCAACCTCAAGCTAGCTACCTGGAATTGAACCCAGATCATGAGCAGAGTTGTGGCTGCAGTACAGCGGTTTAACCACTGCACCATGACGTTCTGGAGAAGTAAAGGACTTTGACAAATTCAGCAAGGTGGATACAGCAGAGTAACGTGACAGCTGAATTTAATGAGGTATGAGTTGCAAAGGATTTACAGCCAATTATCCCTGTGGTTTCGGGGTTCATGCTTCAAGATGGAGTTGCACAGTGAACCCTCTAATCACAATAAACCACAAGTGTGAATGAACATTTTAAAACAATTACAGTCATATTGGAAATTATATGTCTGTTCAGTTTTTAATCATAAGTTTACAATGATATGTAAGGACATGCAGGGGGAAAGACAGAAATCTTCCATAATGAAGTATCATTCAAGAGAACAGAGAGAAGGATCATGCTGCATGCAAGCAAAGCCATCACAAATCTCGTATTACAAAAATGTCACCAAACATATGGTCTAATTTAGGAACAATTGTGTCAGGAACACATTTCTTCAGTCTAAAACGGAAGATCTTTCCATACCCAGTTTCGGTCAATTGCACTTCCAAATGTTGTGTATTGGCAGGGTTGGCTCAGCATAGATACTTGGGCGTTCAGTCCCAGTGCAGATCTATAAAACTATATGAAGTAGTTAAAGTAAAAAAATGAACTTTATTTTGAAAGTTGCACTTAAAGTAAGGTAAAGGTTCCCCTTGACATTTAGTCCAGCTGTGTCCGACTCTAGGGCATGGTGCTCATCCCCGTCTCCAAGCTGTAGATCCAGCGTTTGTCCATATACAGTTTCCGTGGTCACGTGGCCAGCGCGACTAGACACAGAACGCTGTTACCTTCCCACCGAGGTGGTCCCTATTTATCTACTTGCATTTGCATGCTTTTGAACTGCTAGGTTGGCAGGAGCTGGGACAAGTGATGGGAGCTCACTCCTTCATGTGGATTCGATCTTACGACTGCTGGTCTTCTGACCTTGCAGCACAGTGGCTTCTGCGGTTTAACGCACAGCGCCACTTAAGGTAGAAAACTCTAAATCCTATTTCTAATTAAAAGGAAGGTAGGTGTCAGTGGGAAGGCATCTTGCTGAAGGAGAGGCAGGAGGCCAGCTCCTCAGAAGTCAAAATGTGAGAGGTGATAATGGCCCCAGGGACTATCAGTCTGGGATGAGAGCGAGAGAGCAGAGATAGAAAAGAGAAGAGTAGTCTTTTCTGACAACCGCTTCCAGACTCCGTATAGCATTTGGTTTAATTTAGGAACAATCGTGTCCACTGCCCTGGCCACGTCCTCATTCCAGAGGCTAACCATGGCTTTTGACAGGATGATCTGTTCAGATGACAACAACAGTTCCCTTCAGGGCCTACTCTGTGGTGGCAGCAAGGGCCTTTTATATGCTTGCCTATACAAGCACGTTCGTCAGTCGAGGCACCACCATATTATAGGCAAGTAGCTTGCATGTTGTTGTTGTTTCCATTCCTCATCCCAGAGATGTGGGCTGTATTTCTGGCTTGAGTCTGCACAGAGCAAAACTCAAGGCAGAGAGAACTTCTAGCACTTCATGGAGGAAGTGGGTAGAAGTGGAAGCCATGGTGTGGACTTTGCAGAGTCTCTCCCCGCATCCCCCCTTTTTTTTTTAATCCTTCAAAGTAGACGGCTTAAGCACAGATCATTCCTCCAACTGAGTACTACACTTTTTTAAAAAAATCACATCAAAAAGTAAGCTGTGTTGAATTACAAATATCAGTTTGGCTGTGTGGCAACGTCTTCACACATTTAAAAAAAAAACTTTATTACTGGTAAATAGCCTGTTAAAGTATTGAAATACAATAAAGTCCACTCCTGTTTTTATGTGTGCTATAAATATATAAACTACACCGTATAGTTTCAGCATGGGGTGAAGTCTATATGAAATAATATTCTCCCTCCCTATTAAAAAAAACTCTGAATCTATCAGTATGTTGCAAGTCTTTGCTGCGGCATTGACATGTGGACGTTATTACACACATGTGCCTGCTGACATGAAAATGATGAATGGTGACCACATGCACCAAAAGAGTGTGAACTGGGCCTAAGGTGATACTATACATGCAGTAATGTAGCACGTGTGCAGTTATAAGGTCCTAGTGTGCGTTTTATGTAAGTTTTTTAATGGCATTTTCACATCTGTTCTTATTAGATATTCTGCCATTGTTGTAGCCTTCGCATGAAGTCTCAGCCTCTGAAAGTTGTCACACCCGGATCTTCCGGTCTGCTCCCCATACCATGGCTTCTCCTGTCCCTTACTTCTCAGTAAGGGAAATAATAAGGCAGGGCATGTTGTTTGAATGGTTCCCCTTGTTATCTCTTGATGCATTTGCTCCTCTAACTCTTTGACTTGAGTTCCAGGCACCCTAGGGCTTTGGATTTGCATTTTTAATACTGGAGTTTCGCAAGGTCATGCTTCTTGTTCTTCTAATTGGTATCACCGCAAGCTCTTTGCCTCCTCTCCCTGAAATAAGTCTCTGCTAAAAGCTGCTATCAGGCTGGCTTTTCTCTTCTGCCCTCATTTGAGCTGGGTTTGCACATGCTCTTCCACACCACAATAAACAAACTTCGGCTCGCACTTTTTAAAACATCTGTAGGTTTATGCTTTAATGACTTTGATGGATTTTGTTAGCCACTTAAAAAAATACCCTAAGCCATATCAGATTGCCAAATTCTTTGTTTTCAGTCAACCCTACTGTTCCATACGCTTTGATGCGAAAGGATTTATTTAGGATCGTGCATATTTTCATAATTTTGAAAGCACTTTAAAAGTATAATGCAAACAAGCCGTTAGAAGCCTTTTCTGAAATCTAGAATCTTCAGCTACAAAAAGATGAAATATTGTGCATCTTACGCTGGGAAATCCACAGAGGAGGAGGGCTGAGTAGAACTTTTGGATATTGTGTAGTGTGATACAGATACCTTAACACAATACACGGGCTGTCAATCAGTTAAACTAAACATAATGAAGAGCTTCAAATCTCACGTTTTATGAGAAACTCATTGTGTTATTCGTTATTTATCAGCTGCCAGGTTGCCTTTATTGTTACTGGCACTCTGACCATACAAGCAGTTCACTTTGTTATGTTTCACCAGTGTGTTCTGTTGCTGTCACCAGCCCTGCAGGTACCACTACTGTTCCTTGTACAGATCAAAATTGATACTTGCACCTTGGAAATAATAATAATCTTAGAACTGCAGAGCTGGAAGGAACCCTGGGGATCATCAGATCCAGCCACTGTCAAGGAGACGCAGTGGGGAACTGAACTCCCAAACTCTCGGCCCACAGCCAGATGCCTAGGCAGCTATTCAAAATACATTACTTTGCCACTTTGGATTGGTCACAAAGTGGGGGGGGGGGGAGGAATGGGGAAAATCTTGTCAAAATGTCTCTAGAAAGTAGCATCTGGGGGGAAGAAAACTAAGCGTTACTTGCTACATCTAACTTAGGCGTTACACTTGAAAGTAACTTTGTTACTATTCATTACTACACATTACTTATTCTCAAAAAGTAACTGGTTACAGAGGTACAGTACTGTGTAGCAGCTGGAATGGAATAGAATGCAACAAAATGGAATGGGAGATTAATAGTAAAAACTGATGCCCAAACTATCAGGATGTGGTAGATGCGCATCAGAACAATATTTTAAAAATGAAATCCACCAAAACAGCAACTTCTGAGCAGAATAAACAAATCAAATCCACCAGTCATACAGGATTTTATTTATTTATTTATTTAAAATATTTTTACCCCACCTTTCTCCCAGAAGGACCCAAGGGAGACCCAAATATTAAAGGGGGCTGATCCAACAAGCCACAAAACATCTACAGGAACCACACTCCAGTACCTGTTATAGCCCGGAAATCAATATGCTGGTAAACTGCCAGAATGGTAACTTCCCAGAAGCATAGTCCAACAAAATTCATCCATCAAATGTGAATGCAGGGGACTGATGCAGAACCCCTCAAAACAACTGTAGCAATCACATTCCATTACCTATTCCAAGCCAAAAATCTATATTTTAGAAAATAGCCCAGAACCTTCAAAGTAAGACAAACCAGCCAAATTCACTAGACAGAACTGGTTCAGCAAGCCCAAAAAACATCTCCAGGAACCACATTCCAATAAGCTGAAAATTTATATTTTGGAAAACTCCAGAATGGTAATATCTGTGTAAAACAACCAAATAAACTTCACCCATTGTCTGTGACTAGAGGGAACTAATGCAATAAGACACCCAAAAAATTAAAAATTAAATTTAAAATTTTAAAAAATCCAGACTGAAAATCTATACTCCAGAAAACAGCAAAAATCTATAGAACACATTCCAGGTCAAAAATATCTATACTCTAGAAAACAGCAGAGAATGTTTATTCTTATTGAAAATGCTGATGAAAAGGACAATGAGTACAAGAAGCTACAGTACCAGGGTGGTATTATGCAAATCTCCCTTAGAGTATGAGCCGAAATCTACAACCTCTTTGACACTGTGTGATGAATTGCTGTCTGTCTATGTTCCAAGACTGGAGGTAGAAATTGAAGTTCTGTAGAAGAGGACTCAGAAGAGTAGTTTGAGATGGTCTCACTCTCTGATGTAGATTAAACAGTGGAATCATCAGATTTGGAGCTGTTAGTGTCAAAAAAGAAGAATACTAAAGAAACTATTTAAAGTAAATGAACATAATAAATGCAAAATGGAATAATGAACATATCTTATTCTTCTCAGTAAATTAGTGAAAGTTCCTCATGTTGTTGCTACTACAGTGGATGAAAACAAACTGGGTTAAAACTGTTGGGGCATCCTTAGACATGCACATTAAGAGGCAGTGTTCCCACCTAAAGCTACTCAAGCCTAGAGGGTTCTAACTGGCTCTGAACAGATACTAAAGCTATATGAGTGGGTCACAAAGATTACAAAGAAGTAGTACTTACCTCCAAGTGTCTGGCTTAATGTGTTGTGGTCAGAAATTAAAAGGATGTTTTGGGAAACATTAGCAAAAATATAAACTTGGGAGAGGTACATTATTGCCTATTTTGGAGGGGATTATCCAGAAATTTAGCCATGGCCACTAGACTTCTTCCTTATTAGGTTGAAAACATTTTGCTACTCATCCAAGGAGCTTCTTCTGTCTGAGGAGAGTTGGTAGTAGACCATTGTCCATGTTGGTTTCACTTCCCCTTGATTGAATAGGTTCATTAGATGGACAAAGGACAGGGGGTGACTAGGGGGAACTGACAACAACATGGAGGATATTTCAGGGTGAGTAGTGAAACATTTCAACCTAATAAGGAAGAAGTCCAGTGGCGATGACTCAACTTCCAGTCCAGCCCTGAAGGAACATGGCTAAGACTTTTTAGATGGTTGCGTGTTTCATGCAGCAGGTTTCGTGGGGCAGAAGCACTCCATGTTCATGTAAATACCTTGGGGGATCAACGATCTAATATCTTCCAGCTGCACAGATATATACCGAAGTGGACACAGTTAATCAGAAAGACACATTTTTTCTAGGCATTTTGATTGCTTTGTGGTTCCAAGCAATAGATTCATATAGAACTTGTTGCTTTGTGTTGATAATTGCTGGAATTTCTGGAATTTCCCTTTGCTTGGTGGCTCTTTGTGAATGGTAGTGAGCACAAGAGGGGATCTTGTAGATCATCTTGACTGCTGACATGGTTGTCATCAACGTTCAGAATACTCTTTATGTAAAGCTTGATATTCTTTTTATAGGTGGCAATGGGGGGCACAATATTGGACAGCAATATTGGGCTATTTCCTGATGTTCTGAATCATGGATACAGAAGCACGATAAATTGAGGGTTGTTGTTTTTAAATAAATGAATCTCTTCTTCCACAGTTGCAATTGTGGCAAGTAAGTCCAGAAGATCAGGCTTTCTATTGCGGCATTCAAAATATGCAATGGTCTTACCAGGAACATCTGATTCATCTTCATCCGTTCATTTTTAGAAGTGCTCTGAAAATGGTATTGCTTCACCTGCCATTTCTGAAGATACGGAGTCCCCAGATTTGCCCTATCTGGTAGCTGCTTGTACCACCACATTAAACTGTCATTTCTGATGCTCCGGGTTCCTCTTTACTCTTGTCATTCTCTCCTTTTTTCTTAAACAAAAACTGTAAGCAGCTTGATGATATTAAAAAAGCAGACTATTTGTTATTATGCTATTGCCTAAAAACAGCTGCTCATGCAATATATTAAAAAATTTCTTTAATTTTAATGCATTCAGATCTACAGAAGAAGCTGGAGGAGAAAGAAGAAAACCAGGTGAGTTCATATGACAATAGTATTCAGATATTCTGGTCCCAAGACATAGACCAGAATTTGGACTTGTACATGGAAATAAAACTGGTAGCCAGCAGGATCTTCTCATATTGACAAGATACATTCTGAATGATTAATTATCTCTTATGTTGCTGAATCATGCCATTTCTCATGAAAATAGGTTTTGCACTGGTGTCATTAATTACTGTATTTTTTCATGTATAAGACTATACTTTTGTCTAAAATCTTTAGACTAAAACTTGAGGCTCGTCTTATACATGGAAATAAGCTGAGGAGAGAACAAAAACAAGTGGAAGGGAAAGCAGGGATCAAAGCGATCCTGCAGCGCTTTGATCCCTTTCCCCCTACACTTGCTAAGCCTCACCTATTTTTCTTCATTTTTAATTAGAAAAATGGGGGGCATCTTATACATGGGGGCGTCTTATACACGGGAAAATACAGAAGTATCTTGGCTATTGCTTTAAATCTATGCTCTGTCATTTCAATCTGGAAACTGAACTGAAAGGAATTCTGTTCAATAAGCCAACAGGCAGGCAGTCTAGGCCTCAGACTTTATGCTCCTGCTGTTTTGGCCCTGAGCAAAGTATTTAAAAACCCACTTCCATTTTCCTATTTGTAAATGGATACTAGTAATAATACCTGATGCACTATATCAAAGGTTTTATGAGGATTAGTTGATGCTTGTAAAGTGCTTTGAAGTTGCAAAGTGAATTAAATACCAAGTACTCTTGCTGTATTTAGAACATTCGGCTTCTTTCAGATCTGTGCCCAGATGCAGCCCTGCCCCCCAGAATAGATCAAGTATTCAGAGCAGCTATAAGACTTTGCCCAAGGCGCCCTCAAACCTGGAGATAGTCCACTATGCAAACTACTTTCTCCACGATCATGAATCAGAATTTTGCCTAGCATGCATTATAATCTGGAAATCTTTCCTTCCACATGAACACTCCATTGGTTCTGAAAAAGGTCTACTCACCCTTGTATACATAACATCCAGAGAATTCCCCCCCCCCAAATTACCAGAATTCAGAGCAAAGAAAGATAGGACAATTATGTAACTCTAGCTCCCTGAGCTGAGTCAAAATTTCCGAACACTGAGTCATACCTCACGGTTAGCTATACCTGTCTCTTATGATCCATATAGTAAACATCCAGAGCATGCAAAAGCCAAAATGAAGGGCAAAAATATATCAAAGTCTGTCCAATACTGTAGTATAAACATGTGATTTTTCAGTTACTATTACTTTATACAGTATATTGTATTTCCATCCCCAAAAATATAGCCAATTATGTTAACATTCTGAGCAAGCAGCCCTGTCCCTATGTGAGTTTCTTTCAGGGAAATGTTTCTATTATAGCACACTTCCATCCTTATAACTTACCTCGTTGAACATTTACCCATTTCTAGCCCTTGGACCCAAAACTGAGCTCCATGGCTCTAAGCCAGAAGTGTGGAAAGACAGACAAAGCAGACACATTGGAAAAGCAGAAACCTTCATTGGCTCAGTACACAATCCTAGGTCCTCTTGCTAGTCTCACCACCACCAGCTTCTGTTGTGAGCATCATCTGTCATTATGAACCAACTTCAAGAAGAAGAGGTTAGATAGAATGAGGACACAGAAGGCTTGAAGCACTTCTCACTTCAACTAGGGTTGTGCAATAAGTGGTTAAATTGGCCAAGGCATTCATTCACATTACAAATGCCTCAGCTCTTTGCTCCCAACGAAATTTCAGGTATGAGTCCAAAGTTACGTCCTGGAATGAGCACTTCCAAACATGCTGCACTCCATCTTTGCTTGCTGTCACTGCAGAATTTCTGTAGAGCCTCACAGTGACATCCAGTGGGTCAACCGAAAAACTGTCTACTCCTTTTGCCCATGGGGATTTAGCAGAAGAATCAGTGTTAGCAAAACCTGAAAGCTGTGCATGGACATGAGATTCCATTTTATCCCCAATTTGGCGATTTAGAAAATGGCCCAATTTGGATGTTGCCCAGTTCAACTTGAGCCAAGATTCAAAAATCCAAAAATACATTCCTTCCACTAACTGTTATAAGAAGTTAAAGAACCATCACAACTATTTAGTTTTTTGTTTGCTAGTATTGGACACCTTATGGAGGTGGTTCTCAAGAGAACTGGAAGAAACTTGAAAGTGTAGTTCTTCTGGGGGAATACAAGGCTATTAATCTTCAGCTTAAAAGGTCCCAGTATTTCTGCACAAGAACAGCCTTTACATTTAGATCATATCCAGAAGAGGGCATCCATTTCCTAAGCTTTGTGGGCCTTCTCTGGACCTTCCACCCCAGTAATCACCTGCCACTGACTATGAAGTCACCAACCCTACCAACATCACTGCCGCGGGTGGAGGAAGAGAAGACAAGAGAGGCTTACCCAGAGAGTTGACGATCTTCTGAAGAGAGAGAGGTCCAGGGTGAAGAGGTTCCTAAGGGTCTAAAGGGAAAGATTGTGGGGAGGGAGAAGGCAATAAGAGGGAGGACCGGTGGCAGCACATAGTGGGGAAAGAAGAGGGTGTAGAAGAGGATGACAAAGGGAAGACCAGGTGGAGGTGCAGGAGTGGCCACTGTCTAAGTCATCCAAGGAAGTGCTGCAAGCTGCGGGATGCCATCACTCCGAGGAGGCAGGTAGCCACCACCAGCACAGCCTGCCCCTCCGACTGCTACTGCCCCACACTTGAAGAGACAGTCCAACCATCTCTCAAACGCAGGCCATCCAGCCTAGGACCTCCTACGGCCGTAATAGAGGGTGGAGACAAAGACAGTTTGAAGCCTCCAGAGACTTCTACACGGAGGGTGAAGTAACCGCTCCCTACCTTTGGGCTGCCCAGAATTGGACTGGAATGGACTAAAGGAGGGCTTGGACAGTTAAACTAGTTTGTAGCGATCTTTTTAGTTTGGTTATTAAATGTGAGTTGCAAAAGAAACTCTGCCTTTGGCCCTTATGTCAGGAATTGTGGGTCACTTTGATGTCCCCTCCCCATGGAGGACTCGGGGGCACACAGAGAGCTCTGTTTCTGAATAAGTGTTTCAGAAGGATAGATGCAATGTTTTTGTAAGTCATCACATGGGAAGGATTGCCCTTCCCCTGTTCCCCCATAATTGGAGGTAGGTAATTTGCAAGAAAACGATACATGTCATAAGTGTCCCCAAAGAGGAAATCCTGGGAAGTTTCAGAAGCATAGAGAATAAGGTCTAGGGTGTCACAATGATCAAAAATCAATGTGGGACTTAAAAAAAATATGAGATGTGATTCTATTCAAAGAATGGCAAGACATTTTACTTTGATCTTGAGTGGTGCCCCTTTTAACCCAGAAATCTCTCGGCCACCTTTCCATCCTCTGAATCTCCTTCTGCTGCCACCTGGTTCTATGGCTGGATGGGTTAAGTAAAATAACAGACCTTCATTGCACAGTGCTTGAGTGTACATTACACTAGATCAAAGCTTCTTTAACTGTGGGTTACATGTAACTAAATGTGAGGGTCACAAAAAAATCTGCGGCTCCCACCATTTTTTTGGAAGCAGCATCGGCAGTCACGGCTCTACCATCCAGGCGCTCGCTCCTCTGTGGCATCCTCCTCCCCAAGCCTGGGCCTACCATTCAAGAAGGGGGAAGGGCTGGGAGTGGAGGAGGAGGAGAAAAGGGGGCTAAGGGGAGGAGCCCAGATTCCCTTGGCTCAAGGGTCGTCTGTCTGTCGCTGTTTGGTCCTGTCTCTTCAAGGAAGGGGAGAGAGAGAATAGAGAAGGAAGGGGAGACTCGGTCAGCGTCTACCACCCTTGGAGGATGCTGCCTTCACCGAGGCCGTTCCCTCTCCCTCTCCCTCAAGAATGGGTTATCCATTTTGACTCCTAGTCAAGCATTGGCTTTCAGTGAAGCTGTCCAGGGTTGGGTTTTTTTTTCCTTTGGGGGGGTGTTGGCAAATGAAAGTGTCACAGGTGCCTGAGGAGACCCTCTCCCACTTGCTGAGGCTGCAGCCCAACCACTTGGCTTTCCTTCCCTTCTCGTCCCCTTCCCTCCCTCCCCCCTCCCAGTTCTCCCAGCTCTGCAGCTGTCCTTAGCTTGGCCAGGGGGCCATAGTGGCCAACCTTTTTCTTGAGGGAGCGAGCTAGACTTGGAGAGGGAGAGGAAATATTTTCAGTGAAGGCAGCATGACACTCAGCCACCCTTCTCTCTCCAGGGGTGAGGTGGGGAGGTGGCTGGGCACCCCCCCTTTTCTGTTCAGGCTTGCCACCTGGCACGAGGGTCAGCGCTCGCCTGTGGCCAGGGTTTGCACAGCTAGCCTTCGCCACCTCCCTCACCCTCTTCTCGCCACTCATCACAGTGTTCCACGCAGACCTGCCCTTGGGTCACCAATATACTCGGGGTCACTTAAAATTTTATCAGCAAAAGGGGTCACGAGTGGGAAAAGTTTAAGAAGCCCTGCACTAGATTAAGGACACCAATGGTCCTTTTTCCTACTGGCAATGCAGGCATGATATTGTACAGTTTTATCGGGCCATTTCCTGGAATTTTGAATCATGAGTACAGAACCACAATATCCTACATTCATGAACTGGAGGGTTTTTTTAAAAGAATTGAATTATTATTGATGCAAGAGCTCAGATAAACACATGAATCTCTGAACCAACCTCAAATTAGATTACATTGGACTGTATCTATATTTTACAGAGTGTGAAAAAGGATGTTCTCCAATGTAGGAGCATTGGTTCTCTTCAGAATACAACCTTTACAATGGAGTCAATAAACCCTTTATCAGGCAAAACCAAGATGATTTCAATAGTGCCAGTCTGTATTTGGGGGGGGGGGGGAGAAATCTTAATATTTGTGAATCATTAAGGTAGACTAGTAGCTCTTTCAAAATACAAATTCATTTTTCAAGGAAATGCAAATTAAGCAAATACTATTCTGGTGTTAATATGGTTTGCACAAGATTTCCCATACCCCAATTCAAGATTATACAGTCTACTGAATTGTCATACAGCAGAACACAGAATAATTATAATTCATTTTTATTATTTTTTCCCATATATTATTAGTCACTAGTCAAGATAAAAAGTATGTATATTCTATAATGAAATAAAAGCCATAGATTTCAGCTCCTCAAATTTTGAAAGTCTGAAAGCTAAGGTTATACTTTTCCTCTAACATGTAAGCATACATTTACCTCTGTGCTTCAAAATCTTGACCTTGAAAGAGACATTATGAGATCACACCATAAAAGCATAAACAGAATAGTTATTCAAAGGAATATGGAACACCATTTCCACATCTTTCCCTCCATTTTTTCAGCACCAGCTTGCTACCATTGTATCAGAAATTGTCAGGCTATCCAAAGCTACCCAAAGCAGGGCCTTATATTGATAACTGGGCTTCTGACTCCCCTCAAATACCGTCTTTCTTCCCACTTTTCCTTTAAGGATTCCTATATGGGGATTTTTCCATTCTTCACTAGCCATCAAGAGATTCCATTGTTAGTCCCCTCTTGGTGCACTCTTTTTCTTAAAAGTGCCCCCCCCCAACCAAATGACTCTTTTATTTTATATATAACAATGTGTATATAACAATATATAACAATGGCACAGTCCCTACTCATGTCAGAAGAACAATGAACAGATGCTTGAAGGCTGTTCATTGTTCTGATACTGTGGCCAACCCCCAGTACTGAGGTAGCCAGCCCAGCCAGCCTTCCACTCTATCCCTGCTGCTGTTGAATGCCAGGTCTGTGTCCAATAAGGCCCAGGTGATTTACAACCTTATCCTGGAGGAGGATGTAGACCTGGCATGCATAACCGAGATGTGGATTACTGGGGAGGGAGGTCCCCCCCTGGCTCTCATCTGCCTGCCCGGTTATGCCATCTAGCACCAGGGTAGACTGGAAGGGCGGGGTGGGGGAGCAGCCATTGTCTATAAGTCCAACCTAGAGGTTACCAGGTGCTATTTGGTGGTAAGGCCAGGTCTAGAGGCACTCCATGTGTCGATTGGGGCCAGGGAGTTACCGCGCTCTCTGTAACCCAGCCACTTCCCTTCCGGAGCTGGCCGACTTTGTCTCCGCGGCACTGTTGGGATCCCCGAGGCTTCTGGTCTTGGGTGATTGCAACGTGCATGCCAGGGCAGAGACCACTGGGCCAGCTCTTGAGTTCTTGGAAACCATGGCTTCCTTGAACATGTCCCAACATGTCATCGACCCCACCCACGTGAGTGGCCATACACTGGACCTGGTTTTTTCCACCAATTGCAGCGAGTGTGGTCTGGTGGTGACTGACCTTGTGTCGGTCCCCTTGTCATGGTCAGATGACCATCTGGTAAAATGTAACCTCTGAATGGCTCTCCCCCGTTGCAGGGAGCAGGGACCTATTGCTATGAGAGATGTTACGGCTGACCTGGCTGGTGCTCCTGTTGAGACTCTGGTTGACGGCTGGATCACCACCGCCTCCAGGGCTATAGACACAATCGCACCTAAACGCCCTCTCCAACGCAGAGTCCACCCGGCGCCCTGCTTTAACCAGGACCTCCGGGTGCTGAAGTGGTTTAGGAGACGGCTAGAGTGCAAGTGGAGGAAGGACCCGACGGATTACAATTGGATAGCTGTCAAGGTAAAGGCTGCTGTTCGTACATACTTCGCTAATCGGATAAGCGAAGCTTCCAACCAGCAGGCGGAACTATTCCGTATAGTTTGCGACCTATCCGGAACTGGTCTGAGTGACGGACCTCCCCCTGGTATCTCACTGGACCAGTTTGCAGCATTTTTTAAATCTAAAGTGGAGGCCATCTGCCAAGACCTCTCTCCTTTTTTGAATACAGTGAGTTGAGCAGAGATGTCCAGCGCTCCGTCTTGCCCGGTAACTTTCAACACCTTTCAGCCTGTAACACCTGGCACTGTGGCCAAGGTGCTTGACCACTGTTGAGCCACCACCTCCTCCCTTGACCCTTGCCTGGCCTGGCTAATCAAAGCAGCCAGGCCAATAACAACAGAATGGGCCACAGCAATAATAAATGGGCCTTTCCTTGAGGGCAGGGTTCCTCCTGCCCTCAAGGAGACACTCATTAGGCCCATAAGAAAGAAACTGAATTTGGCAGCGGATGAAATTGGCAATTATAGGCCCATCGCCAATGTTTCTTTCATGAGCAAAGTGGTGGAGAGGGTGGTGGCCGACCAGCTTCAGGCGTTTTTGGATGAAACAGATGCCTTGGATTCATTTCAGTCGTGTTTCAGGCTGTGCCACAGTACAGAAACGGCATTGGTCGCCCTGTACGATGACCTGTTGAGGGAGGCTGACAGGGGTAAAATATCTCTGTTGGTCCTTCTCGACATCTCCGTGGCCTTTGACACTGTCAGCCATGGTATCCATCCCTCTGAGATGGGAATTGGCGGCTTGGCGCTTGCCTGGCTCCGTTTCTTCTTGGGGGACCACCCCCAGAGAGTGCAGCTTGGGGAGAATGTCTTGGCCCCGTGGAGCCTCAATTGTGGGGTCCCACAGGGGTTGATTATCTCCCCAATGCTGTTTAACATCTATATGAAATTGCTGGGCGGGGTCATCAGGGGTTGTGGGGCATCGTGTCATCAGTATGCTGATGACACACAGCTATACATCTCCTTTCCATCAACTGCAGGTGATGCCATTCTGTCCCTTCAGCGCTGCCTGGGGGCTGTACTGCAATGGATGCAGGAAAATGGGCTGAGGCTAAAACCAGACAAGACGGAGGTCCTGAGGGTGGGCGCCCCCATTATAGGAGGTTTGGGGGACTCCCTCTCGTTTGGGGGGATGACCCTTGCTGCAAAGAGTGGGGTCCGCAGCCTGGGGATCCATCTGGACCCGGCGCTCACCATGGAGTGTCAGGTGGCGTCGGTGGTCTGCACCGCCTTTTTCCACCTCTGGTGGATAGCCCGGCTGTGCCCCTATCTCGATGTGGGGGCACTCACCACCTTGGTCCATGCGCTTGTAATCTCGAGACTAGACCACTGTAACGCGCTCTACGTGGGGCTACCTTTGAAGTTGACGCGGAAACTCCAAGTGGTGCAGAATGCAGCGGCCTGACTCCTTAGCGCAGTGAGAAAATTCAATCATATTTCTCCTATTCTGGCCGCGCTGCATTGGCTGCCCATTCGGTTCCGCGTTGACTTTAAAGTTCTGATGCTTACATATAAAGCCCTAAATGGTTTAGGACCTCGATACTTGGCAGAACGCTTACTCCCACCTAGTTCTACCCATGTCACCCGCGTAAGCCAGGAGGTGAGGCTGAGGTGCCTGACGCCGAGGGAGGCCCAGAAGGAAAGAACTAGAAACCGGGCCTTCTCGGCGGTGGCTCCTCACCTCTGGAATAACCTTCCGCCGGAGAGTCGCGCTGCACCCTCGCTGGGTACTTTTAAGAACCAACTAAAAACATGGATGTATAGGCAGGCCTTCCCTTCCAGTTAATTCCTGACCTCTTTCCTTTTTTCCCCCTCTTTATTTGATTTATTTTGTATTTTTCCCATCTTGCAGAATCATTTAATTAATTAATTGTTATAAATTTTTCTTAAACTGGTTATGTTTTATGTTGTAAGCCGCCTAGAGTGGTTGAAATGACTAGATAGGCAGGGTATAAATACAATAAATAAATAATTAATAAATAAATTATGGGGGGTATTATAGCGCTGGATTATGGAGAAAGCCAGAGAGTTCCAGAAAAACAACTACTTCTGCTTCATTGACAACGCAAAAGCCTTTGACTGTGTGGACCACAAAAAACTATGGTAACTTCTTAAAGAAATGGAACTGCCTGACCACCTTATCTATCTCCTGAGAAATCTATATGTGGGACAGGAAGCAACAGTTAGAACTGGATATGGAACAACTGATTGGTTCAAAATTGGGAAAGCAGTACCGCAAAATTGGGAAAGCAGCACAGCAGTATGGCCGTATATTGTCTCCTTATTTAAGTTATATGCAGAATACATCATGCGAAAGGCTGGACTGGAGGAATCCCAAACCAGAATTAAGATTGCTGGAAGAAATATCAACAACCTCCGATATGCAGATGATACCTCTCTGATGGCAGAGAGGAGGAATTAAGGAACCTTGTAATGAGGGTGAAAGAGGGGAGTGCAAAAAACGGTCTGAAACTCAACATCAAAAAAACTAACATCATGGCCACTGGTCCCAACAGCTCCTGGCAAATAGAAGGGGGAGATATGGAGGCAGTGACAGATTTTACCTTCTTGGGTGCCATGATCACTGCAGATGGAGACAACAGCCACAAAAATTAAAATACGCTTCTTCGGAGGAAAGTGATGACAAACCTAGCATCTGAAAAAGCAAAGACATCACCTTGCCAACAAAGGTCTGCATAGTCAAAACGTTCCAATAGTTTTTCCAGTAGTGATGTATGGAAGTGAGAGCTGGACCATAAAGAAGGCTGACCGCTGAAGAATTGATGCTTTTGAATTGTGGTGCTGGAGGAGACTCTTGAGAGTCCCCTGGACTGCAAGGAGAACAAACCTATCCATTCTGAAGGAAATCAAGCCTGAGTGCTCACTGGAAGGACAGATCCTGAAGCTGAGGCTCCAGTACTTTGGCCATTTCATGAGAAGAGAAGACTCCCTGGAAAAGACCCTGATGTTGGGAAAGTGTGAAGGCAAGAGGAGAAGGGGACGACAGAAGATGAAATGGTTGGACAGTGTCACCGAAGCTACCAACATGAATTTGACCAAACTCCAGGAGGCAGTGGAAGACAGGAGGGCCTGGTGTGCTCTGGTCCATGGGGTCACAAAGAGTCGGACACGAATTAATAACTAAACAACAAGAGCAATGTATATTTTATTTGTAACACTGTAATATTATTTTACCTCAGTGAGAATTGAAGTTATTCAGAGTTTAGTTGGTGCCCTTAAACCAAACATTCTGGTTTGGGTCAAATTATATTTACCCTGTAACCCATGAACATTTTCCACAGGTATTCAATACAAATTATAGATACTAAAAGGAAACTGACATTGACCGAATCCTGCTAATTGACCCTTCTCTTAAAACTAAAAACAAAGTATGTTGCTATAAAGATAGAGTTAGCCTTCAGATATTCATATTCACAGAAACTTATGAAGGAGGGACGAATTTTAAATGCAGCATTTGCACTCTTGCCAAGTTTGGAGTGTTCTAAATTGGTGTGGCTAATACAACCCACAGAACACGAAGCGGTGGAGATGGGTAGGAGCAAGAAACTTTGCCTTTGCCTTGAAGGCAAGATGTTGAGAACACTGTGGATCAGCATTTCGAGAGCACAATTTCCTCCACCTCCACTGTTCACTTTAACACTCCATAACAGAGTCGTATATTTCTCCCCCATAAACTATACAACTTCTAGTAATTATCTTGTGGCAACCTGAGGGACAAGTGTTGTAACACTTGCTTCCTTTGTAACATTAGGAACATTAACTTCCACTGGAGCAGGAAATTTGGTCCCCTTCGACTCGTAGGGCTCAAATTGTCAACAGCCCTTTTTAGAGATGCTGCCTAGGAAGGGGTCAGAGCCATCATTTCCAACCTGCCATCAAGCTCAGCACTGTGGAATTACTCTTTCTCTCCATTTCCAAAACTCCCTGCCCTTATACGATCTTCACTCCTGACTCTCCAAGGTCAAATGCCGACAAGAATCTGCCCAGCATTAAATGTTCTCTGTCCAGCTCCAGCAACTTCCTGCTAATTACTGTCGTCACACTTCCTGGTCCAACAAGCACCGAATGACTTTGCAGCCTCTCAAGTGGAAGAGGTTGCCTGGCTGTGCAATATAGGTCATCGTGTTGGCAGTTGCTGCTTGATAGAAGACAGCTTTGGAAGGTAGCTGTTTGAACATGAAGGGCATTCTGAGGTAATTAACTGATACACCCAGTATGATTCATGTGATAGCACTAAAGGGGAGGGGGGAGAGAATAAGGACTAGAAGACATGAAGCTTATAATTTACCATGTTAAGGTTCATCATTTTTTCCAGCCGGTACAGAGTTTGCATTTTCTTGGCTTGGGATGCTACAATTTATCAAAGGCAAGAATAAGTTGTGCCAATAAATAATTAACATGGATTTAATACAACCAGTTACACGTTCTGCCCATTATTTCCCAAGGGTAGCAGATGTTAAACTTTTTAGGTAGGGTCAACATCACTTCTGGTTTGCCACAGAGTCCCAAGCACAATATTAGTTGCTCACTCGTAATGGCAGATGACCTCTGTCGTGGTCAGATATAAAACTCAGAGCCAACCCTACAATGAGACAAGGGGAAATGAACACCTCAGACAATCGTGGCAACCTCTGCCTGTTCATTTGTGTTAGACTGTGGGACTGCATGAGCCAAGGATCAAGTGCCCTGTTCTCTCACAACCCCTAAACTGGCCCAACAGTATGGAAGTAGGTTTCAACTGGCCATCCCACCTTCCCTCCTTTTGCCATACCTTGTTGCCTCCTGTTCTGCAAAAATGTGCTGGGCTGTTCTTGCCAGCTCTGCATGAAGGCACACTGGTCACATCAAGTGGCCACTCCTTCTAGATACAGGGCATGGATGGGAAGCAGGGTGGCAGCAACACAGAGGGGAAACTGGGGAACAAAGTGCTGGGGGAAGGTGCAGTGGCAAGGTGAAATATTTGGGGCTAGTAAAGAAGGACAGCCGTGAAGCAACAGCAGCAGAACAGCCAGGTGGAAAGGGTGGCACCACCGACCGCTCCTGACATCCTGGTGCTTGAAGTGGCTTCCTCAGTCTGTCTCACAGCAGAGCTGCTGCCAACTTCAGTATGGAATGGAAGAGGGTGTACACCATCTTGCTCTATAGTTCAGGCAGTAAATGTCTTGGGCTCACCTGATATAAACCTTATGAAGGCACTTATTTTCTGTAAGTGGTTAAATACACACCTATCTATCTGCCTACCGACCCATATACAGATAACCTTTCAATGCAAACAACACAAAGATTGTTGTTGTGGGTTTTTCGGGCTCTTTGGCTGTGTTCTGAAGGTTGTTCTTCCTGACGTTTCGCCAGTCTCTGTGGCCGGCATCTTCAGAGGAATAGAGTAGGAACACAGAGCATGGACAGAGTTCCTACTCCAGTCCTCTGAAGATGCCGGCCACAGAGACTGGTGAAATGTCAGGAAGAACAACCTTCAGAACATGGACAAAGAACCCGAAAAACCCACAACAACCATCAGATCCCAGCCATGAAAGCCTTCAAGAATAACCGCAAAGATTCATCAGGAACTAATAAAAGAGAAACTCATTGCACAAGTCCCCTTTCCAACCACAAGTAACCCTGTATTCTACAGTATCTCCAGATATGAAAACTTGCAGCTGCATTTGCCCACCACCTCAGCACCAGCAAAATCATGTTATTGTTATATCAGGGAAAGACAGGAGTGCTACTGAGAGGCAAGCAAACCATGTTGTTTCAGCTCAGGAGGAAAACAGTGGACAAAACGATACTACTGATTGTTTTGCACATGCAAAAATGACACATTTGAAGACATGTTCTAGCTGTAGAGGGTCTCCATGTGAACAAGAAGACCTGGTTTTTCATTATTCTTGCTTGCTTGGGAAGACTCTTCAGGGGCATAAGATACTCTTTTCTTCACTCACATTGGTTTGGCAAAGCAACAACAAAGGGGCGAAGTTAGGCCACTCCTTTCCTCACACATTTAAACAACACACTTTGTACACATTTCAGTAGAGCTGAGGAGAACTAGGCAACACCCAGACATCTAAGGGCATCTGGGCCGACTGAAGTTGTCTAGCAACTATACAACTGTGCCATATTTACACTTCCTGAGATTCAATGTAGGCTGAATAAAAGTAAAAAGTGGCTGAGTGAAAGAACAAAGACTGGCAGAACTTGGCATCTTCTTTTGCCCACGCTTACTCTGAGATTTGGGCAACTCCTTACTGACATTCAAATTAACCAATTTTGAAATGCGGGCATTTAATCACTGTATTTATAGGCACTATAGCTTGATAGGGATCTGTTTGATCTGTTTATATAGTTCATTTACCAAAAAAACACCCCAAAAAACCCCTCATGCCCAGTGATCTTATCTGATTATTTAAGGTGTCTGCCCTTGCCGACTTTCTGCCCTACATAACACTTTTCTGGTTGGTATTTGCATAATGTCCCCACTTGTTTTTTTCTGGGTTTCCCAAATAGAGAGTACTCAGAAGTGATTTACCTTTCCCTTCCCCTGGGGCACCCTAGGACTGTGCAGCTTGCCCAAGGCTACATAGGGGATGCATAGTGGGGAATCAAATTCCCCGTCTCTGGCTCCACAGCCAAATGCCTAACTCACTGTTAACAGAGTTATATTGTTACTATACACTATGTGATATGGATAAATCCAAAACTGCAGAGTTAGAATAAATCTTTCCAAAGGCATGTACACCGCCATTGGTTGTGACACCCTGCACAGTAGAGAATCTTGATATTTATTTGTCTCCACACTATTTGTTCAAGTTCATCATAAGTTTTTTCAGGCATGAATGTAGTACACGTAATTCAGAAAATTCCTAAAATACATATACTGCAACCTTTATGGCTTGAACTCAGCATCTAATCCAACAAGTAGTTATTGGAATGATTAACTAATGAATAGCCTTCTCCCATCAGATTGTTTAATAAATATAAACTATAACACTGAAGCCAACAGAGGTTGAGGCTCAGTGTGTTATTCTGGATTCAAACTAAAATACGTAGGCTGAAGTATACTGCAGAAGGTTTTCTGTCACTGTGAAAACCAGCATCTGATTTTTGTTTTGTTTAGTGCTGTTGATGGTGGTTACTTTCAGAAAAGGGGATCTGCATTCTCTGTTCACTTCCAATTTTCATAGACTTGGAAATTCTGCCTTTCTGAAAGTCAACTACTGCATCAAATGAGTATTTGTTCATAAGAGCAGAACAAATCCATATTATCCCTTCATTTTCTTTAGAACTACCATGGCTGGGGTAAACAGCATTTTTAGCAAAAGCACTTTATGCCTGAAATCTCGATCATATAATTAATTTAATTCAGCTAGGATATAATGAGTATAATGTGGTAGGTAAATTGGCTCAAGAACCCTAAACAATGGATTATAAATAGAGCTGGAAAGTTCTTCGGGGGGTTTAACTGAGTCCTATCTTGTACATTTTCGAAAGGAAAGACATTGAGAAGTATAATTAAGCAAACTGGCAGAGCAGGGATCCACAGTCCCCGCGCTTTCAAAAATTATTAGAAAGGCTTTCCCAATAGTACTGAGGGAAAGAAAGCTGAACTTCTTGCAACACAGACATTTCGCACACTTTGCGATGGCAAGCAAGACAGTGTAACCAGATGTGGATCTGTAGCCCAGGACATTTTGCTACCTGAAGAAAAAGGCAAGGCTAACTCCCTTCACTCTCTTGTATAGAAGATAACCAGACTGGTGATTAAATCTGGCTTTGGTACAGGCAACAGGGTATGACCTTCCACCTCACTAGTGGGTAACAAGCTGTTTTAGGTGGTACAGTATCCAAAAGGCTCAGGAAGAATGGGCGGAAAACAAGGTTTGGTAATACCTTTATTGCAACCAACCAAAATGTCACACAAGTATGCACGTTTTCAATATCCTTGTTGACATTCATGACAGTTAGTTGACTTTCTTAACATTTTGGTTGGTCTTAACAAGATCATTATTCCACTTTTTTGTTTTTACTCATGGACATTGTATCTACCTTTTAAAAAAAAAATCTCATGATGATGACTCTCGATGTAGTTGTGGATCCCTTGAAATGGAGGGAATTTCCTCTTTAAACAAGCATTTGTCACACAAGGAGATGGAGAATGGAGGCATGGGCTCAGCTCTAGACTAAGCATATTCTATTGTGACAAAGGTTTTTGAAGCCAAAGTATTGTGAAGATACATCTGAACAAATGACTGTTGCTGCATCTGTATGCGGGTAGAGAACCTGTGGCCCTTTATCTCTTGTTGAGGAACAGCTCTCATATCCATTTGGCTGATGGGAGCTAGAGCCCAACAGGAATGGAGGACAACAGGTTCCACATCCCTGACCTACAGTCCTCTCTAGTGAGCAGCACAGACAGGTACAAATTCCTGCAAAGGGGTATTGTTTTGCAAGACACTTTTTCACATTGCTTCAGCATTTATTTTCAAATGGCTACGGTCATGAAAGTACATGAATTTCTGAACTGCTGTCTGTCAGCTAATCCATACTTCATTCTGAATCTCTTTTTAAATAAAATATTCTCCTGTCACTAATGCATTCTTATAGTTTATCACCGCATGGTAAAGGATTAACATTCTTCTCAACCTGCAGTCAATATGATACAAAGGAAAGCAAGATAAATCTATTAAAATTCGGTGTAAAATAAATGGTTTTTATACTGAAATTTAATACATTTATCTCACTTTTGCATGTATCATGTCAAACTATGATGTTTCCTATCAAGAAACATGGTTATCGATCACTTTTAATGGTGGCCATCAATATTATCAAAACTCTGAATAAGCTTTTAACCTAAATCTTTTTTGGAGATATCAAAATCAATTCTTATTTTTAAAAGAATATTTTATCCCACAAAATTTAAAGGCTACTTGAAACATATGAGATGTGTGTAATTCATTACAGACACATTCATATTTAATATCTTCATGGCAGTTGACAGTATTAAGGGAAACGGTAACTCAAGAAATAAGAGAACATTTTCAGCAAAATGACGTTACCAACAAACCTATTCATCTTACCTTGTGTGCCTGACGCCACAGCAGAATCGAGATGGCCACCAGGGCTTCTCTGTCTGCATTGCTTCAAGCCAACCAGTCTGCCCCAGGGGGCTCCTATACCTTGAGCAGTGGCTCTGTATAGCTGTCCTACATGGCTCCATTTTAGGAAGAAAACACCCTCTCCCGTTGCACAGCCATCTGACATGAAGCTTCTCAAGTGGGCAGGAGCCTATCTGGAAGAGGCAAGGTTGGAACTCTACAACTATTGACTGTTGCTGGTCCTGGCCTCTGCAGGGTTCGAATGAACCCTGTCCCTATGGAGAGTAGGCGGAGCAAGAAGGAGACTGTGTGTAACGAGCAACGCTTAGCGCTTGGATGGATGCAGCACAAGTATTTGTAGGGGAGTGAGCAAGAAGCATGAATGCTGCCACCTGAATGTTCTGGGAGTGCTCACTCCCCCCCCATAACTGTGGCGATTTTCAACCTTCCCCAGTTGTGATTGCAGTGGTTTTCTGCCTGTCCAGGGACGATTTGTTCTGCTCTAGACAACCCAGTTTGCATTCCGAATGCCAAGAATGTCTGTGTTTGTCCAACAGCAGCAACACTAGAGAGCTCATCGGTCAGTGAGAGCAAGTGCTTCCCCTGTGTGGCAGGCCCTGTGCCTCACTATTAGGAGGGAAGATTGCTAAAAGTATACAGTGGTGCCTCGCTTAACGAGTGCCCCGTTTAACGAAAAAATCGCATAGCGATGGCTTTGTTGCCATCGCTTTTGCGATCGCACAACGATCTTGCCTATGGGGAAAAATCGCTTTGCGATTTTTCCCCATAGGCACCATTTTCCCCCAGCTGAGCGGCGGGAACTTTGAAGCCCCGCTGCTCAGCTGGGGGAAAATGTCGGCAGTGGGCTGCGGCCTCGGAAGGACCCCGAAGCCACCGTCCCCTGCCGACAATTCCCTTCCGAGCTCCGGGGACAGGCTGGGGGGTGGACCGGGGAGCTTGAAGCCTCTCCGCGCTGCTTACCCAGGCTGTTCTCGGACTTCCAGAAGTCCGGGAACGGCCGGGGTAGGCGGCGCGGAGAGGCTTCAAGCTCCCCGGTCCACCCCCCAGCCTGTCTCCGATGCCGGTAGCCTCCCCGCGCTGCCTACCCAGGCTGTTCTCGGACACCTAGGTGTCCGAGAACGGGCTGGGTAGGCAGCGCGGGGAGGCTTCAAGCATCGGGGACAGGCTGGGGGGTGAATCGGGGAGCTTGAAGCCTCTCCGCGCTGCTTACCCAGGCCGTTCCCGGACTTCTGGAAGTCCGGGAACGGCCTGGGTAAGCAGCGCAGAGAGGCTTCAAGCTTCCTGATTCACCCCCCAGCCTGTCCCCAGAGCTCGGAAGGGAATTGTCGGCAGGGGACGGTGGCTTCGGGGTCCTTCCGAGGCCGCAGCCCACTGCTGACATTTTCCCCCAGCTGAGCAGCGGGGCTTGGATCCGAGCCGCGGCAGCTACCCCAGCCATGGCCGGACTCTAGGGAGTCCAGCCATGGCTGAGGTAGCCGCTGTGGGTCAGATCCAAGCCGCGGGGGGAGAGAGAAAACCGGATAATCCGTTCCAATTGGAACGGATTAACTGGTTTTCAATGCATTCCTATGGAAAATGGTGCTTCACATAACGATGTTTTCACATAACGTTTTTTTTCTGGAACCAATTAACATCGTTATGCAAGGCACCACTGTACTTTGGACAGCACAGTGCAACCTTGTTTAGTAAAGGAAGACGTGTGAGGCAGGCCCAGCAGTCTTATCTTGCAGCACGGTGCCCTCTCTTGCCATGTTGATCTATGCTGGGTACCCTGTCCTGCCACACCTAGGTGGTACAGCAGCTTGGGCTTGGGTTACTATGGGTTGTGCAGGTTTTCTAAGAGAGGTACCGCAATTACACTGGTAGAAAGCTCCACCAATAAATCAGAGAGAGAAATTGCATTATACCTAGGACACTGGCATATTTTTAACATGCCAGCCTAGCATACCTACCATATTCTATAGCCTTCATCACATTTCAAGTCTAGGATTGTGTCATAATTCTATTTCATAATCTTAAATATAGCCAACCATAGTGTCTCATAGACTTACAATGATCAAGCATATTAAGCAATTCATGATGCTTTGCAGAGAACAATATAAATATCCTCAAAATCTCAAGGATTCCAGTAAATTCTAGCCTTTCATATATACATTTAATTCAGTATGTTTATTTTATTTTAATAGAGTGTTGTTATTTTTCCAAAATGTGTCAATTGGTAGTAACTTTAGGCATTTGGTCCTTCAGTGAATAAGAAACAGAAGAAAATGGGTCATTTGAAAAGGAAAACTGATGAGACGTGGCTGAATGAAGGAAAGGCCAGAAGGTGCCAAACACAGGAATGAGAAAGGCCTAAAAAGTTAAACAGAAGATAACACTCTGCTTTGTGTAACAAGGGAAACCTCTGGCCCATCAGCCTAATTTTGTCCACATAAACCTCCCATTTGATGGCCTGGCCACAGTAGGAAATTGGATGTGATCTGCTCCACACAGAAAAGGTTCCAGTTTTCAGTGTGTTATATTTTAACTCTTATTTGAGGGATCCTTCCATCCATGGGGTAAGGGTCCTCTTCTCCCATGTTCCACACAGACCAAGATTTACTCATGAATAGGTTTGCCTGGTTTAAGGAAGCAGCAGCAACAGCCAAGAATAGCTGCAGCGTGAGAGGAAAACATTGGGGAGATGGAAGAGCGGTAAGCCCCTGTAACATACAGCCCTGCTCTCACCAGTCCGTCATAGCTAGGCAGTGGAACATCAGCCAATGAGGGGATGGAGGGTGGTGCAGAAGGGGGAGGAGCTGGAATATATATAGGGGTGTGTGATGTGTGAGAAAGATTGGCCCACTACAGCCCCCTTTCTTCTCAGCTGGAGCTCTCTTGGGACAATGCTTCCTTGTGGGGCAGAGACCAGGGAGTCAACATAGTCCACTTACTCATCTTTTCTTGTGGTCACCATTCCTTTTTTTTAAAAAAGTTGGCAGCATGTCAAAATGAATCTATCATGCACCATACCAGAATTTTCCTGTGTTGGTTAGGGATTTTTTTTTTAAAGAAGATGTCTCCATTTCAATACCACAATCCAACAAATGGGTCACATTTAATGCTGTCCACACTTCCATTTTGGTGCAATCTAACTGTATACACAGGCTAAACGAAGAGCTATTTAGGATCATGCTGAATCATACTAAAAAGAATGCATGCCATACCACTGTTCCAGAAAGGTGTGCAACAGCTCTTAAAGGAAAAGGATGGATCAAACCAGATAAAAACACATCTGAACACCATCATTTGACTCAATCCAAACCATCAGCTATCTATATATCAATCCATATGCCACAGTAGACAGCCTCTGTGTGTGGCACTGTTGGTGAGTTCCTTCCTGCATAGGGTATAAGGAAAAGGAACAAACCTGACCATGTAGTCAAATTAGGTTTGTAAGCCCAGGCTGAGCACAAATCGTTGGAACTCAGTCAGCATCTGCAAGCACCAGCTGATAATGTTTTGCTCCTCTTCCTCCCTCCTACCCACATAAGATGAGGGAGGAGAAATAGGGACAACCTTTAGACAGTGTTTGCTAGTCCTAACTGAGAGCACTTTATTCCCCTTCCCCTTTTCCTGCATGGGGAAAATGGATGTAATATTTTCCAGGCAGCACGTGCCAAAAACAGGCAGTGAAGACCAGTCCAGTTTCACATACACAGCAATTGCCAGTGAGTCACACAAGAAGAATTTAGAGGCCACAGCCAAGTAGGGTCACACCAGAAATCACTAAGGGCCCAACAGGGAACTAGCAGGAGCATGAAAGAAAGACAAACCAAGCTGGGCAAAGGGTGTTCGCCAGGAGTGCAGGAGCCGGGAGAGAACACAAGGCAGATCTCTTTATTGCCCTCCACTCTTTGGTCCAGCTTTATTTGTGTGAGTCCTTCTAAGTTCCAGTTAATTCCCATGTCCGTTGTTGGTGGCTGGCCCTGAAGATGCCAGTTGCTTGTCTTTCAAGCTCTTTGCTAACACCTTGAATCTTCTGCGCTGTTTGGAGCCTGAGGGTGGCTAGTCCATCAGACTCTGATTTTCCTGTAGAGGCACTGAGTTCTCCTTGGCATGGTTGGATTTGACTTCACCCTCCTGTGTCTCTGAGAGGACTGAGCCTATCAAGTTCCTCTACTTTCCTCCTGCTGGGACAGGACACCTTGGTTTTCATCCTCCAAAGAGGAGCAATGCACGATAAAGGGGAAGAGAAGTGACGTCAGCTCCCAGACGTAGCATTGCATGGCCAGATGCTCCTGGTGTCACCTGGCCCAAAGAGGGAATCTAGACCTGCATGCTCATTTTTTATTTCCCACCCTGGTCCAGTTTGCCCAATCCAGGACTGGACTAGCCACCGGACTAGGTACCTGAATTATTTTTGCTGTCTACTGATGCATGCTGGTGATGGACTCAAGAGAAGACATCAATGGTAGGGGATTGGAATTCTCCCCATGTTCTAGTTATTTGGCTTCTCTTTGGTTTTTTGAAGACAGGGCAATGTGTCCCCCCCCCCTCTTTATTTCTCTATATGTGTGGAGGAGGGAGAGGGCATTTTCCATGTCAGATTTATTTTTAAAAAATAAATTGTGTTATCTGGAGAGTTTGCTGTGGATTGCCTGCCTTACCTCTGTTTTCTGTAGCATTTTAAGCATTGTTTAGGGCATTTGGATGAGTGCCAGGCATAACTTGAATTTGGGGGGGGGGGGGACAAAAAAGAAGAACCAGAGACAGCTGGTCCCTTTCATATTTAACAAATAAATCAGTGCCCAAAAGACCTGAAATTGAATGAGGCACACACCCACTAAAAGGACCTGAAACAAATCTGACCCTAAAGTTTTCCCTAGGAACTATCCCTAGAGAATCGCCCAGTGCGAGTCAGCTGTAAGACCGAAAGAATCAAGAATATTTCTGTTAATTTCTAGAGGAACTCTCAAAACAAACAAAAAAGAATTTGGGAAACATTGGTATAAGCACGTTCAAATGGGAACAGTATTTTGTTTGTTGATGTTGCTAAATCTGTAAATATTGTGATTGATATCTGACCCCAAAAGCTGGAAATGGTATAATCTATGGAGTGTCTAGTCTAGTAAAGAATATAGAGGAGGCTTCTTCCTAGTTGAGAAAACTTATAGCAAAATGTGGCCTTGGTCTCTTCTGGCAGAATTTAAAGTCTAAGATATTTTAATTAAAAGAAACTCAGTAAGCAGACCTAAAAGAAGAAGAGGAAATGCACCCATTCGTTAGGATTGCTTCTAGACATAAAGCTCATGTAAAAAAATCAAACTTTTCCCACAATCTTATTGGGGTGCGTGCGTGCGTGCGTGCGTGCGTGCGTGCGTGCGTGTGTGTGTTTTCATTGATCCTGTTAGAAATGTATCCCAGTTAATTCCAGAAAAGTGAAAGCCAAAGCTACACTTAAAAATAAAATTTTACACGGCCTCCTCACTCAGCAGTGACTCTGAGTTCTGATGTGGTGGTCCTTTGCTCTTCAATGGGACTCCAACAGATTAAAAATAGCTGATGCACTGCTGCTTCCTCCCAGCCCTCCCAGCCCCAGAAGATATGGGCTCTGTTGGCTCACTGAAACAACTTTTAAAGAGTGTAGATGTTTTCTAGGGATATGGAGGGCAGGATAAGCTACTTCCTGCTGTGACCACAACATGTATGGCAGCACTTCAGCATATCCTCAAGGGAGGACAAAGTACTTTTCATAGGCAGAGTGTCAGAAGTTCCCTCTCATACTCTTTAAAAGTAGCTCGTGTGTTCTCTTTTTTTCTAATCATTTTTGTCTGCGTTTGTTCCGGAAATAGTTTCTCTTAATATTATAAACAGTGTTGGTTCTGATTCAGAGGGGTGGCCTGGAAAAGGCTGTATCTGTATGCTCATAAGCACATCTTAAGTCTGAAAATCCTTTGTATGTTTGTTTTGTTTTGTCTTTATAGTGATAACATAATTAACCAGCCCCAAAACAGTCATTAATAAGGATAAATTCCTAGCATTTCAGTAAAAGAGAACCAACAGGACTAAAGGGAAAGTCTGAAAAGTGCTGGGACTTTATAAATTATATAAATAAAAGAACTGTGTTTCCTTCTCTGAGGCAGTTTAAAAATTTTCTTTTTTGCTTTATGAGATGCTGGACTTTTTTCAGAAGGAAGAAAGAAGTCTATCTTTTGCTGCTCTTCACCTAGACCAGAAGAAAAGTCCTCATTCGTCCCAAAATTCTGCTTCTGTATAAGCTGTATTTTTCCTATACTTTTGATTTCTGTCAAGTTTTATCTTTTTTTGAGCCTCTTTTAAAAACTCTCATTAATTTTCTTGATTCTTCCATCTTTGGGCTGACTGAAGAATAGAAGAGGAACCAGGCTGGATCAACCCACAAGTGTTTTGCTCACTAAGTGGCCAAACAGATGCCTCTTTGATTTTCAGCCCAACAATGTTCTGTGCATCATCCAGAGCTTGGAAAAGCTTTTTTAAACTACTGTTCTGAGAATCTAACTATGCTGCCTGGGGATCCTGAGAGTTGTAACTTTTCCACTCCCTAACAAGGATTACAGCAAAATGCCTTGTTAACAACTTCCTGGTTGAAAAAGGTTTACGATCCAATTGAGAAAAAGTGCCCTTGAATATCATGAATCTCATTCATATCAATAGGACTGGGCACACTTGATTTCCTCTGATTGTGTACAATATGTACAGCAAAATACATTATTCTTTTATTTCAACAGATTGTGAGTCAGTGTGTATTTCACTCCCATCAGTCATCTGGAAACACACACATTAAATAGAAATGTCACAGAGACAGCAATCTTCTTCTGTGGGAAGAGGTCCCACTGAGTGGGGCTGACTTCTGACATGCCTGTAGGATTGTACTGTAAGGAAATCCTTTCAAGAAACAATAGGCTGGCCCACTACAAATTTCCTGACCTACTCTGATTGTTGATGAACAAATATTAAACCAATTGTATTCAGTGCTGGACTTCTTGTCTTCTTCTTTTCTCTGCCCTGGTACTGTTTCCTATCCCCTCCTGTTGTTGCTCAAATATTTACTTAGGCCAGGCTCCCCCCCCATGTGTTTTCAGCCTACCACTCCTGCCATGCCATGCATAGCGAATGATAAGAGCTGTCATCTCAAACTTTTCTGAAGGCCCCGCCTGATTTCCTGACCCACCTGGCCCATGTGTACAGAGTTCATAAGTACACAGAATCTCTACACCATCTACACTACCTGTTTATCTCAGTTTAAAGGGACTTTAACTGCTCCATCCTCTCCAATCCTGGAGTTTATAGGACAGTGAGGTTCTTCAAATTCTGTAACTCACCAGCACAGAGCTCTAAGCATGTTATCAAACAAAAAAAAAAATCATAGAATGGTGCCATGGCAGTCAAACTAGTATCAAATAGTTAATAAAACTATGCATAGACCTATGGCGCAGAGTGTCTGGACCTTTCTTCTGTCTCACTCATTACTCTCAGAAGGACTAGAAGTGTCTTTTTAGTCTCAAACGTGCTATCTGAGCTCATTCTAAGGAAAGATGCTCACATGACCGAATATTCCTACACATCTCTGCACACAGAAAACAAGCAAATCAAAGAAAATTTTAACCCAGAAACCTCCGTGACACTTAATTTTCTGCATCAACATCATAGTAGCGCTGCTGCTGCTGCTAAGAACAGCATCCAACCACGCTTTTCCATACAAACTGGTACAAAGCCAACTACAGGTCTACCATGTGGGAGACAAAGCCCAAGGCAGAAACGTCTTTTGAAGTAATTTTATTTTTCTCTAACTCGCAAACTCTGTCTTGCAGTGTGCCCACGCCCCCTAGGGGACCAGGGGGTAAATGCAGTCATAGGGAAGGAGAGGACAAGAGGCCAGGAAGCTGGCTGACTGTTGTGTAATGGAAAAGGATAAGGACCAATAATCTGTTGTTAAGCCCCAAATGCCTTAATGAAGTGCTGCAATGAAGTATTGCCTTTTAAAAATTTCCTTGGTTTCATCCTAACGCACTTGTGCCAGTGGTGCAGAGGTGCCACTATCCAGAGTCCCAGGGATATCTGTGTTTTCTCTGTTTTTTATTACTGCCCCTTCCAATGTGCTGGACTTCATTTTCCTTAATCCTCAACAAGCACATGTTGGACAAAACTACAACTCTCATCATGGCTTCTTAACACCCTTGCTGGTGCCAGTTTGGTAGAAGCTGCTTTACCTGAAGGGCCTTCATTTTTTGCTCCAGAAGTCCTTTGTTTTTGGTGGAACACCTGGGTTTAATTCCACCCCTTCCATCATCAAATGGTAAAGTAGAAAGTTTCCAGAACTATGACTAGTAATATTTTTCTGATTCATTTCAATCTCTCTCTCTCTTCCAGTTTCTGTGAGGGTTATTTTCTGAAAGTTATGATAAATCCAAAGATCACTAGCTAGTATAATTTATAGCCTGCAATTCATTACAGATCAAAAGAGTATGAATGGGACTCCCCATCAGTCTTACTTTTCCTGTCATGAAAAACTTTCATCTCTCTTTGATGCAAACTGTGACAATCCTGTAAATGTAAATCAAGGAACAAAAGCATGCAATTATTATCCTTCAGATGGATAACTCCAACATCTTTATAATCAGGACCACATATGTTAAGTTATATATTGTCATGTGTCACCAAGTCAGAACATAACAGCATTACAAAAGAGGATAACTTTTCAAGGTGAGATACTTAAAGAGTGACTTTGCCAGTTCCACACCTTAGTGAGCTTTCGTGGCTGAGTGGGGATTCAAACCCAGTCCTTCTTAGTCTGAGTCTATCACTCTATCCACTAGACCTCACTGAATATTATTGTTATATAAGAATGGGAAAATTAGGAGTCCCCCACTTGCACTTTCTTTCAATCTGTGTGTGTGTGTGTGTGTGTGTGTGTGTGTGTGTGTGTGTGTGTGTGTGTGTGTGTATGAGAGAGAGAGAGAGAGAGAGAGAGAGAGAAGGAAGGAAGGAAGGAAGGAAGGAAGGAAACCTGATGTTACTCATAAACACAACAATCTTATAAATATAACTGCTACATGTTTACCAAGATTCTAGCAATTGTGGAGTGCAAAACATTTTGGATAAGCAGTCAATGCCTGTGGCAACAATACACAAAGCTGGGCTAACCAACTATCAGTCTACAGCAGTGGTTCTTAACCAGGGATGTGAGAAAGCATTTTTAGTGGAGCAAGTGGTAACTATTGTTTTTTTAACTTCTCGATTTATAATATAAAATTTAAGGCTGTCTCTATATAAATTTGACTCAACCATACTATGTACACACAGTTGATGTGAGTACATACATACTGGCAGATGCTATTGTGATGAAATGTATTTTTCTAATTAGAGATGGGTTATGTAGTCATGTCTTAACCATAGAGGAATCCATTTTGAGTCTGACACAGGCTAAGTTCTGGAAAATTACTAGTAGTTATTTTCAGCTTTTCTTATCGCTGCAGCTGGAGAGGAAAACACGGCAGAGTCAAAATATCTCTAACCTGAATGATAAACAATTCTTTGGTGTTGGTGGGAAAGTAGGGCGTACCCTATGCTAATTCTTGCCTTCGTGATTGGTTGAGTATGTCAGGAGGGGGCAGGTTGGAGAAATTTACAAGAGGTTGGAAAAAGTAACTCGGAGAGGGAGAAGAGAGTTTTGGGTATCTGAAAACATGGCGTTGCATTTCTTTGATCCAAGTGAAGGAACCTAATTCAACAATATGGACTGCGTAAGAATATCGTTTGTTTACCTTAGTTTATAGTTTAGATTTTGTTTTGTTTACTAGTTAATTTTTATAGAAGGTGCTGAACCGTTATGCTGTTGCTTAGAAATGAAACTGTAGAGAAATGTTTTCTTTGTTCACTTAAATAAACTCATGTTGTTTAATAATTGGCTTTTCTAGTCCTTTGAACAGAACAGTTTCCCTATAGATAATTAATTTGGCTTACGTTACCAAAATTGAGTCATTAAACAGTAAAGATGCGGTATTAAGTGGTTTCTTTTTAATAAAATCGAAACAGACTTTAAATGCAGGCTGCCAAGAGTTCATGTCCCGGGAACTGTGTTGACTCAAGCAGTTAACTCCGAACGGGGGTGAATGGAGCCTGGATTTTCCTGTTTCGTGGTTTTTGATCTCATTTATGGGACCAATAACTCACAGCTATGACCGGATGCAACAACAACAATATGATCCCCACTACTACCCACCCTAGTTTTGTCACTGTACGTGCACTCACCAGTACCACGAGAAATTGCACGAAATATACACTTTGTTGTACATAAATGTTAGTGAAGCAGGCCAATGCACAAACAAGTGCTAATTTTCTTTGTTTTCAGTAAGAATTATAAATAATTTTTTTTACACGTTATTTTATAATTTACTTAAAATGTGTAGTTAAAATTATGTCTGAATATTACTCATTTTTGTAGTAACCTTTCCCATGTTGAAATGATGCCAATGGAAAGAAAATTATGTTGCTTACAGATTCACTTCTACAACAGAGAAAGACGGTACCTAATGACCACAATGCATTTTATGTTGCAAGATATTTCAAACTCCAATCTCAAACCATCAAAGTTATTAGAACATTTCAACCATCAGCACGATGGTGAAGCTGCAGGACGTACATTTAACATCTTAAAGTCTAAGAAGGCACAATTTGATACCAGTGGTACTATCACAAAATTTGACATTGCTGCAGTTCAGAAGCCTTTGTTAGAAGGTTCTTATCAGGTGCCGTATATGTGTGCTGGGGGCGGGGGGAGAGCTTCATACAATAGCTGAGGAATTAGTAAAACTATGGGCATTGGAAAATGCAAAAAAATGTATTAGGTTCTGAAGCACATAAGAAAATGCAGCAGATTCCACTACCAAATGATGTGATTTGATTGTGCATTCAAGATATCAGTCAGGACATTTTAGTGCTGGTAGTACAAGATATTAAAGCCAGTCCTCTGAAAGTGAATATTCAATTGGAAGAGTCAACTGATGTTGATAATTGCATCAGCTATTAGTGTTCGTGTGATACATAAAAGAAAAGGACATTTTGGAAGATTTTTTATTTTGTGAGCAACTGGAATTGACAGCAAAAGGAACTGATGTTTTCAATCTCATTAAAGACTTCTTTTAAAATATCAGATACCAAAGGATGTAATAGGCTCAGTTTGCACTGATGGTTCCCCATTAGTCGTAAGCAAACATTCTGTATTTTTTGCATATATGAAGAAAGAAGTACCTCAAGTTACAAAAACATATTGCAAATAGCGCTGCCATACATTTGCAGGAAAAACTTTGCCAAAGAAGTTAAAACAACACTTACTTAACATAGTTAATTATATCCAAGGACAGGCGCTTAATCATCATGTCTTTTGTGCTTTTTTAGAAGAAATCCATGCTGACCATACTGTGCATCTTTAACAGACTGACATAAGGTGGCTCTCCAAGCAAGGTTTTTGAAATGCGTGAGGAAATTATTCAAATTCTTACTAACCAAAATTGTAATTTAGTTAAAGATTTTGAAAGAAGAGATGCAATACTTCAACTGGCCTACTTAGCAAATATATTCACTCAAGTGAATTAATTAAATATACCAATACAAGGCTATAGTAAGAAAATAATAACAGCTACTGAAAAATTATCTTTTATTTAAAAACTAAAAATTTGGATACATCCAGTCAAAAATGGTAATTACAAACTTTCCCTTTCTTGATTAAATGGTCCTGGAAAATGAGAAAAATCACAATTTTACCTGAACTTATAATACATTTGCAACAATTGAGTGCACCTCTTCATGAATATTTTTCTGTGGGAGATGTTGGCAAAGAGCAGAGATGGTCCAAAATATAGGGGGAATTGTTCTCTATTATTGATGCACCTCAAAGAAAGTGGCCATTGCCAGCCTACCTACTTCCTTGTCACTTTGCTCACATGAGTAGAAATACAGTAAATTGAAATAAGGGAAGTTCCCACTTGTGTGTAGGCAAGACATATATATCAGTGAGAACATAGATATTCCAGGGCTTATCTCATGTGTAGAGTCTACATATTCTTTTCACTTTCATCTTCGCTCGTGTGGAAAAAGCAAGACAGAAGAGAGAGAGGGCTAGCCATCCCCCTCTATCCATGTTGATGCTGATGATGTTGGGTAAGAGAATCTGATTAATGGCCGCCGTTTCTGATAATGAAGAGGGGAATCTCTCTTTAATCTCTAAAAGCCCAATCTTCAACGGCAGTCATGACCAGGTCAAACTTCAACTGGTGTTCAGTTGTTGGTTCAGATAGTGGAGTGCTGGGGGGGAGGGATGGCAAAGCTGCCACCCACCCCCACCCACTTGCTGTCAGTTAGGCCCCTGTTAGCCATACCTCCCCTACTGCTGCGGCACAGAAACACAGGCGGGGGGGCAAGGAAGGAGGGGATGACAATGGCAGTGGCCATGCAGCGGCTTATTTTGACTCACTGCTGGTTGCCTTTCATAGTTGTAGTTTTAGAACAGGTAGCCATGATAGTCTGTGCAAGCATATCAGGCAACACACAAAGCAACAGTCTTTAGGCAAAGACCTGGACATGCTCCAAGTGTCACTAAGCAGAACATAATGGGGCAAAACAATCCACCATCACTTTGCAAATGCTTTTCTTCCCCCCCCTTCTCCCTTTCTCCAGAGGTGTTCCCACACAGTGTTGGGAGGGGTGGATGCACGGGGGGGGAGGGGGGGATGGAGTGGAGAAGGGCTGTAGTAGTGGCACCAGGAGAACGTTCATGGGCATTTACTGCAATAGATAAACACATACCTGGGGACTGGGCATGTGCTGATATTCAGACAAATATGCAAAAACAGACCAAACCCGGAGTACTTTTTGTAATTCCAGAGCAACTACAGGAGGGAGCAGGGAGTCACTGAGCAGAGTAGCACAACAAAGGGTACCCCATGCAACGTTAGTAGGGTTACAAATCAGCAATTTGCAATGAACAAAGGGAAAACTAAAATAATATAGCAGACTGAACTGGTGCCATGAGAAGAGAAGGAGAGTGATAGCTGAAACCCCAAATAAAGTCTAAAATCTCCCCCTGATATTCCAACCACTGAAATACTAGGGAGGGCTCAGGTTGAGGTGGCTAGAATCCAATAGTAAGTCACAGCTAGAGTAGGCTCATTGAACCAATATAATTTATGGAGGAATTGACTCACCAAATTTGCACTGATTCCATGGGCATACTCTAATTGTGACTTACTACTGGATTTTAGCCAATACAGTACATCCAACTTTGCAGCAATCCTCAGCCTCTCATTTCATAGAACTGCAGAGAAAGACATTTTTAGTTGTTTAGGTAGCCCGTTTGTGTTCTGGAATATTCTTCTTTCTCTTTGTTCTCTCTCGCTCAGCTTAGTTTACTAAACTTTACTGAAATATCATTATATTATTAGGAGTGCCCCTATCTGGTTGTGAACATGATTGTCGTGTGAGATTTGAGTCACCCAGCTCAGGGTCTGCATAGGCATGCCCCCCCCCCAATCATAGTTTCCCCCATTAAACAGACTTTTTGTTTGTCTGTTCTACTAGAGATCCAGAAACACACAAACAGCATCACAGGCCCAGGGAGAGAGCAAGTCAGAATGTCTCCGGACAGGTGTCAGGAGTTGGCCCCTACCTGCAGGCCCTTCATTTTGCTACAGGACAGATCAAGGGACTTCTGTATGCTTCTAATTCTGAACAAAACTTTATTTTGTTATGGCAAGGGGCAGGCACAAAACTAAAAATCACTTGGCAAGCCAAGCCCACACCAAAACCATCCCAAAAAGTCACTAGGTTTCTCCTGGAAATGTTGAGAGTGGGAATTGTTGAATTAGTGGTTAGCTTCTGAAGTCCATGCTGTCATACGTGCATTCCCCACTACACACATTTCCCCTTCTCAGATTCATTCCCTTGCATCAATCGTATCATCTCATATCACTATTTCCCCCTCAACACACACTCATATGGAACTGGCCAGCTGGGAGGCGCAATGGTTTAGGTGTCAGAGGTTGGGGGCGAGATTCCTCGCTCTGCCTCCTTCACAGGGGCTGGACTCAAGTGATTCCCTAGGATGTCCCTTGCAGCTCTGCTAAGATTATTATTATAGTCGTAAATGCTTCCTCATAATGCAGTTCCTCACCATCAAAGAATCTGCTACACGTTATTTTTACTATTTCCCCCCTCTAAATATGTATCTCGACCATCCTTTCCATACCTAGCCCAGGGATGCCCATTCTATGCATATACCCTTTGCGTGCCCCCAGGTGTTCACGGCCGTTTGTATTTCCTTTCTTCTGAAAACCTCTACCATGCACCAACTTTCCGTACCCTTAGGAGTAATTCTGCCTTGCTCTGTCCATGGATCTGTGACACTGTGCATTTCTGGATATTTATTTGATTTAATTTGGAATTGTTTGGATTGTGTTCTTAGCCAGTCTATGAAGACTTTAGTATTGATGGATTTATTGAATTAGGCTGCAGTTTGAGGCACAGTTCCTTCAGTGTAAGTCTTCACTGATCTTCCTTCAAGTAGATGTTGCACTGATTTTGGAACTCGGTGGAAATGCTGACTCAAAGAGGTTTCATCTGTGGTTAGCTAATGGATGAGACCCAAGGAGTTCTCTTCAATAGCTTGTTCTCCACATTGGGAGATTGTGCCAGGGGATTCTGTGTCCTAGTCCCAGTGTTGTTCAACATCCTTATAAAGGATTTGAACTAGAGATGGGGATGAACCACGAAAATGGTGATGCATCCTGGTTTGTGGTCCATCAAGGTTGATGAACCATGAATTTCCTGCCTGTGAACCAGCGAGCCACAAGTTGATTCGGCAGGGCTGAGCCCCACCATCCCTACAGCCTGCTGCCCTGACCCCTTTCCCACTGCCCCCACTGCCTCCCTACCTTGGCTGCCACTGCCTGTGTGCACCATCCATGCTGCCACCACCACGCCAATGCTGCCACCCAATGCCACAGTCTTCACCACTGTCTGCTGCAGCCTGCACTGCATCAACCTGCACTGTGCCATGGTGGCCTCTGTTGTTGCCATCCACTGCCACCCCCCGGGGCTGCCACCACCCACCGCTGCCTGCTGCAGTGGCATTTGCTGTCACTGGCTGCCAGAAGGAAAGACACCTGCCCTTTGCAAAGATGGTAGCTTCAGCTTCCCAGCCGTAAGGGAAGCTGCAGCTGTCATCTTTGCAAAAGATGGCCCTGTTTCCCTTATTGCAGGATGCTCTTTGCTAAGCTGGCGGTGGAGAGCAGAGGCCACCATGGTGCGGCCAACAGTAATGGCAGCAGCCAAGGGAATGAGGGGAAGGGGGCAAAGGCAGGCTGTGGGGCAGGCTGCTGTGGGGTGGCTGTCTGCCTATAGGCCTGCTGATCAGCTGTTCAGAAGGCCCATATGCAGAATATGAAGAATAGGAAAGACATAGGCAAAGATGTCTCTGCCTATGGGGGGAATGAATAAAAATGGAGAAACTTTCCTCCCTTCGTATTTGTTGGGGTGTCTGTAATGGATGAATATGAAGGGATGAATACGAAATGAATCAGCAAATTGTAACAAATATCATTTTTTTAAAAAAAATGCATCCCCATGTCTGACTTGAACTAAACAGTAGAACAGACACTCATCAGATGTGTAGATGGCACCAAACTGAGAAGGACAGCTTATAGAACAAAAGGCAGAAAGAGGAGTTAGAGGGATTCTGACAGGATGGCGAATTGGGCCAGTACCTTTAAAAAAAGGAGGATTCAGCCAAAATGGAGTTCTGCATTTCAGTTGGAAATAGCAGGTGTGCAAATATAGCTTAGTTGTCACCTGCAGTGGCGGAGTATGGTAAATATAAGTAGCCATTACTTGAAACAACTTTTGGTGAAAACGAAAGAAGAAAATGCCAAAGCAGTATTGCAGTTGAACATTAAGAAGACCAAAAATCATGGCTGTTTTAAAGCTGACAATGAAGAAACTGGAATTGTTAACTATTGTATGTACCTTGATTCAGTCATGAAACCAAACTGAGACTTCAGCCAAGAAATCAGAAGATCGAGGCTAAGAAGGGTAGCAATGAAAAGATCATCAAGTGTAAGGATGTGTCACTGGAGACCAAGACCATGATCATCCACATTCTCATATTTCTGATCATCAAATTGACTCCCTAAAGGAACCCACAGGTTTGAGTTTACAACAGCTGAGCAAGGCAGTTGACAACAGGACATTTTGGAGATCACTCATGTATAGGGTTGCTATAAGTCAGAGGTGACTTGATTGGACGTAACAGCAACAGCAATACGCTAAGTATGAATCAACGGCATGATACAGGAGTTAAAAGGACTAAAGTAATTCTGGAATGCTTGAACAGAATTAGTGAGCAGAACATGCAAAGCAAATGGTATTACTCTATTCTCACCTGGAATGCTTACTAGTGGGCCTAATTCTGCACGCTTATAAAATGGAACATGCCCAGAGGACAGTGAAGCAATGTAGGGCTTTAAGATCAAGTACTAGGATGAAGAGTTGAAGAAGCTGGTCCTGTGTAAGCTGAAAATCATACAAGCAGTCATATGACAGTCATTTTCAAAGATTAAAAGGGCCATCACAGAGACAGCAGGGGGAATGTGTCTGTACTTCCTTCCATGGTTGAGACCTAAAAACAACATGTTCAGATGACAAGAAAGGTGATTTTGGCTAAAAAAAATTAAAAAAAATAACTTCCCAATGGTATTAGCTGCCTGGCAATGGAGAGCGCACTCAGAATTAGTCTCTCTTTCATTGGAGCTTAGCTCTAATTATTCATCAGAGCTTAGCTGGCTGGATAGCACAGTGGCTTAACAGAGCCAAGGGTTGGGAATTTGATTTCCCACTGTGTCCCCAGGGAGAAGAGCCTGTTTAGCCTTGGGCAAGCTGCACAGTTCCCAGAACTGCTCCCAGAGGAAGGGAAGGGTAAACCACCTCTGAGTATTCTCTACCCAGCAAACCCTAGAAAGGGTCACCCCACGTCGGAACTGACTTGATGGCACATTATTATTATTGTTATTGTTGTTGAGCAAAGGTTGATGAGCCTATTATCAATAGAGGTTGTTGTAGTTTATTTCTTGCAGAAGCAGAGCATTGAACTAGATGACTCTTGATTTCACATTCTGCTCCATGTCATTCTAATTTATAATAGTTATGTATGCATGGTGCATGCATGTGTGCACATGTGCGTGCTTCTACCAAGGTAAGTGCCCTGCTGTAAAGAGAGAATTAATGAAGGGTGCTTAGATCCACATGTCCTTTCCTCTGCTAGGCTGATGTCTGGATGCATCCCAAAAATAAACTAAGGTTACACACATCAAAGGCAAAAGATAAAGCAATCATACTTACAGTACCTCTCAACCAAGACTCTTAAAGCCATTGAAGTATGCATTGCAGCTAACAGAATGACCACTAGATGTCACAATAACCCCAATCTTGAACAGTGAGCTCCCCCACTTCTTTTCCGTATATCTGTAAAACACACACATGTCCACGCAAGCAGAGAAATTAGCATTTGGTTGCTATGTACAACCATTGTGCCACACACAAAAAGTGAAAAAAGAAGAGAGTTCAGCCTGTTTGGGTTTGTTATCTTAGATCAGAACAGGAGGAGGATTCTCCAGCAGCCTTCCTTTATCTACATGTGTTGGATTGTTACAATTCCCATCAGACCCATGCAGTAGAGCCAGTGGTTGGGAATTATGGGAGTTAGGTTGTAACACTTTTGGAGGACATGACATTAGGCAAGCTCTAGGTCATTACTTGAATTTTTGAGAAGAGCCACTCCTAGGAACCATGTGAAGACAAATTAGGGGGCCATGTTTTTGTTAATGTGCTTAAAAACTAGGCTGCTGCACATATGGAAAGTGGAAGATGACTAACAGCATTGTGGGATATACGTATTTCAAGACATTCATCTGGGACTTTATAAATACAATGTGAAATACTGTATATGCATTTTAGTACATGCATGAGAAGTGGGTTCTCTTCCAGCAGGGGCCCATAGACTCAAAACTCTGGCCGGAATCAATGGATGGAATCATCTTCTTTTCACTCTATACATTATCCCTGCTAACCTGCCTTTTCTTAATAGAGCCACAGAAAATGAATCCAGCATCCCTTGAACATATAACCCAATCCTGTTTTCCACTGTTCTGGAATAATGATAGCAATTGCATGCCATCATGTCAATTTCCACTTATGGTGACACTTTCCAGAGTTTCCTAGGTGGAGAACACTCAGAAACGGTTTACTTTCCCCTTTTTCTGGAGGTCTCCTGGGACTGTGTACCTGCCCCTGTCTACACAGGCCGGCTCTTCTCCCAGGAGGTACACTCCGAAGGTTAAGGCACAACCTCTGGATCTGCAGCCAGGTACCTAAGCCCTTCATGGATTGCTGCCTTGTCGTGGTGAAGGGGCTTGAGTAATTCAGAAAAGCTATGGGCTATGCCGTGCAGGGACACTCAAGACGGACAGGTCATAGTGGAGAGTTCTGACTAAACACGATCCACCTGCAGCAGGAACTGGCAAGCCACTCCAGTATCTTTGCCAAGAAAACGCCATAGACAGAAACAAAAGAGTAAAAGACATGGCGCTGGAAGATGGATCCCTCAGGTCTGAAGGCGTCCAACATGCTACTGAGGAAGAGCAGAGGACAAGTACAAGTAGCTCCAGAGCTAATGAAGTGGTTGGGCCAAAGTTGAAAGGATGGTCAGCTGTGCACGTGCCTGGACATGAAAGGAAAGTCTGAGGCTGCAAAGAAAAATACTGCATAGGAACCTGGAATGTAAGATCTATGAACCTTGAGAAGCTGGAGGTGGTCAAACAGGAGATGGCAAGAATAAGCATTGACATCCTGGGCGTCAGTGACTAAAGTGGACAGGAATGGGCGAATTCAGATTATCATATCTACTATTGTGCGCAAGAATCTCATAGAGGAAATGGAGTAGCCCTCATAGCCATCAAGAGTGGGAAAAGCTGTACTGGGATACAATCTCAAAAATGATACAGTGGTTTCAATACGAATCCAAGGCAGACCTTTCAGCTTCACAGTAATCCAAGTTCATGCACCAACCACCAATGCTGAAGAGCCTGAAATTAACCATTTCTATGAAGACTTACAACATCTTCTAGAACTGACACCAAAGAAAGATGTTCTTCTCATTCTAGGGGACTGGAATGCTAAAGTAGGGAGTCAAGAAATAAAATGAACAACAGGGAAGTTTGGCTTTGGAGGCTAATAGAGTTTTGTCAAGAGAACAAGCTGGTCATCACAAGCACTCTTTTCCAACAACACAAGAGGCGACTCTATACATGGAAATCAACAGATGGGCAATATTGAAATCAGATTGATTATATTCTCTGGAGAAGCTCTATACAGTCATGAAAAACAAGACCTGGAGCTGATTGTGGCTCTGATCATCAGCTTCTTACAGCAAAACTCAAGCTTAAACTGGAGAAAGTAGGAAAGACCACAGTGGAAGCGAAGAACAGATTTAAGGAACTAGATTTGGTGGAGAGAGTGCCTGAAGAACTATGGAGGGAGGCTCGTAACATTGTACAGGAGGCAGCAACAAAAACATCTCAAAGAAAAAGAAATGCAAGAAAGCAAAGTGGCTATCCAATGAGGCCTTACAAATAGCAGAGAAGAGAAGGGAAACAAAATGTAAAGGAGATAGGGAAAGTTACAGAAAATTCAATGCAGACTTCCAAAGAATAGCAAGGAGAGACAAGAGGACCTTCTTAAATGAACAGTGCAAAGATATAGAGGAAAATAACAGAAAGGGAAAAACCAGAGAACTGTTCAAGAAAATTGGAGATATTAAAGGAACTTTTTGTGCAAAAAATGGACATAATAAAGGACAAAAATGGTAGGGACCTCACAGAAGCAGAAGAAATCAAGAGGAGGTGGCAAGAATACAGAGAGGAATTATACCAGAAAGATCTGGATATCCCGGACAACCCAGACAATGTAGTTGCTGACCTTGAGCCAGACATCGTGGAGAGTGAAGTCAAGTGGGCCTTAGAAAGCCTGGCTAACAATAAGGCCAGTGGAGGTGATGAGATACCAATTGAACTATTTAAAATCTTAAAAGATGATGCTGTTAAGGTGCTACACTCAAGATGCCAGCAAGTTTGGAAAACTCAGCAGTGCCCAGAGAACTGGAAAACATCAGTCTACATCCCAATCCCAAAGAAGGGCACTGCCAAAGAATGCTCCAACTACCATACAATTGCGCTCATTTCACACGCTATCAAGGTTATGCTCAAAATCCTCCAAGGTAGGCTTCAACAGTATGAAGGCTGAGTACTCCCAGAAATATAAGCTGATTTTTGAAGGGGCAGAGGAAGTAGGGACCAAATTGCTAACATGCAGTGGATTATGGAGAAAGCCAGAGAGTTCCAGAAAAACATCAACTTCTGCTTCATTGGCTACGCAAAAGCCTTTGACTTTGTGGACCACAGCAAACTATGGCAAGTCCTTAAAGAAATGGGAGTGCCTCACCAACTTATCTATCTCCTGAGAAACCTATATGTGGGACAGGAAGCAACAGTTAGAACTGGATATGGAACAACTGATTGGTTCAAAATTGGGAAAGGAGTACAACAAGGCTGTATATTGTCCCCCTGCTTATTTAACTTACGGTATATGCAGAATACATCATGCGAAAGACTGGACTGGAGGAATCCCAAGGCGGAATTAAGATTGCTGGAAGAAATATCAAAAACCTCAGATATGCAGATGATACCACTCTGATGGCAGAAAGTGAGGAGGAATTAAAGAACCTCATAATGAGGGTGAAAGAGGAGAGCGCGAAAAATGGTCTGAAGCTCAGCATCAAAAAAACTAAGATCATGGTCACTGGTCCCATCACCTCCTGGTAAATAGAAGGGAAAGATATGGAGGCAGATTTTACTTTCTTGGGCTCCATGATCACTGCAGATGGTGATAGCAGCCATGAAATTAAAAGATGCCTGCTTCTTGGGAGGAATGTGATGACAAACTTAGGCAGCATCTGAAAAAGCAAAGACATCACCTTGCCAACAAAGATCCGCATAGTCAAAGCTATGTTTTTTCCAGTAGCGATGTATGGAAGTGAGACCTGGACCATAAAGAAGGCTAACCGCTGAAGAATTGATGCTTTTGAATTTTGTTGCTGGAGGAGACTCTTGAGAGTCAGACCCCTGGACAGCAAGGAGAACAAACCTATCAATTCTGAAGGAAATCAACCCTGAGTACTCACTGGAAGGACAGATCCTGAAGCTGAGGCTCCAGTATTTTGGCCATCTCATGAGAAGAGAAGACTCCCTGAAAAAGACCCTGATGTTGGGAAAGAGTGAAGGCAAGAGGGGAAAAGGACGTCAGAGGATTAGATGGCTGGACAGTGTCATCAAAGTTACCAACATGAATTTGACCCAACTCCGGGAGGCAGTGGAAGATAGGAGGGCCTGGCGTGCTCTGGTCCATGGGGTCACGAAGAGTCGGACACGAGTTAATGACTAAACAACAACAACACACCAAGTCAGGGTAAATATGTGACATTTTAAGGTGCCTGACAGGACAATGGCTGAAGTCCTGTTGTGCAGTTACACAGTTTACCCCTCCCCACCCCCATAAGCAATAAAGAATAAGTGGTGGGAAAACAAGGAGGATTACACAAATAGAAAGTGGGAGCAAGCACCTCCCTCCACCACCCACATCTTTCTGTTCTGCTCCATAAAATTTGGTGTTTGAGGGAAGGATATGGCAACATTAAGGCTTGGTGTGGAAGCGCCCAAGGTTGCATTTTAGAAACTTAACACATGCCATCCTAACAAGCAACAAGTGGCTTATTTTTAAAATGCAAGAATGTTGAGATTTCATATGCTGTGTTTTTGCACCACTTGGAACACTCCACCCCGCATTCCTCCCATCTTCTAGTTTAGACAGTATTTGCATTGAGATCCCATTGAAAGAAGGAAAATTTCCCCTTTCCCTTTGCATCATTTCCTGAGCAGATAGAAGTGGCTCAAGTTGCAGCAGCCTATAAGAAGTGGACCCTCTAGCCCTTCTGAAGTGAGGCTGCTCTTTTCTAACCTACAGGTGGCCCTTAAGGTTCTGTTAGTGAATGTGATTCAGCATGTGTAACTTGACTGAGGAGTGCCGGGGGGGGGGGGGGAGAGAGGAAAATAAGCTATTATGAGAAGGCCTTTCCCTTTTCCCTGCCTCATACCTCTGGCAAGACCAACAGACTACAGTAAAAAGTGAGCAACTTTATTACATTGAGGTGAGTCTAAGAGATAAAAGACACAGAAAATGTCATGCCAAGAGAACTAAAACCTTCCATTTCTCAGAGGAAGAAATAAGACCTCTATGGAGCATGCTGCTGGTGCCATTAGTTGCACTGTGCAAGTCACTAGGAATATGAATCTTTAGATTTTCCTAGTTACATTATTTGGAAGTAAGACAATTTTGGTTTTTGAATGGGACAAGTTATTAGAAGCAATTTCTGTGAAGCTTTTGCTAGCTTATTTGCCTCGTGGCACTGTGCTCACGACCTGGGGTTCAAATCCCAGGTAGCCGGCTCAAGGTTCACTCAGCCTTCTATCCTTCTGAGGTCGGTAAAATGAGTACCCAGCTTGCTGGGGGGGGGGCAATGTGTAGCCTGCATAATTAAATTGTTAACCGCCCAGAGTGCTTGAAGCGCTATGGGGCGGTATATAAGCAGCACGCTTTGCTTTTGCTTTTAATTTTCTTTTCTTCAATTTTCTTTTTCAATAGCAATAACAACTATAGTAACAATAACTATAATTCATACACACTCGATCTTGGACCAAAGACAAAAATCAGGACTACTGTGATATGGCTGTTGTCTATCTGTTGCATTATACCAACCTCATTCAACTAGTGCTGTCTTACAATTATTACTGGAGCAACATGGTACCAGACACAATAGAGTAACTGCCATTAATGCATGATTCAACCCTAAGACATTTTAGCCGGAGGAATATCTCTCCTGCTATAATAAAAAAACAGCATATTGCTTCCATAAGGATATACTCCATTTCACAGTTGTGTTTTCTGACACTGCTTTACAGTGTTTTACTTTCCTGGAGAAGTAAGCAGTGGCATCATGGAGCTAACCCAGGACTCTCTGTGTAGCAGGAATTTTATTTCTCATTAGTTTCTAAGGTCCAATCCAGCAGCCTTCACATTGGGGCTGAAATCCTGTTCCTTAGGATAGTCAGTTCCACCAGAATAGTCCCATTGAATCAGTGTGGATTTGGCGAGTCAGTTCCCTTTATAAATTACACTCATTCAACAAGCCTACTCAGCAACAACATTTCAGCCTTGAACTTTCCTTATGGGGGTTCTAAGGAACAGAAGGGTGAGGTGAGTGTTTGATAATGAGGAACAAGCAAGAAGCTCTTCAGAATTAATTATTATCAGATTACACACAATGTGAAGCTAGTAGTCCTGTATACCAGTGGTCCCCAACCTTGGGCCTCCAGATGTTCTTGGACTATAACTCCCAGAAGCCTTCATCACTACCTCTGCTGGCCAGGATTTCTGGGAGTTCTGTATACTACCTTAATTACTCTATGGTTAGCATGGCAGTGGCCCAAGTCCTACTGGATATTTACATGCATGCAATAGGAATTGTGGATGTTGCTGTGGCTAACTGGCCCAGTGCTAGGCATGGGCCAGGGTGGATCAGGTGAACGATCAATGCACATGATCAGACATGTGATCAACATGCAACCAACACATCTCCAATTAGTAGCAGCAACTTCTATGATTGCTCTTGCATACACTTACCGTAAATATCCAGTAGCATTCTGGCCATTGTTGGCAATAGTTTTGTGTTTTTTTTTCTTTTCTCACACATACTATCACTTCTACACACACACACACACACACACACACACACACACACACACACACACACACACACACACACACACACACACACACACACACACATGTGACAGAAAGAGCAACATAATTCTACTTACACCTGCCTATGGTATTTAAAGAATATCCTTCAGTTTCACTATGAAACATCTATCTTGTTCTTTATATTAGCTGCCAGGCAGCTGAAAAGCAGATAAGGAGGGCTAGAGAACTTTGTCCCCCTAGAATCTTTTGGATTTTAACTCCCAAAAGTCTCAGCCATCATGGCCAATGGTAAGGGATTATGGGCCCTGTGAGACCGTCATGAGAGCCAAGGGTTTCTCTAACCATTCTTTAAACCAAGGGTTTAAACTGATGTCTGCCAGTTTTCTGTCCCAGGATCCCCTGGGGGCCACATTAACTGTGGGAAATAGGAGACAGTAACCAAAACAAAGAGGAAGAAAGTGGAAGTTGCCAGAGGCCTGCTACTGGTTTTTGAAAAATTGGGGAGGAATGGAAGGCTATAACTAATTTGAAAGCAACTTACGCCTTTTCTTTCTTTCTTTCTTTCTTTTCCTAACAAAAACATCTCCTTTTCTGTTGTTTGGGGGGGGGGGGGACTTAACAGGACCATGGATTACAAAGACATCTTTGGGAGTTGTGCTTAGTCTAGAACTACTCTTTGAGCAACTCTGCTTTAAACCTTCTACAGTATTTGTGTTTAGCTTTCTAAAGCTTGCTGAAGTGTATTTTCAGAATAGTTACTTATCCTCCAAGATGGCTTGATGGCTTGGCCTCTTAGGCTAGGACCACATGTAACGCGTAGCGCTGCCTTGTGAGTGTTGTTATTGCAGAGCTGTAAGGTACAATCTGGTGCTCTCTCTTTTTAGAGCAGTGGTTCCCAGCCTTGGGTAACCCAGGAGTTCTTTGACTTCTCCTCCCAGAAGCCTTCACCACTAGTTGTGCTGGCCAGGGTTTCTTGGAGTTGCCATCTAAGAACACCTGGATTACCCAAAGTTGGGAACCACTGCCTTAGAGTAAACTCCCTTGACCTCAGTGGGGCTTATTTCTCAGCAGTCACATATGAGGTTACATTTTATAACCACTGCATTCCCAGGTATTTCTTGACCTCTGCTTATTTTCAAAGGGTTGTAATTTGCTTATATATGCAAAATAGATATGTCCAAAGTTAAAAAAAAGTTTGCAGGATGTATTAAGATCTAAGGTCTAAAACAGACTTTCATTGCTTGGCATGGCAGAGGAGTTTGCTGGGGGTGAGGTGGGTGGGAAAGCTGTATTTAGAATTGGCAGTGCTCCTCTGCAGACAAAGCCTTGGAGGTGGGGAGGAGAGAATAGCACATGTCTGGATCATCACACATTCCTGGACATTCAATAAAATGATAAGTACACAATCATTCTGGTTGCGTGCTTCAGCCAGCGGCGAAGTACACTAGCAAACTGTCCCAAGCCAGGATGGAAAACAATGGGATTCTAGTTCTTACACTAAAGTGTTAAAGCAAAGTGAAACCTGTTTTGAACAGGATTTTATTTTGCATGTATGCTAGAGAGCAAAGCCAGCACTGCACAGAGATAAAAACAGAACAACAAGAAGACTAAATGCTGGTGAGAGATTTGCTAATATGAGAGGCTGGTTGCAGCCTGCAGAAACCTGAAAGGAAAGTGGAAGGTTCCAGGAGTGAGAAAGTGTCACTATGACAACAAGGCGAGCGTCTACCAAAGAGAGAGAAAGAGGGAGAGAAACATAGAGCAAAGCCAAGACCAAAATACTCCTATGCAAAGAGAAACACGTGGAAGTATAGCAGTGTCACTACTCCTTACCAAGGACTCCTCTTCATTATGTACAGCTTAAAAATCCAAGTACTGTAACGGGAAAATAATTAGGAGAGGGCATAGTGCCGTGGACAGAATGTCAGACTGGGACTCTGGAGATCTGGGTTCAAATATCTGCTCAGCCAAGGGAAACCTCCTGAGGGTAGCACCAGTAAAACCACCCCTTAAATATCTCACATACCTTGGAAAACCTACTAGAGTTGCCATAAGTCAGAACTGGCTTAAGGACACATCAGAGGCTGTAAACGTTCTTTTACTACGTCTTCAAGTAACATCATAAACACACATCACCTTCCAAAGAGGTGTCTCCCATAAGACTGTTGAGTCCAGAAGCTACAAACAAGTAGCTGTGCCAATAATTTGTGCTTTGTTTTTAGTGTTTACATTTTTTAAAAGACATTCTGAAGCACCTGTCTGATTCTACGCATTCTTCCACTTCTTATTTCCCTTTGTTCTTACATGAAAATCGAGAGGTTAGAATTGGAGAGACACGCGAGAGTGCAGTTTGGAACCTCTGAGCCCGTGGTTGGACAAAAGGTCTACTATAAAGGGAAACCAAGAAGAAGACAAACGGAGCCGACAAGAAACTGGAAATTTGTATCAGGGTGGTCAGTTTCATGATCCCAGTCGTCATGCTGCTTCATTTTTGCTGCTAAGGCCTAACACGTGGGACGGGCCTCAGGGCTGTGCCTGTAGCTGAGACCAGTCCCTGCAGAGCACGTTTCCTGTTCTTGTTTTCTCAATCTTTACCTCCTCTATCCACCCCAAAAGGCTTAGGGTTTTCCCTAGCTCCACTTTTGCTAGCCCAAATCCTCACAGCTCCCTGGAAACTGAAACCTGAGCCCTACAACCTGAGCTAGGCATTGCACTCTTAACTCTTCAGGATGCATTCACTTTATTTTAAAGAATGTGTTCTAGAAACTAATCTCCCCATACAGAATTCTGGGCTTGGGGTGTAAAGTGGGTTCATGTACTCTTATATCAGGATTGATCCTGATCCAGTTCATTCCCTTTTTCAAATATATACAGTATATGATTTTGTTACTGAGGCTTCTTGCAAGTAGTTTTGAAGGAGGCCGCCATGTCAGTCTGTCAGCAAAAACAATCATTATGTAGCACATTAAAGACTAACGAGGGTCTATTTCTCCCCCTCCATCCCCGTTCCTAGCACTCTTTTTGTCTTTTTGTCTTTCCGTCTTTTGCCTTCATTTTTTTCCTTTTCCTATTTTCCTAGGAGAACACTCACCACCACTCAGCTGGCCAGGGCAAGCAGCAGCAATGGTGGGGGGTGGGCAGAGGATGAAAAACTCTGGGATTTCCCAGCTGATCTACTTTCCCTCTTACTCCCTTCAGGCTTGGGATGCTTCTCTGGCTTTTTACCCAATAACTGTCCCAATATCCACAATGGAAGGAAAAGCATGGGGGGGGGGGACAACTATCCCCTCTCCCATGGACCGTAGGCACAAGAAGAGAGGGAGGAAGCAGGTGGGCAGCCACAGTGAAAGCTGCATCCGCACTGCTGCCACCCTGCTCGGTCCTACAGCTGCCCCTCACCACAGAACAGGCAGGTGGCGTGGAGGGCCTTCATGGCTCTGCGCTGCCTCCCAAGGACGGCTGCTTGTCAATGGCTGGCTCTGAAGGGGTTATTAGGAACAAGGCGCTGTCTGTGCTCTCTATGTGGCTCTCACGGTGCCTCGGCCTCAAGGGCCCACTCAGAGCCAGCCATCATAAATATAAACAGCCAGCCGGGAAGCAACCAGGCCTCTTTGTGTTTTACCGGTATCATCATCGGTATAATTACCTAGATGGCTTGTGGCCAGGGCCGGGAACGGCATTTTGCCTGCTTGGTCCTCAACCCATCCTGGTTACTTCTATCACCATCCTCACCACAACCCATCTCCTATACACACAGGTTTGCAAGCGTCTGCTTCTCTTTCCCCACTCTTTAATAATGCAATTGCACTGAGTGACAAGCAAGAAATAAAGCAGGATCGCGTCAGCAAGTAGTAACTTCAGCCATCCTGATTTTATCCCGTGCCCAACCATGCAAGGAATCAAATTGATGAGCGCCAACTATGTATGGGAAGAGTCTGAGCGTTTGGATCCGATTCTGAGAAATAATCTTTCCCAAGATCAGTACGCTGAGCGGACAGACTGTGAAACGTCATGTTGCTGTTTGCAAATTCAATAAACAGAAACCATAACTCAGTGAACCTATCCCCTGTGTCGGTGTCTTTTCTTTCTTTCTTTTTTTTTGCAAAGTGTTAAAATTAATGAAGACGATGCTGAAATTTTTGTATGACTTCGTGGATTTTCTGGACTGGTTTAAATTTATGAACTTAAAGTCACTCAACTGTATAATGAGAGTTGCTGCTAGAATAGGAGAATAGGGGCCCCAAAGAGTGTTTTTGCGTGGCTGTGTCAATTCCCCATGTTTTCTTCTCAGATGATGAAGTTCACAAGCCTTTGTTTCCCCTTTCTGTGGCATAACTTGCTAGTGAATCAAAAGGCTATTCCATCTTGGTGGCCATGAGGTCTGACCCATCAGCCCACGGGGCCACAGCTCCCGCTGTGTATGGGTTCCTACAACAGACAGGAAAAGAAGGGGCCAAGTTCACAGGAAGGGGAAAGATGATCACTGATGCCTTGAACACTGGGAAATATGGCACTTCCACAGGAAGAGTATAGCTAGAGCCAAATGCTACCAATTCCATACTGATGTAGAAGCTGCCCATGTGATCTGACATGCGTCAGAGTCAGCCCTGCCATTAGGCCATCAAAGGCAGTTGCCTCAAGTGGCAAAACACTGTGAGGGGCAAATTTTGTTCCATCCTGGCCACTGCTGGCATCACTCTAGGAGGGTCTATTGTGCTTTGAACAGCCGCCAGTCTGGGCAGCTCTCCGCCACTAGCAGGCTGGAAAACAACCCAGCAACCTTCCCGTTCCCTTCACTAGAAAGCAGAGGGGCCTCTTCAAATTTCCCTGCATGGCACCACTAAAGAAAGAAGGAGGAGGAGGAGGAGGAGGAGAGACAGGTGGCATGGCAACCTGCTCTTCTTTGGGAGGGCTATTTTGTGAATGTCTGTCTCCAAAGACCTAGGGAGGAACTGACAGCAGTGCCTCTGTTTCTTAAGACATCCCTCCCATAATGTTCTGACACTAAGACGCTCACAACACAAACTGCTGTAGCTAAAGCTGGCCAGTTTCTACCTCTTCCTTCTTCTTCCGTGGTGGCAGCAGGCAGGGAAGGCGGTAAAGGCCCTTCCACCTTCAGTGGAGTCCAGGGCAGTGGCTGTACTTTCACACATTCCCAACAAAAGGGGGTCAGCATGAAAGATCTAGGGGAAGTGGGAATAATGGTGAGGTGGCTTTTTGCTGCCAAACTCTCTCTCTCTCTCTCTCTCTCTCTCTCTCTCTCTCTCTCTCTCATTATGTGGGATGTTACCACCACACCAGTGAATTTCTATGGCTACGTGGAGCCAGAGGTTGGGGTTCCTCACTGTGACTTTTGTGAGTAAAGCCAGCCTATGTGGCCTTGGCCAGGCTGTACAATCCCAAGCCGGGCACCCCCAGAAGAAAGGAGTGACAAACCACTTCCGAGTCCTCTCTACCTAGGAAACCCTGAAAAGGGTCGCCAAAAGTCTGAATTGACTTAACAGCACCTGATTATTATTGAACGGAGATTTTAAACCCAGGTTTTCTGAATCCTTGCCTGACACTCTGTCGACTACACCACACTTGAATTAATACAAATTAGACTTACATAATGTCTGACTAAGCAACATAGTCTGTAAGCTCTAGTTATTCTGCAGCTTGTTAGAAGCTCAATCAACCTCTTGTTTTTGGTGATTTCCTGGGATTGCAAAACTGGGGAGAGAGAGAAGAGCTGGTTTGGCTGCAGGGTGCCGTTATACGCTGTGGCGCCTCAAGGCAACACACTAGTAGTTCATACAGAAGACCGCCATTTATCACAGGAAGCCATTCATTACATTAACCATTTGAAAAGATACTACAGTACTTTGCCACTGCTAGAGTTAAGTTGTTGTTTGGTTGTTAAGTCGTGTCTCTGCGTGGCCCCACGGACCAGAGCCCGCCAGGCCCTCCTGTCTTCTAGTAGTGAATAGAAAAGGATCGTGATCTGAACTGCAACTAGGGAAAGGGGATGGACTACAATCTATGGATGCAAATGCTCTGCTTCCTTGGCAAGATTGTCCTGTTCAATTGCAAATGCAAGCACAGGTGTTGATCTTACCTATTCATTTGTTCTGTGCCTGTCCAAAGGAGACTTGAAGAGTAAAGAGGAACTAGGACAATTCTGGTCCATTTTGTCACTTGTAAGGTGGGATGTTAACATTACCACCACACCATGTTGTGATCCACAAAAGTTCCCACTGAAATAAAACTGTTCATTTTTAAGAAGTCACACCTCTTTTGTCCTTGCTTTTGTTTTACATGCTGAAACAGAATAACGCACTAGCTCCTTGAACATTTGAAAAGTAAAGCCAACCTGAACAGGGAGTGGAGTGGAGTGGAGTGGAGTGGAGTGGAGTGGAGTGGAGTGGCATGATGTGGCGTGGCATGGCATGGCATGGAGTAAGTGTCTGACTAAGACTCAGGAAACATAGTTTCGAATTCCCACCTGGCCATGGAAATTCAATGAGGGGTGGCAGTGATGAAAACCATTCCTTAAATGCCTCACATACCTCAAAAAACCTATTAGGTCACCATAAATTGGAAGCAACCTGGCAGCACATAGCAACCAGTCTATTATTGGATGGAAATGGCCAACTTCTGTTCATTAAGATCACACCAGTGCTCTCAAGTCTGTAGGAGGAATTTCCTGTGCATGGTTTAGGAACTATATGTCAGAGGAGTAGGAATCTGAGAATCTAAGGTCATTTGTTTTCTTCCTGAAACACCAGCACCTTTTGAAGAAGAGAGCTCAACTCTATACTGTTAAATCCGTAGCATGCACCAGAGTTTCATCGTAATCCTCCCTCCAGCAAAGAGAGGGAGTCCATTGGCAGTTCTAAGATGATGAAGGTGAGGATTTATCTAAAATATAAGTCACAGTCTCTGACTGGCATTACATAATAGATACAAACTTTAACAAAAAAAACAAAAACACACAAAACCCACTAAATATCAGTTAAATATCAATACAATATGCATATTGTTCCTAACATTGCTGCTTCTTGCAGCTCCGATGATGCTATTTCAGAGATCTTCAGCTGGTTAGAATATTTTATAAAATTCCACAGCATTGTTCCCAATGCCCTGATAGCTGTGGGGACCATTGAAATGTGTTCCATCCACAAGCGAGTGTATTTCTATTGCCAGATCTCAGTATGTTGTTAACTTTTCCACTTCTTTATCTTGAACTCTGGCATCCCCTGAACTTCCAATGTCAATTATGCAGACATTTCTTTGTTCTGTTACTGTTATGTCCGGTGTATTATGCTTCAAGTTTCTGTCTGTTTGAATCCAAAAGTCCCACAAGATCTTAACATGGTCATTCTCTGCCACCTTCTCTACCTGCTGTTCCCACAGATTTTTGGATGCTGAAATACTGTATTGTTTTACATAACAACAAACAGTGTATTTGGTTAAAGCATTTAACAATGGATGTGTGTTTTTCGGAGCAAATTAGTCCACTGACAACATGGAAACTGTGTTAAACAAACCTGTATCAATATGTTCCACTCCAGTGAACTGTGGGACACCTGCTCAGAATAGCAGCAGCTCCTCCTCAAAGAAAGAACTGATGAGTGCAAACCTTAGAGCAGTGGTCTCCAACCTCGGGCCTCCAGATGTTCTTGGACTACAACTCCCAGAAGCCTTCACCACCACCTCTGCTGGCCAGGATTTCTGGGAGCTGAAGTCCAAGAACATCTGGAGGCCCAAGGTTGGGGACCACTGCCTTAGAGAACAGTTGAAGGAAGCAAGATGGTTATTTTGTTCAACTTTTACTGTTGCAAAGCATCTTAAAATAGATGAAGAAAAAATGTTCTATGTATTAATTCTGTAACTCTATCGTGTCTAGCTTTGCAGTGTGTCTGTGCAATCTTTGAACAGTCACCGATGACTCAGTTTAATCTCTCTTTTTTCGGCAGAGCCAACATTTGCTGTTTACATTAATTTCTTGAATTGTAGCTTTTGTGACATTAGTTGGGAGTGCTTGTTCTTGTACAACAAAGATCAAGCCTTCAGTTTCTTTCTTGATGATCCTCAGTTTTAGTCATGCCCAAGTGAAATTCTTGTCATGCTTTCCAACAATATTTCTCAGTTGTTGTCCATGTAGTGCTTTATTTTTCCTACTTGGAATATGGTAGCCTAATCCAGTTTTATTTAAAATTATTGGCAAGTGGATTAGTGAGATGTTAAACAGCAGTGGTGACAAAGAATCTCCCTGAAATATTCCTCTTTTAATGATAACTTCCTCAATTTCTTCACAAACAATTTTCAATTATTCCATCGGGGTTTTTTTTAGGAGCTTCTGAAAAATTTTACTAATCCCAAATATTTTTAGGCAGGTATTAATCCAGCTGTGTGGCAGTGAAACAAATGCCTTTTTATCATCTATCCATGATAAGATTTGTTTTTTTTTAATATTTTTGAATCCTTTAGGACCATTTTGTCAATTAGCTGTTGATCATTTGTGCCTGTTGATGTTCTCTTCCACTGGATATAGAGAATTTTCAATTAAATAATTATACACTGATCTTGCAAGTACTCCTGTGAGTAACTTGAACATTGTTAGAAAGCAAATGTCTTCAATTGTGGAATTTTGTAGCAGGTGGTTAAATTAAACTGCTGTCCGTTGATGGAGACTTGTTAAATGCTTTAACCAGAATCTGTGCAGTTCATCTGATCCAGGTGCACTCCAGTGTTTCACAGCCTTTGCTTGTCTCTTAATCATTTCAGTTATTATTACAATATTTTCCATATGTTTTCCTTGGGTTTCTTTACAGATGCCTTTAATCCATGAGCTTGAAAAAAAAAAACCTTAATTTTTTGGCAACTCGTAACCGAGCTCCATGGTTATTATGATGCTGTTGATGATGTTATGCTATACATAAACTGGATTTTTTTTTTTCCTTTAGTGTGTTGACTGAAATTGTATTGGTGACCACATTTATGTCAGTCAATAGTTCTCTAACTCAGTGGTCCCCAACCTTGGGCCTCCAGATGTTCTTGGACTTCAACTCCCAGAAATCCTGGCCAGCAGAGGTGGTAGAACATTTTTCTTCATCTATTTTAAGATGCTTTGCTGGCTGGGGTTTCTGGGAGTTGCAGTTCAAAAACACCTGAGTAACCCAAGGTTAAGAACCACTGCTTTAACTGATCTACTCAACAATTGACATAAAATAGGGAGCCTTTGTCTTTTTGTGTTTTGACTAATAGGATTTAATTCCCCCCCTTCAATAATTACTCCCAGTGTCAATTCATGATTACCAGATTGTGCCGTAGGTTGTTCTTCTATAGATACTGTACATTTTCTTTCATTGTTGCATCTACTCCCACCATCCAGTTAACTTCCATAATTCGGTTATTATTCTGTGTTAGAACTTTCTTTGCCAGCTTTTCAAATTTTTGCATTTCCAATTCTGAAAATAATTTATTCCGGCTGTGTGCAACTGCTTCCCTTTCAGGCAGGGTCCCCCTACAATAACTCCATGGGCTCCAGCTCAGCTTCTTGGTTTAGAACAGCTTTTATTAGTGATCACTTCCTCCTGCCTTTTCCCCTGCAGGCTCCTAAGGCCGAGGTAGAATCTCTAGTCCCTTGGGCACTGCATGCCAATTTGGGGTCCTTGTTAACTTCACGATTTTATTAGACAGTAGAGGCAACCTAGTGGATATCCAGTGTGGTATAGTGGGTAGAGTGACAGGCTAGGACCCAGGAGACTTGGGTTCGAATCCATGGTCAGCAATGGAAATTCACTGGTGGTGCAGAAAACTACTCCCTAAATCTCTTTCACTTTCCTTGAAATCCCTTTTAGGAAAATAAGCTGTATGATTTGAAGGCACACAACAATAAACAGTAGAAAGGATGCATAGTTAATAGTTTGAGGAGGATTCTAAAGGGACCAAATTTGTATGCCAGTTTCCTCCCCAAAATATGCGCTCTAGCCAGCAGCAATGGATTGATTGATTGATTGATTGATTGATTGATTGATTGATTGATTGATTGATTGAGCATCTGTTCCATTCTGTTTCTATACTCTTCTCTGAGTGCAAATTAAAAACCCACATGACTCACATTTCCATTTTAAACACCTATTTTGTTTAAAATAAATATTTTAAATGCATTTCTGAATGTATGAACCACCCTCCCTTTTCAGAGATTTGTTGGTGGGCCCTCCAGTAGGTTCCAAGATATATGCATGTGGCCTTTTTTTTTTTTTCCTTTTTTTTTTTCTTTATTATTATTATTAATTTGGATTACAAACTACCCCACACCCTCCCCCCTTTGAGGACAAGGGTTCAGACCTCGATATAGATCAACTTTCCCAAATTTCAGAGAGGATTAAAACATAAACAAACACAGCTGAGGGAAAAACAAAAAATACGAAGAAAAAGAAAAAAAAAAAACCAACACAGTTCACCAACCACATTATCCTATCTTCATATCTGACCCTGGGCCCAAACATATATTAAGTTCCAGCTTTGTTTTGCATAGTCTCTTGGTTGATCTCGTAGTGCTTCTGATAGTGTGTCCAGTTCTATAATGTCCAACAGCTTCTTCAGGTATTCCTCCATTGTAGGTACCTCCTCACTTTTCCATTTTTGGGCCCAGAGAGTTCTAGCTGCTATCAATATATACATCAAGCAATATTTAACTTTCTTATCAGTAATCTCTGGCATAATGCTTAACAAAGCTATTTCAGGTTTAAAATTTAGTTTCCTTTGAATAATTCCCTGTATCATATCCCACAACTGTGACCAGTAGGCCCTGGCTTTTTCACATGACCACCACATATGGTAATAAGATCCCATTTTTTTTTTACATTTCCAGCAGATATTGCTGCTTCCTTCTGACATTTTTGCCAGCTTTATGGGAGTGTGATGCCATCTATAAAACATTTTGAGGGTATTTTCTCTTAAATTAACTGGCTTAATCATTTTATAACAGTCTTTCCACATCATTGTCCAGTGATCAATGTCGATATTATAACCAAAATCCCTTGCCCATCTTACCATTGTCTCCTTCACCCTCTCATCCTCCATTTCATATTCCAATAGATATGTATACATTTTCTTTATTATTTTCTCATCAGAGTGGATCCAGAGTTTATCTGCCTGTACTTCACCTTCAAAAAAGCCCAAAATTCTATCTTTTCTGTATCTTGATTCTAATTTGTTCAGCGACCACCAGTCTGTTGCCACCCCTAGTTCCTCTAATTCTTGTTTGCTTTTTAACTTTTGTTCTCTGTTAAGCAATTCTTTGTAATTTAACAACATCCCTTTCTGATTCATCACTTTCATCGAAAATGCCTCTATGGGGGCTACCCATAGTGGGATTTTTTTGTATGTTTGTGCTCGAAATTTATACCAGACTAGACCCAAAGCTTTCCTTACAATATGTTCCGTAAAATGAGATTGTTCCTTATCTTTCCCATACCACACATATGCGTGCCACCCCATACTTAAATCATACCCCTCTAATTTCAATAATCTTTGATTTACCAGGGTTATCCATTCTTTTATCCATGTCATTGCACACGCCTTATAGTATAATAACCAATTTGGGAGCCCTACACCACCCCTTTCTTTCAAATCCTGTAATAGCCTAAGTTTTATTCTTGGTTTCTTAGTATTCCATATAAATTTAGTTGTCAGGCGATCCAGTTCTTTAAAGTATTTAAAGTTCATAAGTATTGGTAAATTTTGGAAAAGGAATAATAGTTTAGGCAAAATCATCATTTTTATCGTTGCAATTCTTCCCATCAACGATATTTGAAGCTTGCTCCAATCTTCCAGATTCTTCTGCATTTCCTTCTGTATTCTAAGATAATTCTCTTTCATTAGATTGCTGGGTTTTTTAGTGATAATAACTCCTAAATATTTAATTTTTTGAACTACTTCAAAGTTACTTTCTCTCAACAGTTTTCCCACTTCCTCTTTCTTTATGTTTTTGATCATGACTTTTGTTTTTTGATAATTGATTTGGAGACCTGCTACTTGACCATATTCTTCTATAATTCTTAATACTTCCTTTAGGCCATCCTGCGGGTCCTCAAGTATTATTACCAGATCGTCTGCGTAGGCTTGTACCTTGAATTCTTCTCCTCTAATTTTGAGGCCTTTGACTCCTTCGTTAGCTCTTATTTGTCTATTTAGAATTTCCAACGTTAGTATGAATAGGAGGGGAGATAACGGACAGCCCTGTCTTGTGCCTTGTTCAATCAGTATGCTCTCTGTTAAATTCCCATTGACCTTGATCTTGGCTTCCTGCTCGGAATATATTGCTTTGATTGTTTGTAGGAATTTTCCTTCCACTCCCATTTCCTTTAGTTGCAGTATCATAAAGTCCCAGTTAACATTGTCAAAGGCTTTTTCTGCATCTAAAAATATCAACATCAACTGCTTTCCTGGATGAAGCTCATAATATTCTAAAATGTCTATTATCGTCCTTATGTTTGATGACAATTTCCTTTTGGGGAGGAAACCTGCATGTGGCCTTTTCAGTGGCTGGGTGGAAATCTTGGCTCTCCTCTCCTCAATGCTGGTTATGAACTGGGGGAGCCCCTTGACAACAGTTTTAAGGTGGTCTTCCTTGTCCCCTCCAAGAGTTTGGAATGAGACAACAGCTCTCTGAACTACAAAGTACAGAATGTCAGCTGGGGGAGTATGGGAGTTGTGATCCAACAGGTGGTCTTTCCAAGCTTGTCTCGCCTTGGAAAAAGGATTATGTTGCCATTTCCCCTTCCAAGGACTAGCCTTCTCTATAATCATCAATATCTTCCTTTTTGACAGTAAAACCTTACTTCCCCTTTGAAGTAAATGTATTTGTTGTGGAAGTATTACATTAGTTTTAGCAATTGTTTGCATTTAAAAAAAACACAAATCTGCTGTTTTGAGGCCATTCTGGATTAGAGGTTTTGCATTCATTTATAATGCTGCATTTATGGAAGACTGAACATATTCAATTTGCTGCCATCCTGGCTTTTCCCATTGTTTCTTCTATCCTTCTTCTTGCTAGAGAAAATCCATTGAGTACTTAAAAAAAAAAAGACAGGTGGACAAGGCATTGCAATGGTGAATGATAGGAGCCATCCGTCTACGTCTGTTTTACGGTTCTCAAAATAAAATAAAAAGAGATGTTCAGTCTCTCATACACAGAAACACTCAGTCATTTTGCTTTACACATGCAAACAGAGAGAGAGAGAGAGAGAGAGAGAGAGAGAGAGAGAGAGAAGCAGGCCAAACATTCTCTCTCTCTCTCTCTCTCTCTCTCTCTCACACACACACACACACACTCACACACACACACACACACACACACACACACACACACACACACACACACACACAGAGGGCCTCTCCTTTGATAAGAAGGCAGGGAGGAGCCGGGCGGCTGGTGAGGGGGGGCAGCACTTCACTTACCCACATGCACATCACACCACTGGATTCCATCATCTAGATAATGTTGTGGTACCTATTAGGAGGGTAGGAGTCGGGATCTCTTGTGATAAACTGTCATGTGTTTGATATCTATAACATAAACTTGTTTGCCATCTATTATTTTAATGTTTAATGTTTTCTATTTAAGAACTAAAGAGGTTTCAGAAAAGTAAAATCAGGCATATCCATTTATTTCCCTTTTAGAGCCTTTCCAGACATGAGATGCAGGAAGGTTTTCACCTACAATAATGTATTTGTAATAGTGCCGAATCCTGATTCTATGGCTCCAGAGCCATAGCTTGAAAGTGAGGTAACTCTATCAGATGGTGCTAGCCATGCTTTTTTATACAACTGAAAAGAACACACCGAGGTAGACAAATGCAACCCAGGCAATGAATTTGCACTTATTGTTGCAAAATTGCATTTATTGTTCTATAAACTTGTCAATTTTTTTTTTTGAAAGGCCCTTTGGTCCCTGTCTGAGTTTGTTTGTGTTCATTGCTATTTTACAGTTGGCTTCTTTGTCGGAAGAACAAAGCTGGCCCAAATACTGGGAAAATGGTTTGCGTGCTAAGATAGGTGGTTGTGGACTGGGGCAAGACTAAGGGTGCAGCTACACTGCTGTAGCTAATCTGGGCTGCTTTGGAGTGGTTGGGCTTGATTAGACTGTTCACATGGAAATGGTTCCTGTCAATATTATGAAGTAGCTTAATAAGCAAGCCACTTCAGGATATTGGCAAAACTCGGCAGATGTCATCGGAAGTGAAACAAATAGTTTTTGACTGTACTTGGAGTATCACTGATATGCTCAATCATTAAAAAAAATTTCTTCTCTGTCCGCAGAGCCAATGCTGCGGATTTGGCTATGGACAGTTTTTTTTTTTACCAACCCTTTATGATGAGGCAAAAAACAGAGATTCCCCCCTCCCCAACTGATGCAGCACATCAGTCTGTATGGAGTCCAAACATTTTTTTCTACTTCCCCTGCCCTCTGCCTTGCAGGGGAAGGGATTAATTTGTCCATAGCCTGAAGTGGCTTGCTTACTAAGCTATTTCACGATATTGGTAAATCTCAGCTAGAAGGCTTGTTCTGGATCAGTTCCAGTTCAAAATAATCTTACCCACACCAAAAAAAGTAGAGGGCAGGCTGGTACATTTTAGCAAAGATGTCTTCTGATCGCTGTCCTTAAGAGTGCACCAACCCGCCCCTGCAGCACTCCGAACCATGGGCTAAGCATCCATGCAGTCATCCTCTGTGCATTATGGGCACAGAAGGAAACAGACTTCACAGGAGCAGACTGACAGGAGGGAAAGAGAAAATGAGAAATCACGTCCTGCTCTTCTTCTGTTTTCTGATACATTTTGCATCTTAAAGAGAATCTCACTTTAACTTGGAAATTGTAATGTCTGAACTAGAGGCTTCCCCTCCTGCATTTAGTGCTGTTTGTTGTAATTAGAAGCCAAGAAAGTAAATGGAAGTGATTGCCAAGCCCCGAACACAACAACACACAAAGACTTGGGAGGCATCTATTTCCTGGCAGTGGCAGCTGGTCCATTAAAGCAGATGGAGCAGTGTCCTAATCTCAGTCCAGTCCCAGTCAGCCTACTCTTGTCCGATTTCTTATCAGGCCTGGTGCCTACTTTTATCATGCCTCTCTGCTGTATCTTCCATCCCACCAACCACAATGGGCACCAGTCGCTATCGTTTTGCTCTTTTTAACTATCCAGATGCCAAGATTCATTTTATTTCTTTACGGAACCATGGGTATTGGGAGCATCTTTATGGTTACACCATGCAAACACAATCTGCCATGCATTTCATGAAAAAAACATGTTCGATAACATGCAGTCCTCCAGATGTTGCTGGACTGCAGTCATCTGCCTACCTCCTGATTAGGGACGACAGGAATTCTCACCCAGTAATATCCGGAGGGTAACATATTCCCTTCCTCGGCACTCTATGAAAAGAAAGGGGTCCATTCCTTTCACAGGTTGTTTTTGACAACTATTAGAGCCCAGATGCAAAAGAAATCTGAATGCATAAGTCACAGTGCTGTCATACGTACCTGACTCAAATTAGGGAACTACTAAACCTATGAAAGTACTCATATAATATCTCTGGGCACGAAAGTCAGCTTTGCCACAGCTCATAAACATGCACAAGGCTTGCTGTCTACACTTACTAGGCCCTGTCATTGAATCCTATGGGACTCGTCATCGCTGGTATCACAGTGCATTCATGTGAGGTTCTTCAGAATTGCCTGTTAAGCATTATATGATAATAAGTATGCATGCTGTGCATTTAAAATACATAGCAATCATGACTTATTACCCGGCATGGGATTCTGTTTACAGCGTGCCTTTGGGGAAAGTACTTTATATAAGTGGGCAATAAAGTGATTTATGAAAATAAGCTGGGGGGGCAGAGGGGGAGAAATAAAAAAGGGACTGCAAACAGAGATGTCTCTGTCTTACTACTGGAGATGGCAACACATTCCTTTATTGAAAATATAGGTATTATTAAACACTTACTCAGCACCAACTGTGTGCTAGGGGGCTGTATAGTGTTTATTATAAAGGCATTTATTTAGTACGAGCTACTTCATTAGCAGCATCTACTCAGAGTAGTAGTAGCGCTTTATGGTCTCTGGGGCCTTCCCTGCTAGAGTCCTGGTTAACTGGAAATGTCAGCCGTGATCCTAAGATCTGGTGTTTGCAAGGCTTATGTTTCAAACTTTTCCACGGCATTACATTATCACAACACAAAACGGAGTCACATAACGTTTGGACTGCAGTAGGCCGATGATAAGGACTGAAAGGACTGGACGAAGTTGCACTGAGAGATGCCATGTGCGCTACAATTTTTCACGTCTTGACGGGTCTGGCAGTCATACTTCTGTGGAATGATCCTGACGGTTTCTCCAGCATCATTCATTAAAAGAAAGTGAGAAGGAAATATTCCTGCTTAAGGGAAGGAAGAGCTCCCTACTGCTTGGTTTTAAAATTCAACCAAAACCACTGATCCGGACAGAGAGTGTCCCTTCACGCTGAAGAATACTCTGCACACGCTCAGGGACCGTCTCTTCCTCCACCACCACCGCCACCCCACGTATCGCCCGTTCCAAGGGCTCCCTCCGCGAAGGCCCTGAACTCAAAGCGGAGCCTGAATGCCTTTGCAGCGTTCACACGAACGCCCGCAGGCTCGGAGGAGAAGGCTGTGGCGGGCCCGCGCCCGGAGAACGAGGAGGCGGCGGCCCAGCGCTTTCCCAAAAGCATCTCCTGGGGCCATGGAGATTCCAGCTTGCGATCTGGGCCGGGAGGGAGGAGCAGGAGGCGCGCTTGCAAAACTCACAGCCGCCTCTTGCCTAGTTGAGTGAGTGAATGGCTGGCGGACGGGCAGGCGGGCTCGCTCCCGACCATCTTGAGTCGGAGGGAGGGAAGCGAGCTGGCTGGCTCCTGGCCTGCTTTTCTCTCGCCCTCGCTCGCTCTCTCCCCCCCCCAGCAGCTGGGCTGCACGGATAACGTCATCGCTTCCGCCCAGCTTCCTCCTCCTGTTGGCGGCGGTAAGAATCCAACATGGAGTAAAGGCAGCGATGGGGCTCGGAGGGGGCCGCCGGCTGCTGCTGCTGCTGCTGCTCCTCCCGGCCAACGCGGCGCCCCGTTGCCTTCCCGCGCGCTGAGCGCCCGCCCGCCCGCCCGCTCCTCCTTCCCTTCCTCGTCCCCTTCTCTTTCTTGCCTGCAAATCAGCGAGGCCTTAGCAGCATTACCCCCCCCCCCATCTTCGCCTGCCTGCCTCTTCCCTCCCCATCCCTGTCCCTCTCCACTTTCCCTCCCCCCCCGCATACACAGCCAGCTTCCAGCAAAGCGGAGGCGGCCTCCCCACGTTTCTTGAAACCCCCCCCTCTCCGTCTCTCTCTCTCTCTCTCTCTCTCTCTCTGCCCCCCTCCCCGCAATGTAAAGTCCCGAAAAAATGAGGAGGCGCAGCCCGGCTGCCCGCGGCGGGGGATGAGCTTTCAGGAGGAGAAAATGACCGAGGACACCCACCCAGACGAGTAAGTGGCCGGCCGAGGAGGACGCGGGCTGGGGGGGAGGAGGAGGAGGAGGAGAGGAGGGAGGAAGTGGATGTAAACATCTGGGGGGCGCCACATCTGGAGAGGGAGCCGCCGGGTCTTGGCGGTGCTGGGCCACTTTTCCTGTCGCCCCTTTCCCCCCCCACCACCTCCCCCCAATCCAGTCCGGTGGTTGGCGAGCGGTGCCAGCCCCCCCTTTGCGGCTCTCCCCAGCCTGCGCCTCTCCGGGAGCGCGTCCCCTTCTCCGCCACCCACCGCCGGGCTCGGTCCTGCAGGCATGGGGACCGGGAATTGGGGGGGGGGGGAGAGACGGGGGGCGGCGGTGCGAGGCGTGCAGCCTCCTGCTTTTCCAGGCTCCCGGCGCGTTGCCAGGGGCGGGCGGAGGGCCTGGCAAAGATTGCAAAGCCCCCCCCCCCAAATCCGGGAGGTGGCGGCTAGCCTTAGGGGCTTTCTCGGGCAATCCGTGGGACCAGTGCGCGGCGCGGGGGGGGGGGAAGAGCGGGGCGAGCGGCGGCGACGTGCTTCCTCCTTGCGCCGCGTCCCCCGGGGTCATCGTCTGCTCCTGGACTCGGCTGGGGTGTGTGTGTGTGGAAACGATCTTGTTTAAGGCTCGGGTCTCTCGCCCCTCACGCCCACTTCTCCTCTGCCTTCGGGGTGCTGCTGTGCAGGCTTCGCATCCGCCATTTCTTTTCTTTTCTTTTTTTTCTTGAATCGCTCTTATTTGCATACCACATTTCCATTCATAAAAAACACCCTCTCAGGCCAGGTGTCTTGTTATGGCCGCAGGACCTCGCTCGCTGGGGGCGTGTGTGTGTGTGCGCGCGATAGAGAGAAACGGGGGGGGGGGGGGGAAGAGACTTGATCTTTAATTGCAAGACAGATCCGGGGCGTTTGGAGCGAATCTAGGCTTTCGGATTTCTTTTTTCTTCTTCTCCTACAAACCGCCCTGGCGAGGAAACAGATCGGAAAGGTTGCTTTCCCTGGCTGGGCCTGGCCTGAGCTCTGAAACTCTGCTGGGGGGGGGGGGGAGTAGCTCAAGAGCACAGGGCATGTCAGGCATGTATACACACACACACGCACACACACACAAGCGCTGCTTGGCTTTGTTGCTGCTGCTGCTGCTGCGAGTTCCTTGCCAGCCTGGACGCCAGATCGCGGGGGGGGGGGTGCCTTTGCGTGTCCTGGACAAGCGTGGGGCGAGGGGAGGCGGCAGGCGGCGTGGCCGAGAGCCCCCCCCCCAAGTGAACTGACGCCGTCTCCCTAGCTTGATCCCTTTCTGGGCAACCCCATCGGAGGGTGCCTCCGATCCCCGCTCGATCCCTGCACAACCGCACCCCTCCTGGAAGGCACGGTTTTTGGTCGGGGGAAAAAAACACGCCTGGGTGGCGCGGGGGTGGGGGGGGTGGGGCTCCTTGGGGGCGAGCGGTGATGAAAGGTGACTTGCCTCGCCCGCAGGGCCACCTTTCCGCCTCTTTCTCCAACTCTGCCTCGGCTCGAGGCAACGGAGCACTGCGCCCCGCCGCATCCGGTTGGGCTTCTGCATTATTAGTATTATTTTTTTGTGAATAAGACGGGTTCCCGTTATTGTCACATGATGCCGACATTCATAAATCCGGTAACCTTCAGCCTCTCTTCATTCACTTGCCCGGCTGTCGCTAGGGCCCTGCCCATTCCGCTCCTGAATAGAGAGAGACTTGAAAAGAGAGAGAGGTGTGTGTTTGTGTGTGTGTGTGTGTTGGGGGTGAGGAGAGGGAAGGACAGAGAGGCAGCCCTGCAGGATGAGGAAATAGGCGTACTGTACTCTTAAGGAGTCCTTGCTGGCGACAGAAGGGCCTCCCTTCCATGCTGGAAATGGGAAGTGACTCGCGAATTTTCTCCCTCTTTCCTTTTCCACCCAACGGTGTGGATGGGGAGTGGTCTGAAGCACACACATCTGTGGGGAAGGAGGATGCTGCTGCAGCAGCTAATACAGCTCTGGGGGAAATAGGGAAGAGGAGGAAACAGATCAGGTCTTACAGCATGTGTCCTTGCCCTTTGGCACCTGAGTTTGGCAGATGGGGACCTCTGAGGAACCTCTCAGATCTTTGGGGGGGGGGTTGCTGCACCTCAGGGTGCCATTTCAAATGGCCTTGCTGTTGTTTACCGATTGTTGGAAACTGGGATGGGCAAGCCCATAGCCCTCCAGATGTTGTTGGACGGGGGGGCTTAGCGTAGTCAATGGGGAGGGAGGGGGGCAGGCCTCTGGAGGGCCCTAGGGTGCCCTGCCCTGCTTTGGGGGAAAGCAAGGCTAAGATTTGGCCATGATGAAGGCTTCCCTGGCACGCTGCAAAGACTAAGGCCTGGGCCTGTAAAGAGGTGGAGGAGTGTGACTTTGCTCTTACTACATGTCCAGAGCAGCTGCTTCAATGCAAGCAGATCGGTTGTGCTTTGATTTGAGTGTGCAATCAGTCCATTCGTTTCAGTACAGTCTTCATTTCGGTCTTCATGGCCAAACTATTGTGGTAGCAGTAAAGCCATCACAACACCAAACTGCTGCCACAGAGATGGAAAAAGGCCAGAGTAGCCTTCTCCCACCACCCCAGGCTGAATTTCCTGGTTTGTCTTCCAGACTTGAAACTACTGTAGTTTCTTAGAGCCGTAGACTGAGTATTTCTTATATTGTGGGAATCCTCAGTTTTGCAGTGACTGGCCAACAGTGTGACTTCCTCCTCTTGTCCCTCCAACTCTTAAAGGTAAAGAGTTCATGAAGGAGCAATGGGAACTTTGATTTTTTTTAAAATAAAGTAATTTAATATCTGCGGTGCTAATTGTGTTAGGAGGGGGAAAGTCTGTCACTATTATTTTCATATGGCAGAGTGGGGGAATGGCCAGTGAGGCTAAGAGAAAAATGATTTGTGTTTTGAGAGTGGAGTTGAAGGAGTGAAGTCGAGAACAGCCCTTTGACATAGTTCAGTACTGCAGTCTCACCAGAAAAACCAGGGTGTAATGGCAGACTTGCACTTGATCACTTTCTGTTTCTCTTAGTGGCTGTTCTGAGTTTCCAGTTAATGATTTTGTATTGAAAGCGTACTTTGGACTGCAGCAAAGGTCAACCTATCAGGTTGTCACTGTCTTTCAACTCACTCACACCCGATGCACCTTGGTACATTGTTCACCATCCACTTGCATATAGATACATGAACCCAATTAAAGAATTACAATAAAGCCAGAAATCAGTGGCTTGCCTTCTGCTAGATGTCTTATCTATAGGATACCTGTAAAAACCTGTTTCCTATTTTCTTCCTGTTTCAGCCAAACTGTCTGGTTGGAACATACAGAAGTGACAAAACCACTCTGACCCTCTCATAGTAGTAGTTTTGGAGGTACAGTACTTAGATACAAATTTATTTGGCATGGATGCAGGGTGATGCTAGAAACCATAGCTGAGTCATTTCCACTTATGGCAATACTGTAGCTGTTTACATGTTGAAGTGGGATGATTGGGGGATTGTTCTGCTCTAAGCAACAATTTTTTAGCATCCATTTGCACTATAGAACATGAAGTCATTAAAGCATAATTGCAGGCCGGGGGAAAAATGCAGTTATAAGTCAGGATGGCCAAATCTTGCAGGACAGACAATGTGTAATGATTTTTTTCTTTCAGTATTTTCATTTTTAGTTTCCACAAATTTATTAATTTGAGTTAGGTAGGTTTTAAATATGAAAAGCTCTAAAAATAGTAAACTTGAGTTTATTTTCCTTTTTTGTTTCATAGCCATATTTATATTTTACTGTCATTTTTTAGAGCTGGTCTCTAAGTTCCATTAAGCAACTACAAGTTACAGCTTGTCTACTTGTGCTTTAATATTTTTATGTGATATATCCCTGTGGCTACATCCTGTTGCTTGTGAGAAAGCAAATGTTACCTTTCCACTATATCTCATCATGTTCACATAGATTCATGGCATTGCAAGAGGAAATGTGTCAGCTAAAGATTCTCTTTCAGTTTATGCATGTTTATTTTGCCAGTTTTATTACTGATAATTTAAATATAATTGGGCAGTTCCATATCTCTGACTTTTATATTTGTTACGGGATTCCATACTAACCTGTACAGTTTCCTGTATCCTGGTACATTAATTGGCAATTAAGTATGCAAGACATTTCCCCTCGGTGCATTATGTTAACCAAGGTTGAATGGGAACTGGAGCATTAAGTCTTTAACACAGAGCTTTCTGTTACCAATACACCACTTAAATAGCAGTAGAGTAGGAAAAACTAAGCTTCTCAAATGATTTTAATGCACTTTCTTGTAAATGTTCAATTAACTGACTTACTGTTAACTTCCAGGTTTATTTCCTAATCAAAAACAATTAGTGACAATCTTTAAAAAATAAATTATGCCATGCAGATTGCTAATCTTACAGCCTTCACATGATAAAAATACCTTTTGTGTCATTAAGTGGAGTGCAACCTTTGTCTCGCTACTGTGCTGGTGGCATTAGAACCAGCTGGGCTGGTGCAGTAGTGCCACCAAATGCATAATGTTTTGCAGCCCCTGGCTCCTTTTGAAGCTTACAAATAAATAAATAAATAATCCAGAAAATGGTGATAAGAATTCCTAAAAACAGTTTTGCCTTAAAACAGGTCTCATGTCACCCTATGCTTTTTCTTCCCTCCCCGACCATGTCTGTTCATTTCTGGATTTTCAGTATTTTTTTCTTATTGCAGCAGGTGTGATCCCTGATGGGACTAAAATATGGTTCCTAGGCCCTCCAGTTTCCATACTTCTGATGTAGGCAATATAGCTAGTTCATAAGAAAACCGCTCAAAAAACAGGAATCAACCACACATCATCATCATCACCATGTGTCTCTTAAACTAAAGGTATCATTAAGTTCAGTTGCTTTCATTAAGTATGTGCAGGCCTACCACTTACTGTATCTTAAGAAAATAAAAATCCATAGATGCACTATTGACATGTTTTTGGCAGGATGCTGGTCAGTTGGATCTTGTAACATTTGTGCCTTATTTGTGGAAATTTTTGTAAAATCATAGTCAGATGTTCTGTCCCAGGCAACGCAGCTTTCCTGCTTAAAGTTTATGATTAGCAAAACTAAGGATTTATTTATCTTCTGATAATATTTTTCTATAATTGCTTTTTGGAAGGAAGCTTTTCCTTTGAAAAACTAAGCCAATATGGTGACTTGACCTACGTTCAAGATAATGCTGGGGTTCCTTGAGGTTTTTAGGAAGGGCCTCCCGAAAAGATGATGGATAAGTATCAATGAACAGTCACTAACCTGTTCAGTATTTCTATGTGTGGGGAGCTCCAATTGCAGGGCCAGTCAGATGCCTGATCATTTGACCATCACCTCACCAGATCACAGCAACACTTTCTGCAGTTAGAGCTTCACTTTTGTAAATATTAAACACTATACTAGCCAGTCTGTATCTAACTGTAGAGTAAAATAAGCCATGCAGTTGGAAATTGGGTCCACTTCACCTGTCTCTTGCAGTGCGTAACTAAACTATTGCCCTTTGTTGTGCATACATGTGATAAATCTCATTTACACTTTCAAAAATGGTATGTAGCTGACTCTTAATGTTATGGTTTCCTGAATTTTGTTTGGGGTCTCCATCAGCCCACCCAGGTGTCACATAGCCATTCAGCCACTTAATCCAGAATGACTGCAGCAAAACCAGTGACAGTTCTCTGGAACAGCTGGCCTAAACATCCTATAAAAGAGAAGAACAGGAAATGTGTAGTCCTCCAGGTGTTGTTAGCCTGCAGTTCTTCCCATTTTACTTTTATGATTGCTTGCTCTGTTTAGGACTTACGGCAGCTGTCGTTCAACAGTATCTCTATGACCCACTCATCCCCTTCTCCTGATCAGCACCAGTCTTAGACCATAGTATTGGCTATGGCTTTAGTGCTGAATGAATAAAGTAATTTTCTGGCAGTAAAAGACAAGAGATGTTCTTTACCATGTGGAAAAAATATGGTTGGGGAGGAGCTGCAACATTGCTGTCAGTTGCCATTTTAAGGCAGAAGTGGCAATTTCAGTTTGGTGCTGTAGGAAGCACAGTGGGTGTGAATTGGGGCTGTAGTTAAATATTGAAGTAATGAAATCAGCTTGCCCACCCTCCCCTTTTGGGTTGTTAGCCGTTTTTTTCGGATTTGTTTTATGCCACTTCAGTAACTTTTGTTGAAAGACAAAATAAATATAATACAAAAAAGTGAATGATAGATTGATAGTAAAAATAAGCTGAATTCAACTGGGTCACAGATGTGAAGCTTCTGTTTATGACAAGTACGTTCTTGCCCAAGGGAATTTTCTGTGTGATTAGAAAGAAGTTTGGAAGCTGGGAGGATTTCCAGAAACTAGTTGAAGGCTGAATTTTATTGCATTTGGTCCTGAAGCTTGTCTGGATAGGAGACTTCTTAGAAATTAGATATAACCTCTTAATGTTCCCTGGAAGAAGAGCATACTATGTGTGGTAAAAATATAGATGTAAAGCTATATGTATGGTGAATATGTGTGACAAAAATATGCATATGAGAAACAAAAAAATCTCTTTAGGATAATATATAGTACATGCATTTTTGTTTTATATTTTAGCTGCAGATCAGTGGCTGGTTTAAAGCTGAGTCGACTACCATGTCCTGTTTGTGGTCAAATGTTTCCCATGTATGTAAGCATTTTCAGGCTGGGAAACCGAAGTTTTATGGAAAAATTTACAGGTGTTTACAAAAAAATTACCCTTCTGAATATAATAGCAAATTTGGAATTGTTGTGACTTAGAGAAAGAGGGAACCTAGATTTTCTGCTTTCACAAATTGTACTGAGGAAGAAGTTTTGTTTAAAGAGCAAATTGGAAGTTTGGAGCAGAAAACTGATGCTATTAGAACTGATTTTCAACTTGCTGTTGTTTTGCCCTCTATTTTACTTTTTCATACTTGTTTGTATTTAGCACCAAACTTAATTGTTGATATGTTTTTAAAATTAAAATTGTAGATGCCTAGGATTTCATTCTCCCAGGTTAATCAAAGTTCATTGTGTAATAATAAATAGAATAAAACCAATAATGGGTATAAGAGAAGGTGATAAAGAACAAAAAGCAGGCAAGTGTAATGAAACCTTATTGCCAAATACAGTGGTGCCCCGCATAGCGACGTTAATCCGTTCCGGATTAATCGTCGCTATGTGGAAACATCGCTAAACGGAACGGAAAACCCCATAGAAACGCATTAAACTTAGTTTAATGCGTTCCTATGGGGCCCTAAACTCACCATTCTGCGATGTCCCTCCATAGCGCCGCCATTTTCGCACCCTCGGTAAGCGAGGGCAGCGAAAATGGTTGCGGTGGCCATTTTGGAACCGTCAATCAGCTTTGTGAAAATGGGGCCTTTGGGAGGAGCAAAGCCCCCATTTTCACACAGCCGGAGCGCTCGCGGCAAAAATGCTGCAAAAAACACACACACACAGACACAAACCACAAACATAACCCCCACCCTCCAAAACCCACACCGAAAATTTAAAAAAACAGGACTTACCAGTCCAAAGCCTCCCGGTGCTATGCTGGCTCCGCGTGGCCGGGGGCGAGCGGCCAGGGCCCCAGCCTGCTCTAGCCGCCCGACCCTCCGCTGGTTCTGCACGGCCGGGGGCGAGCAGCCAGGGCCCCAGCCTGCTCTAGCCGCCCGGCGCTCCGCTGCCTTTGGAGCTTTCAAAGGGCTTCCTCCAATGTCGGGGAAAGCCCTTTGAAACCTCTGAAGGCACCGATTGCGGCGGCGAGGACCCCCAGGGAGGTCTCCCAAGGTGGCGTGCAAGCCCTGGGAGACCTCCCTGGGGGTCCCCACCACCACGATGGGCGGCTTCGGAGCTCTCTGAAGCCAAAAAGGCAGTGAGAAAACGCGGGAAGTTGGAACTTCCTGCACTTTCTCCCTGTGTTTTTGGCTTCGGAAGCAAGCCGGGGAATCATCTCCCTCCTTGCAAGCAACACTGGGTCCTCCTCGCACTGGGCTGAGCTCAGCCCAGCGGGAAGAGGATCCAGCGTTGCTTGCAAGGAGGGAGACGATTCCTCCCTGCCTGGCTGACTTGCTTTTCCAAAGGAGAAGCAAGCCGGCGGCCAGAGAGGAATCGTCTCCCTCCTTGCAAGCAACGCTGGGTCCTCCTAGCGCTGGGCTGAGCTCATCCCAGCGCGAAGAGGACCCAGCATTGCTTGCTAGGAGGGAGACGATTCCTCCCTGCCTGGCTGGCTTGCTTCTCCTTTGGAAAAGCAAGCCAGCCAGCCAGGTAGGGAGGAATCGTCTCCCTCCTTGCAAGCAACGCTTGCAACCAAAGGAGCAAATGCCGGCCGGCTGGCCGGCGCTTCAGAGCGGCCGCGGGAGAGACCTTGCCCGCGGCCGTTCCGACGCGCCCGCCCTGAAAATGCTAGCCGGAATACCCGAGCCTTGCCCTCCTCGACCCACCCCTCACCCCTTTCTCCGACGCCGCTGCTGGGTTTCGGAAGCCGCTTCCAAAGCCCGCCGGCAGCAGCGAAGAAGGGGGTGAATGGTTGGGAGGAGGGCGGCCGTGATCCACATTGCGGCCGGCTACCCCATCCATGGACGGACTCCCGAGAGTCCGACCATGGCGGGGGTAGCCAGCCGGGACGCGGATCACGGCCGCGGGGGCAGGGTGGGAGGGATCTGGACACCTTTCAGGCATCCGAAGGGGAATCCCGGTGGTGGCCTCAGAAGGACCCTTCGGAAGGGTCCTTCCGAGGCTACTGCCTGCATTTCCCCCCCAGCTGAGCGGCGGGAGTGGTCCTTCTGAGGCTCCCGCCGCTCAGCTGGGGGAAAATGGTGCCCCCTATGGGGAAAAATCGCAAAGCGATTTTTCCCCATAGGCAACATCATAATACGATCGCAAAAGCAATGGCAAAAAAGCCATCGCTATGCGGATTCTTCGTTAAACGGGGCACTCGTTATACAAGGCACCACTGTACATACTGAGCCAATTCCTCGTTGTAGTTCTTACACTGATGCTGGGTTTTTAAAATATCCTGGACCACCCTGTCATGCTGATGATTGCATGTCCCTTACAACATGCCTTTTACAAGGAGAGTAATACTGTTAAGAAAGTTTCTCAAGTGGCACCTTAGTAGTTCTCTTTGGCTTACCTGAAACACCCTCTGTAAGCTTGCTGAACAGTATGCTTAAGGTTCTTTACAGAGTGGCTGCATAACATTGCAATATAGTAACTGACTTGGTTTCGTTAGTGAGGAGGCTTGCTTTGCTAAGGCTTGTGTGTTCAAGTGTGTGACATCATCAGGTAAGTACATAAATGAAAGAGGATACTTCTACCTCTGCCAGAACCTTTGCTTTGAGAGGTCATGAAATTCCAGATATTTGGCACCCCTACTCAAGGGACCCTAGGGGCCTACACCTGGGGTTATTTGGTGTTTAAAAGTTGTATTAATCAGTTTTAACCATTAATGCGCCTCTGTGTTGGAAGCTTATAGTGCCTGTTTTCCTAGCCAGCACTTGACTGTGCAGTCCATTGATAAAGTCTGAAACCAGAGAGGAGGGGCAGTGATATAGAAGAATGGTCCCCAACCTTGGGCCTCCAGATGTTCTTGGACCACAACTCCCAGAAGCCTTCACCACCACGTCTGCTGGGCAGGATTTCTGGGAGTTGAAGTCCAAGAACATCTGGAGGCCCAAGGTTGGGGACCACTGATATAGGGCTGTCTTTTCCCCATCTGCCCTGGGATAGGGTTCCTCCAGAGGCATGAAATGGGCAGAGACTCCTCTTGGGAAGGATATGGGGTGTGCTGTGGCAGCAGGCCGCCTACCCTCATGGCTCTGCAGGTGCAATATATCGAGTTCTGACAGCTGTGTTCACTTTGCTTGAAGGGGCTGATATATCAAATGAAGTGTTCTGAACCATTCGAAGCTGGGTATTTTTGCTGGTTCTTGGACCAAGGAAGGAATTCTTGGCTTAAAAGCAATATCTCTTTGAAACTGGCACAGGATCAAGATAATACTGATTGCTAGTGGTTTGTTGTTTGGGAGCAAAACTCACAAACATTTCTTCATGTGTCTCTGGACTGGTCATTGATTCACATGTCTTCATTTCTCTCTGGACCTTCATTGTGATTTTGTATTGCCTGTGCACTAATGGGAACCACCACTAACACTATCAAAGCTAAATCCATTTGTTCCTGTCAGTTATTCTATTTGTTTGTTTGTTTGTTTATTTATTTATTTATTTATTTGATTGATTGATTGATTGATTGATTGATTGATTGATTGATTGATTGATTGATTGATTGATTGATTGATTGATTGATTGATTGATTTAAACTATTTTTAACCTGCCTTTCTCTTTAAAAGGACCCAAGGTGGCTGAATTCAGTTGCATGAATGGGACTTGTTAGATGAACACTTATACTAATCCCGTTGATTCTGGTTGCTCTGATTACAGGGATCACATAACCCTCTGTTACAGCAGCTCCACCAGCTGCCAGCCCATTTTCAGGCCTAGTTCGTAGAATCATAGAGTAGTGAAGGTGGAAGGGTTCTATAAAGCCGTAGAGCCCAACCCCCTGCTTAGTGCAGGAATGCAGATCAAAGGATATCCTAACAGGAAGTTTTTCCTGATATTCAACTGAAATCTGACTTCCTGTAACCTGAGCCCATTGTTGAGTGTCCTGCAATCAGAGATGACTGAGAACAGATCTTGACCCTCCTCTGTATGATTGCTGTCATATCTCCCCTTAGTCTTCTTTCCTCACATGCCCAATTCTTTCGGTCTTCCCTCATAAGGCGTGGTTTCCAGCCCCCTGATCATCCTTGTTGCCCTCCTCTGAACTTGTTCCAATTTGTCTGTATCCTTCTTGATGTGTGGTCTCCAGAACTGGACACAGCACTCAAGATAAGGCCTAACCAGTGCTGAATAGAGGGAAACTAGCAGCTCACGGGATATGGAGACTATACTTTTGTTTATGCAGCCTAAAACAGCATTTGCCTTTTTTGTAGCCGCATCACACTGTTGGCTCATATTTGGCTTGTGATCTATGATGATTCCAAGATCCTGCTCACTCATAGTGTTGCTGAGCCAGGTATCCCCTATCTTGTAACTATGTGTTTGGCTTCTTTTTCCTAGGTGCAGGTCTTTGCACTTATCCTTGTTGAATTTCATTCTGTTGCTTTCAACCCAGTGCCCAAGCCTATCTAGATCATTTTGGATCTTGTTTCTGTCTTCCAGGGTGTTAGCTAACTATTCCACCCAATTATGTGTCATCTGCAAATTTGATTAGCATTCCCTGTAGCCCCTGATCCAGGTCATTAATAATTCAAAGTGCTGCTTTTAATCTAAGAAGCCCTAAACGGCTTGGATCTAAACTGTCTCAAGGACTACATTTCCCTTTATGTGTGGTTGTTGAGGTCATTGAGGCAGCCTTTCTCTCAGTCCCACCACCTTCACAGGTGCATTTGGTGGGGACACAGAAGAGGGCCTTCCCTGTCACTGCACCCAGACTCTGGAACTCCTTCCCCCAGGAGGCCAGTCTGGGTCCATCTTTGCTGTCCTTCCACAAGCAAAGACATTTCTCTTCAGAAAGGCTTTCCCTTAGTGACTGGCTGTCTGAGCGGGTTTTTTGAATAATGTTTTACCTTGTTGCTTTGAATATGTATTGCTTTTGTTTACCATTGCTTAGATTTGAATTTGTTTCATTCTTTTAAATATTTGTATTCTTACTGTTTTTTAGTTTTTAAATATTGTCTTTTAATATGTAAGCTGCCATAGGTTCTTTTTGAGGAGAAAGGCATGGTAAAAGTATTTTAAATGAAATAAATAAACAAATAATTGAAAGTCACAACTGGTTATCCCTGTTGAAACCACACCTAATAATTTTTTCTTCAAAACATGTGCATATGTGATTTAAGTGCCATCAGGTCACATCCAATTTATGACAACCCTAATAAGGTTTTTGAGGTATGTGAGGTGTTTTAAGGGATCGTCAAAGAGTGTTGTGTAGTTTGCTACATGATTCATGTCTCAAAGGAAGTAGCCCTGAAGATGTTAAGAATTGTCATGGATTCGCGAAGGCTTTCACGACCAGGATCTAATGTTGCTGTGGTTTTTTTGGGCTTTTTTGTTCTGAAGGTTGTTCTTCCTAACGTTTCGCCAGTCTCTGTGGCCGGCATCTTCAGAGTGCTGTCCTCTGAAGATGCCGGCCACAGAGACTGTTAGGAAGAACAACCTTAAACACGGCCAAAGAGCCCGAAAAACCCACAACAACCAATTAGCATGGACCCCTGAAACTGGTTTTAAGTTTGCAACCCATTGCACCAGAAACTGTGTTGCCAGCCCTAAATGAATAGTATCTTACTATGAAATATGTCTACCAAAGTTACTTTTTAAAATTTGGTCAGTCTAGAAGATTAAAATTGTGCATTGAACTTTGAAAAACTGACAAGAGAGATGCAGGCTTCTGACTGATTGTTAGAGTGGTCTGGCCAAAGTATAGAATTCTGCAGACTTTGTCCACAATCCTAACAGGAAGTAAATGAAGAGGATAGGCAGTGGGGTGTGTTCTGTGCCATCAAATTGGAACTGACTTATATTGACCCTAATAGGGCTGTCAAGGTATGAGATATTTAAGGGGTGTTTCGACTCTCCCAGTGAGTTTCCATGGCCAAATGGGGATTCAGACCCTCTTCTCCAGAGTTCTAGTCCATCACTCTTATCAACTACACCACACTGGGAGTCCATAGAAACTACAAAACTCAAAGCCGACTGCTGTCCTACCTGAATACACTGAATGTAATGGGATTTTTCTGCAGCCCCGTAAATTGCCAGAAAACACAGCGTTTAATTTTTGGTCACTGTGAGGTCTGTTCCACATAGTGCTTAAATGTGTAGTCAGCCTGCTGGCGTGAAAAACATATGTCTGGAGACATCTATTATACAGGTGTACCTCTTACGGATTCTGAATTAGCCATTGTTTTTTGTAGACGGCATTTGAGAAGGAAATCAGAGTTGGCTACTGAATGATGTGTGAAATAGACCCCAAGTTGCTTTTTATATGTTTATGGGGCCTATTGCAGTTCTGGTATTTGTGGTTTTATAATGTTATTTTTAATTATATGCTCTTTGGCTATTTCAAGGTGTCGTTTTTCTTTCCCTCCCCCCCTTTTTTTAAACAAATGAGAATTAGAATTATTAGAATAAAATAAATGGATAGTCATGGAAACGTGATATAATGTTAATGTAGCTGGCTATGTGATCTCTTGACCATCCATGTAGTATAGTTAGGAACTGGGGAAAGAAATGATACAGTCTTAATGGTGAGATTATTTCTGCTTGCTCCTTTCAAAGCATTTTCTTATAAACAAATCTGCAGTGACCAAGGTTTCTTGTGATATTAAAAATGGGAGCTTCAAAGAGCATGGAAATATTACTTTTTGGATTTTGAAAGTTAAAAATGTAACTTTTCTAAATGTTGGCTTTTCCTTTGGAAATGCCATTTCTCATTTGCTAAAGACAGCTGTGTGCTCTGTTGTTCCTTGTGTTTGAGTTGCAGAGGCATTAAGCTAATATATCTACGGTTTTGGTCAGTAACTCTCTAGCTTGGTTAAGTGTAAAATGTTAGTTTGATCATGTATCCATTAGTGTGAGTGACAGAATTGTGCAAATGTATTTGTGCATTTGTTCCAATGCAGTTATTAAAGGTTTTTTCCCCCTTTAAAATAGTTGGTGCATAAATGTAGCTTGAACATGTCTCCTCCAGATGGTGACTATTGAAATACAATAACAAATAATGATAATGATAATGATCATCATCATCATCATCATCATCATCATCATCATCATCATCATCATCATCATCATCATCATGTGCCTTCAAGTCAATTCTGACTTACGGCAACCTTTTTCGGTATCTTCCAAGTAGAGAATACTCAGAAGTGGTTTGTGGTCTGGGGGCATCCCAGCACTATGCAGCTTGGCCAGGGCCACACAGACTGGCTGTACTCCCAGGAGGCACAATGGGAAACTAAACTCCCAACCTGTGGTTCTGTGGCCACATACCTCAACCACTGAGCTATCCAGCCAGCTAATATAGTAGCAAGCCACAAGTAATAATGAGAAAGGTTTGAATTTTAAAAAGATGTTGAAGTGACCATAACTGGATGTAGAAGTGACCTACCACCCCTCCTCCTCAGTTTTCCTGTTCCCCATTCCTCCATCCGAGAATGCTTGGGCAGACAGCAGAAGCTTCTACTTCAGTTTTACTTAACTTCAGTTTGGTGTGTCCTCTGAACTGTAAATGATGGTTAACAGAATGGCTAGTTAATAAAATCCTGCTTCACCACTTGGTAATTCCTTTTGTTATACTAAATATTCAGATATTTTTCTCAGCCTCCCAGCCAGCGGTTGTTTGTTGTCCCACTAAGCCCAAATAATAGTTAAGAATTTGATATAAATGTTAGTGAACATATCCTGAGAGCTGTTAGTTAGTCCATAACAGGCTGTCTGTGAAATGTTTTAAACTATTTCCCATACAGTATGTAGGTAACTTAGCCTTTTCCGTACTATAGAACATGGCCATGTCCCCTGTCTCAGAGCTCCTCAAAGACATATACCACTTCTACTCCCATATTGCATTGAGCTGCGGTCAGACTTGATGGCATTATAGGCCCCTTCCAACTCCATTATTCTATGATTCTGGGATAAGAAACTGAGGGAAGAGTGGCTCACCCAAGGTCATCTGAGGGAGTTCTTGGCTGAGGTAAAGTTTGAGCAGGGGACTCTGCTGCCTCATAGCTCCTGTGCTTGGCCAGGACACTATCTACCAGTGCTTCCGAAGCACTTCGAAACCAAACATTAATATCCTTTTAATGCATGAATCTAGTATTATGTGGGTGGAAAGGACACGGACTTCCGCAGTTGCTTCTCAAAGATTGTTCTTTGTTTCTATTTCACTTCTTCCTGAGCAAGAGAACATTTCATATGCTGCTTTGTTCCTTCGTTCCAGCACTCGTCCACGTACAGCAAGAAGAACAAGCGCAACAAATCCGAATACATTATTTTGCTCCGGAAGATGATTCTCAGAGATTGTTCAGCAGCAGGCGTTTCTATCTCCCTTTCACAGGCGGCTCTTTCTTGTGAAATATTATCAATGGCTTTGGAGTCGCAAGAGCTCCCCCGACTGTATTTGTCATCATGAGTACTTGCTGTGAGAGATGGGCCCCTGCTGTGTTCCTCTGTCATGACATCAGGGTGTGCTTTTAAGGCAGGAAATGCAGTCCTGGGAAACATAAGCGTGATAATTGATCTAGTGCCTTGTATGCAAAACAAAAATCCAGCTCGTTACAGTTTAAACAGTGAGCAGTACGCGGGGAGATGATTCAACTTCGATTTAACTTTTAAGTTAGAAGTCTTTGGATTCTGCATAAACTGGTGGAGTTCCTATTCTTCATTTTGTAAGCAGATGGTTGAGGACAGGCATGGTTCTTGTCTGCCTGCATTGCCTTCAAAGTACAGTAGCAGGCTGCGAAATCTTGGTTTGAATCACTAGACCCTTGGGCTATTTGGGAATGAATGGCTGCCTGGTGGAGCCCTTAATCACATACAGTGGTGCCTCGCTAGACAGTTACCTCTCATGACAGTTTTTTTGCTAGACGTTGACTTTTTGAGATTGCTATAGCAATTCGCAAAACAGTGATTCCTATGGGGGAATTTTCGCTGGACAATGTTTGGTCCCTGCTTTGCAAACCGATTTTCGCTTAGATGACGATTTTGACAGCTCCCTTCGTGCTCGCAAAACGGGTGTTTTCGGGTCCTAAGCTTCGCAAGACAGCGATTTAAACAGCTGATCGGCGGTTCGCAAAGTGGCTTTCCTATGGCCGATCTTCACTAGACAATGACGATTCTTCCCCATTGGAAAGCATTAAACAGGTTTCAATACATTCCAATGGGGAAATGCTTTTTGGTAGATGATGATTTCGCTAAACAGCGATTTCAGTGGAACGGATTATCATCGTCTAGCGAGGCACCACTGTACTTTCAGGAACTGGGGTGTATTCCCCACTGCCAGGGACATATTCCAGTGAAAGAGTCTGGGCAAAGCTGAGCCATTGGGAGATGTCCCGTGTTGATCTCATCTGCCTAATCAACACACCATGTAATCTGCGCATCTTAAGCAACAGTCACACAAGAGATGCTGGCTGGCGGCACACTGAAGCCCTCCAAGTTGCCACTCCCTTTCTGGTAGCTTTATGATGCATAATTATTTAAAGGAGATTATATTAATGTTTTAAAAGCATGTGTGCTTTTTTTTCCTTCTCCTCCTTCTACTTTTTTCAGTCTGTATTTCCAAAATGAAATTTAAACGACCTGTGCACTGTGTACTTCTTACAGTACTGTGTACTGATTCAGTGTTGCCAGTACTTTACAGGTGTTATCCTAATAATCCTTACAACAATTCTAGTATAGACCACTATTATCCCAGTATTGTTGGCAGAATGCTGATGGATAAGGCCACTTAAATTTTTTAAGGACCAACTAGCAAGATTATGCTGAAATAAACCTTTGATGTTCTAGATCCCTTCTTGTAGATCTAATGAAACAGTAACATCTCCTAATGCTTTTTAACCGTGGCTAAACACCTGGGCTTTGAGGGACTCCCACACTCCCTTCTCCTATTTCTTGCTCTCAGTATTCCTCCATGCCTCTTTCAGAGCTGATAGTATAGAATTAAAGCTCTAGTGAACTTGAATACTGGTCATGATTTCCCATAGTCCGATTTAAAGTTGCCCATCATGGTGAATATCAGTATTTGTAAAATGTTAATGTTACATTGTAGCTAACATGTAGAAGGGAATTTTTGGAGAGTGGGAAAAGCAAAAGCTGTACAAAGCCATGTTTTTTTTTTTCTCTTGATCATACCCCATTACATGGTGATACAACAGTGGTTCCCAACCTTGGATAATCCAGGTTTTCTTGGACTGCAATTCCCAGAAGCCTTCACCACCACACATGCTGACTGGGGTTCTTAGGAATTACAGTCCATGAACACCTGGGTTACCCAAACTTGGGAACCGTTGTGCTAGAACAGTGGTCCCCAACCTTGGGCCTCCAGATGTTCTTAGACTACAACTCCCAGAAGCCTTCACCACCGCTTCTGCTGGCCAGGATTTCTGGGAGTTGAAGTCTAAGAACATCTGGAGGACCAAAGTTGGGGACCACTGTTCTAGAAGACGCTAATCTTCTTAAAATTTTAGTGAACTCAAATAACTGTACATGAACAAAATTAAATGCAGAGTTAGATACTGGAGCCACAGGACTTGCAGTCACGGTGAAATAAAAACCTGATCCAGTTAAGTTTATATTTAAGTATGTTTTTGAGGGACTACACTGGAGCAGTTCTATGTACTACTGCATTTAACTGGGTTTTGATTTGTTAGGCCACATCTATAAACTATGCACAAGTAAATTAGGTGGAGGGGAGAATAATAATACAACTGAATGAAATATTATTTTTGTCATATAACCAGAGCTCTTGACAATCTGAATACATATACAGCTTTTTAATACAAGCTAGAGCTTCAAAATACACAACAGCATATCGCATAATCATGATGGGAAGAAAATATATGCAACAATTTGAAATAGTTTGAGAATATTCCTTGCCTATTTGAGAACCCAGCTTGATCTCTAGTTAGTTCAGTGCAAAATTTCTTAATTGTCAAGCACTAAGGCTTCATTTGTAAATATTGTAATTTTTTTAAAAAAAATCTTTCGTGCTTACATGCAAGATAATCCCTTTAAAAAACTCAGTTGTAAGAACATTGTTTTATAATATTTTCTTCTCACACATTTGGGGCATATGAGTGTTGAGGATTCCTCTGTGACTGATTAGTTGAATCTATATAGCTGTCCTTGAGGTCATGTTTTCACCAGGTAATTCAGATACAGTAACTGCATAAGGAAGAGGGAAACTTAACCTGTGAAACTTTTTAGTTAGTAGCTGAAATATTCATTTTATACTGATGTAACTAGTAGCTTTCCATTGCTACTCTATGAGCAGCACTACCTACAACATCTGCTTTCCTGATTTGGACTCCCAGCTCCTTCAAGTAGAACTGAATAGTGGGCTATGGGGTTCTCAGGTATAATCCTGTCCAATCTGGTATGGCGAGTGGTGGCATGTTTTCAGTTCCTGAGCAGGACGTCTAGTATTATGGCACCCACTACATAGGATACTTTTACCTCTGAAATTTGACACACTTCAGCAGTTTAACTTTTTCAATGCTTGTTGGAAACTTAACTGTTTTTGCAAGCCTTTTTTGTGTTGGCCGCCTGCCCATTGTCTGTTTCATGGGCAATGTAAAGAATTGTATCTCAGTTCTGTCTTGTGTGATATATCCCTTTGATATGTTCAGGTCTAGGTAGTTTCCAGATATTCATAAATCAAACAAGCAAGCAAATAAAGGAGAATTTGTTTGCTGTGAATGGAAGGTCAGGTTGACATCTCTTCTAGTGAGGACTGAGTAACATACATAGTATGTGCAAATCTCTTGATGTAGTTTAGAGAGATGTTCCTTGTGCAGATGGATTGTGCTGAGGGTCATGTTTTTCTGAACAAGTATCTTGTGCATTCTTCCCCATCCTCTTTCAAGGAATCCTTTCGTTTACTAACAGAGGTACTGACTATGTGGTAAGGAAAAGGCCTGTCAGTCTCTTTGCCAGCTGTGCATGTGCTTCTGTTTGTGGAATGGGTTCATAAATGCGGGTAGTAGTGGGATGATGGCCTGTACTGTAACCTGTAAGGCCATTGTCATGCAAATCACAGTCGTCACTCACGTTGCACATTTATTTCCAGTCTTCACTGTGTTGGATCCAGTCTCATAAAGGATGGCCATATCCAGTATCATCTCCCAAGATGGTTTTGTGCATTTGGCACTGCGTCTGGGAGCACAGTGGATAACGGGAAGCAGGACAGGAGGAAAGCCAAAGTCGTGCTCTCACATAAAGGCATTTAAAAATAACTTTTGAAAGTGAGGAATTCTTTTTGTAACTCCTCTGTCTTCCCTCTTGTTTTTTCTTTCTTTTAAATGCAAAGAGAAATGACCGTTTAAAAACAAAGCAAAAACTGTAGAACTTGTATCCTGTTTCAGCCTCTATTCCCCATCAGCATGTTTTAAAAGTGTAATTTTAGAGCTTATAATGAGGCTGTGAGTGGGGATAAGGGGAAAATTCACTGTTAGTATTTTGTATTTTAACACTTGCTTTAAAAAAACAACCTATGTGTTTGTATAGGCTGTGACTAAAAAGTTATGCCCCAAAGCAGATATAAAGTTATTAAGAATTCAAGTTGGAACATATAAAGGAGTGTATGTGTGTGCACAGGTACATGCATGAGTCTGAAGCTCAGGCAAAGCGCATGAAGGCTATGAATACATTAATGCTTAGATACAAGATGGATGAGACCCAGGTATGTTTGTTCTTCTTATCCCTATCCTTTGGCAGTGGACCTGATATTTAATGAAGTAGTGGGGAAAAGCCTGAAACTTTGGGTTTTCAAACTTATTTGGAAAATGCAAAATTATTACAGTCATTTTTTTTCTGGTTCTTCATTCCGTATCGTTGGGAAATTCTTCTAAGAATTATGTCATTGCGCTTAAGTCTGTATTTTACAATATGACTCCATATACTTGTCAGGCCACTTATATTATAGTTTTTGTTGTTTCTATTTTAAGTAAGAAAAGTTTTTAAGTGGTTAAGAAAAAATCTCAGTGTATTTGTGCAACCTGTAGAATTAAGAATTTGCTAAACTCATTCCTTTGTAGGAAAACCAGGGAGGACAATAGACTGATAATCTTAACCATCGTAGCATTTTCATACTGGCTAATTGTTGGAAAAGGAGAATACTGTACATTGAAGCGTCACTTCCTGGCTTTGAAATCTAAGGCTCTTTTTTTGACACTGAGGAACAGCAAAGTTGAGAAAATGAGAATAGATATATGGCAGGCACATTCAAAGTTTCTGTTTGTTCACTAAGGTGTATCTAGGGGTGTTACCATACTTTGAAGCAAAACAGAGTATTTAAGTATATTCTAAACATGTTAGTAGGCTTTGCAAGCATACATTGTTTTAAAGAGTATGACAGACTTCCCGAAAAGACAGGGATTGTCTTGTTCTTCTGATGTTGAACAGGACCAGTTTCTCTTAATTTAAAGTTTGATTTGTTTTGACCCATCTTAAAATATTTCAAAGGAAAATCAAACGTAGAACCAGGACATTAGGCATTTTGAACTGCATGTTGTTATTTTGCTGAGCACTGCAGGGAGATGTGATATATTTTACAGTGTAAGTATTGGAATCCATGTGCTGATCTGACTAGTGGAGTGGCATAGGCTGCATTTCTATACGTCCCACTTAAAGTCCATATCTGTTTGAACATTCATTTTTGCCAGGGCTGCAAGCTTCAGTCAGTGATATCTTTAGTCACAGATTATAATTTATGTCTCGGGTTTTCAGTGGAGCTGAAACGCAGCCCTATTCTGAAAAGCAGGAAGTGTACAAATTTAAGCTGGGAGTGGCTTTAAGGGACTCTGGTGACTTTCTTCTCGTCGTATCTGTGACTAAACGGCTGTTTTGCGCTTCAGAGTGCAGTCATTACAGTTCTCCTTCCAGCAACAGGAAGTACAGTGTTTGGGGGAAATCAATGGCAGCATGTTCTTTTAAATCTGGATATAGTAAAATATTGATGTGGTTTTGATTTGCTGCGTATGGAAGCCATTTTGTATCTGGGTGTAAGATCCTGGAATGGCAAATATTCTGTCTACCAGATGGATGAAAATGCCTTCCTAATATTATCCAAACGCTTTTCAGACACAACAGTGTTCTCCACCCCATATATAGTACTACATTGTGAGACGAAATATGATGCTTTCTCATGATACTGTCAAAGAGCTCAAAATGGGTATGGCGAGGGTAATGATTGTTCATCTCTAGACAAATCTTTAGACTCAGCACAGAAATATTCATACAGGCATTCTGTGCCGGATGTAAAAAAGCTTCTCAGTCTTTTGGCTAAGATCAATTGTAGTAAAAAGCAAGTAAAATACCACTGTTTCCAAAATTTATTATACTCCTTTCTGCAGACGTTTCTTTGTTTGTTTGTTGCACTTACATTTTGTCTTTCTGCTCATGAACTCAGGACAACATACAAGGCTAGCTTATCTTCACAACTATATTGTAATGTAGGTCAGGCTGAGAGAGGACGACAGGCCCGAGGAAACCTAGTGAATTTATGGCTCATTGGGAGGTAGGGACGTGGTGGCGCTGTGGAGGGACGTGGTGGTGCTGTGGGCTAAACCGCAGAAGCCTGTGCTGCAGGGTCAGAAGACCAAGCAGTCGTAAGATCGAATCCACGCGACGGAGTGAGCGCCGGTCGCTTGTCCCAGCTCCCGCCAACCTAGCGGTTCAAAAGCATGCAAATGCAAGTAGATCAATAGGGACCACCTCGGTGGGAAGGTAACAGCGTTCCGTGTCTAAGTCGTACTGGCCATGTGACCACGGAAGATTGTCTTTGGACAAACGCTGGCTCTATGGCTTGGAAACGGGGATGAGCACCGCCCCCTAGAGTCGAACACGCGTGGACAAAAATTGTCAAGGGGAACCTTTACCTTTACCGGGGAGGTGAGGATGGAGACTGAAAACTGGCTGTCACAGTTTCATGGTTGAGGAAGGGGCAAATGGAGCCAGGAGGTGTTTGTTGTCCACCCCATTCTAACTCTTGTGCTAGTGTCCTGAACATTGGAAGGAATTGCATGAATCTCTTTCTCCTGCACCATTCTTAGGATTCTCATGCATCAGGTGCTGCTTATATGGAGTGGACTTACTGATTATGCAATGTTTGTACTTTTTTAAAGCCACCGTTGAGCACTTCAAACAATGTTAAGTGTTTGGGAAACGATTTCCCTTTGAACATACCTGGAAACAAAACTAACAATTGAGAAGGTCTTTGCATTCTTTTCTCACTGCAAGGTTTGAAACTTTAGTGCTTAGTGATGGTATTCTAGGTGTGTTTGTCAACGCAGAGTACCTGTGTAAAAGAAGCAAATATTTTATGGCTGCATGCTCTTGCATTTTTACATTGGGACTTAATAGTGGAAAGTTTATCTTGCAGGATTTGTTGTCTGATCTACATAATTCAGTCCATAGTGAAAATTGGCATGCATAACCCTAGTGAGGCTGCCCTCACCACCATTTTATGATCTTATTTATACAAGGCCAAAACAAGACTTTGAGTTTCTTTCGGGGGTATAGAAAAAGGAGTGGTGTGAGCAAGTAAGCTACCTTAAAATTGCTAAAAGGTAGATTACAACAGCTTCATAGACAGATGGTGGTTTCTGGTAAGCCACCTGCTTCTGAGGTTTCTGCAAGTAATACTGACCTTGGTTTGGGAAGAGTGAGTACTTGGAATGACTTAACAGGGGTTGATTCAGCTGTCATTGCTGAGGTCTTGAGTATGTGTACACTTGCTGTGTACATATAAAACACATCAGTGGATTCTCAGAATTGTTGTGGGAAAGATTAGAACATGTGAGATTTGTTCTGTTATGTGGAATCATCAGGCTTTTAAAATCAGGGATGGAGCCACATAAAGAGATGTACCCAAGTTCTTTCCAAACTTTCCAAGTCTTATATATGTGGAAGCAGCAGTGCACTAGGAATATGAATTTCCAGAGCATGTGTCCTTGCCCATTACTGCATGAGAAGGCGAGAGATGCCATTTTTGGAATGAGAAGGTCCTCACTACACTGGAAGCAGTTGTGATTAGTGCTTCTCTTCCCTTTGGTGGCAGTGACAACTTTTTCTGTGCTTGAAGAGAACAATAGCTCAGGAATGGTCTTGCATCCAAAGGCTTCTGTAAAGCCTGTGCATGCTGGTGTCATGGTTACTGAGGTCTCTTCCCCCCCCCCCCGTTTAACCCTGGACATGGAATTTGCAGCAGCATATGCCCTAGAATGCAGTTGGCAGTTACTATGGGGTACCATTTAGCTTATTTTACAAATACAATATAGTATTCCAAGGGGTTCGAAATGTGTTTTATTTTTTCCTTGAAATAGTTATGTTCCTACACTGTACTCCAAGTCGACTAGTTTGCTTGTTGCTTGGATCCCATATTGCTTCCACCTTTCCCCATTGTTAGTGCTGGCCTAGACCTGCCTTCCACCTGTTTAGGGAAAGGGACATTAAATTCTACCACAGTGCTGCTCAGCCTCTCCTCCTCCTCCTGCCAACCATGTGCCACTGGAACAGGCAGTCACCATGGCAATGCTGTGTGTTTCCATGGCACAGGACTGCAAATGTGGCTGATTTTGTGGTTCATTTTATTCTTTTTGTCCTTAAATCCAGAAGGCACTGAGCTGATGGAAAGTGAAAAACTCCAAAGCTGTTATGGGCAGGAGAGGCACACTGCAAAATACTTTGTGGTTGGAAGGCAAAAGTTACTATAGGCTGTTGATGACACTTGAAGAAGACTTGACACTGGGGCACATTTTGAGCTGGGTGATCTAATGTTGGAAGAGGAATGAAAATCTCTGGTGCATATACAGTGGTGCCTCGCTTAATCGGCACCCCGTTTAACGACGAATCCGCATAGCGATGAATTTTTTGCGATCATTTTTGCGATCCCATTGCAATGTTTCTAATGGGAAAAATCACTTTGCGATGACCGGTAAGCTGTTTTGCTTACCGATTTTTGCATAATGATGATTTCCCAACAGCTGATCGGTGGTTCCAAAATGGCCGCTGGGTTAAAAAAATGGCCACCCACTGTGTTTTCACCTGGATTCCTCCCTTACCGGGCAGCGAAAATGGCGGCCGTATGGAGGATTTTCGCATAAATTTCTCTTTTTTTGCCCATAGGAACGCATTAAACGGGTTTTAATGCATTCCTATGGGCTTTTTTATTTCGCATAGCGATGAATCCGTATAGCGACGATTTTGGCTGCACGGATTATCGTCGCTATGCGGGGCACCACTGTATTATTTCCTTCAACAATAATTGCTTGCAAGAATCCTGTACATATCTTGCTTTGTGCTGACCAACTTTTTTTTAAAAAAAAAACATGTTTCTGTGTCTCTACCTCTAACAGTAACTTGATAGAGAAATATTGTTTAGTGGCATTTAGCTACTGATCTAGTTATCGCAAGCTGCTGTTGATCTGTCTAATGCCTCATCAAAGAAGCCCTGTTGCACTTCTTATGAATGCCTTTCTGATAGAAGATATGTAAGCATTTAAGCCTGGTATCTCCCTTTTTTACATAGGATCAAACAAGCTTTTCTCTAGTGTGGCTTCATTCTCAGGACCCATGTGTATCATTGATGAAGGGACTGATTGCCATGCCACTGTTCACAGTAAGACAGAGGTACAAGCTTTTCTGGCAAATCTGCATATTTTTACTGTGGCTTTCCACACACCTGTTATTCTACGGATCTTCAGCAGCTTTTTCAGAGCCGTTAGTCAAATCAGCCTATGCTTTTGCAAGTTCTTAGCTTGTATCTATGGAATTTTTGTATTAGTCAATTTACAGTCAAGAGTTTCATAGTCAGCCTTCTTGCTATTCCAAAGAGATTACAGTTTTGCACATTGAAATTAATTTTGAAAACTAGAAGTTCTGTTTAAGACATAATATGCATTCAGATCAGCTTCTCCTGTTGAAAACCTGTTTATTTATTTGTTTTAAACTATTTATTTATTCTAAAGTGACTATTTATTTAAAACATTTTTACTTCGCCTTTCTCCTTAAAAGAACCCAAGGTGGTTTAGATCAGTGCTTCTTAACCTTTGTTACTCGGATGCTTTTGAATTGCAACTCCCAGAAACCCCAGTCAGGACAGCTGGTGGTGAAGGCTTCTGGGAGTTGCAGTCCAAAACTCCTGAGTAACCCAAGGTTAAGAACCAGTGGTTTAGATCATTAAAAGATAACATAAAAGCTAACAACAATGAGCATACAAATACTAAGATTAGTAGGCATCCTTCAGTCTCGAGAGACTATGGTAACGTGCTCTGCATGGAGGTCTTGGAACAGCGTCTAGTATGAGTAAGCAGGCCAATTCGAGAGTGGCAATCCTTTCCACACTGAAGACAAATACAATCTGTCCCCTGTCCAGCTCCTTGATTTTGCTGGTTTCAGGACTGCCTCTTTGCCTCGGCCTGCTGGACAAGGGTCTCTTCAAATTGGGAGAGGCCATGCTGCACCGCCTGTCTCCAGGCTGACGTCAAGGTTTCCCATCTGTTGAGGTCCATTCCTAAGGCCTTCAGATCCCACTTCCAGATATCCTTGTATCGCAGCTGGGATCTCCCTCTCGGGCAATTTCCCTGCACTAATTCTCCATACAGGAGATCCTTTGGAATCCAATCATCAGCCATTCTCACAACAATACTAAAAAGAATCAAACAAATATGATACAAAAAACACACACACACATTAGCAATGCCAAAACTCATTCAAAGTAGTAAGGTACAACAGCCCATTAATTAAAAAAACCCACTCAGACAGTCAGTCATTGAGTGAAAGCATGCCAGAAGAGAAAGTTCTTTGCCTGCTTGCAGAAGGACAGCAAAGATGGGGCCAGCCTGGCCGCCTCTGGGAGGGAGTTCCAAAGTCTGTTAGCAGAAACAGAGGAAGCCCTCTCCCGAGTCCCCACCACATGCACTGAGAGAAAGGCCTCCCCTGATGATCTTAACATTCAAGCAGGCTCATAAATGGAGATGTGGTCCTTGAGATAATTTGGGCCCAAGCCATTTAGGGCTTTATAGGTTAGAACCAAAAATTCAGCCTGGAAATGGATCGGCAGCCAACCTAATGTAATATTGAAATATACAGTATGTACCTCTTATTCTGGCAGAATGAGAAAGTAACTTGTTGTCAGCTACACAGAAAGTTACTTGGAAGTACAGGCTTCTTTAATGGTTTTTTTTTTGGGGGGGGGAAGCCATAGAAATATTTTCGCTGAAAACCTAAGCTAGCAGCAGGCTTAAAAACCTTTTCCTCACACACAGCAGTGTCTTTGGATCCAAGGGTTAGTACAACAGTCTATAACCCCTGCTGGCCAAATCATTTCACTAAGACATCTTAGACTACAGGTCAGATTCTTGGGATGCAACTACTTAGGCTAAAGTTACACACATACTTGCCTATCTCTTCTGATAAATGGCATGTGAGTATAACCTTACATAAACTTCATTCCTCTTCCATCCAGTAGGTTTATATTTCTTCCACACCATTCAGATTAGCCTTTACCAGCATACTTCAAAAACTCTGCTCTTCTGAAACATTAAAAGGTGCCGTGCCTGCAGACTGCCTATGAGACCAAACAATTTTACATTCTGTCAACAAAATGCATTTCCAGTTGTAAGCTACACTTTAAAAATGGGTCAAAACAATTAATCAAAGACATCATGATAGCATGTGGATGAAGACACTCATAATTAAGTTTAGTACAACACCATTTACATAGTTTTGCATATGAGTGCCTACGCACACCCGAAGGCCAATTTCAATTTTTCATATTTGTGTTGTTGAGTCAAATGTTTTTTTTCAAGTCTGGAAAATGCTGGCTCTCTCAGTGGTTTAGGTATAAGAGGTTGGGAATTTGATTCCCTGCTGTGCCTCCTTGACAGGGCTGGACTTAAGGATCTGTAGAGTCCCTTGCAACTCTGCAGTGCTAAGATTATTGCGATTATTATTCAAAAATATCAGACACAGCCAATCAAAATTATAAAAACATTGATTGGTATTACACAACAAATACAGGTTTTAACCAAAAATATAAATATCTGTTAAATATCAGCATAGGGTGTATGCTGTTCCTAATATTGCTGGGCTTTGTGGCCGGGATGGTGTTATTTCTGAGATATGCAACTGCTTATAATACTGTGTGTCATCCCTGCTGCTCTTCAGGCATTTAAACTCAAATCCATTCCTCAACTACTGTATGGAGCACCCGTTTGGATCGAAGTCGCCAATTCCGAACTGGACCGCTCAATCTCTAGATTTCTCCGTAAGATCCTGGGGATTCCCAACCTAATTAGACTGTCTACGATCGTTTCAGAACTAGGTATCCATCTTCCCTCCACTTCTGCCTGGATTTCCACCTTCAAATTTTGGTTGAAACTCCATCTCAGTTCTCACCCAACCTCCATTCTATACGACCTTATCCAAGACTCTCACATATCAAACTGGTTTAAACTAGTAGACGCCAAACTTTCCACCCTTGACCTATCCCCTGAAATCTTGGCTGACCTCGACCTTTCAAAAGCCTACCTCATCATTAAGTCCAAATTATTGGAACAAGAAACTCGAACCCTCCTATCAAACCTCAATCCCACCTGTTCACCATCCTACTTCGGGCTCCCCCCCCTTAATGGGCCGCCCAGCTAGTTACCTTTTTCACCTGACAGACCCAAGGAAAAGGAGGGCCTTCCTTCTTGCTCGTTTAAACATCTTCCCGTCTGCTTACCATCTTGGTAGATATTCCAATACTCCCCGACCAAACAGACTATGCACATTCTGCTCCCGTGAACCAGACACAGTAGCCCACGTCCTACTTCGTTGCCCCTCTCACTGTGCCCTTAGATCTTCCCTACTAAACCCCTTTCTCCTAACCCTCCCTCCTGCCCTTTCTGATCCCCTCCCAATCCTCCTTAGTGACTCCCTTCCAACTACTACCTATCTCGTGGCGGAATTTCTGTTAACCATTCTTATGAGAAACCACAACCCCCATCCTTCCCAACTTCAGTTCTAATTTGTTCCCTTTAATTTCTTGGTCACACTGTTTACTTCTTAAATATAATCAAATGCCAATAAAGGTTTATGTAACGTAATGTAATACTGTGTGAAATTTCTTGATATTGTTCCCAAAGCCCCAATGACTACGGGGACCACTGAAGTGTGTTTCTTCCAGAGGCGAGATGTTTCGATTGCCAGGTCTGCATTTAGTTAGTTTTTACAATTCTTTATTTTCAACTATGGCATACTTTGGAACTGCAATGTCAGTGATCCAGACATTTCTTTGTTCTCTTACTACCATGTCTGGTGTGTTATGTTCGTGGTGTCTATCCATTTGGATCTGGAAATCACACAAGATCTTGACTACATCATTTTCTGACACCTTCTGTACCTGATGTTCCCAAGGGTTTTTGGAGGCTGGCAAGTTATTATTATTGTTGTTGTTGTTGTTGTTGTTGTTGTTGTTGTTGTTGTTGTTGTTGTTGTTGCATAATGACCACTGCACTAATTTTGCCACTCTATCATGTCTAATTTTGTAATCTGTTTGGGCAATCTTTAGACATTCGCAGATGAGGTGTGACACAATTTCATCTTTTTCTTGGCAGTCAACATTAGCTGTTAGCACTAATTCCTTGGATCTTAGCTTTCATCGCTTGGTTTGGAGTGCTTGTTCTTGTGCAGTGAAAACCAAGCCTTTGGGTTTTTTCTTAAAGGTCCTCAGTTATAGTCATGCCCATGTTGAATCATTGTCATGCTTTCCATCGGTATTTCTCAGGTGCTGCCCATGTAGTGGCTTATTTTTCCAACTGTTCAATTTATTTTCAGATTGTTGTTTCCTATGCGATACGATACAATAAACCTTTATTGGCATTGAACAGTGTGGACAGGAAATAAACAGGGCAAAGATACACAATCAACATTGCTTGTTTCTTCTTCTGAGCCTTTGTTTCTGTTGTTTTCAAAATATTCTCCATTTTCACCGCCTTAAGTAATTTTTCTCTATTTCTGCTAATATATAATCATGTAGGCTTCTTTTTTCCTCCTCTACTACCTGCTGTACTTGCAGCAATCCACAGCCTCCAATTTTTCGTGATAAATATAATCTGTCCACATCGCTTTTGGGATGTAGTGCATGATGCATGTTCCTTGGTTTCCATGTTGTTTGATCCAATTCACTATGAGTGTGTTTCCTATTAGTCAGTTGCATTATTATTTCTCTAATTTTATCTATCCAGATAAATGTATAAATAGTCAAATAGTAATAGCCACTGTTTTTCAACATTCATGCAATACCTAGAAAAGGCATGCAAATTTCTTGAACCTGCGTTTCTTCTAAAATCAAGTATTTAAGAAAAAAGTTAGATAATGAAGTATACTTTCAGTGATCCAGAATAGATGAATAGCTTAGTGGTTTAGGTATATAGCTGTGGAGCCAGAGGTTGCAAGTTTGATTCCTCACTGTGTCTGCTGTGAGTAAAGCCAGCTTGTGTGGACATGGGGGAAGCTGCACAATTCCAGGGTAGCTTCAGGATGACCCCAGAAGAAGGGAACAATAAACCATTTTTGAGTTGTCTCTACTGGAAAGCCCTGGAAAGGATCGCCATAAGTTAGAATTGAATTGACAGTTGATTATTATTAGAATAGATGTAGTGCTGGTGAGAGAGATACGCATCAAGCCAGAATACTAGCATACAGGCACAGAACATTGATTAGCTTAGCATATGTTGTATTCATATATGAATAGTAGTGCTAACATGTATTCACTTGCTGAATAGTAATAATGATGCATGTGATTATTTATCAGTCCTTCCATTTCACAGTGTAATAAGACATATGAATCCATAGCACTGTGTAGCTTGAAACATCAGTCTCTAAAGACCCTCCCCCCCACATCCCATCAATAAACAACCCAGTTTTATGCCTTGCATTTGGAAGATTACTAGGGGCTAAGTCAAATACTAGCATACAGCACTTTGGGGAGGTGTTGAATGAGAATTGTATTCTTATTTGTCATTATCATGTGGTTATGATGCTCTTCAATCTGCAGATAATTCCAAAAAAGATCTTTTGCACTTACAAATAATATGATACAAGAAATCTGGTGAGACTCAATATTTGTTTATGATATGATTTGAAATTCTTAAATGTGATAAACTTTGCACAGGTTTTAAAGCCTCCAGCAGAGCAGAGCATGAATGGTGTGTTTTACTCGCTCTGCAGCTGTCAGGGTGGTCTCGGCTTTTTCTCAGGTCATGATAGTGCTTTTTCCCCCCTGATGCATTCTAAATTGAGTGGGTGTGAGTCATTTCCTGCTACTCAATAACACATTTGGCCAGTTCTAATCTGCAAATGCCCTCACTTTATTAGGACTCAGGTGACCTTTTCTTTTGATCCAGTAAACACACACACAGAAACACACACACACAGACACACAAACACACACACACACACACACATGACCCTTGTTTCTGACTATCCATAGTAAAAATTCCTGTTGCTATAAGGAAATGCCAGCTGAGGAATATAGCTTTTTGTCATTTTATATTACATTTTATATCAGACAAAAAACAAGACAGAAACAAAAAATAAGAAAGATAAAAATATTGTGCATAAAGGTCTAAAATAAATATTTGCCATGGAGTCTCTCTCGCTCATGTCTTGGAAAGTAGACTTGATCCATGAAAGCAACAGTCTTTAAGGTGCCACAATGTTTTTGTCTTCTTAATTTGTTTCTTTATGTTTTGTTTCTTGTCTGTTACACTTGCACAGGCTAACACAGTTACCACTTTGAAAATTACATTTCGTATTTGTTTTTTATGCACCAGTCAGAGATTGCTGTTAGGACAAAATGTAAGAAAGTAAATAATTATTTTTAAAATTAGAATATCTAAATACTTGTTTGTGCTTTTTAAAAATTATTTTTAAATAATTAAATAATTAATTTTTTTAAATAATTAAATATGCTCTGGATAATCTCTCTGAATGTAACTTGAGAGATAGACTCAAAAGACAGACCTCAGTTCATTAGGTAAAAGTAACAGGGAGGGTAAAAAATTGGTGAGAGAAGAAGAGTTCACAGATGTTGGCTTGGTGTAGACACAGCCATTGTTGATGCTATCATGCGTCTCATTTCCAAGGTCTCTAGTTTATTTTAGGGACTATTGTCGTTTCCTTTCTCCAGTGCCCAGTGTGGAGTTGGTCTCACCCCTTTTCTCTTTGCCAGAGCTTTGCCCAATGGGACCTTTCTGACTCCTCCCACAAAGTCCTGTATGTCAGACAGGTGGGAGGGATTGGTCCCAAATCTCTACAATTATCAGAGAACTCAGAGGGATGGAGGGGATTTTAATGACTATATTAATAATAATTGTGTGCCGTCAAGTCTATTCTGACTTACAGCAACCCTCTCCAGGGTTTTCTAGGTAGAGAATACTCAGAAGTGGTTTATCCTTCCCTTCTCCCGGGTGTATTCTGGGGCTGTGCAGCTTGCCCAAGGTCACATAGGCTGGCTGTTTTAGAAGGCACAGTGGGGAATTGAATCCCCAGCTGCTGACTCCACAAACAGATGCCTAACTCACTGAGCTATCCAGCCAATAATGATTATATTGGAAGAAAAATGTCCCTAATATTAGGGTAGTAGGAGCCTCATGGCACAGCGGTTAAAATTGCTATACTGCAACCAAAACTGTGTTCATGAACTGGGGTTCAATCCCAGGTATCCATCTCAAGGTTGACTCAACCCTCCATCCTTCTGGGGTTGCTAAAATGAGTACCCAGCTAGCAGGGGTGTGTGTATGGATGTGTAGCCTGCATAAAGAACTTGTGAACCACCCAGAGAGTGCTTTAAGCACTATAGGGTGGTATATAAGCAGCACGCACTTGCTTTTTTTGCTTTAGACAATTAATGAAAATTAGACATGATTGATGGTAATCTTATTTCTGTTTTAAGATGTCCTGTGGGATCAAACAGTGGGACATGGTAGTGCTGCAGGTTAAACCGCAGAAGCCTCTGTGCTGCAAGGTCAGAAGACCAGCAGTTGTAAGATCAAATCCACGCGACGGAGTGAGCTCCCATCACTTGTCCCAGCTCCTGCCAACCTAGCAGTTCGAAAGCATGTAAAAATGCAAGTAGATAAATAAGTACCACCACGGTGGGAAGGTAACAGCGTTCTGTGTCTAGTCGCGTTGGCCACATGACCACGGAAACTGTCTGTGGACAAACGTTCGCTCTACGGCTTGGAAATGGGGATGAGTACCGCCCCCTAGAGTCGGACACGACTGGGCATTTGTCAAGGGGAACCTTTACCTTTACCTAGCTAGGAATTAAGCACAATTCGAAACATTGTACAACATCAGTATTGCTCACAGGACACAATGTTGAAAGCATCAAGTCTTACCTCCCAGTTTTCTGCCTTTGTAAAGTCTGAGTAATCATGAGATAGCCCTGGTTGGTTTCAGAGCCACAGGTTTCTGCTTCAGTTATTGAAGGATATAAAATGGAGAAAACAATACTAGCATTTTGGGAAAGGTGCAAAAAGTTCTGCTTTCTAATATAGTCAATAACTATGTTTTTGTAAGTGGGTTTTGGTACAGTATTTTCTAGCATCCAAAGTAGTTGGGTTTTTTTCCCCTAGCATTCCAACACAGATATAATATGTATACATATTTCAGTTTAGACAGTGCTGGGGCATGTAATGAATTTCTAAGTGACAAAATCATGTGCATTTGATTGTTACTGAGATTCACCTCTTGTGTAATGTCCCGGATTTGAAGTTGGCACTGACCTCACTTGAAATTCCTAGAGCATGTTTGCTTGCTCATCTTGCTGCTTTTCACTTTGGTTCTTGATTGTGTTTGGACAGTACCGCACTCTGCAAATACTAGTCCATGGAATCACTTGCCTGTTCGCATACTGGATATTGTGAACATAAGGAATTGCCTTTGTGTCAGATCAACACTTAAGGACACAGTGCTCTCAACATTGGCAGCAGATCAAATATGGATCTTCTATTTATTTTATTCTTATTTATTCTGGCTTATTGTCAAGGTTTATGACATAGTGGGGGGGAAACCCAGCATAATATAAAAGAACTGAAAACACCAAAACAGCCAGACTTTTAAAACAACATCACAAATTGCTGTACAATCAGGGTTCTGAAAAGGTCTACCTTTTCTTTCCTCGAAACTAGCCACGAGTATGTGAAAAGGCAGATGAAGGGATGGTGACAGCATTTCAGTTGGATTTTTGTAGCAGGTATTCAGTGGGTACCTCCAGAGTTGTCTATCAGGTGCACATAGCACAGACAAAACTGATCACAGTTCCTCAAATTGTAACATTCCTGCTAAATGCCAAATACATGAAAAGTTGCCCTGTCTTATAAGTGTTTTCCTCATTTGTGGATGGGAAGTCTAAACCACAAGCCATGAACTGCAGGAACGCGATGGGGCAGAAACTGGGCATTCGGTTTGTCGAGCTAGGAAAGAGGCCATTACAGCTGCTATATGTGAAAGCTAGATCAGTGTCATGACTAAGTGTAAGCAGGTACTGGCAATGCAAATTCAAATATTCTGCCAGACCAGTCCGTGGCCTTAGGAAAACTATTATGTGTTAACCTTACCTCCTCTTTCCCCATCTGCAATATGGATATGATGGCAATACTACTATACTAGATTTTTTAAAAATCAGCTGGGAGAATATGTCTGCCCTTGAAGTCGGGCAGTTTCTTGGTCCTATACTCAGTATTTATCCATTAGGTCTGTGCATCTGTGGATACCATGGATTACCAGAAAGACAAATAAGTGGGTACTAGATCGAATGAAGCCTGAAATCTTTCTAGAAGCAGAAATGATTAAACTGAGGCTGTGATACTTTGGGTACATCCTGAGAAGAGAAAGCTCTCTGGACAAGATAATAATGGTAGGAGAAACTGTAGGCAGCAGGAAAAGAGGATAGCTAATTATGAGATGAATTGACTTGGTAAAAGAAGTCCTGGCCTTGAATTTGCAGGAACTGAGCTCGGTTGTTAATGATAAGTCATTATTTGCATGATTTGGGTTCAGATCCCTGCAGAAAATGTACATGGGTAGGCCTGCAAGTGTCCACAATGAATATGTGGACATTGCGTGTAGAGCCAGTGGCAGAAGTCCTTTTTACAGGTGAAACCCTTCAGTTCTTCATACTGTATATGAAAGAGACACATGTATGAAGACCATTGAAAGTACAGTGGTTAACATTCCCAATCAGATATTCACCCCGCGTATAGCATCCCCAACCCCAGCAAAAATGTTTTTAGAAGTCTGATGAACTTCCAGGGTGATTTTATTCTGATATGTAAGCATATTTATGATACATGCATTGGGTGCACAAATCTCTCAGATATACAGTATGTTACTATCTGGCAGCTTCCTAATGCTTGGTTCATTGCAGCCAAATTGGCATCTTGTGGAGAACCTTTTCCCCCTTTTTGTTGCTGTTGCAGGACCCCTTCTGTTTTATTTCTACAACCTCCTCACTGGCTGTCAAGTTAATCTAGTTGTCAATGGATATGGGAATAATTTTGTTGTTGTTGATTGCTCCAAGTAGAAGGTGAGCAACGTGTGTACAATTTTTAAAAGATCTGACATAGTATTCCGGGACTGCTCTAAATGTAGTCTGCAACAAGGGGTGGGGAGACATGCCTGCAGTTAATAAATGCAGTTTTGGACCACCCTTCTCTAATTGGACATTGTATGTGTATGTTGGGCTGCAAGTCCAGTCATTCCCAACCAGTGGTGAGTGTGTTCTAGATCAGTGGTTCTTAACCTGGATGATATCACCCCCCCCCAGGGGACGATTTCATTTTTCGGGGGGGGGGCAAAGGAACAAAAACAGGCGACGCGGGGGAGAAGGAACAGAAGGGGGCGATAGGGGATGATGGAGCCGCTGCAGTGCCATTGAGGAAGTTAGCGCCCCCCTCCCCGCACCACTGGATTCAGAGTAGCTGGTGCTGGTAGCGGATGTGGTGCCACTGCCGGTGGCAGTGCCGCCATTGTGGGAGTTATCATCACCCCCTTCCCCGTAGCAGGGAGGGGGGGCGATGATAACTTCCTCAGTGGCTCAAAGGGACATTTCTTTCAAAAAGGTTAAGAAATGTCACAAGGCTAAAGAAGAAAAAGGCAGAGCAATGTGGATTTTCTTGGCAGAAAGCAAAAACTGGAAAAGTAGGGTGTTTTGTTTGTTTTTGTTTCATTTCTACAATTCTAAAATCTCCCAGCCAGCATGGTCTGCCCTCTGCAGAGCTGGCTGGCCTTTTATAATTTGTTTGTCCCTAACTGTGCTGCTTGCAGTGGTGGACTACAAGAGCAGGATGCAGGTGACATTTACTGTCAGTGAGTGGCTGCTAGGATGGAAGGAGGTTTAATGCTTTATAGGAGTTCTGCCTGAAAAACTCATTGACATTTGCATCGTGCTTATGGTGCTCTGAAAAGATCATGAGGTGGCGGCTTATAGTACCAAAGCACAATGCCACTGTGCCACAGTTAAGATTCAAAGGCAAAACAACAGATTGATAGATGGACAGGTAAGGTAGAAAACCAAGAGAGAGAGGCTGAAATCATGTATACCTGTAACTTATGTGGCCTAAGTCTAATTGTATCAGCAGCAATAGTGGTTTGGTTTGGTTTTTGGAAATTAAGTATTTCTGACTTTTCTTCTGAACCTCCTGGGTAATTTGTTTCATCGTCAGGAACCTGTGGGAGCTGCAGGAAGGACTTTTTTTTTAACTAAAAATCATCACCACCAGGAAGACTTGTACCAGTGGTGGCAATTTTCATTAATTATATTCTTCTCTCTCATGCCCTATAGCCCTCACAGCTTCACTAGCAATTAACAGGATTATGTCGGAGCCTCAGGAGTTTTGGTAAAGAAGTCAAAAATGTTTAAGTTCCAAAATATCAGTGCTGCTGATGTCATTGGCCTTATGCAGTATACGAGATGGCAACAGGATTTCAGCAGAAAGACCTATTTTTAAAAAACCCTCATGTATTACTGTAAAAAGCTCGCATAACATTGAAAAATCTAGATTACCACTAAAAGCCTAAACAAGCAGGACATTAAGGCATGGTGCATGTTGAAAGAAATATACATCAAATAACTCTGCAGATACGTCCAGAAGCTATATCTTCAGTTCATGGTTGCCATTAAGATTGGGATCAGGTAAATTTCTAAAGATTTCAGTTTAAGTTAAGTATAAAGCATCAAGAAGACTCAGTCTAAAATACTGGTCCAAGTATCTCTACTTTCAATAGAGTTTAGAAATATTTAAGATGTTGGTGTATTGTACACTGTAGGACTTAATTTTAATCCCTTGATTGACAACACCTAAAGTTAAAATTTTGAATCCTCAGCCCCAGTTTCTTGGTCATAAATTGGGTATATGCCAATTGGTACTCTAATACCCTTGGGAAATACAATGAAATTTCATGTTCTAAAGCTGTTCTGAAATCTTGGGAATTGGTACAGGTGCCTTCTGCTTTAAACCTGTGATCGTACAGTATTGACACATTGAAAACAATACAGTCTTTTGTACATATGGAACTGCCAGTCCAGCCCTCCACTTGCTTTCCCACTTACATGAATTTTTTGGCCAACATTTTACTGATTTTGCATTTCATGAAAGGAAACTGCTTTATCAAAATCCATCAGAGGATTGTCTCATCTGTTTTCCTGCAAAGGTTGAAGTTTAATTTCCTCCTCTTTCTCCTTAAAATCATCACCCACACTGTTTACAGTAACTGCTTAAAAAGAGAAAGTGGCATATCTTTTGAGTTAAGCCATTTTAACTCTAATTTTTAGATGCTAGGTTCACCACAGCCTCCTAAGAACATTTCTAAGAGTGAAGATTCAGAGAACTTTCCAGCAGAATTGGATAGATCAATTATGAAAGATTTAGGGGGGAAAAACTAAACAAAGCCTTGTGTGATTCAAAGGGCAGGACATATACCTTTATAGGACCACTGAAAAAACTGAATGAATGCTTTCAACATTAAATCTGTCTTCCTCACACTCTATGAAGCAAAATATTGTGAACAGTGCATATATATGAGAATCCCCAAAATTCCTGACAGTTGTTTGTGCCTGTATGGTTCTCAGAAATGAATTCAGAAAGTGTAACTGTCAAACATCATTGAGAGTGAGGTTTCAGACTTCACCCCTGTTAGCTGCCTTCCTAGTGAAGCTCCACAGAGAAGTAGAGATTTTGAACTCCAGCCGTCTGTTCTTCATTCATTAAAGATAACCCCTTACGGCATCTGTGTTTACGGGATAGCCTTTAAAGAGCTTACATCCTTAAAAAGAAGTAAGGGGTTTTTTTTGTTTTGTTTTGTAATGGGATCACTGAGTTATCCTGAGTGCCCCGTTTAGCCATAGTAGCACTGTTTGTAAAATGATCTAGGTAAAACTCTACTCTACCCTTATCTGTGGCATTTCTCTTCCTGTTGTGTTAAAAGTATTATTAGAATGATATTTTTAGGTTCATTTCTGATATGGCTGACTTTATATTCTGTCTTCCTGAAACCTTATCTATAATATGCATTTTACGAAGAGTATTGAAAGTGAGCTCTCCCTTAGCCCTGACTAAAACTGTGTCTTTAGTTTTTTAGACTCATCATTCATTCCAAAATGAGTTTCCCCTTGCAAATGCCATGGTTTATCTGTATTTATATTCTTTGATTCAAGAGGTACCTCCTTTACCTAGAAAAACTAGAAATAATTTGAATCTGCTCTACAACCCAGCATAATTCATAGGTTTAAAGCTTATTGGACTGGAATAGGGAGCTGTAGCTCTTCATACTTTGATTTTTTTAAAACCGTCTTACTTGGGAATAAGGCCCTGTTAAACTTAATGGGCTTACTTCGAGCTTTGTTCAAAGGCATTATAAAAATGTGTGCCTTCCCTGCAATAAAAATTGCCAGGTTGGATTGTTGCATGTCTGGTTAGAGAAACAATAGAAGAAAGGATGAGTTCATTGAGACCCACCCTCCACAGCCTGTGCTCTCCGTTCCTTGAGCTCTCCTCCTGCCTACATTTCATAACAAATCTTGCTGTATGGAGCGCTACATATCTTGACTTTGATCGCCCAGTGTTTTGCTTCTGACACAATTGAGACCATGGCTGAAGTGCAGTGCTCAGATGCCCATTTGGATACAACACTTGGGCCAGCTTCAGCCCAGTTGTGATCCTAGAAAGCACTCTTTCAAGAAGGAATGCCTAGAGCCCTATGGAAAGCCATAACACAGTCGGTTTTCTGAAGAGTTAACCCAGGCCTAAGAATAGCTGGCCAAGAGGCCATGGGGACTTTCCACTATGAAGCATCAGCCTCCAACTCCCTCCATCCCACTAGACTCTAGGAACTGAGTGCCCTCCTCAGCAGAAAGACTTTACTCAGAAAAAGGGCAGGCCAAATGGGCATTGTTGTCCAGCTGAGGAAGAGCTAGAGCTTGTCTACAGGGATATAAATCCTTGTCCTGAGCCATTGCTGGCCTAATGCATCTTAGCTTTTCCTACTGCACAGCACAGGGAATAGATTACAGACATTGGAAACCTGGCACTGCACAGCTCTGTTGGCTGAATGTCCTGAAGCATGGAAGTGGCTGCTTTTGCCAGCTGCTGGTGTTTGTGTGGCCTGCAATATCTAGCTTGGGCCATTATTTTGTTCCAAAAGTAACTCATCTGTTAGTGTTTGAAGAAAAATCTACTGCCTTCAAAAAATCGTAGTGTTGTACTTCCATCAGATGGGCAAAGGGTAATTAGTAAGTCGTTGGTTCTTGTCATTTGAAAAGAATTTACCATAATAATTCCTTTGGGGTTACTGATTTAGATAGAAGGCTCAGTATGAGGTAAGAAAAGGCTCAGAATTTTGCAGAGTATATATAATTTTAAGGGCCTAAAATTTACATTTTTAGCTGGCTGGATCATTGAGTTAGCTAAGTAACTGGCTGCAGAGCCAGAGTTTGGGAGTTTGATTCCCCACTGTGCCTCCTGCAAGAGCCAGCCTGTGTGGCCTTAGGCAAGTTACATACAGTGGTGCCTCGCTTGACAACGAAAATCCCTTCCAGGAAAATCACCGTTAAGCAAAAACATCGTAAAGCGAAATTAAAAACCCCATTGAAACGCATTGAAACCCGTTCAATGCGTTCCAATGGGGTAAAAACTCACCATCCAGCGAAGATCCTCCACACGGCAGCCATTTTCGCTGCCTGTATAGTGAGGAATCCGTCCCTAAGCACAGTGGGGAGCCATTTTAAGCACCCGGTGGCCATTTTGAAAACCCAACGATCAGCTGTTTTTGATCATTGTAAAGCGAAAATCGGTTCCCGAAGCAGGGAACCAATCATCGCTAAGCGAAATTCCCCCATTTAGACCATCATGATTGCAAAAAGATCATCGCAAAAAGATCATCATAAAGGGGATTCGTCCTAAAGCAGGGCAATCGTTAAGCGAGGCACCACTGTAGTCCCGGGGCCCCAACTCCAGAAGAAAAGAATAGTAAACCACTTCTGAGTGTTTTCTTCTCGGAAAACCCTGAAAAAGAATCACCGTAAATCAGAATTGACTTGCTGGCACATCATGACGATGATAATGAACTTATTTTAAAGTGTGTTTCTAAACTTTTGGGGTTATTATATAGCCTGTATGAAAAAATAAGTCAGACAATTAACATGGTTTAATAAAGCAGGAAAGATTGGGACTTTTGGGGCGTGCATTGAAATAATTGTATGTCAAGTTTTAAACAAATGCTTTAAAAAGAAACACACGAAAAATTGGTATCAGAGGAACTTTTTGCTCAGCCCGTGACCAAAGTGACCAAAGTGAACTACAGTGGGGTCTCTACTTAAGAACTTAATCCGTATTGGAAGGTGGTTCTCAAGTTGAAAAGTTCTTATGTTGAATCTGCATTTCCCATAGGAATGCATTGAAAACCATTTAATCCGTATCTGCTCTTTTCCGTCCATAGAAACTACAGTGGAACCTCTACTTAAGAACTTAATCCGTTTTGGAATGGTGTTCTTAAGCTGAAACATTCTTAAGTTGAAGCAAAATTTCCCACAGGAATGGACTGAAAACCAATTAATCCGTTCTGGCTGTTTTTTTTTTTTGTTGTTGTTGTTATGTAGAGGTGCGTTCGTACATTGAAGCATTAGTTCCCATAGGAACTAATGCAAAGCTGGTTAATACGTACTCTACCACTAGGGGGAGAATTTTTTTTAACCTAAGATGACCTAAGGTTAAAAAAAGAGCAGGAAAGTTTTTTTTTCCTGTTCTTATCTTGGATTTCTGTTCTCAAGTAGAAGCAGAATTTAGCAAATGGAGCTGTTCTTAAGTTGGATTGTTCTTAAGTAGAGACGTTCTTAAGTAGAGACCCCACTGTAGCCAAACGGTTTGTTAAAATAGAAGAAATGATTAAGCAAATGCTACCTATTTTTTAATACTTTTGCTTCAAATACTCCACTCTATAAGGGAATTAGAAGTTTTAATTAAAAATGAGGAAGTGCTTGCCAGTGCATGTTATCTTTAGGATGAACAGAGTCCAGAAATTGAGACAGTTTCTTTTGCTTGTCAAAATATGCTTTGGGGGATCTTTATGCTAAATGTGCCCTCTCCCCTCCCCACACACCCTCTTTTTTAAAAAACTTAGCCTAACGAGGTATTGTATGTGTAAAAGTAGTATAATACTGACTTTCAGAAGGGGAGGAGCTGTGTTTGGTGAGGAATTTTTATCTATGGGACACTACTAAGAATGAAAAATTTATTGTTGGATTGATTAAGAATCAACAGGTTTAAAGCTGAGATAGAGTGCCTCTGTTGTCTACCAAAAGAACAAAGAAAGAAAAAATCAAGGAGATATGAAATCTGAGTGTCTGTAGTGTTTTAAGTGCCCAGTGTGTATCAGAACTCAAAATTCCCTCTTCAGTAGCTATTTCCCCTGGAATTTTGTTGAAAGTTACAAAATGTTTCAAGGGTGTGGGACCTCTTTCCAGGTAAGGATGCAGGAATTTACTGAAAGTTCTCTGGAAAAACAGAGTTCTGATATGGGTGCAGAATGAAATGGAAGTAACATGAAATAGCACCAGAGTGAATATCTAGAAGTTAGGAAAATACCTTATTGATCATAAAGCATAGAAGGGCTGCGTTGGGGTAACTTATGACCCAAGTGGAGAGGGGTAGGTACCTTTCCTCAGAAATGTGGAGTGAGCCTTCCCATCCACCACACATGGACCATAGGACTGCCGGTGTTCTTCATAATAGTTTTCTCCTGAGCATTATGAGGTTTACACAAATGGATATAGAAGGACAGATAATCCTGTGGAAAGCTGCTGGACTAGGTTTGTGTAGAGCAGGCTTGTCCAACCTGTGGCCCGTGGGCCGCATGCGGCCCAGGTCGGCATGTAATGCAGCCCAGTGCAATTTTTTATTTTAAAAGAAATTCCAAAGTTTCAAGTTACACTGCCGGCGCTTGCGGCCGGAATGTGGCCGGGGCATGTCACAACGGTAGGGGGGGAGAGGGAAGGAAGGAAGGAGAGGGAGAGGAGGGGAGAGGGATGATGTATGAATGCAATGCACCGTCCTCGTCAATAGGTGGACCCCCTCCCATCCCCATAAAGCCAACGGAGTCAAAGCTGGCAGCCTCTGCTGTCTGAGATCGCAGCTGCCGGTAAGCACACTTGGAGCGGGGCTGCAGAGGGAGGCTAGGGCTGCCCCCCATGCGGCCCAAACCAAGTTTATGTGCGGCCCAAACCAACTTTTCATCTTCTAATGTGGCCCAAGGAAGGTGAAAGGTTGGACACCCCTGATGTAGAGTGACAGAGCTACAGAAGCTATCTCATGCAGCCCTCAGCCTCCTTAACTCAACTGGAAATGAGTGTGGTCAGGCAGTTGTGCAGTTGCTGGAGGCATTGATGGTGCTTCCCACACTGTCTCAGCTCGTAGGAAAGAGCCCAAGATACTTGAGAAGGGAAGTTGAGCAGAAATGGAAAACAGTCACCATTTCCAAGCATTTTGACAAGAAACACAAAACAAAAGCAAAACAAACAAAAAACCAGTGGGGCACCTTGAAACATTAAACTGCTATATTTTAACGTAGGCTTTCATGGAATACATCCACCTTGTTGAAGTTAAGAGCAGAAAACAGAGACTACATGGTAGGACATGTAGAAGCCTCCAAAATAAAGAAACAATGGTGTTTGGTTGTTTCCATTTCCAAGCTTTTCTACTCCTGGGACCAACAGCAAAGCTGGGAATGAGTCTAGTTTGGAAAAAACAACTGTGCTGCAGCAGCAGCAAGAAGATAACTGAGAGCCATGGCAAGGAATGTCACTGCCATAGGATCTTCTGTGAGCTACCAGAAGAAAAGAATGCCTCTCCTCCTTAGTCTAACTTGAAGGACGGCACAACCAGAGTGGGTTGTGTGGGTTGTATGCTGTTGGAGCTAACAGACATGTTCAAGTCTTCTTGTGGAAAGCTGAGCCTAGGTAAGAGTCACAGCTAACAAGAAAATTTGGGAATCAAGCAACTTTTGATTTAATAGAAGTTTAATAATTTATACTGAAATGTGAAGAATCACATGTTTTTAAGATGTGCTTCTGAATCACACATTCCCAGTCTATAACTCTTTGTCTGTTAGAGCAGGGGTCGTCGACCCCTAGTCCGCAGCCCAGTGCCGGTCTGTGGGCTTGCTGGAACTGGGCCGTGGATACGGATCTTCGCGTGGGGATGTGGCACGTTCACGCGGTGGTGTGTCACGCTCGCGCAGGGGTGTGTGTGACACTTGCATGCATGCGCACAAGCACAACACGCCCATCGCACAAGCATGTCGTGCCCCTGGCCCCCTCCACACACATGGAGCTTGCTCCCCCCCAGCCGGTCCACGGCCCCAAAAAGGTTGGGGACCACTATGTTAGAGGTATTTAGCTCATTCCATTAAAATGAATGAAAAGGGCCTGGGGAGGAAAGAATGTGGAGGCCCCTGGAAGATTGCTTACCGGCTTAGATGGTCATCCAAGTTACAGTTCAAAAAGAGTCTCCTCTCCACATTTACCCAACTTGATAAACTGTGATTTGAAGAAGGCTCCAACCCACATCTATCAGAATTTCTTCTTAGGACCAGGTCTTGGTGTGACAGCATGAGTGGGAACAAAAGATGAAAAGGTGCCAAACAGTGTGACTGTGAGGAAGAACGAAGACAATCTTCCCCTTCAATAAAAAATGTCTGAGTCTTCTCATGGTGGCATACCGAGATGGTTCCCCAGCATGGTTCCCCTCTTCTGGAGGTCTCCCCCTCCCACCCACCCCTCCGAATCCAAGGATTCGGGAGCACATTTTTAAAATGTGTGATTCTTCTTTCCCACCTAAAGGCATGTTGTCTGGCTCACTCAGTGCTTTTCTTTCTGCCCCAAAGTATCCTGGCTGGCTTCTGGCTCTATTGGTTGAATGTTCTTCATCCAGTTCTGTCATAGTCAGTAGACAGCCCTCTAGTATTCTTCCCCCATCACTGGACCTAGATTAGTGTTCATCTGGGTTCCCCAAAATTTCCGATTTTTCTACTGAGAAAAATGAAAATAAGATGTTTAAAAAAAGGAACTTTAAAAAAAGTTTTGGGTCCAGCACTACCCTACCATAGGACTTCAGATATATAGTAATTTCCCAGCTGCCTCTGCCATCCCGCCAATCTTTTGCCGCTTGCTTTTGATTTTGGGAGAAGCATGTTGAGAGGGACCTGGGAATGATTTATCAAGATACGCAATCTTATTAGAAGGAATGAGTCTAGCCTTGGCCATCCAAGCTGGTCAAAAGAACAAATAAAAATCAGATAAAATATAATAAAAATAAGTTCAAGAAAGCTACATAAAATAATGGTAAACTTTTAACAGGGCTACATCTATTCCATGGTTTCAGCGCAGCTCGTTAGCTTCCCCCGCCCCCCATCGACTCATTTGGATTTTGTAGACCCATTTGGATCAGTAGGGTCACTTTCTTTCCTTTTTGGCCATCCCTTTAATGGAGAGATAATCTGGAAGCTAATACTTGGTTTGTTTTGAAGTCCACCTCCTACCTACCTCAGGATGATAAGCAGACGTGTTGGTTGTAAAATATATATATATTGGGGGAAGGAAGGAAGCTCTTTAAATAAACATCAGACACATTTCCATTTCTGATCCCTTGAATGAAAAATAACTCTTTCAACCACCTTGTTCATTTTTGCCCAGCTGTGCTCTTGAAACTGCTTCAAAGGTACTTCATAAATTCTTCTTTTCCTCCTCAAGAAATCCAAGTAAATTAAGCATAATTAAGAGGTTCAAAGCCAGTTGCATTTAAAAATAGTACCATCCCCCCACTACCCATGCAGCTTTTTCCATGAGTATTCCATGCTTTTGCAAATGGTAGCCTGGATCACTTCCAGTTTTCTTCTGTGTTGATAACTAAAGCCTTTAGAACGATTATATAAATAAACTGCCGCTTTCTTTCTTTTTTACATCAGAGTGCTCTGTGCTCTTTTTGATCTGACTCACTTGTACTTTTCACCAACACCTGTCATTGTCTTCACCAACAACTTCTGCTACCTCACTTTGCTTTGCACTCTGTGGGCTGTACAGTTAATACAGGATTAGATCAACATTAGGCTGGGTTGCATAGATAGCTATATTTACCTAAGTATGCAGCAATATCTGCTTTGTTGCAGGCTCTTCAGATTTTCTTCCCAGCTATGGAGAACCATCGTAACCATTATAATTAAAATTCTTTTTACACACCTTTTTCCCATTTGTTGTTGTTGCTTATTCGTTAAGTCATGTCTGACTCTCCGTGACCCCATAGACCAGAGCACGCCAGGCCCTCCTGTCTTCCACTGCCTCCTGGAGTTTGATCAAATTCATGTTGGTCGCTTCGATGATGAGATGTCCAACCATCTTGTCTTCTGTCGTCCCCTTCTCCTCTTGCCTTCACAGTTTCCCAACATCAGGGTCTTTTCCAGGGATATTTATCTTCTCACGAGATGGCCAAAGTATTGGAGCCCCAGCTTCAGGATCTGTCCTTCCAGTGAGCACTTAGGGTTGATTTCCTTCAAGATGGATTGGTTTGTTCTCTCAAGAGTCTCCTCCAGCACCACAATTCAAAAGCATCAATTCTTTGGCGGTCAGCCTTCTTTATGGTCCAACTCTCACTTCCATACATCGCTCTAGAAAAACCATAGCTTTGACTCTTCGGACTTTTGTTGGCAAGGTGATGTCTCTGCTCTTTAAGGTGCTGTCTAGGTTCGTCATCGCTTTCCTCCCAAGAAGCAGGGGTCTTTTAATTTCGTGGCTGCTGTCACCATCTACAGTGATCAGGGAGTCCAAGAAAGTAAAATCTGTCACTGCCTCCATATCCTCCCCTTCTATTTGCCAGGATAGCTTATATAAGTTATATATTTTTCCATAGCTTATATAAATATACCTACAACCACTTCCGGTGGGTGGTCCAAATGTGCAAAACTCAAAAGTCTACCTGGTTTGAAGAAATTCATAGGTCGTGGCTGCAAGGGACTCATGCAGCCGACTCATGCAACCTACAGAATCAATGTACAGATCCCATTGATTTAGTGGGGCTGCCCCTGTTGAAACTAACAACTGTATTTAGCCTAGGATCTCTTCTGGCCATTCTCCTGGCTGCTTCTCACATAGTGTTAGCTCCCACTTTCAGGAAATGCTTAGTAAATATTAAGTTTTATTAGTTAGAGCTAGCCATGGGACTGTGGTAGGCAGCTCTTGCTTTTGAAGCAGAATTACACATTCAGAGAGAGTTCAGGAAGGCACTGATTGGAGGGGAGACTAGTGGGTAAAAAGGAGTGTACTTCATTGTTCCCCACAGTCACGTTATTTGGCACCTTTTCATCTTTCTTTCTCACACCAGGACCTGGTTCTAAGAGGAAAATGGTTTCTGACTGATGTGAGTTGGAGCCTTGCTCAAACCACAGTTCATCACGCTGTGAATGAACCTGGAATGAGCGATCCTCTCTTGCCCTTCCACAAAAAGATTCTCTCTTTCTCCTGCTTTCACGAAAAGATTCAAAGGATGCACTGAAATGATTTCAGTGTCCTTCAAACTCACCTGCTCTTTCCCAGGGAAACTGAGTGAATTGTTTCCCCTTGTACGCAGAAGCCCTGTAGGCTACCCTACAAGGGGCTGCGTGGCCTGTGTTTGCTTTGTGGAGGCAGATATTAGGCAAACATCATGGCCCATTCACCAATATATCAATGACAAATTGCCCTGGAGTGCTAGCACCGTGCAACCTTGACTTTGCAGAACCTTAAGGAAAAAATGTCAATGCCGCAGCTTGCCTGCTTCTGTTAGAAACAATACCTTGACATAAGCAAGAAAAAAAAACCACCAAGGAGTTAAAGAATGAATAGGAGGTATCTTCGGCCAGTTCTTGGTGTAATTCATTGTGGGAATCAGGATGCTGAAATATGAGGAACTACGCAACTCGCCTATAAAATGCAGAATAGTCCTCTGATGACTCATCTAGTACAATGCAGTATATTTGTCAAGGAGACTGAATCATGCATGGGGGAAGCCACTTTTCTACTAACCAGCTGGTATTCGAGTCAGCAAAGCAATCCATTTTACTGTACGGTTTATGGTGGCAATAATGGCCAAACGGTGCACACCGGGGTATAAAATGTAGAGGAAATGGCATCTGCTGGCAGGTATGTGCATTCCCCTTTTAGACACTATGTGTGTGAGAGTGTTCACGTAGTTGCATCTTCTCCCCCCCTCCCTTTTTTTCTTCTTTTTCTTCTCTTCTAGTCTTCTTTTAAAATAAACGTGTCAATCCTGCAGAGCTGTGTTGTTTTTGGAAATGGAGATGTGCTTCAATGTTTTCATGTTTCTGTGTTACATTAAGGAGAGTCATGTGGGCTTGCATGATCCTTTGTAACCAAAATGAAGTAGCCGAGAGGAAGGCTACGTGTTCATGGGAAGAAAAGGACAATTTTCTAGATAGCCATACTTGCCGTTTGGGTGTGCTGCTCTTTATCTGTTATTAGCTGGCAGGCAATTAATGGTCTCTGAATTACAGGTCCCTCTATTCGAATGGTTTAAAATGTCAACCAGATTGAGGTTATGATAAAATAGCCTTTGCCCCAAAATACATACTGTCACAACAGGATGTATGGTTTAAGAACAGGAAGATTTTTTTTCAGTGTCCTGCATTTGACCAAATTTTAAGATGACCTTTGTTTTATACTTTATGAAACTGTGTGGTGCTATTTTTTCCTGCCCTCTGTTTTTCTTTGCTCTGTGAAGCAATTTAAAAACAACAACAAACCGTGAATGCAAAAGACAATAAATTAATATGCAGGCAGAGGGTCACTTGTAGAACTATAAGGAGATATTTGTGTTTCACTAACAGCCTGGTGATTATAATTGCTGAACCAGGTTTGTAGCTGTATTAACAACTGTGCCAATAAAGCATAATAAAGAACAGTGCGATGCTGGCCAAGGTTGCTGGTGGATGTGTTTAGAATCGTATTGTAAGTCAGCTGTCCCAAGGCTGTCTTGGTCAGGCTGCCCCAAGATTTTAAATAGACTGCAGTAGCAACAGTTCATCTTGTAAAAAACCCAGCGGTGAAACTGCTTCTCAATAATTTACTACTTTTCATACGGTCTTTAATTTTATAGTGTTGGTCGTAAGAGATTGTGTGTTCTTCCATATTCATGGTGAATCTTGCCAATAAACGGAAATCTGTTTGGCTGAAATTTTGACTTGAATGGATGCTTTCTCCTGGTCTACTCTGCTGTCCTGTCTGGCAAAGGACAGTAGCTCCTCTGAATAAGTACTGACTGAAATTGTTAGAGCATATGGCCATCCTAGCTACGGACTGATTTTCCAGGTGTCTGTTTGGGAGGTTAGGTGTATGGAAAAACTGACAAAGTACAGCAGTGGTCTGTCTGTGACGAGATAGCCTGATTAATTTATTTTAATGGCATAAATTAATTCATTTATTAGATCCTAATAGCAATTTAAGTTTTATTCTTCAAGTAGCAAAATAATTGTCTGAAGCTGCTCTAGTAAAACGCTAGAGGTTTTCCTGATCTATACTGATCCTGAAACATAGCACACGTTCCCAGTCTATAACTCTTTGTCTGATAGAGGTATTTTAGCTGATTTCATTAAAACGAATGAAGAGGAGGAAAGGATGTGGAGGCCCCTGGAAGATTGCTTACTAGCATAGATGGTCATCCAAGTTACATTTCAGTAAGAGTCCCCTCTCCACTTTTCCCTCTCAGGCTGACATTGTCTATCTTAAGACCAGACGTCCCTGCTGGGGGAAAATCAAATCATTTTAGGTTTGGGATTGATCATACTTACCATTTTAAGAACATGATTTGTGCTTTGCAACACCTGAAGAGAAAAACAAAACAAAACCCAGTAAATGTTTGGTATTGCATCTGTTACTACACATAGCAAACCGGTAAGTGTGGCCTGCTGCATTTCAGATTTCCTTTTGGTGGTAGCTCCTGAAGAAATAATGCTTCACTCAAAAACTTCAGGAATTTATTCAAAAGATATGAGTAGCCTTTTTCTCAGGGTGGATTTGATTGAAATCACAATTGAAATTTTTAAAAAATGATTGAGTTTTATCCACCCTTCTTTTAATCCAAATGATTCAGACTCATATCACTCATCACCTGCAATTTTCTTGTATGATTTTAATTTTTTTTAAAAAATCAAAGAAGTGGCTAAAGTTTATCTTTACCTTTGTGTGTTCTGTGCTGTCAAGTTGGAACCAACTTATAGCAATCCAAATAGGGCTTTCAACATAAGTGATATATTTAAGGAGTGGTTTTACTAGTTCCACTTCCCCAGTCGGCTTCCATCGCCAAGTGGGGATTTGAACCCTGTTCTCCAGAGTGCTAGTCTGTCACTCTATGCACTACATCACACTAGGAATTCAGTTTTAACTTTAGGTTCATTAAACTCACCCTCTTCTGATGACAACATAAGAATATGTACATACCTGGAAGAAAACACAAGCCTAGTCACCACAACAAACAGCCATAATCATCAAGTAAATACAGGAAATGCTGCAAAACAGGTTGTAGTGTTGCCAGCATCTAGGTGGACATCATCTCTGTGCTCCTCAGGGAGCCAGGACCTTGTTGCATCGCTATTGGTTCCTTTCTGAGTTCCTCCTGCCCACCATGAGAACTGGGCTGGTCCCAGCAACAGATTTCTGCACCAGCTTCTGCTCCTGCTCCACTCTGGAGAGTGTAATAGCTCACTGGCTGTTGCTTGCTGCTCCTTAATAGGAGCATTTTCACACCGCTTGTTACCACTGCAGAGATGTTGTGCTCAGATCATCGGAGTGCGAAGAAAGGAGGCAAGGTGTAGGGGTGATCGCATGAGCAAGGTAGAGTCCAAGGAGGCAAGAGGGAGGATTTTTGATGGGGTGATGGGGGGAAGGAAGCGGATGTTTTAGTTCAGTGCCCAGTAATAGGTATTTGGTCAAGGAAATACCTACAGCTTCTGAGAAATGCCTTTGGTGATTTAAGTGCTTTAGAGACGATACAGGTTAGCATTTCTTAAATCTCATAGTAGGATCTTACCCTGGCAAAGAATGGTTAAAGAGCTAGGATTTTACCTTGAGTCCAGGGTCAACATTTTGAACTTTAAGGTGTTTGGGTGGTGGCAATCTCCGTGAATATTTTGAGAAACTGAAACAACAGGACTCTAGATCCATAAGGGGGGAAAAACTATGAAGTCAGTAGTGTAGAGGCCAAGGAATGTTTTTTTGGAGGGGGGCAGCAGAGAGAATAGTGATCAACAATCCAGGCTGCTGCTTTTTGGTAAAATATGACAAGATATGTTTCTGACATTGAAGCTGATCAGCTTCTGCAAACTATCATTGTCTCTTCATGAATTCCAAAGACCTGCCTTCATCCTGTATCCATCGCTCCAGAGAACACCAAACAATAGTAAGAGACTGAATACTCGTTCTATCATCTTAGAAGGTTGTAAATCTATGTATAGATGCTCGGGCAAATCTGTGGGTAAGGGGCTATGGAGGTTTATAGAGCTTCGGTAGTCTGGACCTTTGGTGCAATCCCTTTGGTTCCTTGCAGAGACAAAATTCTGAGTTGATTAATACCTTTATTAAATTAAAGATGTTTCAAATGAGGTGAGACTTTAACTTCCCCAGAAAATCTTCCTTGTTCGTACCTTTTTGCAGACGCAGTGACTGAGTACCCAGGACTTTGATTACACTCAGGAATCACACTGCTACTTTTATTTTCTTATTTTGTATTTTGCCCAGGTACTTTTCTAAAAGAATTATGTAGTAAATTTAATGGGATGCAAAGGAGGAGGCAGCCTTTCAAAGTTTGGGGAAGGGTTGTCTCCCGCTTTTAAAGGGTTGTTTAGATTAAAATCATGTCCTTGAGTGAGTGGGGGCAGGAACAGCATTTATAGATCCTTCTCCGCCCTCGAATAGCTGGAAGTAAAAAATGCAAATGGGACCTATATGGACAGTCCTTTTTCTGTTGAATAGAAGTTACCTTTTGTATCTGTACCGTGAGAAACAGCATGGAACCACTTGAGTGATTCTGTTCAATGCCACACAAGAACAGGGAATGGTGTCCTGCTAGGAGCTGACGGCAGTCACAGTGATAGCCAAGACTTTGAGAAGCAGGCAATGTTTCTGCAACTGCACAAAGATGACCACCTGGACAACCTTCTCACAGTCAAGTGAAACGCAAGCATGGTTTCTTTCTTTTTTCCCTACAATGTCAATAGCAGATCTATAAGTACGGGGAATGATTCGGCTCCAGGATAGAGGCATTGATAAATATTTTGTATAATTTGGCTTGGGAGAGTTTTGAGAATGTCTAGCCGTGAACTCTTGACAAATCTCTTAACAGACCATCGTAACACTTGCTTGTTGATAGACCGTAAAGATGCTAGCCAGTAGATCTTGTTCTGATATATTTTTCTTAATAATAACTTCATGCTGTCAAGTAGATTGGAACTTAAAGCAACCCCCCCCCCCAGGGCTTTTTGGGTCTAGAGTGCTCTGTTGTTTCTTTTACGGGCACCCTGGAACTGTGTGGCTTGCCCAAGGCTACCCAGGCTGGCTCTTTTCCCAGAAGGCACAGTGGGGAAGAAAGCTAGAAGTACATATTCAGAGCCATTTAACAGTTTTGATTACGCCTTAATGACTAATTTAAAATACAACTGGTATGAGGATTATATATATAAAAAGTAGTGTATGTAAGACAGAGGTTAGCCTATTCCTGCCTGATGTTGTATTACAATTGAAGAGGCAGAAGGTTAGGGATTTAGCCTGACCAGGGTGAACTTCATTAGTCAGTATCTCTTCTCAGCAAGAGATAAGGGAAGAATTAAGATCTCCCAACACTTCCTGCATAAATGTTCCCTCCTGAGACTGGGTTAGTTTTGTATAACCCAGATAAGAGACTAATTGCCAGCTCATTACCTCATGCTAGGAAAAGTGTGATAGATGGCATAATGTCTTTCCCCTTTGTGACCAGCTAGAGAATTGCTTTCTTTCTTTTAACAATTCATTCTAGGGGAGTTTCCTGGCTCATTATAATATTCCAGTTTCTCAGGTTACCTTTGTAATAAAGGAGGCTAGAAAGCCTTCCGGTATTCAGAATGAGTGAAGAGACGCATGCGTTGTGCGTGCATCTATTCATGCAGGTGCGTATTTGCTAGTCTCACTTTGGCAGGCATGCAAAAGGACTATCTCTAAACAACCAGCATCAGGATACGTTGTGTGAGTGTACCTGTCCATTGAAGGAAAAAAGCATTCTTATCAAGGAGATCAAGGTGCAGTACTCCAGTATTTTTTCTTTTTCAGCCAATATTCCTGCTTTGTAGATATTGAAGCAAAATGCTTCAATGACTTAAGCCAGGAATTCTGCTTTTGTGATTCGTAAGTTCTGCATTGCATATTATTAATAATAATAGGCCGTCAAGTCAATTCTGACTTATGGCAACCCTCTTCAGGGTTTTCTAGACAGCGATTACTTAGAAGTGGTTTGCTGTTCCTTCTTCTAGCGGCACCCTGGGACTGTACACACAGGCTGGCTCTTCTACCTGGGGGCAGAGTGGGTACTTGAACTACCAACCTCTGGCTCTCCAACTAGATACCTAACTCACTATATCCAGCCAAAAATCTGCATTATATTACAAATGGAACTTGGAAAATTACCATGTTAGTTAGGGGGATTCTCAGAGTTGTAAAAAAAAAAATTGCCCAACCATTTTTATACAATGAAGGCGAAAATCCTCCTGAGTAGTTACATTAGCAAGACAAGTTTTGGGAGCAAATTGTTTAAAGCTAAAAAAAAAATCACTGAAGACTTTACCTGTCTCCTGCCAAATAAATAAGAACTCATCCCATGGTGAGTTCTTAATTTTAGGCAATTTGCCACTGAAAATTATGACAATAGCATTTTGCCACCATAACTATGTGGGAGGTTTTTGGCCAGTGTATGCTTTATTTTATTTTATTGTGTTCTTTCCTTGTATTTTACGGTAAATTTATTTTGCACCTTTATATTTTATGTTGTTGAGTTCTTTGTCATTATGTTATAGTTATTGTTTAGTTGTTGTAAACTGCCCAGAGTGGCTTTGGCTGCCAGACGGGTGGTATAGAAATCAAATGAATAAATAAATAATAAAAGGGTGTCTCGGTTATAGAGGGACATTCATTGATGTGTAGCATATTATAGGTTGTTGTCTGTCATGTGCTCTTATTTAATTTCTGATTTAGGGTCTTGCTGTGAATTAGTGATGTCCCAAATGTCCTGTCATTCTGCTGAGGCCTTGCAAAATAAAAGTTAGAGCTTCTTTTATTGAGGCATTCCATCTGAAGTTAGTTGTTGTTCTTCTCTTACAGCCTTCCACTTTTCCTGACATAATTATGTTTTCCACCAAATCTTGGCTTTTCATGATATGCCCAAAGTATGACAGCCTCGGTTTAGTCATGTTAAGCTTCTAATGAGATTTCAAGTTTGGTTTTATCTGGAACCTAATTACTTGTGTTTCTGGCATTCCATGGCATCTGTAAAATTGCTGTTCAGTGCTACATTTTGAAAGTTCTTTATTCAGATTAGAGCACTACATAATTTAAAATTATGGATGCATATAAAATACAGATAGTTTAAAAATACATTAAGATAATTAGACTGTTTTTTACCAGAAGTGGGCTACTTCAGTAGTATTATCTCAGCCATTTGCTATATTGTCTTTTGTACACGTAAGTGCTGCATCGATTGAATTTCTTCTGGTTTAATATTTAGAGCCGGAGATGTGTGCTGAAAACTTTTCCTTGATTTCAGTTGTCAGCTAGCATGTTGGTGCCCTTGAAGGGGATGGGTTTGGTGCTGTGTTACCTTCTTCTATTCATTATTTGTTAGCATCTCTCGACATACTTCTGGAGGGGCAATGTGAGCCAAATAATAGTCCTTTTCAATGGGGGTAGGTTTCAGGCAGCCATTTTGAATAAACGGATGTTTTTCCTGTCAGCTTTCTTCACTGTCCAACTGTAAGTAGTAATTAGGAACACTATAGTGTGGATGATCTTGCTCTTGGTCTCCAGCAACAACTCTTTACATATGAGAATCTTTTCTAATTCCTTCATTGCTGCCCTTCTGAGTCTCAGTCTTCTCATTTCTTGGCTGCCGCCTCCATTTGGATTGATGATTGAACCAGGGTTTGGAAAATCTTCAACAATTTCAGTGTCTTCATTGTTAGCATTTGTTATCTGATTTTTTGTATTCATTATTTCGTCGTCGTTGTTTAGTCGTTTAGTCGTGTCCGACTCTTCGTGACCCCATGGACCAGAGCACGCCAGGCCCTCCTATCTTCCACTGCTTTCCGGAGTTGGGTCAAATTCATGTTGGTTGCTTCGCAGACACTGTCCAGCCATCTCATCCTCGGTCGTCCCCTTCTCCTCTTGCCGTCACACTTTCCTAACATCAAGGTCTTTTCCATTCATTATTTACATCCTCTTAATGTTCAACTGTAATTCCGTAAAATGAATATTTTGTGATGTTAAGAGATTTATCTATAGTCATTAAAAGTAAAACATTTCACTTCTCCAAAACTACCTTGTGTTACAGAGTTTCACTTCTTAGGTTGAATATCTCAACAGGTACAGCTTTCCTGGCGAGCATAGCAGCTGGGCGTTTAGTAACTTTTTATTGATTGATTGATTGATTGATTGATTGATTGATTGATTGATTGATTGATTGATTGATCACTCTTGCAGAATAATTTCGGTTTTTAGAGGCAATGGTAACTCTACTTCAGTGCAAAACAAGTTGGGACTTTGAGTCATATTTTAAATGCTACTATAATAAACCTATCTCATTCTACACTGCATTCAGAATGAGAGGATAGGCTTGAACCTGTATTCTGTAAACTTAGACCAGCGATGGCAAACCTGTGGCATGCGTGCCACAGCTGGCATGCAGAGCCCTCTCTGCAGGTGTTCAAACTATAATTTGCTGGATCTCCCCCCACCCACCCACGCAGCCAAACCTATGGAAGCAGCTACAGTGGGGTCTTGACTTGAGAACTTAATCCGTGTTGGAAGGAGGTTCTCAAGTCAAAAAGTCTGTAGGTCAAGTCTCCATTGACCTACAGTGCATTGAAAACCGAAAAAGCCGATCCATAACAGGCCGTTTTTGTTCCATTTTGGTTTTTTTCTGGTCTGTAAGTCAAATCTCAGGCTGCAAGTCAAACCTAAATTTTGCGGCCAGAGAAGTCTGTAACTCAAAAAGTCTGTAAGTCAAGCCGTCTGTAAGTCAAGGGTCCACTGTACAGCCACAGTGCTGGAGCTTCAACAGGCGTCAGGCCAGGATCCGGAGCAGCTGGCGCTGGTGGTGGATCCGGAGTGGGGTCTTGAGGCAGCTCCGTACCCGGGATTCCTGCTTCTGCTGCCACTTCCGGTTCCACCACGGTGGCAGCCCGCTGGAGTTGTGTTTTGGTTTGTTTTTCGGTTTGGGCACTCAGGCCCGAAAAAGTTTGCCCTCACTGTGACTTAGACTGTCAGGAAGAAAGCAGCATTAATTCTTACTCTCTAGTTTGTTGCTTTACTTCTCCTGGGAGATTTTTATATAAAGAGCACCCCAACATATGACATCCTTCTTCACCCTGGAATCTGAAATAGCCCAGCCAGGAATGTTGTTCCTTTAATCTGATAATGAATTGATAAGGATTGGTCTGAAAAACGCATGTGTCTTAGATATTTGCACTTAAAAATACAATTACTGTATGCCTTTTATAGAAAAGTTGTGTTGCTGAAAAGTTTGGCTTTTCGTCTTGTTTGAAAGCTGATCTTCAGTGCATGTGGGAAAGTATGAAGATGACAATGAAAAAAATGAAGCTGTTTAAAATTAGAGTTGTTGTTTTAAAGTTTTGTAGTAATAGGGAGGAGGAGTGAAATGCTGCCTCCTAGTTTAAGATTATAGAGTTCTGCTGTGCTGTTGAGAAAATGTTAGTCCTCAAAGAAGGTAAATATATATAAATACACCTACCAGTCATCTAGTAAAATCTGTTATTTCTTAAGTAATTGGATCAGTCTGGTTCACTCCTTTTGACCATTACATCATGTGAATGCAGATGCTGAATGAGAAGCTGAATGGAATTAGTGCAGATTCTGAATAGAGTTTCAGCCATTAATTTGCCTCTTTATTGGATTCCGCCCTTTCCTTTTGCCTGTTCCTATTTAACAACCTCCACCTTTGACCTCTGACACTATAATGTTCTTTTGCTGAATGGGTGCTTTAGAGCCAGATGATTATTCCATTGTAAATTGTGAAGTCGTTAAGAGCACTCCATTCTTAAAGCTTATTGCACTGCCAAATGGTTTGTTCTATGCTTGATATTTCTGGAGAAAAATAAGGGTGTTTGTGCTCGGTGAACTCAGTTTTGTCATAATGCAAAATGTAGGCCTGTGCTATTTCATTCAATCCAAATGCAACATAATTCAGTATAGTTGTGTGCAAATGGCCTTTTAAAATTCTTCACTCCATTTTTGAGTAGGCAAATTGTGGGGCATCACCTCACTAGATTTTTCCAAGAACAAAAGTTGTTCTCAAAGAGTTTCTCAGAGTTGGAGCTTACCATTAATTGTGGTTACACCACAACTTTATTCTTCCCAGACACCAAGGTTTTGTTTTTGTTTTTTTGAGGTATGGGTTTTTTGTTGTTGTTGTTGTTGTTTTGGTCATCATGTTGCATCCTCCACAAAACCCTTCACCTGGCATTTTTGTGGGGCGGTGTGGGGTGACAGGGAAAGAGCCACCCCCAAAAAATGTGGGAACAAGATGAAAAGTCTGTTTCTCTTAACAGGCTTAGGGAAGAGGTGAAATTGGTGCCGCATCAAAATTGTTCTCCAGTTTCCTACGTTTTATTTCCACAGGGAAGAGGTTTCTGTCATGATGATTATGGTGATTATTAGATATTTCCTCATGATTCTGCAGCTTTCCTGGCTTGCCCACATTTGTGATTTGAAACAGCCCTTGTAGGACTTAGCTTGTTTGTTTGTTTGTTTACTTACTACCTTTCTCCCCATAGGGGATCTAAAGTGGCTCACAACAGGTAAAATGAGAAACTATAAAACAGTATAAATATCACAGCTAAAAGCTATACGACATATCCTGGTGTTTAATTGTAGAAATCTGGGAACATCATGCACTATCATAGAGATTATTGTACCATGAGTAACAAAAGATTTCACACACAGACCTTGGTTGCCTTCTAAGTAACTGAAGCACAAGTATCATAGGTTTTACTTGTGATAATTCATTCAAACTTTTCTCTATCTTTGATACTCATTTTGAAAGGTACTTCTCCTCCCCCCCCCGCCCCCCAGCCAAATTGGATTAGAATAATGATTGTGGAAGCTGGGGTCAGCAATTTAATTCCTCACAGTAATTTCGGTTGCCCTTTTTGGTACCCCCTTCTCCTCTTGAAGGTTACTAGTAGAGATGGGATGACTCACCATTTTGATGAGTCGTGCCGCTTCGTGAGTCATCAAAAGTTGACTACTCACGAAGCATGAAGTTGCTCCCATGAAGTGATGAATAACCGGGGGGGGGGGTGTATTTTTTTAAAAAAACTTAGCCTGCCTTAAGGGAATTCAGGCTGCCCTTTGCAAAGATGGCAGCTGCAGCTTCCCTACCCCAAATGAAGCTGCAGCCACCATCTTTGCCAGGGGCAGCTAGTCTCCCTTTTTATATGCTGTGGCTGGGAGGCCAGAAGGAGACCTCGGCAGTGGCAATTAAGGTAAGGGGTGGCGGTGGCGGGGGCAGAGGTAGGGAGAGGAAGGGGGTGGGGTAGATTGTGGAGTTGGGTGGCTGTGGGGGGGTGGCTGCCTGTCTGCTGCTGATCAGGTGATTGATGGCCGGTAGGCAGAATAGTGGGGTTTTTTTAATAGGAAGGGGGTGTCGGTGGGAATGGGGTTGGGCTTAGGTAGGGAGAGGAAGGGGTGGGGGTAGGCTGTGGGGGGTGGGCTGCCTATCAGCCACCCATCAGCTGATCAGTGGCCTGTGGGCAGAATAGTTTTCTTGTTTTGTGTTTTTTAATACAAAGGTCAAAAATGGGCAAATATTCATCGCTTCATATTCGTGGGGGTCTCTGGAACCCACAAATATGAAGGGACAAATATTTAACGAATCGGCTATTTTCATCGAAAAAGCCGATCCATTTTTTATATTCATCCCCATCTCTAGTTTCCAGCTATCCATTCGTGTCTACTGATGGCCAAATACATTTTTCTGAATTCACAGGAGAGAAATTCTCTGTGCCACTGCCAAATACATTTTAATTTTGTATTGAGGGTTGAATAGGTTTCTTCTGTTGATTGCAATATCAGAACCCTTTTTTAAAAAATAGAGTGGATTTGCTGCTAGAGCTGAGGTAATCAACAAGCAGCTTCACTTTCCACACAGTTTGGGGCATTCAGATCTGAAGATCATCCACAGCCACAGAGTATTTCTGATGGTATCATTGGCAGATGTATCTTCTGACAGAGGGAAGGTTTGCTCTTCCTTAGCCTCTTCTGTGTACAGTGGTGCCTCGCTTAGCAACGTTAATCCGTTCCGGAAAAAACCTTGCTAAGTGATTTCATCACTAAGCGAAATTAAAAAGCCCATAGAAACACATTAAAACACAATTAATGCGTTCCTATGGACTTAAAAACTCACCTTAAAGCGAAAATCCTCCATAGTGCCGCCATTTTCGCTGCCTCTTAAGCAAGGAAAAACAGCAGGTGGCCATTTTGTTTTACCAGTGGCCATTTTGAAACCGCCAATCAGCTGTTTAAAAAGGGTTGCTTTGCCATGATCGCTTCCCCGCGATCATCGCAAAGCGAAAAAACCCCATAGGGACCATCGCAAAAAGTTAGTCGCTAAGCGATTTTGTCGGTCAACGGAGCGATCGCTAAGTGAGGCACCACTGTAATTTCTTTGTGACAACTCTCTAACACTACATACTTGGAGGCTAATGTTACATGCATATTTTTTCACTGGGAAATTGCAAAATTACATACAGCGGAAGAATTTCCGACAGGAAATCTGTGCACAGTTATCTTCCAGCAGCCCTATAACTGGGGCCTTCCTTCAGTTACCCAGAGTTTACAGACCAGGCCAACCATTGTTGTTTTGCATGCACGCACAATCACAGCACAGCCCTTTCTTACTTGCACTGTACCAGAGCTTGCCTGAATAAACTGCAATCTCCTGGATTTTTTTTCAAAGATACCATTCTTACAGTCAGGGGCATGGAGGGTCTGTGTGGTGGCCAGAATCCTACTGCTGACCCATGCATATGTAAGGAAAATGGCATAGGTCTTGATGGCAAGTTCAGGTTACATCCCTCACAAAACAATTTTCCTTAAAAACTGGAGTAAATCAGTAGTCTGATTCTGTCCATCCTTAGATTGCAAGCCATTTCTGATTCTTTGCTCCTTTGTTCATTCCCTCCAATATTTCAGATTTCAGGATGTCTTGTCTTATTAGTCCAGGATGTTGCCAATAATGCCAATGGGGTTCCAACACACACCTACTTTTAATGGCTCTCTGCTGTTTTCCCAAGTCAGACAGTTTAATCTTTACCAAAAGTTAAATGGATACAGAGAAAAGATTATGTTCAGAAATCAATATGACATCATTTAAGTTTTCCAGGATGCTCTGCTGCCCATCTGACAATCACCGTTATTCAGCAGAAAATGTTAAGGATGAAATGGCTACATTCAGCTAGGATTTATCAGTATACTGTATTTAGATTTGTTCATTTAGGACTCAACACAGATCAAGCTTTCTCTTTTACTGCAGATAGTAGCAAAGCTAGGAAGATTGCAGTATTGCCTATTGCTGCTTTTGAAAATGTTCACCATACTGGGGTTCTACCTATTATTTTTGCTGGCCTTTAAACCCACTGTTAATAATTTAAAAGTATGATCCGCTCTCACATTGGAAATGTCTGGATGCAAGTAAGGCAGTTTTATTTGAGCCACTCTGAACTGCTGTTTCTGAGATAGATGGTTGCTTGTTGCAACCCAGTGTTCTTACACCACCAACCTTGGTGTGTTTCTCATTTTCTTTTCTTTTTAATTCTTGTTTGTCTTAAGCTATTTCAAAGTAGTTTGATCTGAGAATCAAGTTACATTTTAATTTTTTTCCTGCAATACCTGTATATATATATATATATTTTTCTTTTGGTGTGTTTACTGGTGGCTATGGTAAGCATGTGCCACAACATATCTCTGAGTCTTGTTAAGATGCCAGTGTTTCACTGCAGTTGTTTTAACTTTAAGAAGGGAATGGCAAATGGGAGAAGATGGAGCTCAGAATATTTTCACACTGTACCCAGCAGAAGTGAGCGTGATCAATCACTCTTGCCTGTGTTTGGTTAGCCTCTTCCTCAAGCTTTAGATAGATCAATTCCTTTGAAGAATAATTTTGATTCTGTTCCCACCATAATAGCTTTATAGATAATATCTCATATCTTAAAATGTTCACCTGGATTAATTACGTTATTTAAAATAGACTAGTGATTTGTTTTACGAATTGTTGGATTTTGTCATTTATGGTTTCCTATACTTTTGGTTGCAAGCCCCGTTAACCTTGGTAGGACTAATTCATAGTAAAGGTAAACCTAGTTGGGAGCTTTAGCCCAGATTTGAGATTTTGGCTTGCCATTAGCTCATTAGCAGTGTAAACCTATACCCGTCTCATCCCTGCTTCAGGCCACAGCCCTGTACTCACTTGGTTTTTGTTACATGTCCTCATGTTGAAACAAACTTACAGTGACCTTAATAGAGTTTTCAAGATAAGGAATGGTTTTATCAAGAGGTGCGTTTCCATACCCAAGTAGAGATTTGAACCCTGCTCTCTGGAGTCTTAGTCCAATACTTAATTTGGAGTAAGTCTTATTGAACTCAGTGGGACTTGCTTCAGAGTGGGCGTGTATCATATTGTATATTGTAGTGTATAGTACTGTTGAAAAACTGTTAATATATATTTTGAATTGTTTGTATCTTGTATGTTGTGAGCCGCCCAGAGTAGACTATGTCTAGATGGGTGGGATATAAATGCAATACATACATACATACATACATACATACATACATACATACATACATACATACATACATACATACATACATACATACATACATAAATAGTAGGATATAAGTATAAGACAGTGTGGAAATAAAATATTGCTAACATCCGGTATAAGAGCAATGCGTGTAAATTCTGAACCCCTTGGAAATGCTGTGTAGATTCTAAATATGAGCAGTACTCTTGGGTGTAGAAATTTAGGCATCGTTTAATCATGTCAGCAGGGAATTTTAAAATTATTCTTCTTTAGCTCTCCTTTGTCTGCTGAATTGGAGCCATCTCCTTTGTTTCTTTGCAAGTAAAACGAAAACACAGCTAACACTTGAAGGGTTAGAGGAATGTTAACTACATATGTGTTTAGAAGCAGCAGTTTTCTCTATTAAAGTATATGCCTTGCTCTTTTAAAACATCCTGTGAGTGCCAAGGAATACCTAAAAATTTACCTAAATGTTTCAAAAAGGCCAAACACCATTGGATATGTTATGTACATGTGTGAAAGAGTAACAATGAATGTCCAAAGCGACTCATTGACTAGATGCCAGTTGCATGTCAGTGACATGCCAGACTACACATCTAGTACTGTACAGGCTTTGCATATGCCCAATACCTTGTCAGTTAAACACTGTAGGCTGCTGCAAATATGCAGTATCCGTCTGGACAAAGTATTTGAGGATTTTAGACCCTTCAGAAGAATAGTTCAATGTTTGAGACAGAGTCAGATACGACAGTGCAAATTAATTTTTAAAATCTGTTTTTTTTTCTGACTGTGTTGGACAACAATAGCAAATACTATATTGGGTAACTATGAATGGAAATACATCCTCAGTCTTGGATGTCTAAATAGTAAATTTAGAAAAAAAAATATTGAACCATTGTGTAGAAATGTGTGGCTTCAATGGAAATCCATCTGTGTCTTCATTGCACAGTGAATATACAGTTTTGCAAGCCACTGTTTTCACCTTAGAACATGGAAGAGAAAGGAAATATTTCTGTCCTTCCCTCTTCCCACCCATACTCTCATTATTGGGTCTTCAGACATATGTTTGATTCCAGCATCTGTAGTATTGTGCTCTGTGGAACTGTTCTTGCTTGAAGCCTTACAAATTCAGTATAAATATCTGTTTATTTATTTTGATTTATATCCTGCCTTTTTTGGGGAGTAAAGATGGCTCCACAGTAATATGAGATAAAATGTATTTTGTGTTACTCGATAGATCGTTATCTGGCATTTATGAGAGCTTTCCTCAGACTACCATCACAGAATGCTATATTGAGAAGATGTTCTTGGTGGGTGTTCATGAAGAGGTGCATAGAGCTGGAGATATTCATATGGCTTTCTTTCTCTCACATTTTGCCCCCAGAAATACTGTAAACTTAACTACAGGGAAGTCCTGTTTCATTTTCTTCTGGTGAACATGAGGCTACCCATATTGCAGTTAAAAGCAATGGTTTCTCTTGTAGATTTGTAACAAGCCAGTTTTGTCCCTGAGAGCATGTCCCCTCAACTCTCTGCACTCCTTGCTTTTTGCTTCTCCTGGGGAAGAGTGGAGAGAGTGAGGAAGGGATAACCATGGGCCTTGCTCACCTGTAGAGGCTACCCTGTTCTCAGAAAGGTTCCCTTGCAGACATGTGGCTTTCCCCATGGAGAAGGGGACAGTGTAGAGGGGAGGATCCATTTACTTCCCTCTATGCGTGGTAAGCTTATTGGGTTAAGAAATTACTGAGGGGGGCTTATGAAATGCACACTTTTTATAACATCATGATGAGTTTAGGATGATTTATTTCTTCTGTGCCTCGCATATTTTTTGCCAAAAGCACGTTCCTCACTTACTTTGCATTTTCCCAAAGCTCTTGCCACTTTTGCTGAACTATCAGTTGAGCAAAAGTAGCAAAGTCAAGAAGTTGACACATTCAAGGGTCTTTATAACCCTGGTAGTTCTCTTGTGTCAGAAGAGAGGGTGCATGAAACGATCAGCAGAAGCATCCTGCGTCCTGTCACTTCAGTATAGAACTGGACCCTGCTGTCTGTTTTGATGTAGTTTTGTGTCTTTTCATTTTGAGGAGTAACATGGCACACGTGGCCATCTCAGGCAAGAGACAGATGTTCGAGAGTTGAAAGAGGGCAATTCTTAACTGATGTGAACATCTTTCTCTTGCCTTTAAGATTGTGCAGATCAGTTTGCTTTGTTTGCTGCTTGGTCTTCAGGATTTAAGCATGGGATTTCTTTACATCTGCTTGCACAAATGTGGCAAGATTGCTTCAGTCACTCCGATACACTCCTTTAATGCCCCTTGAGCGCTAATTACGGGCTTCCTCTAATATCCATTTCTGGCCTTGGTCATTGCTAAGTTGTTCCGTTAGCCCATTTGAGACACCGTGGAGAACTTCCCTTGATTGGTTACAGTACAGTACAATGGTTGTGTTATTTTGAGGCACTCAACAGCTGCTTTCATTCTGAAGTAGTTTCACACCCGTAGTTCAGTTCTTACAGAGAATCAGTAGTGAGTAATGTAAATGTACCTTCCCTGCAGTAATTCTACCAATAGTTTAACACCTGTTTCAGGTGTCAAAATTCAAGAAATTTGAACTGCATTTTCCTGTTGTGCCTCTGCAGGTAGAGAAGAACATTCTAGAAAACTGTGAGCCCAGAAAACAGGTAGAAAATATTTGTGTACCCTTGTAATACCTTGCTCATATTTGTTGAAGCAGTTGAGTACCGGACTTGCATCAGTGTAAATATATTCAAAAATATATTTTGAAGAAGAAACACATTTTAATGCTGTGTGAAGTTGCAGAAGGTTCATGCATGAATGCAGTAGGGGGTTCGAAACAGCATGAACCTCTCCATGTTGCAAATCTGAGACTGAGTGAAGCTCCATGTGAGCATATGTTTCGCATGTAGCATAAATGTGAGAAGGAGAAGCTTGCTAGCCCAACATGTTTCCATTGTTATTTCCCATTTAGAAGCTGGAAGGTTCAAATGGAAAGCTTCCATTGACCATGGAGGTTCCCCACATGAGTTGGAACCCTGGAAAACCAGGGGTTGTTGATTTGTTGGCTTTGCCAGAATACTTGCTAGCTTTTAGAAAAATAATCTTGGTCAGCTGTTCATTTGGTCTCAAGTTGCCTGGTTGGCCATTACAGATACAGATGTTGAGCATTACCTGAGTCTGAATGTTTAGTGACTGAGAGTAGAGTGGTTTCTGAATGTTCCTTGTTTTTTTCTTTGGTCCAAGCTGGTTGATTTGCTGTGATACACAGGGAAATGTTCATCGTACTGATGGAAATTCTTAAACACATCATAGCTGAAGTCACACATCTTCAGTCAGGAAGGCTGGTGCCAGTCTGCAAAGAATTTAAACTGTTTCCCTTACAAGTCTGAAGCCTGTGTGAAATAGGGTTAAAAGCAATATCTCCCAGTGGTCTCATGGTTGGGTCTTTGAAAGAAAGAAAACGGAGTGCAAAGGGCACTGTTTGCTTGTATAAATTGTGGCAGAGAGAAACCGGCTGTAAATTTTTCTCTATATAAAAACCATAAAGGCAGATGAGACTCCAGGATTCAGGACATAGCAAAATGTTAGACAGCAGGCACAGAATTAGGACCTGTTATCCTTGTCTTTTCTTGATCAAACCATTTATGCCAAAGGTCTCCTGTGTTGTGCTTGTGCACCTTGGGCTAAATCTATTTTTCATCCCAAATAGAGTAGACACAAGAAAATCAGTCTTGCATTATTGTTGACTAACGAGTCCCATTTTTTTAACTTGGTGTACACTAGACAGAGATAAAACTGGACACCATCATCTTGTTGTTTTAGCTCAGGCTTCCATCACAACATCAGGTTTTCATAATCACTTCCAACTTATGTTTCCAAAGCCACAAAACATTTCTGACAAACACACAAATACACCTTCTGTGTATGAATTCTTGTGTTAACTTAAAGAATTTTAGTAGGTTTTGTGTTCAGAATAAAAACTATCTTTCTGATTGATTGATTGATTGATTGATTGATTGATTGCATTCATTTAGATCCTCAGTGAAGGCAAGGTGGTGTCCATGGTTCTCCCACCACACTGTGTTCTCACAATAGCTCTGTAAGAACTATTGGGCTGAGAGACTATGACTGGCCCAAGGACACCAGTGAGCTTTGTGGTTTGGAGAGGATTTGAACCCATCTGTCCTGAGTGTAGCCTACAGCCTCACACTGGCTATCTCAGACTTTCCTAATGTGGTTTTATGTCTGGTTCCTCGGGCTGTTTGGAACAACACTAATATCTCTTATTATTATCAGCCGTGTTTTGTTTGTATGACAGTAGAGAAACTATTGCTACCTTTCTCTCCCCATCTGCAGGGACCCGGCTGGTTTTTCCTCTACATTTAGATAAGGAGATGTTGCAATCTGTGAAACGTGCTCTCTGATGTAATGGCCTCTTGTTCTTGTTGTCTGTTACAGTGACAGCTATATTGTGAGAGTCAAAGCTGTGGTTATGACCCGAGATGACTCCAGTGGAGGATGGTTGCCACAAGAAGGAGGCGGTCTTAGTAGAGTTGGTGTCTGCAAGGTCATGTGCCCAGAGGGCAATGGAAGAAGCGGGTTTCTGATCCATGGAGAACGGCAGAAAGACAAACTGGTAACTTAAATCTCTTGCAGAATCTGCTTCCCATTCATTTTCCTGCTGCCACCAGAACAGTCTCTTTCCTCACATTTCTTTAGACCATTTGTGACACCTTTTTCCAAAGAGGAAAAAGAACAAGAAAGAAAGAAAGAAAAAGTCCTCCCAATTCACAAGAGCATTATCTATCACCTCCCCAAAATATAAGATGCACCAAGTATTTTCATATAGTTTATTTAGTTATTTCTTGAAGAAAGGAAACTGACACTCCCCACCCACCCACACACCTCCAAATCCTGTAGCATAGCAAGTTAAAGCTAAAGAATTGACAAAGCCAGTCACATTGCCTGGAGTAATTCAAGCTTTTAAAACAGCAATGAATTATTGATGCTGCCTCCTGTTTGATGTATATAGGCTGGCGGAGTGAAAAAGGCCAGGGTCATTTGTCTTGCAGATTGACACTGGCCTCCTTTACCATTGCTGTTTATAGAACCTAGAGTTCCTGCTTCTTTGCACAAAATAAAACCAGAAGGGAAGGGAAGAGAAGAGAGGTTTGTAAATCGTGACACTGAAGGAGGCAGCTCCCTGCCAAATAGAGGTTTCATCTACAGATGGGGACCCGCCAACAAAATAACCTGTGGATGGACAGCACTGAACTATATTCCACCACCACCCCAAAAAAATCAAAACATGCTAAAAGGATAATTGGGGAGTTTCATAGAGCACACCTGAATGTTGACGCTTTGGGTTTCATGTGTTTCAAGTGATAAATTGCTACAAAACGTTTGCTTGCTTGCTTGCTTGCTTGCTTGCTTGCTTGCTTGCTTGCTTGCTTGCTTGCTTGCTTGCTTGCTTGCTTGCTTGCTTGCTTGCTTGCTTGCTTATAGACTGCACAACTTAGTGAGAACACTACTCAGGTGCAGTTTACATAACTAGGCAAAACATACAACTAATATGATAAAAAGAAATCAGAATGCAAGACACCACAAACTAAAACAGGAATGGCAACGTAATATTGACTCCTGATACTGTAACTTAAAGTAAACCAAGTTACATAAATTGTAACATAATAAACAAAATATACAGTAGTACAATAAAAAATAATCAGCGGTGACAGTGGTGTACAGGTCTTGAAAATTAGCCTAAGATGTTGCCAAAGGCCTCCTTAAACAGTTCTGTTTTTAATGAATGTTCTAAAGACTTTTAGGGAGGAGGTCTTTCTAGTTTCTGGTGGAAGTTTATGCCACAGTGAGGGTTCCACTGCTGAAAAAGTCCAAGTCCTAGTATTATATTTCTTTTGTCTCAGGGTAGGCACCCCCAGTAATGTGGCCTTAGAGGAGTGGTTTGGACGGGGGGGGGGAGGTGCTCCAATAGGGAACAGAGCCATGTGAAGTGTTCCTGTCCAGCTGCCTGCCAGCCTTGTCCTCCTTGATTATACCGTGGGGGGGGAGGGGAGATAGGGGAAGTACACTCCTTGGATCACTTTGTTCAGTACATGGCTATTGAGAATAGAGACACTGACTGTCTTTGCAATGACCTATAGAGTGACTATAAAACATGTCATTAGCAGAAATAATGAAATGTACTCTACTACCAAGATGTTTGAAGAATAGATGTCACCTGTTTTAAGATGAGCTCCTTCTTCCAAGAATCTCTTGAGTATTCTACATGGGATTAGGCCATTTCATCCTCATAAAAACCTTACAGGTTAAGTTTGACTGCATCCCTAGCTCAGACTCACCAAGTGCCTTTGCTGAATCCTTCTGTTGAGCAGAACTCTCCAAGTTTTAGACACTACCCAACAAATCAGTGTATTCTTCAGATATCTCTAGTTAACTGAGAAGAAAAATGGACCAGGTTTTGTTCTACATGGACTGGATGGTTTAATCAGTTTGCCATTGGAGCAAGGAATGTCTGTCTCCTGCTGTGTACATTTAATTTTGTTGAGAATAGAAAGGCAGTAAAACTATATGTTACGATTTATTTTATTTTATTTTAGAGTCAGCATTTGTGAAAACAAACAGGTCCCTGTTACAGTGAACACATTAAGAATATACTTTGTGCGGAGAATTTGAAGCTCTGTTGTGGACTGAAATGCAATGTTGTGTATGATCTGGAATGTGTTCCTCAGTCAAGAAGAAAAAACTTTTGGTTTCACTCACTGGCTATTTCCAATAACTCCCTACGTGAAGAGAGAGAGAGAGAGAGCAGTGGCAAAGAAAACAGATATAAATGTCTTCTTTAGTTTTTTTTAGTGTGAGAAAGGAAGCGGTGAACCATATGAAAAAAAAACCCAATGTTCTTCACATAATGAATATCATTTCATGTCTTTTCACTTTTAAACCACAGGTGGTATTGGAATGCTATGTGAAGAAGGACCTTGTCTACACTAAAGCAAACCCTACATTTCACCACTGGAAAGTTGACAACAGAAAGTTTGGACTCACTTTTTTAAGCCCTGCAGATGCACGTGCATTTGATAGGGGTGTGAGGAAAGCCATTGAAGACCTCATGGAAGGTACTGAACAGTAATTAGCAGTTTCCTTTTTTTTTTTTTTTACCCAGCTGGCTCTGTTTTGGGGGGGTGAGAACTTGAAAGCTAATTTCTGCACACCTTTCACTCAAATTGGCTATTCCTTCAATCAAAGGCTCAGACTTGCCATATATTAGGAGAATGCAGTTTAAGTCCTCTACAGCAGTGGTCCCCAACTGTGGGCCTCCAGATGTTCTTGAACTTCGTCCCAGAAATTCTGGCCAGCAGAGGTGGTGAAGGCTTCTGGGAGTTGTAGTCTAAGAACATCTGGAGGCCCAAGGTTGGGGACCACCTCTCTACAGCACTGGACTAAACCTCCCAGAAACCTTCACCACTAATACTGGCCAGGATTTCTGGGAGTTGGAGTCCAAGTGCAGCACAACATTGCTTAACTTTCCATTCTCATATTGATAGGTTTGAAGCAACAGTGTCCTTTATTTGCATTTAGAGATGAGCACAAACTGAAAGCACCCACTCAGAAGCAGTGCCCTGGCTTCCCTGCCCCACATCCTCCAGGCAGTGCCTCTGATTGGGCACCCGCCAGAGGAGGCAGGGCTGGGAAATGCCAAACACCTGTTTGGATGAAGTTTGAACTGGCATGAACCTGCGGTTAGTGCCCATCTCTATTTGCATTCTGCGAATTTTTCCCGTGATTGTTTTTTTTTCCCCTTGAATTTTACACCCCGGCATTAAGCAGTTATATATATTATTTTTAAAAATCCCTTGTCCTTTCATTTTTAAAAACAATCCTTCCTCACCCACCAGATAGGTGGGGTATAAATTAAATAAATGAAATAAAATAAAATACTTTAAAATAGAGACCAAGTTAAACTTTGAAATGTTAAACAGCTTTTGTAGTCACTTTTTCTAACCTATCTAAGATGACTCTTTCCTATTTTGAAAGATCTGTTTAGGAGCTCATCCCAATATTAAGACCAAATTCATTGCTTCTGTAAAAACAAAAAAACAAAAAACAAAAAAAAATGTGGGCTACAGTCCAGAATAGTGTATACGTCAGTTCTAAGCATGCAGCTCGGCTCATTGTTTAGGTATTTTTCCCTCCCCCGTGTACAACCCCCTCCTGTCACCAGTTGGCTTTTGAAGTGCAGGCAACCTTAAAAGTGTGGCTTATGAGACACACTGTCAGAAACTGACGTCCCAAATGTGTACTTGCACCCAGGTGGAAGGCTTGCTAGATTGTGGTGATTTGTACTGAAATGGCATGCATTTTAAATATCTTTACAGGATCTACAACTTCATCCTCAACAATCCACAATGAGACTGAAGTTGGAGATGATGATGTCTTTACAGTAAGTATCTTTTACTGGGAATTGCTCTTTGTGCCTTCTGGGTGACTTGTTTTTGACAAACACTGTGGTGCATTTTAATTCTGGTTATAATCCGTCTGAGCAAAAGCATCCAAAGAATCTAAACTTATGTGGCAATCTATATGTGAAAATAATTGTTTTGATATTAATGTTAATGTCAGGGCTTGTGAAAAATTCATACTCAAAGTGGCTTATAAAATCACACTACAAAAATACAAAGAGCAGCAATGAAACAGCACCAGAACAATATAAAGGCAACACATGTAGAAGCCTCATAAAAAGCAGGGTGTTAAATAGATTAGCAGAGGCTCTAACTAAAATAAAAGAAAAAGGCCTACTTACAACTAACTTCACAGGCAGTACTGTAGTTTCAATTGCAACCAACATTTTTGCTTATGAAAGGGTGGAGCTCATTATCGTAATATAGTTTACCCAAAACCTCATGTAACTGGCCACCATATGCTCGACAGTCGTGTTCTTATTCTTATTCTTATTATTCTTATTCTTCTTCTTCTTCTTCTTCTTCTTCTTCTTCTTCTTATTATTATTATTATTATTATTATTATTATTATTATTATTATTATTATTATTATTATTATTATTATTATTATTATTATTATTATTATTATTATTATTATTATTAATTTTATTAATTTTATTTATATCCCGCCTATCTAGTCAATTAAGACCACTCTAGGCGGCTTACAACAAAATGTATCAGAATCTATCAGAAATGTTCATTGTCACATTTTAAAAGTCTGGCCTAAATCCTGTTACTAAGTTTTACCTCAATTTAGACCAGCTGAATTAATTAAAGTTGGACCAGTTGAATTAATAATTATTAATCATTCAAAGGTAAATCAGTGCTCTTGTCAATCTCACTGATTCAGTAGGCCAGCTGTAGTTCAGATGAACAAAAGTTAAACCCATTGACCAGTTGCTGAATAGCAAGTCAGTGCTTGTACAAACCCTATTAATTCAGCAGGTCCCTCTAGATGAGAGAGCCATTTGGCTTTAAAGACCCACATCTTAGTTAAGTGATGTTTTCTTTAGAAGGTTTTTCACGACAGCCTCCTTAGGAGGAACCAGAGCCTCACATTCTTTCATGCAGGCATCTCCCACCTCATTGACCCTCCTCACTCAACTCTGCCCTGGCAGATTTAATCAGCTGTGTCAGGCATGGGTCCAAAGAGCACTTGAGAGACTTTATCATACCAGAGATCTTGTCTGCATCCCCAGGATTCAGAAACGGGCATGCATCTGTAAAAACTGACTTCGTGACTACCGGATTCTGTTACAGTGTCTTATATAATTCTTTTAATTGATACACATATCGTTCCCATAACCCTATGCTTTCTGCAGTGCTTGGAGCCCTTTATTATTGCATTTATATCCCATGTTTTCTCCAAGGAGGCTAAAACAGCATACAAAATATCCTCCCTTTTACATATAACCCTCAGGCTGTTTTCAGACTGTTTAAAAACCCAACATCTCGTAGTTTTCGCTTACAATTTGTTCTATCTTGTTTCTTCTTGCATCCTACTACAGAGATAGGAAAAATGAAGCCCAGTTTTAGAATATCTCTTCTGTTTGAAGGGGACAAAAACAAATTTGGTCCTTTCGCCCAAAGCCAGGGGCTTCTGAGAGAGAAGTATAGTTGGCTTTTTTTTTTAAAGGGCCAAAACATTGGGGAGAAGGGCGGCACAGGGGATTTCGGGGGAAAATGGGAGGTACAGCTCTCTAAGAGCTTGGAGTCTAGGGGCAGCTCCTTCATCTCTGGAAATTGCTAGCCCAATCCTGTTGAAACAAAACAGAAGCACATGCAACTGGGGAAAAACACCCAAAACTGTTTAGCTGTTTCTTCCCCCCCCCCATGTCTCTTCTCTTCTGTTCCCTATGCTGAACTTTTGATTTTAAGCTCCTTGGGGCAAGGACTCAGTAGTAGTAGTAGTAGTACTGTAGTACTGTAGTAGTAGTAGTAGTATATTTTTAAAATCATTTCAAAGATTACAAAATGGATGAAGTAGGTGGAGCAAATGCTGTTCAGTATGGGTTGTTGAATCTCTGCATTGAGAATGGATAAAAACAAAATTGGAATGTGCGCATTGGCACAGTGTGAATGTGTGAGCAAGAAACTCTTATTTGTAAGAACTTTTGTATGATCATAAATACGCATGGGCTGCACCGCACAGTGAAAATGTCATAATTCTCTCTCTTTCTCTTTTTTTTTTTTTTAAAGGAAATAGCTGCAATGCACAACATTCTTTGTTTAGTGATTTTTCATGGAGCATTTTGTTTATTTATATTTTTTTACATAAAGAGAAGCTGCTTGGGAAAAGCAATGGGAAAACAATGGACCCAGTCCCCTCTTTTCATTAACTGTCACCTGAGAGGCTGTAGGTCTGAGATGGGTTTCCTGCACAATTGTGACCAGAGCCTCTTGTGACAGTTGGCATGTTGTTTTCGTCTGTTCTCTTGTCATAGTTATAAGACAAACAACAGCAGGCAGGGTTAAAAGGTGACTTCCTCTCCTCCAGAGCAAAACTATCATTAGCAGCTGCTTCCCAGCTACCTGACAGAACTGATTTATAGGTTCCGTGAGGGAGAGGGAAAAGGTGGGGCCAGGGGAGGGAGGGAGGCAGGGAAGGCTGGACTGGAGCTGGAATGACTTACTCATCTGTAGCAGTTTCCCAGCAATGTGCCTCAACGCTTTAAAAAGTTGTATTTTGGGCTGCAGTTCCCAGAATTCCCTGATCTGGCAAAGCAACTACGTAAGCTGTGATGTGCCTTGAGAGAATCTCTGTATATATACACCCATTTACAGATCTGTGTCCTGATTGGTGGTGCTTTTGAACATTAAATACCTTGGCATGTATTTGTCCTGTGAAACATACCTAGTAACAAAAATAGCAATATGTGTGGTGTGGTGCCATTGCCTTATTAATCTAGGTCAAGCTCTTTTCTGCTGTCCCAAATGGACAAGTCCAGTCACCTCAGAAAGGGCAGCAAATCTATTGTTGAAAGACAGTAAGAGGAGTGTATTTTAAAGTCCTATTAATTTCTGTAGAAAAGTTAGGGATGTATTTAATATTTTTCTTTTTCCCAGTGTAAAATCAAAGGGACGAGTAAGGCTTCACTATGGCTGCATTAGGTACTTTTATTTTTCCAAAGAAGAAACTTCCCATTAGGAGGTGTCTCTGCTGTGTAATGTACCATTACTGTAACTCCAGAGCCCCATTATATTCTCTGAATGTTTTCCATATGGTTGGAAATAAATTTCTCCAGCGTCTGGACACAGAATGCTAGTTCTTGCTTCTCTCAAGACAGCCTGAATAATGTCAGACATTTGAGGCGGGGGGAGGACCTCTGTTGAGACTGTATCAGCTTGCCAGCCACCTGAAATTGGGCTTTACCTCCATTTAGTTGATCTACTTTCTTCACTCAGATACTATCCCTTCTGGGTAAATGTACATCCACTGAGAAGTAATACTGAGTCATGACATGACACGTTCCAGTCATCCACAGCCGCTCATTCCTGCTGTGCACCTGTGAAGGAGGGCTCTGGCAGAAGAAGCTTGCAATGATCACATGTGCGGTTGTTGTTGTAATATATTCATAAATCGCAAGTGTTAGAATTTAGAATAGTTCCTGCCCAAAACCTTTTCAAGATGACCTGCTAGAAATTGGTCTCTAGAAGCAAAGAAAAACCTGACAATATGGAATATAATGCTTTGCAGAAATATACAGGCACTGATTTTAGCAGGCCAGTGGATTGCATACTTCTTGGTGATATTTTAGAAAACTGTAACTATTATTTCTCAAAGCATTGAGATGTTAGATCATGGAAATAATGCAAAGAATGGAGCAAACCCAATGAGAAAATGTTATGTCCTCATCTTTGCTCAGTTTGATGTCTGTTTTCTGTCTCCTGAAGGATAGTTTACAACTAGTGATGGAATATTTGTATTGATGGGAAATATGCATATCGCCACCACAAATAGTCAAGCCCTTTAGACCCACCACCACCCCCAGAACCGGACGGTCCACTTACCACTTGCAGCACGCACAGCCTATGGTGGCAGTATTTGTATTTGTCTCCCGAGGGAGACAAATACGAATATCCCATCTCCATTTACAACAGTACCCTAAAACAACACGGGCCATAAATTACTCTATGTAGTTGTACTATACCAAGAGCCAATGAATATTGAGAATCTTTTACTTGTTAAACTGATATTTCATCCAACTTTTCATTCTGTTTCCATGTTTGACAAAGTGGACAAAAGCGTACATTAAAATTAAATAGTCTTTAAGGTGCCACATGATTTTGGCTTGTTTTGTTTCTTTGGATGTTGCCTGATCTGTTGTGAACGAACTCCATATCTGTTTGAATGGTAACTTCTTCCACCATAAGACAAAATGCCTATAAAAATAGTCTTTATCATAGTTGCATCCTCTAGTACTTGAAGTATCCTTCTTGAGCCATTAAAAAACATTTTTTCAGTAACTTTGCCACCCTGAATACACTAAATTTTCAGTCAGTAGAGTAGACAATTACAATGTGGTGCAGCAACTATACTAGGAAGAACTGGAAGGAAGAATGCAGAAAATTTATCTATCCATTCAATTTGTATGCCGCCCACACTCTGCAAGAGCCAGAAGGGAAAATGGAACAGGTCTGTACGTTGCAGTTCTCTGGGTGACCCCATCCAGAGTAGTTTTTTGGCAAGTAGCATTTTTCTTCCTGGACCCATACTTGGAATGCATTGATATTGATCAATGCTGTTGCGTTATGCCCCCTGTGGATATGAAAGTTTTTTAGGACAGGTGATTCATTAACCACTGTCGTGAGAAAAAGGTAAAGATGGACAGAAAAATCCAAGGACGTATCTACTTCTCTATATCTAGGTCTCCATTTACAGATCTACAATCCATTCCCAGTTGCTTTTCCTAGGACATTCCTAATATGATTTGCTTGTTTCAATCTAAAATGGGTCCCATTCAGCATATTTAAATGCCTGTGGCCAGAGTATCCCAGGGGTACCCAGTGTGGTGCAGTGGGCAGAGTAATGAACTAAGGACTCCGGAGACCTGGGTTTGATTCCCAGGCTCTGTCATGGAACCTCACTGGGGGAGGGAAGAACTGGTAAAACCACTCCTTAAATACCTCACTTACCTTGAAAAACCCTTTTAGAGATGATATAAATCAGTTTTCAGTTGACAGCACATAACAACAAGTATCTCAAGGATACTTTGTGTCCACCTGTGCCTGCCTGGAGTACTAAGTTACTTTCGGAGGTGCTCCTGTCTCCACCAAAGGAGATTCAGCAGGCAGGTAACAGAGGGAGAGACCTGTCAGTTGGAATGACTGACATAAGGAATGCCTAACACCGGCATCACTTCCTTCTCAGTGATAGACAAGGAAATGTCTGCTCTACAGGTAAAATCTGCTTTTCCATCCACTGATTCTAGTCTTGCTTTCTGGAAGAAACAGCTATACTCCCCTTTGAATATTAGAAAGCTCTCAGGTCTCCCATTGGTGTTCTCTTAACTGTTCCTCACAGGACTTGGTTTCAGACTCCTCACCACCTTGGTCACACTCTGCTTGGGGGGGGGGGCTCCATTTGCTGACATTTTTCAAAATACAGTGCCCAGAATTGGATACAATACTCCAGTATTACAGAGCAGACTAGAAACTATTGCTCCACGTGATCTGTGTGTTGCCCTTCTTTTGAAGCAACCTAGGTTTATAACATTGTCATCATCATTTTGCAGCTGCATCAGAGTCTTCATCCCCTGGCTAGCATCCAGGCTGTTTTACACTTACAAACTGTCATAGTTCCAGATGGCCAACAGGGAGTTCATTCTAATACATGCACAATTCCAAACGATTTTTAAAAAATGCTCATTACAGTAACATGGCAGGCAAGGCACCTGTGGACAGCCCCTTAGATCCACATAATTACAATTGTGTCAGGGTGCAAGTTGACGTCTGGAAACATTGCAATATTTTGCGCAAAGGCACTGCAGCTGAGCCTTCTATAGAGATACAGTTCTCTGACATTGCTATAAATACTAGCATTAAAACTGCAATCTTTTTTAAAAAATCCCATTTGAAGAGCAATCTAATGCACTCAGGAAATGCACACAATACTTCTTAGACAGTAGAGCCTGCTTGATAGATACTATGATACAGTGGATCGAGTTGACTGGCCTGGGGTCAAACTCCTCCTCATTCATGGAAACTCACTGGTGTTATGGAACTGTTAAGACCACCCCTTAAATATCTCACTTATCTTGAAAACCCCTGTTAGGGTCACTGTGACTCAGTTCTCATTTGATGGCCCATAACAAACGTAGAGGAAGCCTGAAAAAAGACAAGTGGAGAGTGGGGCTCAAAGGAGTCATCAAGGAGAAGAAGGCTGCAGAGACCAAGGGAGGGTGGGCACTAGAAGCTTAATATGGGCTAAGGAAAAGAGGGTGGGGCATATCCAGCTTGGGGCATGCCAGAACGGTTGGGGCGTAATGACTGTCCACAATACTACAATCCTTTGATGTAGGGATATTGCCATACTCATTACTCAGATATAGAGATGGGCATGAACCACTGGTTTGGTCATTTAGCCTGGTTCATTTACTGCCACAACAGGTGTTTGCAGTTCAGTGCCCCACCCCATCCAGCAGGCACCTACTCGGGAGGCAGTGTCCTGGCTTCCTCCTCCAAGTGTTGCCCCTGGCAGTTCATGCCCATCTCTACTTAGATGGAGAGTGTTTCTGCAGGACATGGGTAAAACTGATCTAAGAATGCTCCCTTTTCTGAGACTGCTGGACTATGCCTCTCCTTGTCCCCATGTGCAAGATGGATACAAGGTTGTGAAGTTTTGCAAAATCTAGCCTTGTTTAAAAGAAGTTCTTCCTAGCTTTATATATGGCTTTCGGTCAGCAAATAGAACACTTAGTTAAGTCAGCCATAGGTATATCTTGAATGATTGTTTTCCCATTCACTTTATATATGCCTAATTGCTTGGTCTCGTATAGAGCATGTGGGTAAGATTTATCTTGACATTTGGATCCTGTTAACAAAATCAAGCTCCTTTGTCTGCACAGTTGGTGTAAATAATGTAAAAGGCAGAGACATGCCCGGTGTTCTCTTTCTTCCCTTTCCATCCCCCCCTACAAACAAAAACTGAGAAACCAGATCTCTTCCCACTGATTTCTGCATGAAACCTTTGGCCTACTTTTGACTCCCCAGTGGATGTCAAGTATGTTAACAGTCACACTGTTAAAATGTGTGCATGAGAGAGTCTGCCATTTGATTTTTTTTCCTTGTTATTGGCCAGTTTACATCTCATTCCTGCCCCTCTTTGCCACTTTTTCTTTTCTTGCTAAACAACAACTTTGGCCAGGTTCTCGAAGACATTTTAATTGTAATGTGCTGGCAAGTCAAGGCAGATTGGCCAGAGTAGGACAAGCATTGTAATAAAATAATAAAAGACTTTTAACGCCTACTTAAAAAAAAAGACACTCCGATAACTTAATGTTGAAAGCTGCAAAATCTCTTGATAGAACAACGGGTAAGAAAATTGTCCATGCTGGTTTTTTCCTCTGCTGGTGTGCCAGAAGTGGTGGATAAGGTGGAACTTGGGGACATTACTTATTTTGAGTAAGTCTTGTCTAGTTCCCCAGGTCTGAAGGCAAAGATCACTTTGTGGCTTCTCCTGTATTAGCGGCATTCATTCTGTGTTCCAGCATTCCTTAAAAGCTCAGCAGAATTTCTTGAGAGGTAGAAATAGCTGTGGAGAGTTTTGTAGCAAGAGTAGCAAGTTTTATTTGGCATAAGCTTTCTTGGGCTGTAGTTGACTTCTTCTGATGCATGGAGTACATCTGGGTGAAGTTAGCTGCAGTCCATGAAAGCTTCCTAGATGCAAAGTTTCAGTCTCTTGGTTGTTGGTATTTCAAGATAATCTTCCAGAACAAAGATTTCACTATGATTCCTAGCCACTGGATAATGCAGGACTTGAGCTTTGTCCATCTGGAGACCCAACATTCAGTGTCCATTGTTTAAGGTTTTCATTCGCTTTCAAGAGCCCGTGTTTTAGCAGAACTGGCAGTCTGAAGCCATAAGTTAAAAATTTATCTTTAATGGCTGCCACCCAGTCCGAGGGGTAATTATCTGATAGAATCACAGAAGCTGATCCATTGGGATTAATATTTGGTTGAATCTAGATCACTTCTCACACTTTTAGCTAAAATGCGATGTAGTTTTTGCTGTTCCGGGGAAGGACTACGACATGACAGTCCAACGTGACATTCCAAGTACTTGTAGACTTCAGAACCATTCTCATTAAATCTGGCTACAAGACTGAGCTTGAGATGTTCTGGCCCCCATTTTTTCTCAGGACTCAGTTGATGTATTTAGTTCAAGTTAGGTGTAATTAGTATGGAATGGGAGTAAGGAAAGTTCATAACACCTAATCAGCAATTGGTTCTCTTTTTTTCAGATGCTGCAGTAAAAAAAAGTTACAGAAAAGAAAAAGTAGTTGACGTATTTTGTTTGCTAGTTTTGTAGCTCCACTAGCATTCATTTGCCTTAAAACTCTTCTTCTCACTTATACTTATACTAAGTATAAGTGCATTGTACAAAGATGTGGACCCACAGCTGTGTTTTGACAGTTCTAAACATGTAAATTAACTCCTTAAAAACTATTAATTTAGTCACTTTGTTTCATGTTTGTACCTAAGCCTGGAAAGAGGGGAAAGATGCCTTTTTCTCTCCCCCCAAAAAATCCAGAATGCATCAGTGACATTCTGTTTGCTTTTCTATCAGGACAGTTGGCAGGCCATCACAAGCTTTGTCCATTTCTGTACAGCACTACGGAAGATGGGAAATCGTCCCCCACTGATGTGTCTTTCAAAGCAGCAACTTTCATACAGATAAACTTCCTGCCTTTAAAAAAGAAGCTTTAAGGACTGAGATCTCAGCAAAAGGCTGTCTTGACATAATAGTGTCAGTTACTTTGAAGTGGTACTTGCATTCTAAAAAATAGGTTGCTAATGATTGAATTAGCAACTTACTGGAAGTCTCCTGAAACTTCGGTTGAAAATGTTGGTGCAAAATTGCTCACTTAGAATAGCTGCAGATTTGAATGGATTTTATCATATGCTTCCTTAATTTGGCTTCTCTGAATATCAAGCCAAAGTGTACCCATTTCTGAATGCCTGTCTTGTAGAAGAGCATTAGTTAACAGCTTGTCTTTGCCTGCAAGTGTACTGCAGGCGAAGACAAGCTGTTTACTAATACTCTTGCTTATGCTAGAGGCTTAAGTGACGGAACAAGTATATTTCTTTCCTCTCTCACCTCAGGATTCTGAATAGCTAACTGCAAGACATTGCTTTTAAAAAAAAGGGTGTGGATTTTTTTAGTTTTGTTTTGTGTGGTTTTTGTTTTTTTGGTACATTAGAGTTACAAAGAATTAAATCTATTCTACATTTAGTTTCCTTGTTTGGAAGAATTTTGATAGCAGTGTGAAGAGCAATAACTGAATCTAATAGATTTAATGTATTCTTGAAGGCTTTCACGGCTGGCATCCAATGGTTCTTGTAGGTTTTTCAGGCTGTTTGGCTGTGTTCTGAAGGTTGTTCTTCCTAGCAACCAGTCTCTGTGGCTGGCATCTTCAGAGGACAGGAGTCAGAACTCTTGTCTGTGCTCTGGTGCAGTTTTGTGGGTGTCATGAGTGTAGCCGAATATCTGGAACCTGAAGGGCTAACTGTAGCTGAGGAGAATGCTGAGCGATTAGAAATACAAACACCTGAATCGCCACGGATATACAGTGGTGCCTCGACTTATGACCATAATCCGTTCCAGAAGATGGACGTAACTCGAAATGGTCGTAAGTCGAAGCACCATTTCCCACAGGAATGCATTGGAACATAATTAACCTATTCCAGCAAAAAAAAAAAAAGCCTCCAAAAATAGAATAAAAATAAAACACTGCAAGTCCAATAGGAACGCACAGGGGCTGCGAAAAACAAACAAACAAACAAAATAAACAGAGCAAGCCCCAAAGGCACTGGAAAAAAAACCAGAACCCCAAAATAAACATTGGAGCAAGCCCCACACTGCGACTGCAAAAAAAATCACCAAAAAACAAAACAACACAGCACAGAAACATAACCCCCCCAGCCCAAACCCACCCTGCAAACCCCACCCAGAACAGTTTTTTTAAAAGCAAAAAGCTACACTTTACCTTACCAGGCAGTCCCAAGCCTCTTCCAATCGCACTCACTCCCCAGCTGCAGCCAAGGCGGCAGGGCTGGGCAAGGCCAGGGCGAGCGGCCGGAGCGCCCCAGCCAGGAGGAGCCTCTCCTTCCAGCTTCTGGAGAGGTTGATCACGGCAGAGGGGGACGGGCGCAACCATGGTAGGAAAGGAAGGGAACGGCTGCTGCAGTCCCGGGCCAGACTCAGCCTCCCGGCACCAGGCTGCCGCCGCTGTCACCCCATGCCCTGTCCCTGTTGGAGCCCATCAGGCAGCAGTGGTGCGGCTTCCTTCGGCGTCACTTCCGCACCAGCCAGTCAGGCCTGGCGGAGCCTCTCACCACCGGAGCCAGTGCCGGAGCAGGAAGAGGCACCAAAGGAAGCTCCTCCGGGGACAGGGCATGGGGCAGCGGGAGCAGCCCGTCGCCGGGAGGCTGAGTCTGGCCCGGGACTGCAGCAGCCGTTCCCTTCCTTTCAAATCACATATTTTATTTACATTCGGAAACTCTGCCGTGTACATGGTTGCAAGTGTTAAAACAAAAAGGGTGTAAGGCAGAGAGCCACCCCCTCCAAAAAAGAAAAGAAAAAACCTCATGAAACCACTACCCCAAATGAAAACTAGGTTCACTGGGTGGGGGGGGGGAGAACAGTTAAATGTGAGGTCCGCACTGAAACCCTAACGTCTGCCCAGGCCAAGAAATCCAGATAGAGAAGGTTCCCATTTTCAAAAGACGCTCTCTGCACTCAACCCCACCTCACCCCCATTTCTTCAGAAGAGCACACAGTCGCAAGCAAGCGGTCCCTTTTTATTTTTACACTAGCAAAAATCACGAGGGGTTTTTCCCAGCTGCTTTCTCCACCTCAGTGCACTGTGGGGGAGCAGATGCTTGTTAACATATATGGATTTACCAAAAAAATTTAAAAAAACTTCCCGCTTTCTTTCCTCCAAGTTCTTCCTTCCCTCTTCTAGAAGTTTAAAAATATATATATTATTCAGTTTTGATTGATACAAATTCAGTTTTCCCTCCAAAGAACTCACCAAGCTTTAACCAAAAAATAATAATAATCCATATCTAGGTTATTCCTCTCCCTGCGCCATCTTTTCTTGGGCCGTCATCTAGTCTTTCTCTCTTTCTCTCACACACCAAACGGGGACGGGGCGTGAGGCAGTGGCATCCCGGCACCGGGAGGCTGAACCTAGCCTGGGGCTGCGGCGGCCGCTCCTTTCCTTTCAGATCAAGGGGGTAATGTCGATCCTAAAAAAGTTCCCTAACTCCTCCTCTAACTGTTGGGGCGAAAGAGCCAATGTACAAAGAAGCAGCCTCTTCGCCACCAACGGTTAACAATTTGAATTCCCTGCCTTTTCCCCCTGCCTTTTTCTGTTCGTAAGTGGAAGCTCCGGCCACAAGTCGAAGCAAAATTTTTCTGCTGGAGCTGGTCATAAGTCGAAATGGTGGTAAGAATGGACGTACATAAGTTGAGGCACAACTGTATTGTTGTGATAAGGGAGAGAGATCATCTGTCACTGTGATTGATGGGTGTCGTTAGCTGGTCTTTTGTGTGCAATGATCACCGGTCCTTGTGGCTGGTTAGAGTTCATTGATCTTTGGCAGGCTGCATTTTTCAGTGCTGGGAGCACTGAAAAATGAGTAGTAGTAATAAAGTAATACATTTACTTTGTTGTTGTTATGTGCAATCAGATCAGTGCTGATATATGAAGACCCTCTTCAGGGTTTTACAGGTAGAGAATACTCTGAAGTGGTTTATGATTCTTCTTCTTCTGGGAGCACCCTGGAACTGTGCAGCTTGCTCGAGGCCATGCAAGCTGGCTCCTCTAGGATGCACAGTAGGGAATTAAACTTTCAATCTCTGGCTCCACAACCAGAAACCTAACTCACTGAGCTATTGTACTTGCCTGCAAAATTGTGTTATTACCAAATCAAACGGATTTATGATCTGGGGATGGGGCCTATTTTCTATTAGCATTTAGTTTGGTTTTGCTGAAAGTTAATTCTGTCTGGGCTTTACCCTTCACGCAGCGCTTCTATGAAGAATATGGCTGAGCTGGAGCAAGTGCTCATTCCCAGAGACAGGAAACATTCTTTCTTTGGACTACAGTTGCCGGAATCTGAATGGCTTCGCTGGCCATGGGATTCTGGGACTTGAAGTCCAGAAAAGTAGGTTTGCCACTTCTGCATGTTCATAAATTGTACTGTTCTTCAGCAGATCAGCAGGAATGCCAGTACTGTTTGCAAGAAACCACAGTTTTTGACCATGGTTATTTTTCAGAGATCAGTTTGTACCACTCAGCCATAGCACACATTGGGACAGCTGGGATGCATCTTCCTATTCTGCAAGAGATCCTACTGCTCATCATTTGGGAGAGAGGCATTTATCTGTGCTGCACATGAAGGGTCCCCACTAATTTTAAAAAGAATTCTGGATGGATCCAGTACGGTAGCAAACTATGTTTCAATGCAGTTTTCACTTTTAGATTTCCTTGTAGCACACGGCTTGGATATTGATAGTATTTATCTTCTATTTATCCTCTGATGCCTTAGTTTCTGCGACTGGGCTAAGTACCACATGTCTGTAAGCTACGTGCATTATTTTTAAATGCAATATCAAGAGATAACTTTCAGGTGTAAATATGTACCATCTCTCTTTCTAGTTTCCCACAAATGTTCCAAGTAATTCCTTTGTCTGTTCTTTGGAGATGCTTTACTTTCCCGTCTGTACACTGCCTCAGTAAGTTTACTGATGCAATTTAATTTTATAATGAATCATTGTGCTCTGTTACTTAACCATACAAGCTTGGGGTTATGTTGTTGTTTAGTCGTTAAGCCTCAGTTCAGGATCTGTCCTTCCAGTGAGCACTCAAGGTTGATTTCCTTCAAGATGGTTAGGTTTGTTCTCCTTGCAGTCCAGGGGACTCTCAGGAGCCTCCTCCAGCACCACAATTCAAAAGCATCAATTCTTTGGCAGTTAGCTTTCTTTATGGTCCAACTCTCACTTCCATACATTGCTACTGGAAAAACCATAGCTTTGACTATACGGACCTTTGTTGGCAAGGTGATGTCTCTGCTTTTTAAGATGCTGTCTAGGTTTGTCATCACTTTCCTCCCAAGAAACAGGCGTCTTTTAATTTCGTGACTGCTGTCACCATCTGAAGTGATCAATCTGAGCCAAAGAAAGTAAAATCTGTCACTGCCTCCATATCTTTCCCTTCTATTTGCCAGGAGGTGATGGGATCAGTGGCCATGATCTTAGTTTGTTTGGTGTTGAGCTTCAGACCATTTTTTGCATTCTCCTCTTTCACCCTCATTAAGAGGTTCTTTAATTCCTCCTCACTTTCTGCCATCAGAGAGGTATCGTCTGCATATCTGAGGTTGTTGATATTTATTCCGGCAGTCTTAATTCCAGCTTGGGATTCCTCCAGTCCGGCCTTTCGCATGATGGATTCTGCATATAAGTTAAATAAGCTGGGGGACAATATACAGCCTTGTCATACTCCTTTCCCAATTTTGAACCAATCAGTTGTTCCATATCCAGTTCTAACTGTTGCTTTCTGTTCCACATATAAATTTCTCAGGAGATAGATAAGGTGGTCAGGCACTCCCATTTCTTTAAGAACGTGCCATAGTTTGTCGTGGTCCGCATAGTCAAAGGCTTTTGCATAGTCAATGAAGCAGAAGTAGATGTTTTTCTGGAGCTCTTTGGATTTCTCCATAATCCAGCGCATGTTAGCAATTTGGTCTCTAGTTCCTCTGCGCCTTTGAAATCCAGCTTGTACTTCTGGGAATTCTCAGTCCACATACTACTGAAGCCTACCTTGTAAGATTTTGAACATAACCTTGCTAGCCTGTGAAATGAGTGCATTTGTACGGTAGTTGGAACATTCTTTGGGACTGCCCTTCTTTGGGATTGGGTTGTAGAGTGATCTTTTCCAATCCTCTGGCCACTGCTGACTTTTCCAAACTTGCTGGCATATTGAGTGTAGCAGCATCATCTTTTAAGATTTTAAATAGTTCAACTGGAATGCCATCACCTCCACTGGCCTTTTTGTTAGCCATGCTTTCTAAGGCCCACCAAATCTAGTTCCTTAAATCTGTTCACTTCCACTGTGTATTCATAAGGAATTTAGTTTAGATTATACCTGACTAGTCCAGTGGTTTTTCCTACTTTCTTCAGTTTAAGCTTGAATTTTGCTATAAGAAGGTGATGATCAGAGCCACTATCAGATCCAGGTCTTGTTTTTGGCTGCAGAGAACATCATCAATCTGATTTCGGTATTGCCCATCTGGTGATCTCCATGTGTAGAGTCGCCTCTTGTATTGTTGGAAGAGAGTGTTTGTGATGACCAGCTTGTTCTCTTGACAAAACTCTATTAGCCTTTGCCTTCAGCCTCTTCAGCATTGGTGGTTGGTGCAGAAACTTGCCAATTCCTGCTCCAGGTGGATCGCGTTTAGTCAGAACTCTCCACTATGACCTGTCCATCTTGGGTGTCCCTGCATGGCATAGCCCATAGCTTCTCTGAATTACTCAAGCCCCTTCACAACGACAAGGCAGCAATCCGTGAAGGGGAATTTACCATTGGCTTTATACAGTCACTTAAATATACAGTGGTGCCTCACACAACGATGTTAATTGGTTCCAAAAAAATCAACGTTGTGTGAAACATCGTTCTGTGAAACACCATTTCACATAGGAATGCATTGAAAACCGGTTAATCCGTTCCAATTGGAACGGATTGCCATCGTTCAGTGAAAATCCCCATAGGAAACATCATTGAGTGAAACGATGTTTCCTATATTGGAATGTATTGAAGCCGACTCAATGCCTTTGCGAAGTCCTTTTTCGCTCCTGTAAAAGTGTCTTACAATGTTTGGACGCTGTTTTAAATGATTGCAATGGTTAGTCCACCTCCTGAAACCTATGCAAAACTGATTTTGGTGTTGTTCTGACACTTCGTTAATTTATGATGATTTTTTGTTTTTTCTCCATAGGAAACCATTGGATGGTCTGTCTAATGGTTTCCAATGGAAAAAACAAAAAATCATCATAAATTAACGAAGTGTCAGAACAACACCAAAATCAGTTTGCATAGGTTTCAGGAGGTGGACTAACCATTGCAATCATTTAAAACAGCGTCCAAACATTGTAAGACACTTTTACAGGAGCGAAAATGGAGATCGTTGTGTGAAAATCCCCCATAGGAAACATCGCTGTGTGAGGCAGCAAATTTAACAGAAAAAGGCATCGTTGTGTGAATTCATCGTTGTGTGAGGCACTCGTTGTGCGAGGCACCACTGTACATGTAAACATTCCTGGTCACAGTTGCAGCTCAGTGTCTTTGAGCTTCACAATCATGATGCCTGCAGCTAGTATGATGGAGATAGTTTGTGTTTTTGCAGAATGGCAGTCCACCAATCTGTGGCAATCAATCAATCAACCGGTGATTTGGCTAGAGATGAGAAAGGGACTTTATTCAATAATGGCCATGGGGGGGATTTATGGGGGTCACAAGAAGTGATGGGGAAAACCCTGAACAGTGTTGTATTTTGCCTTTGAAAGTGGTGACACTCTGGACAGGCCATGCCTGGCATGTAAACATAGCTGGAGAAAGAGCTCCTTGGCAGCCAGACAAGGAGATGATTGTCAACTTCCTGTTAAACAACATAAAGCAGGATTAGAAAATTGCCTTGCAGCCTATGATGCCAGACATTAGCCAGGCTGGTGGGAATCCTGAGGGGAAAGAGGATCTGGAGCAAATATCTGAAGTTGTTTCTGGCTTCTCTGTCCCCTTAAAGGGTGAGAAATTTCTTCCCAGGACTGATGTGGATGGGGGGCTGATACAAGGCCAAAGGGCAAGTCAGTGCCAAATTACTAATCTGTAAATTCCTTAACACTGTTTAGATGCACTCAGTTCTGGTTTTGAGCTCTTTCCTATTCTAGTATATTGGAAAAATGTAGGAAGCATGCTAAGTTAGTGTAATATGTTTTATTAAAGTTCTTTCTCACCTCATTACATTTGAAACAAAAAGGCAATAGTCGGCCCTGCGACAGGCAGACTGGAACAGTGGCAAAATGGAGGGCTAAGGAAGGAGAAGCCGCCTCTTTCTCTACTGGAGGTCCCAGGCGTAGGATCCTTCAAGTGACAGGGTCCCTCGCCTACTTGGTTAATGTTCCTGCAGTCTTCCTGGAGGTAGGCCGCTTGACTGTGAGGGACTCTGGATAAGGTTGCCCAGGCTTATATAGCAGAGGGTTTCCCAGCCTCTTGCCATCCTGAGAACTTTCAGTATTCCCAGCAAGCATGGTTCGTATGGTGTAAGGTGGCGCGAGCTTGGTAACAGGAGATAACCAGCCATTTTTTTACTAGATGTAGGGAATCGCAACAGTTCTGGCCCTTTAAGCAATGGTTTGTTCGCACAGCTCTATAAAATCCTGGGACATTGTTATATCCTTGTTATATTTAAATAAATGCAAGAAGGGGGAGGTGGTGCAGGGGATGAAGGGCAGCCTTGAAAAAGGAAAGCCAGGGTGAATGTTTTCAGGAACAGATGTCTGTCCTGTTCCCACCCTCCTCCATTTATATACAGAGATGAATAAGATGACAGGTGAAACATTTATATTTGTTGGAAACAGAATCATTTTGAGTTCAAAATCTGCATTGGAAATATTTTGTGCAGAACTACATGCTCTGCATTCATACTTTGCTATTTACAGCTTTTAAAGATTCCTCCCGACTTCAGCTGCGCATTCATAAGCTTATGCTTAAGAGTTAAAAGGAAGGTTATGGCAAGCAGAGACTTCTTAGAGCAGACAAATGATATTTTAAGAAGTCAGATGGGGTCACTTATTTGCAGTTATGACCGTCCATATTTATTTTGGTTTGTATCTGCCCCCAGAATAGACCCCAACAGCTGATGCAACTAAAACGTTCAAAATATTCTTACAAAATATGTCAGGCTTTGTATAAAAGTAATATAATGTCTGTCCATCTCCAGTTTCTCCTTTTGCAGAAGAAGGCTGAGAGGAAGAGAACAGAGCCAAATGAAGCTATGCATGAATTATTTTAGAACGTTCCATCAGAACTGTGCCTTATCGCATTCCTGGTTGTGTGCAGGGCCAGAGGGCAAGAAAGGGGTTCATTTCAGAGGGCAGGTGGTTCACAGAAGTGTTAGGTCTCTGGCCTGAGACAGGTAAAGATGCTTTTTTTTTCTCCTGAAGGGATGCTGCCTCAAAGTTCAGGCTGGCATACAGCACATGACACACCAAGATTTAAAACCATGGCTTGATTGTGTCCGCGTAGCATCTTTGTCTTCATGTTTGTCATGCAAAACTACATAGGAGGTGTATTTTGTTCAAGTTCTAAGGGCTGCTGAAGTTGGACGTGAATACAAGATAATCACACAGCATCAAATGAGGAAGCAAAGATGTCTTTTTATCCCCATTTTACATTTTATGGCAACAAGGAAAGCAAAAGTATACTGCTGGTATACCGCCCCATAGTAATGGACTCTCTTAACGCACTCTCTCTGCTGATTGCAATTTAATTATGCAGGCTACACATTGCTTCCCCAACCCCAGTCTAGGCACTCAATTTACCAACTCCAGAAGGATGGAAATCCTACCTGAATCAGTTGGGAATGAACTCACATCATGAGCAACATCTTGACTGCAGTACCGCACTTAACCACTGTGCCATGAGGCTCTCTCATGGAAGCTGTGGTCAGGCACAGATCGCATTCTGTTTGTTTCAAAACTGGGCTAAACATGTGCAGCACCCTTTTCTATTGTGCACCATGGTATGTGTTGTATTAAGTACTTCATGCTAAAAATTCTCATGAAAAACCAACCCTTTAATAGAAGGAAAGGAAATTTAGAACTGCTTTGGAAATTAAGAATGGCATCCACAGCGTAGTTGTTTGTTGACAGCGCATGTAGTAACCTAGGAACTCTTATTGTGGTTCTCAGCATTGTAGATCAGTTAAAGTTGAAGTGAGGGAACAAGTTTAGATGGTGATTATGTTCTGTAGAAATTAGGCTCAGAGGCATAATCTTTGCTTGGGAAAACTTCATCAGAAAATCAGATCACTGCCTCTGAGCCTAATGGCAGTACTGAGAAACTCTGACATCAGTGCGAGCAGCTTGGAGGAAGTCAGGATGCAAATGTTAAGCAATGGGTATGGTTTGATCTTATGGCATATAGGGATCTGAGTCCTATAGATTTGCCTTTGGGGAGGTGTGCATGGGTTGTGGGTGTGCACCTGGAGTTGGAGAATAGTTTATGTGACCCAAAACATTATGGGGAAAAGATGAGAACTTCAACCAAGGGCAAAGTATCTTAAGTGATCATTCTAAGATGTGTATCTCAACATAATAAGAAAGAGTATGTCAGTTTATGGGGCTATGCACATTGGAAAATGCTGTGGGGGGGGAGGTGGTGTTGAATGAGAGGGACAACACTGGAAGAACAGCACAACTATTCCACCATTAGGACATTAAATTAATTATTAAACTAATGTTTAGCTCTGTGAATCTTAATTTTCAAAGATATGGAGAGTTCAGCATGTAGAGGGGAAGATACCATAGTCCTGCTCTGAAAGACATTTGTGGCATACTGTATGTCTGGGGTTTTGCAGAAATAGCATTTGTAGCATTGACCTTGGCTTTTCTTTGTTGTTCCTAACAGAATGCTACAGACAGTTCCTCCAATTCTTCCCAGAAGAGGGAACAGCCTTTGCGAACACTAGCATCTCCTCCATCCTGCGAGCATCACAGGATTTGCACCCAAGGTCACATGCATGACCAGTTAAGTCCTGACCACTACCATCTAGAACAAGTGAGTCCTCTTTTTATTTCAGAGTTCTATTTTGACATGCTTAAGTCTTCAGGAGGCTGGATGTGTCAAACTCACCTCGCTTTGGCAGTAGATTACCATAACGAATTGTCCATATGTATGTTACCAGCAGGAGAGGATGGGTAGGGGCTCCTTTGATGAGAATGCTTAGTCATCTAGGTCTTCCAAGGATGAGTGTGTTCAGCTGGTCTTCAGCAAATAGTTCATGACTTATACAAGATAGGTGTGTGTCATTTACCTTTCTGTGATTATACATTTGAAGCAAAGGTTTACACACACAAATCAGCAGCTTTCCAACACTGTACTTCCTGTGTGCATTTCCTATGTGTTTCTGCAGTAAGAGTTGTCAGGAGTAGCATCAACAGAGACCTCTCTCTCTCTCTATCAGAATACAGCCAGTAACCACCAAAAATTGCACTGGCACATTCTTTAGTTCATCTGCAGCAATCGTGGGAATGACTGCTAGCTGTATCCAGTTACAGTCTTGTTCACATTACATCTCTTTCTGGACAGAGTGGGGAGATTGAGTAGTAATAATAATAATCTTAGAACTACAGAGCTGGAAGGGAACGTATGGATCATTGAATCGAACTCCCAACCTCTGGCTCCCCAGACAGATGCAGAGAGAGAGAGAGAGAGAGAGAGAGAGAGAGTCAGGCAGTATGAGAGAGAAATGACAACAGATTGTTGGCTATATTTCATTTTATAGCATGTTTTTAGCTTTTCAAATGCATAAAGGATTTTTTGTAGATGCACCTACAGATGCCCTTTACAGCTTTATTAACTAGAAAACCAAGTTGCAAATCCATATGTTATCATACATTGTATTAAAATTCTGTGTACTCTCTACCTGCTGAAAAATGTGTGCTTCTTATAATCTTCCTCCAACAGTCAATTACACGGCCATATCGACATGTTAGCTTCCCTGACGATGATGAGGAAATTGTGCGGATTAATCCACGGGAAAAGATCTGGGTGACAGGCTACGAGGACTACCGCCACACCCCTATGCGGGGAAAGTACATTGATCCAGACGACGGGGATTCGTATGTGCGGTTTGCCAAAAGTGTGGGCTCGAAGCATGATTACAATTACCCTTACGTAGGCAACTCTGACTTCGATCCGGGTGAAAACATCAAGAGCCCTGTGATAAAGACTCAACCCTCCAGGTGCAAATCTCGGCGGCGGAAAGAAGACGGGGAGAGGTCACGGTGTGTCTATTGCAGGGACATCTTTAACCACGAGGAAAATAGGCGAGGGCAGTGCCAGGATGCTCCAGATAGAGTACGAAGCTGCATCCGCCGAGTCAGCTGCATGTGGTGCGCGGACAGTATGCTCTACCACTGCATGTCTGATCCTGAAGGAGATTATACAGACCCTTGTTCTTGCGATACCAGTGACGAAAAGTTTTGCCTCCGGTGGTTGGCCCTTATCGCCTTGTCTTTTATTGCTCCTTGTATGTGCTGTTACTTGCCCCTCCGGGCTTGTTATCACTGTGGGGTCATGTGCCGATGCTGTGGCGGGAAACACAAAGCAGCTGGATGATAGCGCTCAAAACCTGCGAAGGACTCTTCTGCCTTTCCCCTTTGGCCAAGGAGCAACTTGGTCCTGGAGCATTCTCGGATTGTATGTACCTTCTTCACGTGGCCAAGGGAGCCTGGTGGAATCCAGAAACCCATCGGCGTGGTATTTTCCCCTCCCACTCTGCTGCTATGCATCGATGGCTCATTACGTGCTAACAGACTAATGTGCAGCATAGACTTTTGTATTATTGATCTGTAATCAGACAGAATGTCTTGTACATGTTGACATCTTCCCTCTCCAATCCTCCCCTCAAAAGGAGACTGTGATAGGAACAGTTGAGTGTGGTGGAATTCAGGACATCTCACAGTTGTGTCTGTATTTAAACTAACTATAAGAATAATGTGGAAGTACAGTATAGTGGAATGAAATCCCACTTTTGAGTGGCTTCAGCTTGCAGCCAGTTGCAGAGTGTGTGTGTGTGTGTGTGCGTGCGTGTGTACGTTGGTCAGTCAGTATGTGTGTGTGCGTGCATGTGTGTACACACAGAAAGTGTGCTGGTTACAGATGTGCACCATGACCCAGTATTGCTGACAATCTTTATTGAATGAATCCATGTGAACTGCAGTTTCTTAAGGGTCCACAGTTTCTTTTGAAAGCCACTTTGAATGATGTCTCTGACCTTCGAACATTTTAAGTGGAATGTGGGAAACAAGCCTTAGTATCACTGAGAATGTGAGAATTCTTGTTTCTATTTTTCATGGAAAAGGGAAATTTTAAACAAGTGTCTTCTCTCCCTCATCCCCCCATCCCACTTTCCAAATGTCTTTTCTCCTCCAAATGATATTAAACTATACAGTGTTGGTATTAATGCTCCTCAGAGTCAAAACAGATGTGACCTGCAGTGTTTTGATCTGAAACAGGGGGATTTTACATGTTACTACATTAACATGTATACCCATGTACTTGTGGTGTTATCTTGAAAAATAAAAGAGGGAACTTTAAAAAAATCATGACCCCAGTGTGTATACAAAGGAAGGGGAGAATTTTTCCCCCAACCCAGTCCAGGGTGGGAGCATTTCTGGAATGGATCCAGGGGCCTTAAGCGTTCAGGTGCATTCCAGATCAATCCAGAAATACAGGGAAGCCTCCATTGCCAGGAGGTGTATTTCTTTTTTTTTCTTTTTTTGCCTGTTTTCGGGAGGTTGTTTTCATTTTTTTGCCTACAATTCTCCCTGCCTTGAAGGCCTTTGAACATGTGAGAGTGCTTTGAACTTTCTTTTTTTTTTTCCCCTCCACAGATAGTGCCACTGCTTTCCTCTCAGACTGGCAGATGTCAGTCTGAGCCCGCCACACCAGCAGGGTTGGGCTAAAGGTAACCCGTCAGCACAGCCTTTGATAGTTGCTTGGCTGTAGGCAGGAAGAGCACAGCCTTTTCTTTTTAAAAAAATATTATTGCCTTTCCCTTTGCAGAAGTGCACAATATTATGTTTAATGTACCAGTGAACTTGACTGCTCTGGTGTCCCTCCCTCTCCACGAGAGGATGATAGTGGGACTAGCCAAGACTCCAAGCCAGCCATTAGTCCAGGTCCTCTTTAGACCTGCTACAAAAATATGTGGAGTGGGAGGGGCAAGTCCCATTTCCCCAGTGCTTTTAATGATAATGAGCACTTCCGGCATCTCTGACTCACCCACTGTGGGTGGGTTCGATTGATGAGCTTAATTGACTGATAAAACTCCCCCCTCCCCCAAAAAAAATCTGGGTAGCAAGCAAATCTCTTCCTTTCCTCTCCAAGTCCTAGGACCTGCAAAGCAGATGCTCTTGCACTGTAAACATGCATACTTACTAGCGAGGTTAAGACCATAGAGTGGGCGGCATATAAGTTAAATAAATAAATAAATAAATATTACAACTTCCCATGTTCCCAGTTCACTGGTGTGAAACGCACAGATAGGAAGCAGCAAAGGGGGGGGGGGAATGTACTCTGGTTTTCCATGGCTTTCTGTTGTGTGGCATGAACTGGCCCCATCCAGACTACAGGATCCACTAGAGGCCTGCGTAGGGTCTTGTGGGGTATTGCCCACTCTCAAATGCACTGAACCAACCTATTCAGGATCTGCAGAGAATCCAGAGTCAACATGCCTTGGATCAGAGCTGGGTAAACCCCAGGCGCCTGGTCACCCTCCTGCCTTGAAACCAGGACACTAGGAACATGGGAAGTATTTTTCCAACCCTGTGGGAAGAAATAGCAGAGATCACAGGGTACATTAACATTCGGGACAACAAAGTTGATTTCAGTCGAAACATGGCAGTGTGTCGATGTGTAGGCTTTGCAGGCTCTGTACCGAACAGGCCTCTTTATTTTGCTCTGAAATGCATACCGTGGGGTGAAATGGTTTGGTGTAGGTTTGAGTTTTGGTTTTCTTGTTTTGTTTTGTTTTTTAAAAATAAGCCATGTCTTGTGTCCAAGGCTTGTAATTAGCTGGGGAAAAATATTTTTCTAATATATGACATGGAATAGCAAAATGAGTTTTTATTCAAAGGAATAATGTAGAGCCGTTTAGCTATAATATAGCATAGTACAATCTGAATATTCCGAGGCAGCTAGGCACTGGCTTGTGAGAACTGGCATTGCTGTTCCTGCCATAGTTTTCTTTTCTGCAGTCGACTGCCAGTGAGTCCATGCCCTTGCCCCCTCCTCCCTCCTTCTTGCACATTGACATGAGTCTTAAAAGGAAAAAAGGAACTGCATTTTTTATTTTTTGCCAAATAGAGATAACAGATAGTGACAGGCTTGTCACCCCTCTTCCATGTGAAGTGGGCCAGCAAGCTCCTTCGGGGAATCTCATAGCTTTTGTGACATTTGACTACATATGCAACACAGTGTATGAAAGAAAGTGCGTGTATGAAATTAGAGTCAAATCCTAGAACTTGAGTACTTCCAGTTATGCTCAGGCATTGGTTTTATGAGTCATTGGAGCACATCCACCATCACCCTTCCTTTTTTGTAACTCTCTCCCCCCCCCCTTCCGGGCCCATTACCAGAGGTACAGGCCAATCCAGAAAGAACAAGGTTTTAGCTGGCTGGCAGTAAACGGTTCTTGAGACCTGCTTCCAGAAGCAGAACCCACAACTGACAGCTCTTGAAACTCTGGAACCTTTGGGAGTAGTCTTTGAAGGTACAGAGCAGGAAAACCTGCAATGAAAACACATTCACACTCCACAGAAGGTCCATTGTGGATCCCTCCTCATTCTGCTCCTGTATCATAGGAGCTGCTGCAGCGTGGCCCATGCCCACATTGCAGAGAGAGACTGTCATCATCTTCAGGGCAGCAGAGAAGGATCTGTGCTGAAGCTTTGTCCCATGCCAGTATTATTATTGTTCCGTCTGGGAGTAGCTGGAGAAAACCTTTCAGTACTCCCATGTCCAAAGGATAAAGCAGAGAGAGAGAGAGCTAGACCCAACCCATTTACACCAGGTTCAGCAGAAGACAGATCCAGATCTGGTGGATCTCTGGGTGATCTGTAGAACGCTGAGAAATGTTTCTTCCTCCCAATTTTCCTTAAAACAAACAAAGAAACAACGCTTTCCCCATTCCTCCTAAAGTAGGGTTGCTGAAGAACACTTGGAGGAAAACCAAGAGTGGATTTTTGTCTTGTGTGTTTGGGATCTGGTGCTTCTGGGCCAAACACATGCTGGACAAGCAACCTGTTATGTAACTGAGCATACATACGTCCATACAGCTGAGTCATTGTTTTGCACTGCCTTCAGCAAGTAGATCTCAGGGTTCCAATAAGAAGCCAAGTAGATCTCCCCTGTCTAAGAAGTTCCAGGCTCACTTGAAGTAGGCAAGTAAATCGGAAGCATTGGTGTGCTAGTATGCTGTATATTAAGCATTAAAAATAGCATTCCCCCCTGCTGCAGTTTACAGTGATAGCACTCCAGAATTCTACATGATGAGCAGACTGGATCGATCATGTTTATTTTTCATCTTTGATATTCAAGATCTGGGATTTGTCTGTAAGGTGCATACACCTATATAATGTAGACTTTAATATTATAGCCATTGTTAGGTTCAGCATTTGTGAAAACAATGCTAAAAGGTAAGGGAAACTCTTAATTTTGCTTTGTTTCGTTTAAATGTTTTGATAGACTCATGGGAAAAAAATATTTTTGTGCCTGATAGCAAATGACAAATCTCTAAAAGGGTGACTAGCAAACAGCAACCCAGCCTCAAAAAGTGATGGAACAATGTTCGTTTGTGTGTTTGTCTGTTTGTTCCACTCTCTGAATTCCTCTAAGATTTACCCTTGACAAAGCACAACACTACAGAAGAGATCTTAATGATTGTCAAGCTTCTCCGGATTGTCAAGCTTCTCCGTTCAGGTGCCCATATTTATTTTGTTAAAGCAGACGTATTTCAAGCCTTATTGTATGTCTTCTTCTCTAAATTCCCCTTCTCTCCCCCCCCCCCGGCTTTGTTTGAATTTCATTGTTAAGTTCTTCTGCATTTGTTCTTCTCTTTCCCTGCGTGTGAGTGGTTGGGATGTTTTGTTTGTTTGTTCGCTTGCTTGTTTGTTTATGAAAGGAGCAGCAAAACGGGCACAAGGGAGAAATTGGGGATTGAGAGGGGGAAATTAATTTGTAAATATTTCCCATGGATCTCCACACTGCAGATGAACAGTGTGTGACATTTCTCCCCCACCCCCGTCAGCTTTTCAGTACTGACATTAATCATCTGAGAAATTATTCCAGATTTTATTTTTGTATCTGTGGTAACAATCCAGTAACCAAAACGTGGCGTTTCTTTTTTCCAGTCGTGACTTTATTTTCAAGCTGTTGCTCACATTAACAGATTTAAGTGCCTGAAGCAGACTTCCATTATGTATCTGTATACTAAAAGTTAAAAACTCTGTTGTATTGATTTTTATAAGCCTTTTTACCTCTGTGTAAAGAATATATATACAAGTGTATGATGTACATTTTAGTTCTTAACTTCTTTTTTATTGTTTCTAATATGTATGATCAGTGTAGCTATTGCTTTAAAAATGTACCATGTAAATAGAAATACATCATATCAAAACAAAATTGTGTTGCATGCTTCGGTAGTCTTAAAACTCAAAGCTGAGTGATTAGCCCATATGCTATGTACCTGGTTGCTAAATGGTCCCCCACATACAATTTCTGCAGTCATTTTGCAGTGCAAATGAATCTTACTGTGAAACAGGTGGGAGGTGTAGCCATGACCTATCCCTTTATTTCATTAATTTTATATATATCCCACCTTTCCTCCACTGAACTTGTGGTGGCTCTTTTTCCCACTTGATCCTCACAGTGTCCCCAGGATGGGAATGAGTGGCTTCAAGGTCACCTCAGAAATGTTAGAGTTTGTGGGGGGCTTCAATGTACAAAGATCTAAAAATTTCTAGGCAACCGCACAAACAAGTCCACCGGGATGCTTTCAGCCTACTTTGACTGAAGCAGGTGCAAAAGCGGGGGGCGTGGGCATGTATTGTGTATACTCTAATTCATGAAAATTTGATTTTTTTAAAATCAAGGCTGTGCTTCATTAGTGAGTAACACAGACTCCCAATATTTAAAGAGTAACATGCCTGTAATTTTTCACTATTTTTCACTTGCTTTTGTGAGTACTGTGTGACGTGGTGGTTGCATAAGCATCATTGGTCAAGTTTTATGCACAATTACATGGGAAGTCCCAGGGAGTATTGTTGGACTTACATTTTAATAAACGACAGGGTCAGGCTGCTCGTGTGTTAAAACTGACACATCTAGTGTTGGCATTCTCTGTCCAATGGGAAGAAACAACATTCAACTATAATGATGGTAATTTTTTGTTTTGGAAAAAAATTGCTTACTGAGACTTCATTATAGAACTGAAGTCTCAAAAACTATTCTGATCTTGTTAATTGCTTATTTTCAATTCGTCTCTGGTAAAAAGTTTTACATTCTGAAGAACACTACCCCTTGTACTTTTTTGAACAGATTTCCTATTCTGTTTATTTTCTGTTCTTGAGTTCTAAGGATCCTTTCCCCCCCCCCCAATTATTAAATACTTTCACAGTAGGCTGAATTCTGAAGAGTCTAGATGAAGAGTCTTCTGATGGCCAAGAAGTTAGTTTTAATTTCTTGAGTGAACAACACAGACTTCATCCACAGTATCTGATCTTTTGAAGTTGTAGAAGGGGCAGTCATGTTAGTCGGTGCAAGCATGATAGATAAACACAAAATAGAAATAAAGAAAAAGACACAAACAAAAAAACATGGTGGCACCTTAAAAATAACTTTTATACTTTTTTAATGTGAGCTTTTATGGACAAGTCTACTTCATCAGACACCAGTCTGATCTTTTGAAGTTTCATGTTGCAAGAAGGAAACTGTTTCCACATTTCTAGTATCAGAGCACCATGCTCTTTTAAAACCCATTTTCATTATTTAAAAAAAAAATTAGCACCTCAAATTATTACCAGAGTTTGAAAGTATAGTATGTCTCTAAGGCTAGGAAAATTAAGAGAAAGGTTTCCAATACAGAGGCGTTTGGTTTCTGTTTATCATAGTGGCCTTTGATATGAGTGGTACAGTGATGCTTGGTTAGCTTGAAATTGTTAGCCTGAAGGTCAAATTTGTCTCCTGATCTACTCTAGCAGCACTATTACAGGACCCTGTAATGTTATTGCCATGATCAGGGAGGTTCATACACCTCCTCTTCCAGTGTGATATTTTGCCAACCATCTTCTATGTAGAACATGCAAGGCCGTCTGGAAAATAGCATAGAGACATAAATCTGATACAGTGGTGCCTCGCATAACGAGTGCACCGTTTAACGATGAATCCGCATAGCGACGCGTTTTTTGCGATGTTAGGGAAACAGCTGATTGGCGGTTCCAAAATGGCTGCTGGATCAAGAAAATGGCCACCCGCAGCGTTTTCACGCCCTGCCCTCACCAAGGCGGCGAAAATGGCGGCCAGATTGAGAATCTTCGCTTACTGGTGAGTTTTCCCCCCATAGGAACGCATTAAATGGAGTTTAATGCGTTCCTATGGGGTTTTACGTTCCGTTTAGGGTTTGTTTCCGGATAGCGACGTTTTTCCTGGAACAGATTAACGTCGCTATGCGGGGCACCACTGTATTAGAAATGACTGTATTCAAACATCCATGGAGAACCCTTCAATCTCCCAGAAACAGTGTTGAACCTTAAGATGGCCTTCAACAAAGGAAACGTCAAAGGTGGATATGAATGCAACATGAGTAATTCCTGTTTATCAATGGCAATATCCTGTTGGGGACTTCGTATGCACAACTACCATTGTGCAGGCAATTGCTCTATGTGGTGAGATGCCTTGCGCAATTGATGGTACACAATGCAAAAGCTGCCTGCACAAATACACTGCACAGGGTTAACTGAAATGCCCAACAGGACACTGGCCTGCGTGATTTGAATCTCATGTAACCTAAACAAGAACCAAGATTTATACCTTAATCATTTAATCAGTTCATGCATGCAATATCAATGTTATTGCCCACCTAAGTTTTGTAGTGAGAAGGAACATATATCACTATCTTTATTGCCTTTATTTCAATTCCTTCTGACTTCAGTGTTCACAATCCTTCCTCACTGCAATATAACATGTATACTGTATAAATATGCCTAAATCAGGTTAATACATTGTATCTGATGATTTAGACAGCATCTTTTGAAGCTTATGACAAGATATAGTTGCTGGTTTTCAAATGGCCATATGATAGTTGTTTAAATTCAAAAGGATGAGCTTATCAAATGTGCTCTTTAGGATTTCAGTTTTAATATCAGATACTCTTCTGTGGTCCTCCTTTGTCTTCATATAACTCTCAGATATAGGTTGATACCTTTCCTGTTTCTTTTTCTTTTCTTTTTTTTGGGGGGGGGGGGTAGAAGGAAATGAAGGTTATAGACCCTCCCCCCAGCAGCCTTCTTTTTAAGCCAGACAATTGTTCAGTTTTGGTCACACCAGTGAACTTGACTGTTTGGTCAGAAGGTGGAGAGATCTCTGTGCTTCCTCTGCGTAGATGTTCTTGCTGGTACAGATGCGGTTGCAGGCAGCACAGGTGTCCTGGCGGGGATCATGCTTGCAGAAAATTCTGGTGCTTAGCATAGCAAGTTGCACAAGAGTAGACCAATTTGCTCTGTGGGGATTTGGTGAACCAACTTCAAGTTTCATTCATTCGAATTGGTTTATTCTAGTTGTAACTTAGTACACTAGGCAACAGGATTTCAGGCAATATATAACCACATTTTAGTTAACATATGGGCTGTGACAGCTGCATTCTAAGATGGCATTCTGCAGTCTTTGGTCTGTTATTTGAATATATAGTGGTTGAATTCAAGGGCCTGAGTTCAGTGGTGTGGTAGCAGAAGTTAGGAAAGTCCTTTTCCCTGTGCACATGTCTCTATCACTAAAATTAAACATGTTTCCACTGGGAACTATTAAATAAGTAGTGAGCCAGGATTCAAGTGTATAATTAGATACATTTTCTTCCTGACCTGTTACGTCAACAGCTTCACTATACACTGTACAGAGAAGAACACAGAGAACCACAGTACTTCAACATTTAATCAAGAGCCTTTATGTATGGTGGAGAAATAATTACTGTTGCTTATAAAGTATCTGCAACACTGCTATATAATAAGGACTCTGGTATGATGATGATGATGTTCCATCAAGTCAATTCTCAGTCATCATCATCTCACTTGTGAATGAAACACACTTTGGTGGCTCCTGTCATCATCAGGGCTTTGGGAACAATATCAAGAAATTTCACACAGTACTAAAAGCAGTTGCAGATCTCAAAAGTAACAATCAGAGCAACAAAAAACTGCAATATTAGGAACAGCACACATACTACACCAATATTTAACAAATACTTAGTTTTTTGGTTAAAATATATATCTCATATATAATACCGGTCAGTGTTTTAATAATGTTGATTGACTGTGCCTGGTGTTTATAATAATAATAATAATAATAATAATAATAATAATAATAATAATAATAATAATAATAATAATAATAATAATAATAATAATAATAATAATAATAATAATAATAATAAATGTGCAATCAAGTCAAACTCTTTTCAGGGTTTTCTAAGGAGAGTAATCAGGAGTGGTTTACCATTCCTTTCTTGCATTCCCAAGGCCACACAGGTTGGCTCTTCTGAGACGCAGAGTGGGATATCAAACTCCCAATCCTTGGCTATATAGCCAGCTAAATTATCTAGTCAGCCTTAAATTAATCTTAACTTTAATTTTGACATTTCCAAAGTCAAGCATTGTGGGAGGGAAATAATGAAAATATGCTCCTGATGGCCAATTCTCTGGATACAGAGCAAAAATTAAGAAGGTAAGGTAAAAAAGCCAGATCACATGTCCTCACATGTAGGGTTTAAGGTCTCTGACACTGGCAAGTTAAGCAAATGTCTTGTTCTCCTGAGCTGTCCATTAAACCTCACTTCAAGATCTTCTGTATTTTTGACGACTTTCTTGCAAACCATGTAGCTAGCAGACCTTGCTCCTAAAGAGAAAGACAGTGGCACCACCAGCCATTCTGCGCAACTTAGCACATGACAATTAAAAAGTTAGCATAACTCTCCTTACCTCTGATTAACATTGGGAAACCATAACATAAACATATCTCAGCTGTGATGCCATCATGTTTCATAATTGCCTTGATGGCACGAGGGAAAATAAATATAAAAATGCTTGGCCTCTGACCAGGAGCAAGATAGTCTAAAGGGTGAAAGCTCTGTGTGTATTTCTGGTGCGCTGGCTTTGCATCTCTCAGAATTTTTAGACCTTCCGCACCCTGCATTGCTGGACATTAAGGCGCCACCACTCATCTGATTTTGTCAGTCCTTGCTTGCATATGAGCTTTTGAACAAAATGGCAAAGCCTGGCCGGACTGACTCTCAGACACCATCACTGTGATTCCAAAGATGGAACAACTAAATTCGTTAATAGATCACATTGTGAAACTATGGGCAAGCCATTTAGACTTTCTTTTGTAAAATGAGGCCTGTAATCTGCTTTCCTTTCTATCACTTTTACGTGGCAAACATTTCACCACAGGGATTGCATATCTGTACTTTGAGGTGTTCTACACCTTCTGAAAACAAAACCCACCCAGGGTTCTTGTAGTCAACCTAATTACCTTTGCTCTTGTTTCCATCAAGTTTATGTTTCTTTATTATTTTCCTTCTAACTGGAAAACTGGGTGGGAGGGGAATCAAATGTCTTTGGAAGAGGATAGAAAAAAGTGATTTCCACATGCACAGACAACTTCCTAAACAAGCAGAAAGAGAGATGTTTGTAATTAAAATGAAATCCCCAGTCAGCTTCCTGGTTCTTAACACAATGTTGAGGATATAGTATATTGTAGAGTAACTTACCAAAGTCCCATCACCCTTCACAGAGACGTTTCAGGAAAGAAGGAAGGACCTTTTCCCAATCTCTAGAACATCCCACACACTATATAAGAGCCCCAGACCTGAGTTCCCCAGTGCTATCTATAATATGGCTGGGGAAAGGCCTCAGAATGAAGAAAAATATATGCCTCCCCTTCCACAGACAAACCTTTCCTCCAAAACAGTGGTTCCCAACCTGGGCCCCTAGATGTTCTGAGATTACTGTACAACTCCCAGAAGCCTTCACCACCAGCTGCACTGGCCAGGATTTCTGGAAGTTTCCATCTAAGGACATCTGGGGACCCAAGATTGGGAACCACGGCTCCAAAAGGACTAATAATTACTGCAAGATTGCCATCCAAGGCTGGCTGAAGTCCTTTAAAGCAGTTTTCTCTTGTGGTGTGGGGACTTCTGAAAGTGTTCTGTTTATGTTCAAAGGGGGGGGGCACGGAATTATATTGCAGCACAGGTTACAACAAGAAGCATCAGAAAACAGTTTAAAATATATTAACTTAATATTTTAAGATCATTTAAAAATGTATAAGGCAAATGTGCTAATCACTGGGAGGCTCAACTGGGTGGTGGCGGTCAACAATTATGGTGCCACAGCTGAGAAGGCCCACTCTCATGGCGCCACGTATTTTATTACTTCCCTTGGTGCAAAATAAAGGAGGGTCCAGCAGGAGATCTCAGTACTTGGGCTGATATCCGTCATCTTCTCTATCAACAGATAGCCCAATGGCTATCTCTTATTACCGTATTATTCTGTGTATAAAATGACACTTTCCCCCAAAATAATTAGAGGAAAAATTGAGTGTCATTTTATACACGGAAGGAAGCAGTTAGGCACGCACTTGGGCGCCTCTTGCTGCCACTGCCGCTGCCCAATTGCCTCTTCCAGACCTCACACTGGTCCCCTCTGCTGGTCCCGAGGCGGCAGCAGCAGGAGGCTGAGGTAGAGAAGCATTCACACGGGCTCGGGCGCCTCTTGCTCCTGCCTTCCCCGCCCGCCCGATCACCACCTCCACTGGGACTGGCCCACTCAGCTCATGTTGCTGCCTTGTCCCATCCGGTGGTGGAGGCAGGAGGACGCACAGGCAAACAAGCATTCGTGTGCGCTCTGGTGCCTCTTCCTGCCGCCGCCGCCATATCACCTCCTCCCACGATCTCCTTAGGGCAAGGGACAAGGCAGTGATGTGAGCTGGAGGTGAGCCCCAGCAGTCGCACTGGAGAAGGTGATCGGGCAGGCAGTGGATGCAGCAGCAGGAGGAGGAGACAGAGGTGGAGGAGCATTGCCCATTAGCTGCTCCTCCGCCTCCATAAAGGGTCAAAATTAGGGGGTCATTTTATACATTGGGGGGGTCGTATACATGCTAAAATACTATTTCAGTTTGTAATGCAATGATCAACTCTTGTTCAAAGCATATAGGAGCACAGATCTGAAAGTGATTGTTTTATTTAAATGCACAGTGTTGTTTAATGAAGTAAATTAATTTAGATTACAGTCTAATTAATAATTTCACAGTACTGCAGGTTTCAAAAATAAGCTTGGTGGCACTGGGTGTTTAAAACACACTCTTTTCCAAGTTGGAATGAGCATCCAGCAACTATCATTTCCATGCCACAGCTCCTACTTCCTCTCTCAGTCACCTTCCATTCTTCCCATTTTTTGCTTCATAGCATGACCTGTATCTCTCAGAGCATCTTGCTTTGAAAAGACTCTTCTACAGTTGAGAAACCTTGTGCCTGATGACCAAGTGTTGAGAGAGGTGACCTTAATAAATCAAACAAGGAAAAGCAAAGTATTTAATTTAGAAAAGAAAGAGTGGAGTTACTGATACTTGAAAGCTGACACATACTCCGCAGCCACACATTGGTATCACCCTAGTCTTTGTGTAAACACAAAGACCGGTTGGCTATACTGCAGAATGTGTGCCATTTCACCTTCCCAAAGCAGAGCCAGAGTTCAAAAGTAATGCATTACAAATAATATTCTTCATTCCTTTTGAGGAGCAAAAATGCTATGGAGGGCTTTAGTATGGGGGTTTCCTTCCAAATTTTAGGTCATTTACTTTTTTTAGATGAATTTATTCCTCCAAAAGGAACAGAAATAGGCTTTGTAACATGGGAGGGCAGCAGGCAGGGGGAAAACCTATCCGCCAAGCCCTTTAGTGCATTCAAGACTATGAGCTTATTATTTGTTTTCGCCAAAACTGGCCTCACATAAATATAAACGCAAGCCAGTATCCTGTTCAATGCACAGAATGCTGAGGACATGAACGACAGAAGCTACTGCAGCAAGCTGATGAGGTGCCAAGAAAGAAAGAAAAAATGGAACCTCTTTGTCCATCTTCCATTTCTGCTTCTCCACCAGCCATTGAGTAGAGGTCAAAGACTTGCTTTAAGGTGTTCTGCCTTGTTCTCCTGCTTTGTGCTACATTACTACATATAGTCCACAGCTGGAAATAGTATTAAATGCTCCACTCTTTTTAGTTGCAGCTTCTTATTTTAAAGCTGGGGTTAAGTTGTTCTGCAGCCTCCATACTCCTGTTCCCATGTGATAGGTTGCTTAACAAATAATTCTTCATACATATGAAAGATTAACCTAGACTCGACAGAAAAGTTCTCTCCTTCTTTTTCTCCCGCTTGGTTCTTGCTCCCGTCTGTCTGCCTCTTGCCTGGTTCCACCCTCTTATATTGACCTCCCAGAGTGTTTCTATCCAAGTTGTAGCAATCCATTGAAGAGGTATCATGACAAATGGAACATCACAACTGGGTTAACAATACCTTGATATAAGTGATACTGATGTCCTTGTACATGTTTTTTAGTGTGCCACATCTCATTGGCAAAGCAGATTCCATCTCCAGAATTGCTTCATCATACTCGCCTTATTAAAAGTGCATTTTGGGTGGGACACCCTCAGTTTTTATCCAAGAGCCAATACTATGCTGAGCAAATACAAGAGCTAGCCACCATTTATCCATGTTGACCTATTTATCAGCCTGAGGCAGCCAAAAATCCTATAATCCGCTTCTAATATACTAGACTTGGATAAACCGGAATATCGAGCAGTGATAACGTTCATGAAAACCCCATCTGCAGTGGTGATGGTGGGTTGGATGCTACCAGACCTCTGTGAATGGAAGGGTTCCCTCCATTAGGTAGAGCACTGGTTCTTAACCTTGGGTTACTCAGGGGTTTTGGACTGCAACTCCCAGAAGCCTTCACCACCAGCTGTCCTGACTGGGGTTTCTGGGAGTTGCAGTTCAAAAGCACCCGAGTAACAAAGGTTAAGAACCACTGAGGTAGAGAACTGTGATCCATCAGATCTTCTCCACCATCTAAACAGGGGAGAAGGTGATATTCACCAGTTTCACCACTTCCCATGCTCTTTAGCACATGTGTTGGCACATAATAATAGTTATCAGGTGGATTACTTTTCACCCCCTTCAAAGACATGGAGCACACTATCCAACCTTCAGGAAGTTACAGTTACAGGGATAGGACGGAGGGGAAGGGGATACAAAATGAGATACTGTACAGAAAATGACAATTGTATTATTAATGCTGTTCATAAAGATTCAGAGTAAGTGACTATAATTGCTAGGATGTTTAGGCAAACCAACCTTTTGAATATTTATGCCCAGTTTTAATAATAAAATTATTTTCTGTATCCTATTTTAATATGGCCCACCACCCCAACCATGATTTCTTGCAAATAAACCCATAGCTTGAATACTGCTTCTGTCTCTTGCATGTGGCTCTGGTTGGCCAATCTCATGGTTCTAGGGGAACGAAAGTTGATCACGCAAGCCTGATGTTTGTTCAGTCCAGCTGTAAAAGGTAGCCAGGTACTGTTTGTGAAGTGCATATCGAATCAGAACTAACTTATAGTGTCCCTAACAAGGTTTTCAAGGCAAGCAAAATATTTAAGGGGCAGCTTTACCCGTGGCAGCCCACCATGACGTCCTGAAATTCCACATCCAAGCAGGTCTTTGAACTTGGTCTCCTGAGCCCTAGTCCATCATTCTTTTTTACTACACCACACTGGGTACAGTACCAAGCAGTGTGCTCTTCATGAAGCACTTTATCCTATTGAATTGAAAATGTTCTTGAGGAAAGAGGAATAAGCCCTCTCCTTAAGCTTGCTGTTGTTGGGATACCAGGAATTCCCACAGAGCCCTAAACCTTTGGAATGTTGATTAGATGGTTTGGTGAGTGAGGTAAAATATATTCTTAGGCCATCAGAGAGTTCTCTGAATGACAAGAGTGAATTCAGAGGCCTCTGGTGTTTTTTTTTATTTTAGGATTTATACCTACCATAAATATGCCACTGAAATTTTTACTGACTAAGACAGCATTAGTTTATGCTTAAACATTTCAATAATTATTGACAGTTTTCTTCCCAGCGGTTATCACTGCCTCTTTCATTCAATACGAAATGACATTTCTATCATATGCTATGCCTGCCATATCTTATCTCTGCCTGTAAGAGGAAAGGCAAGATGGCAGCCCCTCCCCACTCCAGCTGACTGAATCAACCACCCCCACCGCCAAGGCAAGCAGGAGGCAAAGTCTGAGGGTAGCAGGAGGTTGGGCAGCACACACAACTCCGTTTTCCAGTCAAGGTGTCAATCACAGGCATACCAGTCTGGCAGGGCCAAGGGGGAGCAAAGGGAAGCAGCTGTTCAATGGTCCAAGTCAACATTCATTAACATACCAATTGGGCTGCCAAGCTGTTAATTACTTGCATTAGCAGACCAAGCCTGTGTGAACCATTGTCACTTTGTCTATCACACATATCCTCACTTGGTCATGGGGATATCTGCAAATATAGAGGATATGTATAGGCACTTCCCCATGTCTGAAGAAGTGAAGATTGGCCCAAGAAAATTCACACTGAAATAAATCTGCTAGTCCTTAAAGCGCTAAAATAGTTTGTTTTCTCTCTCTCTCTCTTCTCCTCTTTTCTTCTTTTTAATTTCACCAATATAAGCCAATTTCTAACAGAATGCATAGGTGTTCTCCCCTTTCAGGAGAGGATGTGTGAATAACATATACTCTCTACAAAGAATCCATTAAACTAATGGCTAAATTAATTCATCAAGAATGCCAGATTAACAAGTTATATTTTAGCATTTTAAATATTAGTACCAACTTGTCAATTTCCCTGATTTGCAAGGTTTAACTAATCAATCCTAAAACATAATATTCTGAGCTCTGTAAATCATCGGGTTAACCAAGCAATAGAATCAAGCAATAGATCCAAGTTTCTCCTTGTGAACTCCCACTCACCTTGAGATTTGCTGCCCCACCTGGAGTCCCAGGGAAGTACACCAATTCTTTGAGACTTCAGCTGGTGCCTTGAGACCAGGAAACTTCAAAACTGCTGACTTTTTGATGGCCTGCTACTTTGGCAAATCCTGGATACCTAAATTTTCAAGCAGAAATGGGTGTATCCTTCTATTGGGAAGACAAGTGAAAGCTGCATGCTTTCTGCCACCTCTATGAGCCACTAGTTAAGATGAACAGTAGATTTATTAAACTTAGTGAGAGGAAGTAGGAGAAAGAACACAGAATTAATGAACAAAATGGCTCTTTCCTAGAAATTCCTGCCAGTTTTCAGCTCAGCAGCCAGTATTTCTGAGAGAAATAGTGCTTCTTCACCCAGAGTTGTTGCAGTTGCTCCATTCCAACTTCTATTCCCCCTCAAAGAGGGTGGCTGTGAAGATCTGGAGCAGAGGAGAGATCTGCTAGGTTTTTTACAGTCTCCCTCTAGAAAGCGGGAAAGAGCACTGGTAGTTCCAGGACTCCTTCCCTCCCTGCTCCCCTCTGCCAACAAGCAGGCTCAATCTGACGAAAAGCTCCTATTAATTTCTCTGACATCTATCTAATAAGATCTGGCCAAGGTGCTCACCATCATATGGAGCTATGGATATGAGACTATGGGCACTCCCATCCACATCTCCTGCCCCTTTCAGCCTCAGTTGCAAAACTATAATGTGAATGCTATGCCATGGCATGTACCCACAGAAACATCGTACCAAACACCGACCGGTCAATATGGTGACCTCTGGATGGTTTTTGGAATATAATTGCTTTCAGAACCAACTACAGTGACAAACTGCCAGGCAAGATAGGATCTGTAGTCCAAACAATTAAAAGGTTCCCTATCAGCCCAGTGGTGCCACAAACATTCACTGGGTGTCAGATCTCACCCACACTCCTTTCATTTAGCTACGTAATGTCAACATGAAGCTGTCTTGAAAGTGTATCCCATTGCAATCCCCACTCTGGTGAAAAAAAAAAAACTGAGTAAACTACCGAATACATCTCTCAAGACATCTGTTCTGCCTTTTTAAGGACCACATGATCTGCATTCTTCTGTTAGTCAATGCTGTAATTTGTGTCTTGTCTGCTATTTTCTATTTGTGGTTACTCCTTACGCTGACTGCAAAATAGCTGCCTGTGAAACTAAGTCATAATCTGCCCTTTGCTATGCAGTTCATATCACAACAGGCTGATTTGGCTTATCGATCATCAACGGCACCCATTTTCTGCTTCAAGATTCCTGCTCTCAGAAATGTTGGATTTATTTTAGCCTTGCTGAGGTCAAACAACCAATGCTTCCTTTATGGATAGTCCTCAGAATGAATAAATTAAGGGGGGGGACCACAAATTGTACATATTGGTATCTAGTTTTGTACCTATTATTCATCAAGTGGAGACCACACCTATACTAACGTATCTACTGTAAACTATTGACATTTTTATTACTTTGAAACAAGAGGTGACAAAGGTTAATTTGAATCTCTCTGTAATATCTAAGACAGGTAAATGCAAGTGAGACAGGGAAGTATTTTGTGGACTTGTTTTCAAGATTGCTCCCTCCCATGCCCTGCTGCTATTGGTAGTGTGCTAGATGTTTTAACGCCAACAGGAATATTAGTTTCTTATTGCGCAGTTACACTCCTGTACTGCAGTGCAGGAGAGGAAGCTGAACACATTCCATGTGTGTTATCTCTAATACATTTTTGGTATCACCTGGCAGGACAACGTTCCAAATAGAGAAGTTCTAGAATGAACTGGACCCTTCACGGTTACGAAGAGGCTTGAGTAATTCAGAAAAGCTATGGGCTATGCCATGCAGGAACACCCAAGACAGACAGGTCATAGTGGAGAGTTCTGACTAAACGCGATCCACCTGGAGGAGGAACTAGCAAGCCACTCCAGTATCTTTGCCAAGAAAACTCCATGGACAAAAACAAAAGGCTAAAAGATATGATGCTCGAAGACGAGCCCCTCAGGTCGGAAGGAGTTCAACATGCTACTGAGGAAGAGCGGAGGACAAGGACAAGTAGCTCCAAAGCTAATGAAGTGGTTGGGCCAAAACCGGAAGGACATTCAGCTGCGGACGTGCCTGGAAGTGAAAGGAAAGTGCGATGCTGCAAAGAAAAATACTGCATAGGAACCTGGAAGGTAAGATCTATAACCTTGGGAAGCTGGCCATGGTCAAACAGGAGATGGCAAGAATAAATTAAAATGGATGGGAATGGGCGAATTCAATTCAGACAATTATATCTACTATTGTGGGCAAGAATCCCGTAGAAGAAATGGAGTAGCTCTCATAGTCAACAAAAGAGTGGGAAAAGCTGTACTGTGATACAATCTAAAAAATGATAGAATGATTTCAGTATGAATCCAAGGCAGACCTTTCAACATCACAGTAATCCAGGTTTAAGCACCAACCACCGATGCTGAAGAGGCTGAAATTGACCAATTCTATGAAGACTTACAACATCTTCTAGAACTGTCACCAAAGAAAGATGTTCTTCTCATTCTAGAGGATTGGAATGCTAAAGCAGGGAGTCAAGAGATAAAAGGGACAACAGGTAAGTTTGGCCTTGGAGTTCAAAACGAAGCAGGACAAAGGCTAATAGAGTTTTGTCAAGAGAACAAGCTGGTCATCACAAACACTCTTTTCCAACAACACAAGAAGTGACTCAACACATAGACATAACCGGATGGGCAATACCGAAATCAGATTGATTATGTTCTCTGCAGCCAAAGATGGAGAAGCTCTATACAGTCAGCAAAAACAAGACCTGGAGCTGATTGTGGCTCTGATCATCAGCTTCTTATACCAAAACTCAAGCTTAAACTGAAGAAAGTAGGAAAAACCACTAGGCTAGTCAGGTATAACCTGAACCGTATCCCTTATGAATACACAGTGGAAGTGAAGAACAGATTTAAGGAACTAGATTTGGTGGACAGAGTGCCTGAAGAACTTTGGATAGAGGCTCATAACATTGTACAGGAGGCAGCAACAAAAACCATCCCAAAGAAAAGGAAATGCAAGAAAGCAAAGTGGCTGTCCAACAAGGCCTTACAAATAGCAGAGAAGAGAAGGGAGACAAAATGCAAAGAAAATAGGGAAATATACAGAAAATTGAATGGAGTCTTCCACAGAATAGCAAGGAAAGACAAGATGGCCTTCTTAAATGAACAGTGCAAAGAAATAGAGGAAAACAATAGAAAGGGAAAAACCAGAAATTGGAGATATTAAAGGAACATTTTGTGCAAAGATGGACATGATAAAGGACAAAAATGGTAGGGACCTTACAGAAGCAGAAGACATCAAGAAGAGGGGGCAAGAATACACAAAGGAATTATACCAGAAAGATCTGGATGTCCCAGACAACCCAGATAGTGTGTTTGCTGACCTTGACCCAGATGTCCTGGAGAGTGAAGTCAAGTGGGCCTTAGAAAGCATGGCTAACGACAAGGCCAGTGGAGGTGATGGCATTCCAGTGGAACTATTTAAAATCTTAAAAGATGATGCTGTTAAGGTGCTACATTCAATATGCCAGCAAGTTTGGAAAACTCAACAGTGGCCAGAAGACTGGATAAGATCAGTCTATATCCCAATCCCAAAGAAGGGCAGTGCCAAAGAGTGCTCCAACTACCATACAATTGCACTCATTTCACACCCTAGCAAGGTTATGCTCAAAATCCTCCAAGGTAGGCTTCAGCAGTATGTGGACCGAGAACTCCCAGAAGTGCAAGCTGGATTTCAAAGGGGCAGAAAAACTAGAGACCAAATTGTTAACATGTGCTGGATTATGGAGAAAGCAAAAGAGTTCCAGAAAAACATCTACTTCTGCTTCATTGACTACGCAAAAGCCTTTGACTGTGTGGACCACAGCAAAAGTTGGTCCAAAAATGTGCAAAAAATGGTCTGAAGCTCAACGTAAAAAAACTAAGATCATGGCCACTGATCCCATCACCGCCTGGTAAATAGAAGGGTAGGATATGGAGGCAGTAACAGATTTTACTTTCTTGGACTCCATGATCACTGCAGATGGTGACAGCAGCCACGAAACTAAAAGATGCCTGCTTCTTAGGAGGAAAGCGATAACAAACCTAGACAGCATCTTAAAAAGCAGAGACATCACCTTGCCGCCAAAGGTCCGCATAGTCAAAGTTATGGTTTTTCCAGTAGTGATGTATGGAAGGGACAGCTGGACCATAAAGAAGGCCAAAGAATTGATGCTTTTGAATTGTGGTGTTGGAGGATACTGCTGAGAGTCCCCTGGACTGCAAGGAGAACAAACCTATCCATTCTGAAGGAAATCAACCCTGAGTGCTCACTGGAAGGACAGATCCTGAAGCTGAGGCTCCAAAACTTTGGCCATCTCATGAGAAGAGAAGACTCCCTGGAAAAGATCCTGATGTTGGGAAAGTGTGAAGGCAAGAGGAGAAGGGGACAACCGAGGATGAGATGGATGGACAGTGTCACCGAAGCTACCAGCATGAATTTGACCCAACTCCTGGAGGCAGTGGAAGACAGGAGTGCCTGGTGTGCTCTTGTCCATGGGGTCACAAAGAGTCAGACACAACTTAACGACTAAACAACAACAAAGAAGGAATTGGAATTTTTAGAATGTATACATTACTGAAACAGTGACGTTTACGTTGACTTGGGCCCATTGTGAGAATGGCTGACAGTTTGATTCCAAAAAATCTTCTGTATGGAGAATTAGTGCAGGGAAAGATCCCCAGAGGGAGATCATAGCTGCGATACAAGGATATAAGCGGGATCTGAAGGCCTTAGGAATGAACATCAACAGATGGGTAAACTTGACATCTGAGTGTTCCGCCTGGAGGCAGGCAGTGCAGAATGACCTCTCCCAATTTTAAGAGACACTTGTTCAGCAGGCCGAGACAAAGAGGCAGTCCCAAACCCAGCAAAATCAGGGAGCTGCACAGGGGACAGATTGTATTTGTCTTCAGTGTGGAAGGGATTGTCACTCTTGAACTGGCATTCTCAGCCACACTAGATGCTGTTCCAAGACCTTTATTCAGAGCACGTTACCATAGTCTCTCGAGACTGAAGAATACCTACTGTAGTTACTGGTTTCAATACATTTCCCCCTCTTTATATGGTTGATGTACACACTATTTTGGAATTCCCAGCTGCAAAGTATTCTAGACATAACATTGTGCAAATTATATAAATAATTTTATAAATAATAAAGACACATGCTTCAGTTCTGTTTTGTTATCAGACTGGATAGGGACGAAACATCTGACAAATGTACATTTATTCTAAAAATATAAATGCTCAGTATCACGCTATTGCAGTCGCATGTATACTAGCTGCACTAGATACTACTTTATGTTATTCTGTATATAAAAAATAAATCAACAAATGAAAGTACATAATTACAGCATGTCTATCAGCGGATACACACACACATACACAATCTAATCTTAAAATAATATATCAACTTTATTGAAACTTCAGATACTATAGTTGGTGTTTATTTCTCCCTTTCTAACCTCAGAAACAAACCTGCCAAAATGGTAACTGGATATCGTAAGTTACATTCATGCAGATTCACTACACAACCACAGAAAGGACATCAAAAAGAAATCTTACATTTTAAAGGCCTATAGAGCAAAACTCCTTCTATCTTTTTGTCTAAAATTTGGCAGGATTTAGCTCACCAGAAGAAGCTACAATACATGCAAGTCTTGTCCAGTTTTGCTGGGGGGAGGGGGAGGAGGAATTAAAAGAGCTAGACACTGTTTTCCTGTTGTGGTGAAAAGAGAAGACACAGATGCTTAAGCATGCATACATTATGTCTCTTCATATCTCCCAACTGAGGATTCTACTTAAGGTGTCAGACCAAGTCAGATATTAGTTACTAAACATATGCCCCAATAAATTTGTCTTTAAGGTGTGGAGATTTTTTTTTTAAAAAAAAATTGTGTTTACTTACACAGCAACCTCTTGGGAATTTGTCCGTTATTTTCATTTATTTATCCCGCACGTGTTCTGGACTTGTTCCAGACAATGTTCTCTGGGGCTGCTCTGTTTTCTCCTTGTGACAGTGCTATGAGATAGGCTAAGCTGGAAAACTGTAGCTTGCCCTTCCCCATGGAAGATGATTTGTCTCCCCTGTACATGCCTGTTGTTCTAACCAATGTGCCACAGAGGCTCTGACATGATCTCACCTGCACAGTAATGAAGAACCATACAGTATTTACAGGAAGAGAGGCAGAGGAGGAAAGTTGGAAAGCCTCTAAAACAACTCACTCCCATGTCGGCAACAATATTGTTTTTACAGTCTGTCCTTAATTACACTGAAAGCAGCACGCGTTTAAAATACCCGTGTTCTGCTTTCCTGTTTGTTTTATTTTAGAGCTAACATCCAAAGGAGATATTTGGAACTGATTTAATTGTCTGCCAACCCTCTCTTGTTTGCACATACAAAGCCTACAACAAACGTGGGTGCAATGCCAGTTAGTAGCCATTTCCATGATGCACAGGAAAAGTTGCAGAAAGATGTGCAAAAATGGCACCGTGCCCTTTAATTGATTAGCACTTGGCCAATTTCACACTAAGATAAGCTGGGAAATAGCACTGTATTTCTGTCAATACCGAATTGTTTAAAAGAAAACTATATACTGTCCTAAGAAGAAATTACCCCCCCCAAAAAAAATCTGCAAGTCTATAAAATTATTGCCAGTAGCATGGCATTTGCACCTTTAAGAATGGGGAGAAAATAATACGAAAGCTGGGAATCCTGAACCACCAAATAAGGTCTCGGGTAGAAAGGTTCAAGGTCATTGTGGGAACCCAGGGTTGCTTGACTGAGAGCCCCAAGAGCCCCAGGACTCCTTCCCTGCTGCTGCGGATTATGCAAAACCAACATGCGTTTACATGTTTCCATATGGTATGATTCCGCTAGTTTGCTAATTCTCGACAAGGCGCTGCACAGGGAACTGAAGGTGTTAAAGAGTCCACTTCTTATTATGCACAAACTTGAAAGTTCCTCTTCGCAGTCAGAAGATTGAGACATTATTTAAAAAGAAAAGAAAGAAAATCTGAGAATCTGAGAACACCGGACTCAGGAATGGCTCGTAGCCAGAGCAGGAGGTGTCCTCCCCCTCCTCCTCCACAAGCTGCTCTGACTGGACTGTGGGACAGATATCAAAACTCTGCATATTTTATGTTCTTATGTGGAATCTTGGAGTCTAAAGAGCACTGGTTGATGTTTTGCAGACATTGTCTCAGATTTCCAGCTTTCTCGTATTTAAAAGGATTAGAAAGGAAGAGAACAACGGTTGCTCACTGGAGCCATTTGTGTTCGACATACATTAGCCCCCCCCCCCCGTGCAATTACAACTTCACAGCTCAACTGTGCAGTAATTTCTCTCACCATTGGGTTAACCATAAAGGGAAGTTTGTGAGGACCAAGTTGGAACTTGAATGAGCATTCCTTGCCTGGACTATGAGAATATCTAGAGCCTTCTGTCATAGGCCTGCCACTCACCTCCTATTACAGTCCTAGTTATGACTTGGGGACCTTCTTTTTGTTCAGACTGCAGAGCCTCCTACAGCTGAAGGGCCTAGTGACTGTGTCCCACGTTGACATTGGTCTTGTTGCCAAGAGAGCAAACATCCTTGTGTCCTGTGCAGACTGGATATTGGGTGGGAGCCAGAAGTGGCAGCTGACAGTCTGCCAGCTTGTATCACATTAGGCTGCCTACCATGGCCTTGCCCCAACTCCCACCTCAACACCCTGAAATGTGAGGAGCCAGAAAGTGAATTGCAATGTGTGGGATTTAAGATGAGCATGTGTTTAGACCCCCTACACTACAAGTGGCATGTATTGTATGGGCAGGAAATCCTCTCATCCTCAAATAACTATCACGTTGACAGGAATGCTTTCCTACTTCAGTTCTCAAGAAAAAAAAATTAGTAAGATATACCTGCTGGGGCTGTGCACTGGATTTTCACAAATCCTACACAACATTCATTCATTCATTCATTCATTCATTCATTCATTCATTCATTCATTCATTCATTCATTCATTCATTCATTCATTCATTCATTCATTCATTCATTCTTTTGCACCCTACACCAGAGTGCATCCCAATAAAATCAATAATGTACAAACACAACATTTAATCACAACCTTAATATTGTATGTGTGTGTGGGGGGGTGTCTGTACGAACCTGTACATTCCAAACCTAATTGATTGATGTTTGTTTATACAAGGTTTGGATGGCTAGAGTCAGTTCCAGGGCAACGTACAGATGTACAATGTACAAAAGGGAATGTACAGATTTGTTCAGATCGAAGGCTCAAATCAAATTAGATGGGGCACACATTGTTTCAGCCTCCTAGGTTTTTTTGAGGCGGGGGTTGCTTTAAAGTATCATTTTTTAAAGATGCATGGTCTACACTTTTCCAAAGCTACCTGTTTGAAATATGGCAGTTTTATTTTCCTCTTGGTGTTCTGTCATGTCTCCAAATTTCATGTTACGCCAGTGCAAAACCACATTTTATAGCTGTCTTGGTTTTGCATTGACTTTACAGATTTACAAAATCCAGGTTCTAAACTGAATAAGATGGAGCCCAAATCACTCTAGACAAAACTGGGATACATTCTGAAGCCATGAATTGGCCTCCAAACCTGACCAAATGATCTGTTTGTGGCTGTAATAAACGGCAGCATGACTATGACTACCTAGTGAGTTAATGGTTGAAGTGAGATTCAAACCAAGGGCTTCCTGCCTCAACTCACACATTTAGTCACTACGGTACATTGCACCAGCTCTCCAAGGCCTCTTAGGTTTCCATCACATCTTTCTCTTCTAAACTTTTAACACTGATTAAGCATTGATAAACGAAGCCTGAATCCACATGCTCTGCAAACATTCTATCTATAATCAACACAATTAACATTTCCTTTAAATATATAGACTATAAAGCCAGCATATTTGGGAAATACTTTTAGACTAGACTGGCCTGCTTACGTTTTTTTTAGTTATTATTTCTTTTTAAAACTGGTTAATGTTGCCTTCTTTGCCTCCTCTACCCATCTGAAATGCTTTCCTGAGGCACTTTTTCTGTCTATCCTTCCTTCCTCCCTCCCTCCCTCCCTCAGTCCTCTGCTCCTTCCCGCTGGGGACTGCCTCTGATAGACTAGCCAGGAATCATGCACTTTTGCCCCAGAAGGACAGAAAAAGCCCTCTTCCCTCTGCCTCCACTCAGAGAAGGATGTAAACCCTGCACAGTGATCTTAAACAATGCTGCTATTCATTCTTTTGTTGTTCTGGGAAATATGTTTTAAGTTCAGCTTGCTAAATTAGCTGCTGCTTGAGTAACCCACAGCTGCTGTGTATCTGTCCCATGACATTGCCCCACAAATGCAGCAATTCCCATTACAGGCAATTAGTCTTTCAATATATGGATCTTTCATTATGTTTGCAGCCCTGTTGCTACGTATGTATGCCTCTCTCTGTGTGTATGTGTGTGCGTGCATACATGCACATGTGTGTGTGTGTGTGCACATGTGTGCGCGCACAGAAACATTTCTGCCTACTGGCAGGACAACAGGGAAGGAAACAACCTACTCCCCCTTGGCAGGGAGTTCCAGAGTAGGGGAAACAGCACATCCACACCAAACAGGCCTCTGAAAAGAGCATGACTGAAGAAAGAGTTGTGCAGAGGCTCATGTGGAAGGATCCAGCCATTCCAATAGCCAGGTGCCAAGTAGTGTAAGACTTTGTGGATAAAGATCCAGACTTCATTGTGATGAAATACAGACTGATAGGCTAGTGGAGTCATATGCTCCCCATAACCTCCCAGAGTCCTGTCTGGTCACACTATCCCTAGACCAACTAAATCGGCCATTCTTAATGGGAGCCTTTGCACATTTGAAGAGGGGCATAGATTCATCTGTTTGTGTTGTATTTGTATCCCTTTCCTTGTTTGACAGGGGGTCCTGGAAAGGCAGGAGAGTTCCTAACAGGGCTGTGGCCAAAAAAAAAAAAAAAAAGGTTGAGAGTGGCTAATCTAAATGATGTTTTGTGATCCATTCCCTTGATCCTTTTTAATAAAAGCGCCAGCAGGTACTACCATGACAGGAAACTAATTTGTTACAGCTGTTGGAGTGACATAAAATAAATTGAATGACATATTGTTTAGAGCCCTGTCCATTTTAAATTTCTGTCCTCCAGTTTTTAAACGAATCCAAGTTATTGGAAGCTAAATGGCTTCCTCAGACTTTCCCCCCTAAATCAGCTTGAATATTCTTAGCAACCTCTGTCCCTATGTATGGTGGGCAGCCGCGATTCTCATGGGGATTGCCTCCACAGTTCCTCCCACTGTACTGTCCCGGTCATCCTGTCTTGTCCAGATGTGATTTCTTCCTCTCTCGTCTGCCTCACAGATAATTACTTTACCAGATGAGTCTGAAATCTGAAGAAAACAGACTATACATATTATTTTTGAAAACAACAGTACCAAAATGTGGGGAGGGAGAAAGCAATTTTCTTCAGAGCACTCCGCCTCTCTTCCAGTCTGAAGAGATTACAGTCCAAGCCTCCTATCCATTTTTGACATACAAAATAATCTCTGCCTGTCATCGTCACATAGCAAACACATCTTCTGAAGGTACTTTCCCCTAGGCTTTCTTCAGTGAGACTGAAATTAGATCTTACAGGATTCTCTTCATCCCAGATGTCACCATTTGAGGGAAGCCTGCAAAAGAAGAGATCACCCTTATGAAAGGGACAGGTAACAGCCACTCTAAAAAATGAGAATGTTATGAATCAATGCCTCACAAAAATCTGTTTCAGGAGAAATACTCAAAGGAAGGAAGCCAAACAGAACATGGCCCTTCAGCCAGAGATTTTGTGCTGAAGGGCCTCAGGGGGCCTTACTGGAATGGTGGTTTATGTATTTACGATCAGTGCAGAGCAGCCAACATTTAAACACATAAGAGCCTAAAATTTATATCTAATTTCACAGTCTTTAAAAAGAAGTGCCTATGAGTGGTTAGTTATTCCATTTTGGATCAGAAAGAACACTGAAGTCCTTAAAGCTTTTCACAGCCAGCAAACTTCATTCCTCAAAGCCCACCTCTTCCTGTATGAGTTTGCTGAGGTCAAGTTAGCAGACACCCTTGCCAATGCTGTCTTGACTACTGGTCAGGAGGACAATAAAAATGGCTCAAAGGCAGGATTCTTTACTCTTCTTGTCCTAAACCCTAGAACCCACTCATCACATGAAACCTTAGAAAACTTGCTTACTTGTTATTGCTTCACAAAGGTCATGCCTATTTTAAATATTGTCTTTATTTCAGTTAGTTTGAAAAAAATGGTACATACTAAATATGTAAATATAAAAGGGCCAACAATTCTTCCATCTCTTCTGTAATTTTTAATGCTTGTATGTGTAACATTATTATGTGCTGTCAAGTTGCCACTGACCAATGGCAACTTCACAAATGAGCAATCTCTAAAATGTCCTGTCCTCAACAGCCCTGCTCAGCTCTTGGAAACTCAAGCCTATAGCTTCCTTTAAGAAGTAAAATTTCTCTCTTATTTGGTCTTCCCCTTTTCCTGTTGACTTCCATCTTTCCCAGCATTATTGGTTTTTTTTTCAGAGAACTCCTCCTTCTCATGATGTGCCCAAACCTCAGTTTCAATATTTTGCCTCCAGAGACAGTTCAGGCTTGATTTGATTTAGGACCAACTGATTCATCCTTCTGGAGGTTCGGGGTATCTGCAAAGTTTTCCTCCAGCCGCACATTTCAAATGAGTAATTTTTTCCCTTTCAGCTTTTTTTTCCTATCCAGCTTTCACACCCATACCTGGTGATTAGAAATACAAGAGGGTAGAGGATCTTGATCTTCATCTTCAATGACACATCCTTACACTTGATGATCTTTTCTAATTTCTTCATTGTTGCCCTTCTACATCTCAGTCTTCTGATGTCATGGCTGCAGTCTCCATTTGGATTGATTATTGAACCAAATTATAGAAAAACCTCTATTTCAATTTCTTCATTGTGAACATTAAAGTTGTGTAGTTCTCCATGTTCAGCTGCAGCCCTGCTTTTGCACTTCTTTCACTTTCATCTGAAGTTGTTTCAACTCACTGCTGCTTTCTGCCAGTAAGATGGTATCATCTGCATATCTTAAATTATCGATGTTTCTTCCACCAATTTTGACTTCTCCTTCTTCTGACTCTAGTCTGGCTTTCCATAAATGTTATGCATACACATTGAACAAATAAGGAGATAAAATGCACCCTTGTCTGACACCTTTGCCTATAGGAAATGATTCTGTTTCCCCATACTCTGCCCTAGCAGAAAATTCTGATTGTTCAGTATAGATAGCCATATGATTTTGGCTTTTTTGAAAATCACTCCTCAAAATCTTATGCCATGGTATTGGGTCCTTTTCAAGGAGAAAGGTGGGGTAAAACAAGCAAAGAAACAAGTGATGCTTTCAGAAGAACAGTGAAAACAAAGTCACACAATGCCCCTCTTCTCAAAGATGTGATAAGGAAGCAGAGTTAGAACCTGCTCGAAATGTGCAAAATGTTGGCCAAATGTTGATGAAAACCAGGGAATAAAATAGACCAAAGCTTAGGTCACACCCTCAGTCCAATGTCTGGCATTTTAAAAGACTGTTCATTCCAATTAACGGCAGTGCATAAGGTTGAGAAAATCAAGTAGTGTAATTTTCCATGTATTTGAATGTACAACTTGGCAGTGAGAAATTAAAATTGTCTGGACCCCTTTGCAGCTACTAACTTTTCCACTAAAATGATCGGCCACATTTTATGCCTCCAAGCTATATGAGCTGGAATCCCTTCTTTTCCTAGACACTGTAATATATTATTCCACTAGGACAAGATATAACTGGCTCTTTTTATGATTTGTAGGGATTCTGTAGCAACACATTTAGTTCTATCAGTCAAGTAATGTGTGTGATTTGAAAAGTCAATTTGAATCCTTTCCTTATGGTGCATATTATTTGGACAGAGCCTGCTGTATATACAAAACATTCCAGTTGCCTATAATTTTTCCAGCAGTTATCTTAGTATTCGAAATATATAATCTCTTAAATTTAATTAAACCCTGTAATTTCTTGTCAACTACATACAAGCAGTGCTGAGTTACACAGCAGCAAATTTCATTCTTTCCTGGAGTGGGAAGTTTGCCAAAACATTCTGTGACTTCTGGAGGCCTTGTCTGTGTGATTACCACTTGTACATCAGGGTAAGTTGGTTCAGTCTGATTACAAACCACACAAGGGGTAAAAGCAAGGCATACTGCAGTCCACATAGCCTTATACACAGTTTTCTATAGACCAAGGGAAGCGCTTAAGCCGTATGTGGACTCCTTCCCACAGATGTGGTTATTGCTCACACAGGCAGAAGTTTGGATGTACTCATTTTCCCCCTGTGAAACTCAGAACACAGATGCAGAGAGCATTTCCAGTTGTGGCCATCATCTTCTGGAATTTGCTTCCTAGATGGATTTAATAGACTTGTTCTGTCAGTTGCTTGTATGAAAATGGTAACAGCATTGTACTGGTCCTCCTGGATTTCTCTGTGGCCTTTGATACCATTAACTACGGTACTCTTCTGGTAATAGAATTTAAGGAGCAGGAGCTCCATTCTTCACTGATTCCAGTACTTCTTTGGGGGTCATTCCAGATGTTACAGCTTGGGGATGCTGTCTCCAGCCCTGTGATCCTGCTTTCCCCAATGCTTTCTAACAGCTACATGAAACTGCTGGGGGAGATGTCATACAGTAGTTTGGGTTTCACTGTCACCAGTATGCTGATGACACGCAGCTCTATCTCTCCTTTGCTTCATTTGCAGGTGATGATGTACAGGTCCTTGAACACTGCCTAGCATCAGTAATGGACTGGATGAGGGCCAATACATTGAAAGTGAATCAAGATAAGATGGAGATCATACGGTTAGGAGGATCATTGGACTGGTTAGGAGGAACTTACCTGGCCTTGAGGGGTTACACTCCCCCTGAGGAGCTGAGTCCATAGTTGGGGGTACTCCTGGACTTGGCACTTTTCATGGAAGCTCAAACATAGACTGTGGCCAAGAATGTCTTTTGTCAAGTCTTGTTGATTGAACAGTTGTGCCCCTACCTGGATAAAAAAGTCTTAGTAACAGTGGTTTATGCATTGGCGATCTCAAAAACAGGCTACGGTAACGCTCTCTACATAGGGATGCCCTTGAAAACAGCACAGAAACTTCAGCAGATCCAAAATACAACATCCAGACAGATTTCTGGACTAGTAAATTCAGTTATATATCCAGAGTCTTGGCATGCCTTCATTGGCTCCGTTAGTTCCTGTGCACAATGCAAGGTGCTGGTTAGGACCTATAAAGTCCTTAATGGTTTAGAACTTTGATATTTGTTGGAACGTCTCTCCCAGAAATCAGCTACCTTTGTCACTCACTCCTCTCTGTTCATGATTCTAAAATGGCAACATCGAGTGAAGCCAAAAAGGCAATGACAAGGAATCAGACCTTTTCAGTGTTGGCCCCTAAACTTACCAACAGAGATATGCCAGGCTCCTTCCATCCTTATGTTCAGAAAACAGGTGAAAACAGAATTATTCGAAGCTGCTTTCAAGAACTGATTCTCCTGGATCCTATTAATGTCAGTGTTAAAAATAATTGTATGAATTTTAGACCTGCACTGTTAGATCACCATATTGTTGGATGTATTATGTGGGATTTGTAGGGCTCATGTTTTAACCTGTAAACAGCCCATTGTGTCACTAATGGGGTGGTACTGTATATTAAACAAACAATTAGGAGTTTGTACTTTGCTTTAATCTATTTTGTGGAGTCAAGGTTTTTTTTTTTAAATTGAGAGACAAATTAAAATTATACCTAGCATTTAATACTATAATATTTATACTCTTGAAGATTTCACATATACAATCTGTCTTAATTCTTACAACTGTATCAGAATGGTCAGCATTTGTATCCTCATGTTGCAGACGGGAGCTGAGGAAGCGAACCACTCAATAATTTCATGGTGATATTCAAACCAGATGCTTCCCAATCCATCATTCAGTGTTTTAACCGCAATGCCTGACCAGCTCTCCATTGTCTGGATTCTCTGACTAACTTCCATTTTGTGAGGCACAGATGCATTTATTAACTCAGCAGCAGTAGATCTCCTGTTTACCAAATTCTTCTCCATACTGTCAGATCCCTACAAATCATGGTGTTCCCTTTCAAAAGCCTACACATGTAGTTAAAAACAAACCCACTCCACCCATCTGCCATGCCTCTGCTTTACTTTATGCTCTTAACCTGGGAGCTGCTAAGGCAGGAAACTGGAGAAAATTATTTGCACACAAGTCCACAGAATACCCATACAATGCAAGCCAATGGATCCAGTCTACTCCTGGAGCAAGAATGTCTCCGAGTGATGTATGTGAGTGTTCTTACATACTTTCAAGGCACGGAGCCTTAGCTGTGAAATAACTTTGCCTTTTTTGTACCTTTAGTATTGTTTTTATATCTACTTCGTTCACTGTCTGGGGAAATCAGCACTTGCAAAATCATTGAATATAAATTGACTTAAAATTCCAATCACATGTTGTGGTCCATGGCATGAAATTTCTGTTCAGCAGTTTCTGAAGTACTCCCTTTACAGCTTATTTGTAACTGTACAGTATTGGAACGCAAAGATACTATTTCAATTTGCAGTTGTTTAAACATGGTGCCACAGAACTGTGCACTGGGAGGCTTTGTCTCCTTAACCCCTCTTCTTTATTTCTTTAGATCGGGGGTGGGCAATGTGATCCCTGCCATCACGTGTCCCTCACCGCTGTTTTTGCAACTCCCTTTCTGGCAAATAAAGTCAAAAGCCTCCAGGAGCTGTCATTAACCTTCCAAATGTTTCAGAACCCCACCTGCTGTACTGTTTTAAAACAAACAGACAAACAAACATCTTTTTCCCCCAAAAAATGGGGAGTGGACTTCCAGACATGCCGAATTTTGTTTATTGCGTTTCGGGGCACGGGGGAACGGTCTGTGTGGCCTTGGGAGGTCCAAAAGCATAACATTTGCCTCCTGCTCTGTATAAATACCAATCAAGAATGAAACAGCTCCTGCTGCTTCTGCTTCATACTCTTATCCCAAAGCTTTGTTGTGTCAAGATTCGACCAGGGAAATGGGTCTATCCGTTGTACAAGGATATGACTTATCTTGGATATATATACTGTTTTATAAACAATTTATTCATAAATGTCTACTGATCTGTCAGCTCCTAAAGAGAGAACTGACACATTTTAGCTTCTTTTTGAAGCAGTTTTTCCCCCTTCATATTCTTCCATTTTGGAGAGAAACAGCATTGTGTGCAACATCCTGGGTCAGCGTCAAGGTAGTGAAATCTTTGCTCTGACGACTGACTGGCCAGGTTCCTCATATGGGATGACAGCAGTGGCTGAAAGACTGATGAAGAGGGAAGACAAGGGAAACAGATGTCAAAGGCTAAATATAAAAGCAGACAAGAGCAGCGGGAGATTCATTCTAATGGGACACTTGGGCATGATGTCCCAGACATCAGTGAAGACATGTCTGACTGTCAAGAGGCAGAGCAGAAAAGAGCAACAACTTCAGTCTATCTCCAGATCCCACCGCTCAGAACTAAAGCAGCAAGATTGAGTAAGTTAAATGCCTAGAGCCCAGCATTAATAACAACCAGGAAATGCTATAGATTGTGGTGAACAAAATTCAGGCTTCTTCAATCAACCGGTCTCTTGCTAGTTCCACGGGATCGACCTTCCAGAGCAAACTGCTAAAAACACAACTATAATTAAAGAACAGAGTGCTTTTGAGCACATTCTCAGCCTAAAGAATTATTTTCCATACCAAATTGAACTAAGAAACTTTTGCTTACTGGTTATAGCTGCCCTATCTCTCCTCTAGCCTGTGACCCCCAAATCAAATTTTGTACACATTATATATGGGTAGGAAGTCTTGTGATTTTCACGTTGAAATGGGAACTTTCCCGCTGTATTCTTCACTGGTAACAGTTGACATTTCCCCTCAATCGGTATACAAGGAGTTCATTAGTCTTATTTCCCTTTTCAGCAAACCAAATAACTTTTTTGTACTATCAGCGTTAGATCTAATTGCCCTTGGGTGCACTTATGTTCAGTGATTTAATTGCATGTGTATGCAGTTTTTCTATTTCCCATGAGAGTTTGTTTCCTTTCTGATTTTTGCTGGAATTCTGAATATAAAATATTATTGGAGATTTGTTGGCATTGTCAGTTCTGCAACAGAGCTTCTTTTATTCCTCTGATACTATGCAGAATCAGTCACCTCAGTAGGAAAAGCCAGAATCCACTTCGTTTGCATAACTTGCTGCAGCTAAATTCTCAGGCACATCTCATTTATGTGCCTGGCCATATACCCAACTGCACAGCCAAGATGTGTCCCATCACCTTGTATCCAGATCACACCAATTGGATTTCCACCAGAAGGTGTCACTTTTTTTTAAAAAAAACAATCCTTTTATGTGAATAGCCTTAATTTGAGCTAGCATTCCCCCAAGGCTCAGACCAAGAATATCCAAATACCACAGATCAGTCCTGGTTGATTTAATAAAAACAACTATGCCTCTGAGCAGGTGTAGAGCTCTATTTTAGCTTTTAGACATACAGCATTATGTGAAGGGCTAACGAAGCACAAATTTGAGAAGCTATAGTTTCCTGACAGTCTGGAAGTTATAATTAAGCTGGCCATTGTTTTGTTATAATAGATGATTGCTGTAAAGCAGGATTGATTTATATCCTATATACAATGTAGACAAAACAGTCATGTTTAGTCATGCATACCCTGCCTGCCTTCTTCTCCCAAACAAGTGATACTTGAAAGCTACACTGCTTCTAAACATAAGCATGCCTTATTTATTTTCCAAGAAGGTTGGGAAAAGATAGCAGCATGTGCACTATGAACAAGGGAGTGACTAATTCCTACATTTTCTGAAAGGAACAGAAAACTTTCCATGCCTAGGTCTTTGCATCCATTCAACCACCAGGCAAAAATCTTTTTATTCAACTGATCCCTTGATAATTTACCTTGCTTGCTGCAAAAGGGGTTTTAACTGGGTGGATATAAAATTTCCTTTTGCTGATGTAATTTTCATGTTGCACTTTAATTTTTAAAAAATTCTTATATTTTAATTTTTGCATTTAAATGTAAGATGCCTTAAATCTCAATCAAATAAATAAACTAACTCAACTTTAAGCTTTTCTTCCTATGAAGAGTTAAAATAAAAACATATTAAGATACCCAAAGGCAGCTTTGTATCTGTTGTGTTCTCTGTATTCAATATATCTTGTTTGTTTGTTTGTTCAGTGGTTTAGTCGTGTCCGACTCTTCGTGACCCCATGGACCAGAACACGCCAAGCCCTCCTATCTTCCACCGCCTCCCGGAGTTGTGTCAAATTCATGTTGGTTGCTTCGATGACATTGTCCAACCATCTCATCCTCGGTCGTCCCCTTCACACTTTCCCAACATCAAAGTCTTTTCCAAGGAGTCTTCTCTTCTCATGAGATGGCCAAAGTACTGGAGCCTCAGCTTCAGGATCTGTCCTTCCAATGAGCACTCGGGGTTGATTTCCTTTAGAATTGATAGGTTTGTTCTCTTTGCAGTCCAGGGAACTCTCAAGAGTCTCCTCCAGCACCACAATTCAAAGGCATCAATTCTTCGGCGGTCAGCTTTCTTTATGGTCCAGCTCTCACTTTCATACAGGAAAAAACATAGCTTTGACTATTTGGACTTTTGTTGGCAAGGTGATGTCTCTGCTTTTTAAGATGCTGTCAAGGTTTGTCATTGCTTTCCTCCCAAGAAGCAGGCGTCTTTTAATTTTGGGGCTGCTGTCTCCATCTGCAGTGATCATGGAGCCCAGGAAAGTAAAATCTGTCACTGCCTCCATATCTTCCCCTTCTATTTCCCAGGAGGTGATGGGACCAGTGGCCATGATCTTAGTTTTTTTGATGTTGGGTTTCAGACCATTTTTTGCACTCTCGTCTTTCACCCTCATTACAAGGTTCTTTAGTTCCTCCTCACTTTCCGCCATCAGAGTGGTATCATCTGCATATCGGAGGTTGTTGATATTTCTTCTGGCAATCTTAATTCCAGTTTGGGATTCCTCCAGTCCAGCCTTCCGCATGATGTATTCTGCATATAAGTTAAATAAGCAGGGTGACAATATACAGCCTTGTCGTACTCCTTTCCCAATTTTGAACCAATCCGTTGTTCCATGACCAGTTCTAACTGTTGCTTCCTGTCCCACATATAGGTTTCTCAGGAGATGGATAAGGTGGTCAGGCACGCCCATTTCTTTTAGGACTTGCCATAGTTTGCTGTGGTCCACACAGTCAAAGGCTTTTGCATAGTCAATGAAGCAGAAGTAGATGTTTTTCTGGAACTCTCTGGCTTTCTCCATAATTCAGCGCATGTTGGCAATTTGGTCTCGAGTTCCTCTGCCCCTTCGGAATCCCGCTTGTACTTCTGGGAGTTCTCGGTCCACATACTGCTGAAGCCTACCTTGTATGATTTTGAGCATAACCTTGCTGGCGTGTGAGATGAGTGCAATTGTACGGTAGTTGGAGCATTCTTTGGCACTGCCCTTCTTTGGGATTGGGATGTAGACTGATCTTTTCCAGTCCTCTGGCCACTGTTGAGTTTTCCAAACTTGTTGGCATATTGAATGTAGCACCTTAACAGCAACATCCTTTAAGATTTTAAATAGTTCAACTGGAATGCCATCACCTCCACTGGCCTTGTTGTTAGCCAGGCTTTCTAAGGCCCACTTGACCTCGCTCTCCAGGATGTCTGGCTCTAGGTCAGCAACTATATTGTCTGGGTTGTCTGGGATATCCAAAACTTTCTGATATAATTCCTCTGTGTATTCTTGCCACCTCTTCTTGATGTCTTCTGCTTCTGTGAGGTCCCTTCCATTTTTGTCTTTTATCATGTCCATCTTTGCACAAAATTTTCCTCTAATATCTCCAATTTTCCTGAACAGATCTCTGGTTTTTCCTTTTCTGTTATTTTCCTCTATTTCTTTGCATTGTTCATTTAAGAAGGCCCTCTTGTCTCTCCTTGCTATTCTTTGGAAGTCTGCATTCAATTTTCTGTAACTTTCCCTATCTCCCCTGCATTTTGTTTCCCTTCTCTTTTCTGCTATTTGTAAGGCCTCGTTGGACAGCCACTTTGCTTTCTTGCATTTCCTTTTCTTTGGGATGGTTTTTGTTGCTGCCTCCTGTACAATGTTATGAGCCTCTATCCAAAGTTCTTCAGGCACTCTGTCCACCAAATCTAGTTCCTTAAATCTGTTCTTCACTTCTACTGTGTATTCGTAAGGGATTTGGTTTAGATTATACCTGAGTGGCCCAGTGGTTTTTCCTACTCTCTTCAGTTTAAGCTTGAATTTTGCTATGAGAAGCTGATGATCAGAGCCACAATCAGCTCCAGGTCTTGTTTTTGCTGACTGTATAGAGCTTCTCCATCTCTGGCTGCAGAGAATATAATCAATCTGATTTCGATGTTGCACATCTGGTGATTTCCATGTGTAGAGTCGCCTCTTGTGTTGTTGGAAAAGGGTGTTTGTGATGACCAGCTTGTTCTCTTGACAAAACTCTATTAGCCTTTGCCCTGCTTCGTTTTGAACTCCAAGGCCAAACTTCCCTGTTGTTCCTTTTATCTCTTGACTCCCTACCTTAGCATTCCAGTCCCCCAGAATGAGAAGAACATCCTTCTTCGGTGTCAGTTCTAGAAGGTGTTGTAAATCTTCATAAAATTGTTCAATTTCAGTCTCCTCAGCAATGGAGGTTGGTGCATAAACTTGGATTATTGTGATGTTGAAAGGTCTGCCTTGGATACGTATTGACATCATTCTATCATTTTTGAGATTATATCCCATTACGGCTTTTCCCACTCTTTTGTTGACTATGAGGGCTACTCCATTCCTTCTACGGGATTCTTGCCCACAATAGTAGACATGATAATCATCTGAGTTGAAATCACCCATTCCCATCCATTTTAGTTCACTGATGCCCAGAATGTCGATGTTTATTCTTGCCATCTCCTGTTTGACCACCTCCAGCTTCCCAAGGTTCATAGATCTTACATTCCAGGTTCCTATGCAGTATTTTTCTTTCCAGCATCGGACTTTCCTTTCACTTCCAGGCACGTCCACAGCTGAGCGTCCTTTCGGCTTTGGCCCATCCACTTCATCAGCTCTGGAGCTACTTGTACTTGTCCTCCGCTCTTCCTCAGTAGCATGTTGGACGCCTTTTGACCTGAGGGTCCCATCTTCCAGCGTCATATCTTTTAGCCTTTTGTTTCTGATCATGGGGCATTCTTGGCAAAGATACTGGAGTGGAATTGCCGGTTCCTACCCCAGGTGGATTGCGTTTAGTCAGAACTCTCCACTATGACCTGTCTGTCTTGGGTGGCCCTGCATGGCATAGCCCATAGCTTCTCTGAGTTACTCAAGCCCCCTCGCCACGACAAGGCAGCAATCCATAGGGCCAGGCCTATGGATGTTACCTACCTATCTTAGGTAACATCTATTTAAACTACCTTTCTATTCTTACAATGCACTTGGGATCTGGCCATCAGACAAATTACCTTGGGGCTACTGGGAGGTTTCCCCATTCAACTCTGAAAGGTAAATTCAAAGTAATATTCCTAAAATAGGCCAATTTTATCCATCCATTATTTTATCTGATTGATATTAGGGATACTGGCCCATATCCCACTGCAAAATACCAGGAGCATAAACAGCAACAGCATTAAGAGCTTTATGTATTTTTTTGACCATCTGGTAGGCTACTGAATGTGCAACCGCAGCCATTCCTGTGTGTGCAACAAGCAACGAACATGTTATGAGAATAAGTTATGTGATTACTGGTTTACATGGCATAATTCCTGGACGATTCTATTCTTTGGGCACAGTACCTGTCTTTAAAAAGTTAATAAATCAGTAAAAACAAATACTTACTGTTCACTAGTAGTATTACTTGTTCACTATAAATTCATAATTTCCTAGGTTCTGGAACATATATGCTACCATAGATAAACTGTTAGGCTGTGAGAAGGAGCAGCCCATAGCTAAGGCAGATGGCAGGGAGCTGTCCCTTTGATTGCCTGCTACAGAGGGTTATGAGGCAATGCTCAGATGAAAATGCAGGAACAAGAGAGTTGGAAAGGTGGAAAGGAAAAGCGCAAGAAACTAATGGTCGAGGAGGATCCTCCAATAGTAGAGGGCTATCTAATGACAGGATGAGAGGGAGTAGTGATAGAGGAAGAGATAAGGAGAGAAGAGATAGAATGAGAGAGGGAGGAGAAGAAAAGAGAGGCTAAGGAAGAAGATATTCAATTAGGATGGGGGTGGCTGGAGGTGGAAGACCCTTGGACCCACAAATGGGTGAAGATGAAGCTCCCTTTGGATGAAATAGAGAGGAGGGAAAGCAGGGAGCCAGCTCGTAAGCCATCATACTGGGAGGATCACGAGAAGAGGGAACAAAAAAGTGGGGGAGAACAGCAGTCTAGTTAGAGGGACCAGAGCCCATAGAATGGATTGTATACATTTATCCAAAGAAAGGAGGTCTCTGGAAGAGGGAGGAGCAACTGGAGCCAACCTCCCATCCCAAGACACTCACTGAAGGGGAATGGGCCCATCATCCCTCTTGTGGGACTATTTACCACAGTCTAAGGGAACTGTTGAGGAAACCAATGAATCACGAGAGGTTTGGGGTGAACCCACATTGGTGAACTCTTTTCTCACTCCCAAGTTTAAAGACATTTGGCCCAGGAGGGCCAGAGCATGGTCATGTTGGACCTACAGAAATTAAAAATAATTGTTGTGGCAGAATGCATTCTTGCCTGTAATTGGGGAAAAGATAAGGGAAATAGGCAATAGTTAAGCAAGAACCTGATCAAACAGGCATTCCTATTTTCCTAGGCTTCTAGGCTTAACCACCTATTTCTTTCAATCTGCTCTCCTAAGGTAGATTTTTGCCCTCTGTAGTGGTCACCCTGACATGCATATTCAGCACTGCATTTGCATGAACCAATAGGAAGCTGTTGGGAGTTGCAGCCAGCTATATAGAAGGAGGGCTGTAGCAGAGTGTGAGAGAGATAAGAGTTTTGAGAGCAGATAAGGAAGAAAGGTTTGAAGAGAAAGGTAGTTAGTTTGGGTTTTGAGGCAGAGAGAGAGTTTAAGGAGTGAATAGTCCAAGGCTCTGAGAGAAAAGGGAGCAGTGGTGAGTAAGAGTGGAAGCCAGAATCAGTGCAGATCTGAGGTGAGAGGAAATAAAAGCAGATGCTTGAAAATAACATCATTTTGGTTTCTGAGAGCAAGAATAGCTCAGAGACACACAGTAACTGAAATGTTGTGAGCTGGAGCAGCAGAGAGAGCTGCTGAGTGAAGCAAGAACAACATAGTTACTGGAATAAACAGCAGAAAGACAGGTTCTTTTAAAAAGCAGTACAGACATTAAAGACTAATTCACTCAAACTTAAACATGCCATCCAAACAAAGCCAGAAAGGGAGTCAGGAGGCACAAAGTTTGCCTCAGGAAGTGGAGGGAAATAGAGACCCTCTAGCTCTAGTGGAGCAGGAGGAAACGGATGAAGATGCCTCAGAAAGACAAAATGTTCTAGGCTCCCAGGATTTTGAAAAATGGAAGTTGGAACAGGAATTCAGGCTTAGAGAAAAGGAAATAGATCTTGAAATGTAGAAAGGGCCAGAGTAGAAAACAGACAAAGAGAAATGCAATTTCAAATAGAGATGAAAAAACTGAAATTTGCTGCTCAAAATGATAATAACAATAGTAATTCTAATGAGGGTACTATTCCATCCACAGTAGATCTGATGAAATTCCCTCAGTACAAACAGGGAGATAATCCAGATTCCTTTCTTATCTCATTTGAAAGAGCTTCCTGGGACTTTGGAGGGAGAGATGAGAAAATGATAATTTTAAGATCTCATTGGGGGTGCTCTTGAAGAAATTTATTCTTAAATGCCTAGAGAAGAAGCTAGAGACTTTGATGCATATAAAAAGCTTGTGCACTCTAGATTTGGGATTGATGCTGAACATCTCAGAAGAAAATTCAGGTCAATTAATAAGAAATCTGATGAATCATTTGATCAATTAGGGGCATGTACGGCTCAGTTTTTGAATAGGTGGTTGGAGTAGGAATGTGTAACCACATGAGAGCAAATGAAGAATGTAATTGGGTTAGAACAGTTTTATTCTGTGTTACCAGGAGAACTGAGGTATTTAGTTAAAGAGAAAGAGCTTAAAAATATTCAACAGGCTTCAGAAATCGCAGATTTTATCAGTGGGATCTAAGTTTTCTGAGGTAAAATTTTACAGGCAGAGCTAGGACAACAGTAAGAAATCATTCAATAAAAATTACCACAGTAAAACGTCAGGGAAAGTTGGCCAGCTTAGTACCACACCTAAGTTGTCAGGGCCTACTCCGCAGAAGCGAATGAATCCTGAGGAAAAGTTTGATAGATTTCCTCAGTATGATCAAAGAACTTATAAATGATGCTATAATTGCAGTGAATTTGGATGTTTGGTCAAAATGTATGCAAAACAATAACAATAAAAATGGAAAAAATGATAGCCAGAACATGGAGGTTTACTGCATAAAACCAATGGAACCCACTGAAGGCACCTGTAACAATGGTTCTGTCTCCATGGCAACTAGTGTGACAGAAAATTCTGATCTGCCACAAGCAAGAGTCGTGCAGTGCTTTCTTATAGAAACAGATATTTTATTGCAGAGCTCTGGGGAGAGAATTCTTATTAATGGGCTACCTTCATTCATTCTTAGAAACCTTTATTGGCATTATATGATACAAGGGAGTACATAGCACAGTTACATTCCAGTTCCAGGTAAAGGGAGGGGCAGGCAAGGGGTTGTAATAGGTTAGGTTCAGGAAAATTTATGAGGGTTTGGGGTGGGGGGACGTCTTCAAAACAGTGAGGAGGAACTCAGCTACTTGACTGGTAATAGAAGTAGAGAAATCGCTCAGAAGTATGGGGGAAGGGTCAGGAAAAAAAGGGGAAAGGGAGGAGAGAAGTGGGCCTAGCAGCCGCTTGCGAGGGATATTGTGAGTTGGACACCCAAGTAAAATGTGGTCCAGGGAATCGGGTTCAGATGCACAGAAATGGCACAGTCTGTTGGAACGAGGAGTTCTTGTAAATCTTCCAAAGTGGGCTGCGGATGGAAAAATGTTCAGCCTGGCAAGCATGAAAGCTCGTCTTTTTTGAGGGTTGGACAGTTGGTTAAAATAATTAAAGGGACGGCCGAGGGAAGGGGATAGGCCAAAAGCAAGGGGAGAGCAAATAGGGTTCATTTGGGAAAATAAGGTTGTGTATTCAAGATCATAAAGACTGGACCTAATGGTTTGATGTGCTGAGTGGAGATTCATGTCGACTAAGGTTTCGACAGAGAGAGATAATGAAGATAATTTGGCTTCTATAAAGTGAAACCACATGGAAGTAAAGGGGTCCTTTAATAAGTCTTGTAAGATTGAATCGGGGGGGTTAGGAGGTGACTTCTGAGCCAGAACTTGAAGGTAATGGTCCAGGCTAGGGTAGAGGGTAAATGGATACCCAATTCTAGGATGATGGTGGAGAGTCTAATAAGATTAGGGATCCCAAGGATTTTCCTGAGAAAGGAGGCGGCCACCTTGTCAATTTCAGAGTTTGCTGCCTCGATCCAGATTGGGACTCCATAGAGTAGCTGAGAGAATGTCTTAGAGTATAGGATTTTAATGGCAGCAGGGACATACTGATTGCCAGAGTGGAAGTGAAAACGGGAGATTGCACTGAGGGAAAGGGAGGAAGATGCAGTTACAGAAGTGCGATGTGGACTCCATGAATGCCGGAAGTGAAAAAGGATCCCCAGATATCTGAAGGTCTGAACCTGTTGATATATGGAGTTGTCGACTCTCCAGGATGACGGGGCCCAAGATTTGCCGAAAACCAGTATTTTAGTTTTCTCTGAATTTATAATTAAATCGTTGTTGGAACAATATTGTTGGAAAGAGAGGAGGAGCTTGCGAAGGCCCTTAATGGGCTATCTTATGTGGGAATTGGTGATACCTGTTCCCACTTAACTCTATGACATCATGATGTGGTTTCTAAAGAACAAATACTTACAAATCAAACTGTTCCAATAAATGAAATAAGTTGTATTCCAGTGACTTTACCTATGGCTTAAGTAAAGATAACCTATCGAGACTGGGTTGGAATTTGGGATGTGGCAATTTCTGATCAAATTCCAGCACCATGTTTTATCGGGTTAAATCTGAATGTGCAGAGTGTTTTTGTAGTAACATGTTCCCAGGGAGAGCAGTTAACTATCCCTGAGGGAAAAATGGAATCCCTAACTTCTGAAATCAACCTGGAAAGCCCGAGTTTAAAAGGAAACCCTGAGGTGAATGAAATGGCACAAGTTATATTTGTGAGAAACCCTAATAATTCATCCTTTGTTAAGGAACAGAAGGATACCACCCTTACACAGTGCTTTGAGAAAGCTAAGGGAACTCCCACTTCATTAACACCTGTATGCCCAGAGAGATACAGTATAACAGGTAACAATCTGTTATATAGGGAAGTTTTGTTAGCGCCTCAGAGGGGTGGAGATGGAAACCTCAAATAACTTATTGTGCCTGAAAAATATAGAGACAAGATCTTAAACAAGGCGCATAGTGATGCTTTTGGAGCTCATATAGGAATATTGTATACCAAACAAAGGGTTGCAAGGAGCTTTTACTGGCCAGGAATGGGTTGGCAAGTTAAGCAGTTTTGTCAGGCTTGTGATACGTGCCAGAAAAGGGGTGATGGAAACAAAACTAGGGCTAAACTGGACCCTTTACCTATTATTTCAACCCCATTCCAACGGTTAGGTTTGGACATCATAGGACAATGCCACGTGTTACCAAAAGAGGAAATAAATTTATATTAAGCATAATCAATTTCGCTACTAGATATCCTGAGGCTATACCATTATGAAACATTGAAACATTTTCAATCTAGTTGCCAACAGTAGCAGATGCATTGATCAGTTATATGTGCAGAATGGACTTTGCCTCTGAAATAGTCAGAGACTTAGGAACCTCCTTCACATCGAAATTAATGAAAAGGCTGTGGCAAGTTTGTGGCATCACCCATGTAACATTGTCCCCTTATCATCCACAAACATGGGTTTGTGGAAAAGTTCAGTGGAACTTTGGTGAGGATACGGGCATATGTTGCAGAAAACCCTTATGATTGAAACCACAAGATTCAATCCCTGCTCTATGCCTATAGAGATGTCCCTCGAGAGAGTACAGGCTTTAGTCCATTCGAGCTTTTGTTTGGGAGACGGGTTTGAGGCCTTCTAGACCTGTTGAGACAAAATTGGATTATAAGGAAATGGGCCCTGTCTCTGTAATTGAGTATTTGGATGAATTGATGAATATTTTGCAGAGATCTTTAGAACTAGCAAGGAAGAATTTGAAGGAGGCCCAACACCAACAAAAAACCTGGTATGATTGTAAAGCCAGAGAGAGATTGTTTTAACCTGCTCTTTGTTTGGCATCTTGCATTGCTTTGATTTTAATTCTTGGTTTTTTACCTTGCCACACAAATCTCATATTTATCTTGTTAAGTTCTTGAAAAAATGACTGTTTTAATATTATTGGAATTGTCTGAAATAAAAAAAAGTAGGTAGAACATTCCTTTTGATAGTTGCTATTCTTCCCATCAACGATAGCTATAATTTGTCCCATTTCTCCAAGCTAATCTGTATCGCTTTAATCAACCTCATATAATTGTCTTTGAATAATGTACTTGTTTTCTTTGTGATTTGGATCCCTAAGTATCTGACTCTCTTGGTTGTTGTTGGTTTTTTGGGCTCTTTGGACATGTTCTGAAGGTTGTTCTTCCTAACGTTTCGCCAGTCTCTGTGGCTGGCATCTTCAGAGGACAAGCCAACCACACCAGAGCACAGAGTGCTGTCCTCTGAAGATGCCAGCCACAGAGACTGGTGAAACGTTAGGAAGAACAACCTTCAGAACATGGCCAAAGAGCCCAAAAAAACCATAACAATCATTAGATCCCGGCCGTGAAAGCCTTCGCGAATACATTATCTGACTCTCTTCTTGAAAGTTAGTCCCTTCTATTAATTTCTGTTGTTCTTGATCTCTCATATTTTAACAAGTATTTTTGTTTTCTTTTATTTTCATTCCTGCCATATCACCAAAATTCATCAGTATCTCCATCAGGTCTTCAATTGAGTCCATTGGATTCTGCAATAAAATAACTAGATCATCTGCAAAAGTTTGGAGCTTAAAAGTATGACCTCTTACTTTCAGTCATTTTATTTCCTTTCTATCTCTAATTTGCTCAGTTAATGTTTCTAGAGCAGTGGTCTCCAACCTTGGGCCTCCAGATATTCTTGGACTACAACTCCCAGAAGCCTTTACTACACCTCTGCTGGCCAGGATTTCTGGGAGTTGAAGTCCAAGAACATCTGGAGTCCCAAGGTTGGGGACCACTGTTCTAGAGTAAGAATAAATAGTAATGGGGAGAGTGAGTACCCCTGTCTTGTACCTTTCTGTATTTGTATTTCTTTTGTCAGCTCTCCATTTATTCTAACTTTTGCCTTTTGCTGGGTATAGATTGCTTTAATTAATTTCAAAAATCTTTCTCCAACTTGTAGCACTTTCAATTGGTGTAGTATAAAATTCCAATTCAGATTATCAAAAGCTTTCTCTGCATCCAAGAATATCATAACCATTTGCTTTTCTGGGCCAGCTTCATAGTATTCAAAATTATCCTTATATTATTTTTCATCTGCCTTTTTGGAAGGAAGCCCGATTGGTCTTGATGTATTATCTGTATTAAGATTCTTTTCAATCTAGGTGCCAACATGGTTGCATATATTTTGTAATCCAAGTTTAGTAATGAGATCGGTCTGGAATTTTTGATTTCTTTACCCTCCGTGTTTTCCTATGTATGAGAGAGATTATCGCTTTGGACCACGTTGGTGGCAATTCTCCCTTTTCTTCAACAAATTCCAAGAGTTTCTTATATGGTTTAAGAAATACATTTTCTATTTCTTTGTAATATTCAGCTAGAAGACCATCTGGACCTGATGATTTCCCCCCCCCCTTTTTTTTTTTTTTTTTTTTTTTTTTTTTTTTTGCTTTTTGAGGGCTTCTATAATTTCTGCATATGTTAAAGTTTCATTTAAAGGCTGCATTTAGTCTTTAGTCAGTTTCATTTTATTGTATTTCAGTACATGTTCTTTCTGAGATTCTTTCTCTACTTCCTTTTTATTGTATAAATTTCAGTAGAAGTCCTCAACAATCTTTTTCATTTCTTCTTGTTTAAATTTGTCAGTCCCTGTTTCATCTTTCAGTGTTTGTATTATTTTCTCCTTGTCATATTCCTGGGGGTTTCAACAGGCAAACGTCCAATAAGCCAGTCCAATATCAGAAGTCCAAAAGATGCAAAGCAGATACCAAAATGCCAAAGCCAAAACACAAGCCGTAGTCAGAAGTCAGAGTCCACAGCCAAGGGTCCAGAAAACAAGGTCCAAGATAAGCAAGAGCGTGGATGCGAGCCAGGGTGTTGACTTGTTGCTTCCACAAGCTTCCAAGACTCTGGGTGCAGATTGTATAGAAGCAGCAGTCATCTAAATGCTTCATCTTGCTAAAACTCAGGGCTGGGTGACCTGATGTTCCTATAGGAAGCATTCATGCAAGCCTCAGACCTTCATGTCATGAACCCTTGCCGAAGCTTGGCTACTGGGGGAGGAGAATCTGGTGGTAATTCAGCTGTCTGTGATTCTGATTGACCAGCATTTTCCTCAGCTGTAATTAACCCCTCAGATTCCAGATCTTCTTTGGCTGAACTCATAACACATTCCCCTCTTCCTTAATTTATATGCTAACCATCTCCCTGGCTTATTTGTGTTTTCAAAAAAAAATTGCTTTGCAAATTTAAGCTTCTTTGCAGTTTCTTCAATGAGCAATATATTTATCTGGTGTTAAATTTATTTATCTGAAGATAACTAACTTTATCTTCTCTTTCAGTTCTATATTTGATGGATTTTGTTTCAGCTGTAGTTCATGAGGACAATCTGTTTTCTAAAATCTTATATTTTTTCTGTCTTTCTCTTTTTTGTTTTGATACAGATCTTATGGCTGCTCCTCTAAAAAATGCCTTACTTGCCTCCCAAACCATTGTCATTGGTATTTCTGGCCTCATGTTCTGTTTGAAGAAGTAGTTAATGTCTTCTTTTATTTGCTTGATAAACTCCTCAATTTTTAGTATTGAGTTTCCAATTAAATTCTCTTGATTTGCTACCCAATTGTAATGAAATAGGACTGTGGTCTGCAAATGTGTTAGGTAAAATATTTATTTGCTCCAATTCTTTCATTAGGCTTGTTGAGATCCAACATGCATCAATTCTTGACCACAATTTATGTCTGTTAGAGTAAAAAGTATAGTCTTTTGTCTTTGGGTAACACATCCTCCAGGCATCTATGATATGTACTTCTTCCACCAATTGTAGGAAATTTCTTAAGATTGTCCCCCTCTCTTTTTTTGGTTATTTTATCTGATTTTGTATCTAGTTCTTTGTCAAAAACAGCATTAACATCTTCTATCACACAATAGTGATCACAATCTTTGTCAGTTCTAGTTGTAATTGTTTAAAGAACTTATCTTGATTTCCATTTGGAACATAAATATTAATAATTAGCATTTTAATTAATTCTCTTTGGATTTCCACCATTAATATCCTTCCGCTGTCTGAGGCAAAAAATAGTTTTGGTTCCAGTTCTTTCTTTATACACATAGCCAGACCTTTCCACTTTTTACTTATGTCCGAAGCTGCAAACAATTTTCCTAACCTTGAACATTCCAAAAGTTTCTGATATGTTCTTTTCATGAGTTTCTTGTATGCAAATTACATCAGATTTGTTTCTGCAATTGTAAAAAGGTATTTTTCCGTTCTTGAGGTGAGTTCAGGCCATTTATATTGACTGAAAAGATCTTAATTTGTTTTTAGTCATCTTGTTGTTGGTTACTAACTTTCTGTTTTTTCCTTGTCATCCTTCTGGTATGTCTTGGTTCAGCTACTTCCTGTTTTCCTGGCTCTGTGTCTGATTCTGATTTTGATGAGTGGTCTGATTTCTTTTGAGGTCTTTCTTCTGATTTCCCCTCCTTCTTTCTTTCTCCCTGTTTTGTCAGTTTCTTCTCATTTTTTCCATAAAGTCTTGTGCTTTCCTCGGTGAAGTTATATTGTATGTTTGTGTATCAATTTGAAAGAATAAACCTTCCGGTGTCAGCCATCTATATGAAATTCCATTTTGTTGAAGTAAAGATGTAAGGGAGGAGTATTGCTTCCTTCTCTGCCCCATTTGCCAGGGAATTTGTTTTAGGACATTATTTTTCCTGTCTTCTATTATCAATTGTTTATCTTGTGAGGCTCTTAAAACCTTGTCTCTAATTGATTTCTTCGTAATTTCTTGGGGAGATTATTTCTCCTTGCATATGCTGAATTCACCCTGTAAATTACCTCCATATATTGTTGCAAGTCAGCTGCTTCCATCCCTATCTCTGCAGCCAAAGCTTTAATTCATTAATATCTCTAGATCATCCACTTCATTTTCTACCACATTTTGAAATCTAAGCATCTTCGATGCTCTCTCCATCTCTAGCATTATTAATCTATCGTCAATGTATTCGCGAAGGCTTTCATGGCCGGGATCTAATGGTTGTTGTGGGTTTTTGGGGCTCTTTGGCCATGTTCTGAAGGTTGTTCTTCCTAACATTTCACCAGTCTCTGTGACCGGCATCTTCAGAGGACGTTGAGGCTGACATTCAACTTTTCCTCCAGTAGGTGTCCTTATAATCCACTGTATGTTCTGTCCATTAATCCATGAATCCAATCAACAACTCCAGTCCTGGTTTTCCGTTCCAGAGTCCACCCTCGGCGACAATATCTCTCTCCCCTTGGAATGAGTTAGCTTCTCCCAGTAAATAATATATAGCCCTTTACAGCCGTAGCCTCTGAGAGGGATCTCCCAAAGCTTCCCCACCCCCAGGGATATTATACAGTTTTAAACTTTTGATGGCACTCTGTCCATACTTTTGAGAAATCTGGCAGCGCGATGTTTTTCACTCTGTTTTGCTGACTGATAACAGCTTTAAGTTCAGTCCGTAGTTGCATTATGTCACCCTGGGATTATTTCCACAATCAGTTTTTTCTCTCAGTCTCTCAGCCTTGACCAGTCTGTAAACTAGATGTTAGTTTCACTTTCTGAGCGAAAGGATCTTTAAATGTGGTAGAAGACCCAGTGATTAAATGTAAATGTTTATATCTGTAATGTTTGATTTAATCTAGATGAAAATGTTTATGAATGTATGGTTTCTAGGACTGTATAATGTTGTAAGTTTAAATAGTAAATTTATTACTTGATAGAAGCCCATGTGGCAAGTGTGTGTAGTTATAAGTATGGTAAGAATGTTAGTAAATGTATTAAATGTCTTGTTTGTTTAAGAGGGTAAACTGTTAAGTTTTCCCCTCATAAAACAAACTTTTAAGGGGGAGGAGTTGTAGCGGTCACCCTGTCATGCATATTCAGCAGCATATTTGAGGACACCAACAACTGACCATTAAATTGCATGCAAATAGTATATTCATGTTTTAATATATCCTGTAAAGACCACAACCAGTTATCATATTTTCCCTTTCACCTGTTTTACTTTCTCCTCATATAATCCTTACCTTTGGAAATCCTGTATGTTCCATTTTTTGGAAATACTGTAATTAAACTTCGAAGCCATTTATTTTTAAAAGTTTAGGCGGATAAAACTCACATTTTTCAGCTTTTTAAGTAGACAACTTCTCACCCAGATCAATATTTATTATTTTATTTATTTTATTTGTACCCCGCCGATCTGGTCATTGCAACCACTCTAGGCGACTATTTCAATAATTTCAAGGCAGATGTCACATTTAAGCAGTTTCAATATTAACTTTGCTTACTTTCACTCTCAAGGTTAGAATTCTTCCCTGTAACTTCTAAAAGTAATGTTTCAGACTAATCGGGATAACTTTGTGTCTAGGGGGAAAAATGTTCACTCTCTATGGAACTGTCACAGAAATCTTTAAAAAAACCACAAAAACAAAATAAATAGTTGAAGACATTTTTTTTCCAAGAGTGGCTCTTTCAATATGTTCTCTCTCTAAACCTAACGGTTGCCACCGCCCATCCACTTCTTAGCACTAGTTCTGTAAATGACCTGCATTTTAATGTTTGATCAGTGTTTAATGGCATTCTCCTTCTGAAAAATAACAGGCTTTCACTGTATGAAGTGAGCTCACCTTCAAACTCTACATACAACAGTGAGGTCCAACAGGCAACCTAGTTCAAGGAAACCTATTTTAGATTGTCCCACATACTAATAAAAAGTTGACCGTTCTGCGTTAGTCTAAATTGTAAGCCATTTTTAAAAGCAGGTTTGGTCAGAGGTTATATATTTTCAGGCATAATATTTGGAAACCAGTGATCAAGCTTGTATTTCAGTGTTTCTCTGTAGAAAATAAGGTTGACTGGTAAACCTTAACTGCTGCTCCTTGACATTTTTACCTTTAAGGAAAAAAGCAAAAAGAAGAGAATATAAGCTCACAAGCTAAGTAGGAATGATAAACAGAAAGAGCTGGAACACTTACAATGTACAAATGCTAGTTTCTGGATCTCAACCTATATTGTGTGTAATTTTTGCAGATTTGTACTCATTTTCAACACTATACCATACACACTTTCCTCCATAATGTGAAGTAGGGAAAGCAACAGGCCACACAGGAATGCACAAAAGAGGAAAGACTGCTTACCAGAAAGCTCCAACTCCCTCTTTTAAACTGAATTATAGTTCTTGTGGATGGTTCCCTGAAGCTGTTCAGATCTTTTTTTTAAAAAATCAGACGTCTTCTTTGTATGAACATGTCAGATAATAGACAAAAATTTACCAGAACTTTTGCAGTGAAAACCTTATTTCTTCTTCGTGGAAAACATCATGATGTGTGGAAATAATGATATATATTTTCAACAGCACATTTGCCTTTAATGGAACAGTATTACTGACAGTGACAGCAAGATTCCTCTCACAGGAGTGCTGTCCCTCCCACCCTCTGTGAACAAAGAAGTGCAAACACCACCTATTTCCCCTCCCAGGAAGATAAGACCACCTGGAACAGACCCAGGGATTGTAGAAGAGAAGTTGAAATGAATGACTGTTAGTGAAAACGGGAATGTTTTGTTGGAAACGGAACAGCAGCCCCGGGTAGAGGTAGAGGCAGGGCTTGTAGATATAAAAAGGGGAGACGGGAACCTGCCTCGTGGTTGAGAGTGGATCTGGTTGGAACATCCATGGACGGGGAAGGTGGAAAAACTAAGAGTCCCAAAGGAGGAGGCAGGTGCGAGAAAGAGGAGTGAGAGTACCCCTAAATCATCCTATTGGGGAGAACAAGAGACAAAAGAGTGGAGAAGAAAGTTAAGGGAAGAAGGAGGAAAAGGTAGAGCAGGAGAGGAGAAAAAGATTAGAATGGTGGATGATGCAGATACAGCAGAGGGGTCCCTTGGAAGACTTTGGTCAGAGGATTCCCCCTCACGAGACCAAGTCTGGACCGATGACCGGGATGAAGACACAGTCTCCTTACTGGAAGGGGAGGCAGGACAGTCATTGAACTCAGACTTTGTTCTGGACTGGCCGGGCCCCTGGAATACTCCTTTAAGGCTGAAGACTAGAGGCCCCCATCTAACCAGTTGTTAGAAGGAGAAAATGTTTGGAATACCTTTGTTGACACACGTTATTTGTTAAACAATCCAATAAATGTTACTCCTATTTCCAAACTGAAGAAGTCTGTCAATTTATCTGAAGAAAAACTGGAGCCTGAACCCGAACCCTCACAATTTCTTATACTTGCTTTTATTTCTCTTTGTCTCAAAGTCACAATTAGACAGGTAAATTGTGTATTTACCAGTCAACTATGAGGCCTACATTCCAAGATTATTTTTTTTAAACTGCTACAAATTATATAGGTCATTTTTCACAACCTAACAGACAGTTCCATATATAAATATTTGGGTGTTCTTTTAAATAACATTTAACAGTTATATAAAAAACTCCAGTAATTACTTGGCACCAAGTTACAATATGTTCAAAATTTAATATAATTCAATTTTTTGTAATGTTGTACCAGTAATTAAAGTTCAGACATTTTTGAACATACAACTTGAATAGATTATATCCAGGAAATCCAGTCCCAGATGACATTCTAATGTTGTCTATTTAAAAAAGAGTTAAATCCAATGGTAATTAAAGAAAATACAGTACCCAAGCAAAAGCAAAAATATTGAAAGAAATTAACTGTATGCATTCCACAGGAGAAAAGAATGTCTATTGCCAAATCGTTAAACTAGAGAGATGTATTTGTGACAGAAGGAGGTTCAGATAATTAATGTGGAGCAATAAGACATGCAAGCAGCTGCTGTTCTTTTAATAAAGAAATACAGGAATTTACACTCAAACTATGCTGAGTGGTTCAGGGACTCATAGCCAATTTCCATTTTACTTAGTTTCAGAAGCCTCAGTCTATGGAACCCAAAATATTCTAGAATATATTCTGGGATAGTATTAAAAAATAATAATAAACTAGCAGTTTGATTTGATTTCAGAGCTTCTAAGCAAGATATAAAGACAGTGAACAGCATAGGATGAAGGCAGAAAGATGTTAATCACTACAATCACATGATAGCATTTTTTAAAAAAAAAAAAACTGCTGTCCAAAGGTTCTCTCAAGCTACCAAAGGAATTCTATCCCTGATGAGCTACAGACAAAAGGCAACAGCATTACAACTATAAAATAAGAAGAGAACATGTACTGGAATTACCTAATGGCCTACTGGGAAGAAACAATGCAGTAGACAGGCCACTGTTGTCCTTGTTTTTATCTGTAGGGAAATGGTCCAATTAAGTAGTCAAATACAGCCACGTTATCAAATATCTAATAAAAGAAACCAGAACAAAACCTGGCCTTTGGGTCAAAAGGCAGAGACAGGCCTTTCCATGTCATGTAGTTCAACGAGTTCAAAGATTGGCAATAAAGGAATGAGAGCATCAAAACTGTGACAGGAATAAGCTTCTGAATTTATCGCACAGTCACACCAAGCTTCTCAAGTACACGAACTCCTTTCTCTTGGTATTCTTGTCTGGTCATCCAGAAATTATCTTTGTCTTTCATGATGTCTGCTAAAACTGCTCCACCTAGAAACACCATGTGCTTTCGACGAGGTGGATCTTCAATACGAATTTTAAATTTCTTAGGGGGAAAAGAAGACAAACAGCATTACTAGAGTTTATGGTCAAAGCTGCCAAAACTATAATAACAGTAAAACTAGTATAAGAACTTTTAAGAACCAACTAAAAACATGGATGTACAGGCAGGCCTTCCCTTCCAGTTAATTCCTGTCCTCTTTCCTTTTTTTTATCTTTATTTGATTTATTTTTATTTTTCCCATCTTATAGAATCATTTAATTAATTGTTATAAATTTGTTTGGAACTTGTTATCCTTATGTTGTAAGCCGCCTAGAGTGGTCAAAATGACTAGATAGGCGGGGTATAAATACAATAAATAAATAAATAAATAAATAAATAAATAAATAAATAAATAAATAAATAAATAAATAAATAAATAAATAAATAAATAAATAAATAAAAATAAACAGTGGATCTGTGGGCATGGACTGGACTACTAACAGGCACCATTTGTAAGAGAACTGTGCCCTAGAGGAATGAATAGCGACAACATTGCATCTCAAAGTACTGTAGTACAAAATTACATCACCAATGCTGTCTTTCCCTGACATGTTTTTCTAAAATATCCTCTGTACTTACACTGATGCCATTTGAACTCTTACACCAGTTTGATTTCAAAAAACAAATCACATATTGTGGATATGTACACTGTCTGCATCTGTACATATCTGGTAAAAGGGAAAAACTACTTTCTTCACAGCAACTCATTCTGCCGAAAATGTTATGGAATATACTGGTCTTTTCTAAGTCCAACTTCAGAATTATTATATACAGTAAGTCACATGCAGCTTTTTCTTTTAATGTTGATCATTCTGGTTTATCACTTGTGTGTCACAGCAGTCCATTTGCTCTACCTGTATCTTATGCCCAGGTATTTTGCACCTAGCTCCAACAGCAAAACTTCATGCTCCCAGCAAAGAAAAAGAAACTAAATCCCACAAGCTTGATGTAATAGTCAAGAGAGCTGACTATTTTTGGAACAGGCTTATATGTTAATAAACATTTAGTAAGATATGGAATAACAGAACAGAAAGTTTCCTCTATAGATTAGTTACATGATTTATGTTTCTGTTGTGACTGCAGCCCAAAAGGAAATGATGACTGTAACAGAACTCAACACTATTGTTAAGGAAGGGATTTCAAAATGAGCTTCTAGGGGCTTCAGAAAAATGTCAAATGTATGCTATGAAGTGGAAGACAGGGACAGACGGACTCCTCTTTGGTTACACAGCAGCAGTTTACTTCAAAGAGGTCAAACTAAACACTTCTTCAACATGATGACCTCAAAACTAACACAGCACAAAGGAATACAAAGTTTTAAAGCCGTTTCACAGCTTTACCAACTTGGTCAAGACTTGGTTCATAATGTTAAGTCCCCTTGCTCCCTCTAGCGACAGCCTTGCAGCATTATTTGCAGGATAAATACTTACTGAAAGTTTTTCCACGTCACCTTTCAGGACCCGTTCCAGGTAAAGCTGTTTAAGTTCACGTTCCAGTCGTGATGGCAGCCCAGGATACATAGTGGAACCACCAGATAACACAATGTGCTTATAGAACTCAGATCTAAAAATGAGACACACTGCTTGTAAACAGTTGACATCTATATAGCAGCATCAGTGTGTACACATTTTCACTTCAATAAAGAGTAACTGACAACACAGTTAAAATATAATAAAGCCCTAACTAAGGCTATATTAGCCAATCTTTCCCCTCACCTTGTGAATTTTCTCTACAATAATCAAAAATATTGCATGTAACACTGGTTACCACTTCTTTCTAGTCTTTGAAATTTAAATGTCTTTTCAAGATGCCATCCATTGAAATACATGTAGATAAAAAAATCACAAAGGGATTGTTCCTCATCCATTCTCCTGACTTAACATAAACAAAATCTGTAGCTTTTGAAAGTCCTACCTGGTGTCAATATCAGCAGCCTGGATGGTGTTGAACAGCAACTCAGCAACTCCAACCCCCTCTACATTGATCAAATGAGGCTGGAACAGAGCTTCCGGTGCCTCAAACCGCTCCCCACCAACTTTAATAATTCTGCCATCTGGGAGCTACAGAAGAGAATGCCTGAAGTTACTAGAAAAATTATAGACAGCCTTTTGATGCATTCCTAGTATCATGGGGAAATTCTCTTGAATCAGTCCACAGCTAATTCAAGTGCATACAGTGGCAGTGGCAAAAGGGATAAAAGTCTAATATGTATTAGAACCATTTTTTCTTACTTTCTCAAGGCAAGAGGAAAATTGTACAATTGTAGTAGTTGGTGCATAAAGGATATTAGACAGATGCCAAGTAGCAGTGAAGCTATACAGTATGTTCGGATAAAATCATCAACTTTCATTAAGCCTAACAACTGCAATAAGCATATTCAAATCTGTCACAGCAGAATCTCAACCAAAGCACACAATATGAACAAGAAAAACCTTAAGATCAGGCTTCACATTTGATGTGGGTGCCTGAAACATTAAGATTGTTGATCCAGTGCCGGTAAGGCATACTCACCGTATAGGACTCAACCAGCACAGTAGTTTCCAAGGCCAGTTTTTGCTCTTGTTCAATGTTGTAGCCCACATAGCAGAGCTTTTCTTTAATCATACGGACTGTCTCAAAATCAGCAGAATGGTTGAAGGCATAGCCTCGTAGTAAAAGCAGCTGGTATTAAAATAAGTTTGTTAGAGGCAAATCTGAAAACAACAACATTCTCCAGTTGAAATGACATTCTCCAGTGTTGCATCAGTATTTCAGAGGACAATTTTATTCACTGAATTTTGGTCAGCAGTGTGATGCTAGCATTCTCCAGCATAACTACTGTGCTTATCCTATTTATAGTGTTCAACAGGCACAGTCAATTTCCATGAAATCAAGAAAACATTAACATTAAAAATAGTGGAGAACCAATTTCTTATGCCTATTAAGATCCTACAGAAGTAGCGAATTTTTAAAAAATTGAAAAATAATTCCTAATGGGATACTAACAGCATTACTAATGAGGCTACTACGATGCTGCTAGTAAGATTCTAAATCTCCAGGAACAATTTACAATATGTTGAGCATGCACAAGGTTTTCTGTCAGTCCTGTGGGAAATGAGGAATCAGAAGTACATTTAGGGAGGAAAACCTGAAGATAAGGACACAGGGAATTAGTTAAGAAAATCTAAGCAATAAGCTGACTGCAATCTTCCAGTACTTCTATTTCTTTAAAAATTCAGTCTCCGCTGTCATATATTTTGGAAAGGGTACCTTCATTCCCCAAAAGAATCCATGGAGATTCTTAATGAATATTTAAGTCTGGTTAGAAGCCATCTATTGGCTGTATTTCTAGTCTATCCTATCACAGGCTTGTGGGAGCAAGGGGCAGAGTTCTGGTGCTAGCAGAATGGAAAGCATGCCTTCTGGTCTGACTTAACACCTCCACCTTACCTTGATGAGGTATCTGGTAATATCTCTACCAGCAATGTCTAATCTCCTGGTGAGATGAGGAAGAGAGAAGCCTTCATAGACAGGGCAAATGTGAGTCACTCCATCTCCAGAATCCACAACAACACCAGTCAGTAAACCTGAAAAAGAATGATGGTGAAAATATCTCAGGACATTTCAGTCTGAAGCCATTTTCACCAAGCCTGGTTTTTAAATGAAGTCCAACTTGGCTGCTCTGACACTTCTACTAGGTGAAGGATAGCAGACATGTGACTCTCCTGTTTCTTCTACAACCCTGAGTGCTTTCTGATAACATCAACCATCTTCCAGACAGACTTGGTGTGTGACTGGGGTTACTACATTTCAGCCACTCATTTCTACTCAGGTGATTTCCTCTAGGAAGCAGTGCTGTGAGTCTAACATTATGGTGAGACAGCAATGCCAGACTCAGGTAAATCCAACTAAGAGGAGGAAATGTTATTTTAAGAAATGGAATGGCACTGCTCTTCACTTCAAGTCCTGCTATGGTCTTCTCTCTTCTAATTTAATATTACATAAGCCTGGTGAAAGTTGCCAGCAGTATCCTAACAAAACTAAACTGTACTCATCAGATGAGTTTGCATGCTTGGAACAGATAACTAACTGAATGAGATGAAATAAAATGAAGTTTAGTACAGAAGTTCTGCTGGTGGGTGGCTCAGCTCATACAGGAAGCAATATTCACCTTATGTTTGATGTGGCTACACTTTCCCTTAAAGATGTAAATTCACAGACATGCTGTACTATTATTAGAGACACAAGTGGCATAGATGGCATGCAGTGTGCTCCCATCAGCAAAGATTAGTGCATCATGTCCTAGATAGGTGGAGTCTGGCCACAGGCATCCAGTAAAGGATTGACTACAACAACATACTGCACATGAGGTTGATTTAGAAGACCTGGCAATCAGTGCCATTGGAATTAAAAAGGACACACTCATGTGTTTCTGGAAGCAGAACAAAGCCCTGGTAACCCCCTAAATAGCATGGGACTCGCATACCCAAAGGTCCATCTTTTATCACATAATCTCACTATACTAGCATGCTCACTATTAGAGATTCAATTTATAAGACATAGAGAGAATACATTTTGTTGGGAATTCCAGAAGCAAGAGATGGGCAATGCCGTAATCAGATTCATTATGTTCTCTGCAGCCAAAGATGGAGAAGCTCTATACAGTCAGCAAAAACAAGACATGGAACTGATTATGGCTATGATTATCAGCTTCTCGTAGCAAAATTCAAACTTAAACTGAAAAGAGTAGGAAAAACCACTGGGCCACTCAGGTATAATCGAAACCAAATCCCTTATGAATACACAGTGGAAGAAAGGAACAGATTTAAGGAACAAGATTTGGTGGACAGAGTGCCTGAAGAACTTTGGATAGAGCCTTGAAACATTGTACAGGAGGCAGCAACAAAAACCATCCCAAAGAAAAGGAAATGCAAGAAAGCAAAGTGGCTGTCCAACGAGGCCTTACAAATAGCAGAGAAGGGAAACAAAATGCAAGGGAGATAGGGAAAGTTACAGAAAATTGAATGTAGACTTCCAAAGAATAGCAAGGAGAGACAAGAGGGCCTTCTTAAATGAACAATGTAAAGAAATAGAAGAAAATAACAGAAAGGAAAAAACCAGAGATCTGTTCAAGAAAATCGGAGATATTAAAGGAACCTTTTGTGCAAAGATGGACATGATAAAGGACAAAAATGGGAGGGACCTAACAGAAGCAGAAGACATCAAGAAGAGGTGGTAAGAACACATAGAAGAATTATACCAGAAAGTTTTGGATGTCCCTGAAAACCCAGATAGTGTGGTTGCTGACCTTGAGCCAGACATCCTGGAGAGTGAAGTCAAGTGGGCCTTAGAAAGCTTGTCTAAAAACAAGGCCAGTGGAGGTGATGGCATTCCAGTGGAACTATTTAAAATCTTAAAAGATGACGCTGTTAAGGTGCTACATTCAATATGCCAGCAAGTTTGGAAAACTCAACAGTGGCCAGAGGATTGGAAAAGATCAGTCTACATCCCAATCCCAGTGCCATTTTTGGCAATCAGCCAAGACAGCTTCATTTGCCGAGAATAAGAGAACAAGAAGCACGGCGAAAATATATAACAAAGTAAGTGGAAGCCCTTGTTCTATGAAAAACCCCATTAAAATGAAGAACAAGTGATTCTTTTAAATGAGCGAAAACGGACATCAGAAAGCCGGCTTCAGTGCTTTTGAAGCCCTTTCCGATGTCTGTTTTCGCTCATTTTTAAGTGTCTTAAAATGTTTGAAACCTGTTTTAAATGCTTGGATTCGGTAGTGCACATTCTGAAACGTGTGCAAACTTAATTTGGTTTTGTTCTGAGTCTTCGTTAATTTTTGGTGATTTTTTGTTTTCCCCATTTAAATCCACTGGACGGACAGTAAATGGAGGTGACAGTATGCGGAGAAAACATCCGCAATTGCAGGTAATAATTCAAACCAATATCTTTTATAATGCATTTTAAAATGTACTGTTAATTTTATGTCTATTTTAGAATTTTTGCTATGTCTTATGGTGTTATGATTGTATTATTTTTGATTTGTAAACCGCCCAGAGTGATCTTCAGCCAGATGGATGGCATAGAAATTAAACAAACAAATAAACCAACCAACCAGCAGAAAGTTATTAATTCAATTTTTGGTTGTGCTGGTCAAATTAAAAGCAAAACTAAAACTATGACAAGTTCTACATCACTTTCAACAAACACACAGAGAAGTCTTTCTTTTCCTAAACTGATAAAAATGTTCACAGGTTCACAAGTCGCTAACCACTACACCTCACTGGCAGCCCAATTAAAATGCCGAGATACAGTGGTGCCCCGCATAGCAACGATAATCCGTTCCGGAAAAATCATTGCTATACAGATTCGTCGCTATGCGGAACAAAAAAGCCCATAGAAACACATAAAAACGCGATTAATATGTTCCTATGGGCTTCAAACTCACCGTTCAGCGAAGATCCTCCATAGTGCGGTCATTTTCGCTGCCTGTTAAGCGAGGAATCCGTCCCAGAAAACAGCGGGCGGCCATTTTGAAACAGCCGATCAGCTGTTAAAAAAGCATGGCTTTGCGATGATCGGTTCCCCAAGCAGGGAACCGATCATGGCAAAGCACCGCCAGCCAGCCAGCCAGCCCTGGACGACGCCCGCCCTCCTTGGTGGGGCTGTCCCGGGGCGCAGACGGGCGGGCCGGAGGGTCTTTCTCCAGCGAGCAAGGGCTCAGAGGCAGCCGCCTGGGGCGGGAAGGGGCGCGCCATCCATTCGCTGCTAGCCAGCCACCCCGGGAGACACCCGGCCTCCTTGGACGGCGAGCTCGGAGGCAGGCAGCCGCCCGGGGCATGAAGGGGCGCGCCATGCACCCACCGCTTGCCAGTCAGCCTGGGAGACACCCAGCCTCCTTGGGCGGTGAGCGGTGGGCTCAGAGGCAGGCAGCTGCCCGGGGCGGGAAGGGGCACGCCATCCACCCGCCGCTCACCAGCCAGCCCAGGAGACACCCGGACTCCTTGGACGGCGAGCAGCAGGAGGAGGGCTTGGAGGCAGGCAACCGCCCGGGGTGGGAAGGGGCACACCACCCACTGCCAGCCAATCAACCCTGGACGCCCGGTTTCCCTGGCGGGGCGCAAACAGGGTGAGGAGGGGGTCTCTGGTGCACCGCCCAGATGCCGCCCTGATCCCAGTCCCCGGTGGGCGCATCCTTTGCAGCGCCTCCCGCCGCGACTGCTCTCTGGCTCGGCACCCCAGGGGTGCACGCGGGGATCAGGACCAGGCCCTTCGTCTCTCCTTCCCTCCCTCCTCCCAAGGCGACAATCCGGAGCGCCCCCACTCCCCCTTCCCGCTGTCCCTTATTTATTCAGGAGCTCTGGGGTGGTAGTGCGGCACCGATCGGCTGTTTATAAAGCCTTGCTTGTGGCGCCAATCAGCTGTTTAAAAAGCATTGCTTTGCCATGATCGGTTCCCCAAGCAGGGAACCGATCATCGCAAAGCGAAATTCCCCCATAGGGAACATTGGAAAGGGATCGCAAAAGCGATCAAAAAATCTTCATCGCAAAGCGATTTCATCATTATACGAAGCAATCACTATGCAGGGCACCACTGTATTTTAGATTTAGGTACAAATGCAGACCTGCTAAGGATCATGGTGAGGGAGGTAAATCTAAGTGTACCTGTCTGGAAGTTGTGGTAACTTGCTTGACTGAGTGGGGATTTAAAACCACGTCTTCCCAGTTTGAGTAGTAATCTGACACTGTAATCCACTACTTAAAGTTAAAATATTTATGGATTATTGGGGTACTGAAGTTGTGTTTCATAAATGAGGCGAAATAAACATGCTAAACCAGTTTACACTCTAAGGCATAAGAAAATGTTTCCAATTCAAAATTTTGTGGAAATTCCATATTACTGTCAACAGCAAGGACAGAGAAGTGAACTGGGAGCTACAGTCAATCCACAGCTGTCTCAGCTGTAACCATAAAACAGCAACCATACTATTTCCTGACTTACATCTAAGAGAGATGTGCCTGGTGAAGTCCATATTGCCAAGAATGTTTGGACTTTACATCTACAAGTAACTTTCCTGGAAAAATACATCTTGCTATGAACTTTTAGACTTAAAAGTTCTTCACACTGGTACGTAAAAACCTGATGAAGTGGTTTTTTTTAATCCACAGAAGTGCTCTCGAAAGGTATCAGTTATTTTTGCATTTGTATTTTATTTTGTACTGACCACATGGCAAACCTTTATTTCAATGAAACCAGAGAATTTCAATGCAAACTCCATATTTCATCACCACAAGTTTGGACTTTTAGCTATCAAAGTATTTATACCTTGCCTTTCAGTTCCATAAAAGTATTTCCATGATGACTGAAGATTTACATTTAAAAACAACAACAGATGTTAAAGTAAAAACCAGCAATAAAGTGAATTCATAAGGGAAGGATATTACAAAATCTCTGAATGGCCAAGCTAAACAGGAATGTCTGTAGTTGGCACTTACACACATATTCTATATTTGTCTCACAAGACTGCTCTCAGGCATTACTGTTTTTTAGTAGGCTGTGTCAGCCAATCCCCATCAAATAATGAAATGGGTGTATGCAGATGAAGGAAAGAAGTAGGATAGCTTTCCTCATACAGAAAAAAAATTCTAGGGTACAGAAGAAAAAGACGTCTTTTAAAAACCATTAGCACTCTAAACAATAAAAATGTTGCTTTTGAATGGCAGTACCCCACACACACACACCAAATCAGCACCCACAACCTAAAAGTCTCTTCCAGAGGGCTAAAAAAAAACCCTCTTCAGCCTATTTTTGAGCGGTTCAAGAGATGTGCAGGGTGGGAGAAGCTTTGTTACGCCAGTGCTGCAGTGCCAGAGTGATGCTGGATACATGCCTTTGCACTGCATTTGTATCAAATATATATTTTATTATGATTCAGCTACACAGCTGAAGCTCTGTTAAAATGAAACACCTAACTGAATAAGCGTTGGAGCCTTCTGAATCATTTAAAAAAAAGTGTTGCTTATATACCACCCTATAGTGCTTAAAGCATTTTCTGGGCAGTTTACAAGTTAATTATGCAGGCTCCACATTGCCTCCCACTCCAGCAAGCTAGGTACTCAATTTACCCACTTTGGAAGGATAGAAGATTGAGTCAACCTTGAATTAGCTACCTGAGACTGAACTTGGGTTGGAGCAGCATTAACCACTATGCCATTAGGCTCATACGTACAGGAGTTTGCTTTCCTAAGAAATCAATATTTAAGACAGCATTCTTAATCACAAAATCCAAATAGAACACTTGGCCAAAATGTAAAGCAACAAACAATTCTCATCTAATAAATCTTCCAAAGTATCCTGCCGGACTCAAACATGCGTTAGCACTACTTTTATTTAAAGGCAGAAAGTGTTTTAGAAAATGTAAGTATTACTTCCACTCGACTTCTCAAAGAAAATCAAACAACATCACGAGAAGAAGATACCATTGGCCATGGTTGGGCATGCTGGTCCAAGAATTCTTTGCACTAACAGTCATGTGAAAAAGAAAGTACACCCTCTTTGAATTCTATGGTTTTACATGTCAGGACATAATAAAAATCATCTCATCCTTAGGTCTGGAATTTGGCAAATGCAACCTCAGATGAACACCAACACATGACATATTACACTGTGCAATGATTTATTTTACAAAAATTGTAAACCATGTGTGAAAAACTAAGTACAATTTATGACTCGCTAACTGGTACAACCACCTTTAGCAGCAACAACTTGAAGTAACTGTTTCCTATATCACTTTCTCACATCATTGTGGAGGGGTTTTGGGCCACTTTTCTTTACAATGTTGCTTCAGTTCATTGAAGTTTGCAGACGTTTGTTTATGCACAGCTCTTGTAAGGTCCCACCATAGCATTTCAATCAAGTTGAGGTTTGGACTTTGACCAGGGTGTTGCGACACCTTGATTCTTTTCTTTTTCAGCCATTCTGTTACTGATTTGCTGGTGTGATTGGGATCATTGTCCTGCTGAATGACCCAATTTTGGCCAAGCTTTAGCTATCAGACAGATAACCTCACATCTGACAGTCAACTCAATGACAGCAAAGTGCCAAGGACCTGTGGCTGCAATACAAGCCCAAATCATGATCCCTCTACCATTGTGCTCGACAGTTAGTGTGATGTATTTGTGCTGATATATTGTGTTTGGCTTTTGCCAAACATAGCACTGCAAATTATGGCCAAACATCTCCATTTTGGTCTCATCTGTCCAGAAGGATTGTGGTTTGTCCAGATGTAACATTCCAAACCTACATGTCACCATGTTCTTTTTGGAGAGGAGAGGCTTTCTCCTGGCAGCTCTTCCAAACAAACCATACTTGTTCTTTTTCTAATTGCACTGTCATGAACTTTACCGTGTTTCCCCGAAAATAAGACAGGGTCTTATATTAATTTTTGCTCCAAAAACGCATTAGGATTTATTTTCAAGGGATGCTTAATTTTTTCATGTACAACTATTTATATTTATTCAAATAAAGTCATGTCATTTTCTTCTGGTTGCTGCACAATGGTGGAGGGCAGGGCAGGGTTTCACTTAACTAGGGCTTATTTTCAGGTTAGTTCTTATTTCTGGGGATACAGGGTAACATTTAACATGCTGAGGCCTGTAGAATCTGAGATGTAACTTCTGGGGTTTTTGCAGTTTCTCTGAGCACTGCACAGTCTGACAATGGGGTGAATTTGCTTGAACGTCCACTGCTGGGAAGACTGGAAACTGTCTTGAACGTTTTCCACTTGTGAATAATCTTCCTCACTGTAGAATGATGGACTTTAAACTGTTTCAAAATGGCCTTATAACTTTCCTCAGAATGATGGGCAACAACAATTGCTTCTCTACAGTCACTGTTGATGTGTTTCCTCCTTGGCACTGTGTTAACACAATGCTCTGGACCAGCAAACTGCTAAAACATCAGCTTTTATAGAGGTGGTCACACTTGCTGAATCAATTACTCAAGGGTAGTTGGTTAGCAGCACCTGGCTACTACTTAGCCTCTTAATTCCTCCAGAAGCAATAAGGGTGTACTTAAGTTTTTCACACATGGTTTTTCCATTTTGGCTTTATTTTTGTTAAATAAATCATGACATGGTGTAGTATGTCATGTGTTGCTGTTCGTCTAAGGTTATATTTACCTAATTTTCAGACCTGCCAAGGACCAGAAGATTTCTTTTATGTCCTAATATGTAAAACCATAGAATTCAAAGAGGATTTTTCATATGACTGTAGGTTTCTTTGTGGTACATGTAGTTCAGAATAGTATATATACCTACCTTGTGCATAAAGAGTAAGAACTGCCTGAATGGCTACATAGACCCCAGAAAACTGGTATGTTTCAAACATGACCTGCAAAACAAAAATTGTTCAGTTGTAGAAAACTGGTTACTTTAAATGTCATAGCTACGGTCTCAGTAAGACAATAACTATTTCTTGATTCTACTTTCTCTACTTGGTATATTTCATAAATCATAAAAATGTTCCCACAAGTCTCTTCCTGTCTCAAAAAGTAACATAGGTAAAATTCATAGTGTCTTAAAACTTGTAGACAAAGGGCCTTTTCGGCAGCTGCCCCCAGACTATGGAATGCCCTCCCGACTGAGATTCATCTGGCGCCGACGCTGATGACATTTCGGTACCAGGTCAAAACCTTCCTGTTCCAGAAGGCTTTTAATTGAAATAATATCAGCTGTGAGTCTGATGGCAATTTTTAGAGAATATTTTTTTTTAATTGCATTTTAATTATTTTGCCTTTTTATTGCATTTTAAATGTTGTAAGCTGCCCAGAGACTTTCGGGTAGTGTGGGTGGCATATAAGTAAAATAAAATAAAATAAATGTGGAAATCCAGTTTTGGTCATTTCTTAGCATTTTGTCGGAATCCTTAAACTGTCTGTTTCTAGGCTTTAATCTTCTAATTCAACTAAGCCAAATGTTTCAAACCTCGACAGCATCTTAAAAAGCAGAGACATCACCTTGTCAACAAAAGTCCAAATAGTCAAAGCTATGCTTTTTCCTGTAATGATGTACGGAAGTGAGAACTGGACCATAAAGAAAGCTGACCACTGAAGAATTGATGCTTTTGAATTGTGGTGCTGGAGGAGGCTCTTGAGAGTCCCCTGGACAGCAAGGAGAACAAATCTATCCATTCTAAAGGAAATCAACCCTGAGTGCTCACTGGAAGGACACATCCTGAAGCTGAGGCTCCAATACTTTGGCTATCTCATGAGAAGAGAAGACTCCCTGGAAAAGACACTGATGTTGGGAAAGTGTGAAGGCAAGAGGGGAAGAGGATGTCAGAGGACGAGATGGTTGGACAGTGTCACTGAAGCTACCAACATAAATTTTACCCAACTCCGGGAGGCAGTGGAAGACAGGAGGGCCTGGCGTGCTCTGGTGCATGGGGTCACAAAGAGTCGGACACGACTAAACAACAAATCCCATTTACAAAATATATGGCTGGAGTAAACAATATGCTTTCTAATAATATTGTATATGTTTCAGAAATAGCTCTTTATAATTTTTCACAATTGTATTCAATTTTTGCTTCATGTGACCAATATGTGAAATTTTACTTGGAGAAGTTGCCAGGTGGCTTTGAAACAACAGCCATTTGGGCTTTACACAAACAACAAACCTAGAATAAGTAAACTGGTAATTTATTGTCATTTCCAAATTTTACTTTCTGAAGTAAAACCAATTAATTGTTCAAATTTCGCTCTGATGTGCTCAAGTAAGTCAGAGTAGGCCTATTTGAATCAATGGCACTTACAGACAAGGTGACTCCCCAAATTTCTATTTATTCAATGGGCCTACTTTAAAGCAATCTGCTATAGTAAGCAATAGGATTTTGGCCAATAGGGGATCAATATTAATAACCACATGTATTTTCACTGAATAACTCTCCTATGGCACCAGATAATGCTGACTTTCCACTGTCATTTTAGCAGTTTCGGGAGCACAAATTTCACATGAAATTTCAGACCGAAATCTATGTTCCTACGGAAAAATACCATGTCTCCCGAAGAACATTACCTCCTAGAAGAAAGTCATTTAAGAAATGTTCTGGACTTTCCTGGAAGAAAGTTGTGTCGGTTCCCATTAGGAAAAGCTGGCCTGATATAAAATAACATGACCCATCCTGAAAATGAACATACCTCCACAATCTTTTCTCTGTTCTTTGTTGGATTCATGGGAGGTTCTGTAAGAAGAATTTTACAGTTTTTTGTATCAATGTTAAGTTTTTCAGGTCCAAAGGTATAGTCCCAAAGATGTTTCATATCATCCCAATTCCGGACAATGCCATTTTCCATGGGGTAGTTAACTTCCAACATCGACCTCAGTTCGCTTGCTTCATCACCAACCATAAGATCCTACAAGTTGCAAACAGAAGCTGGTAAATTTATGATTTCCAGAAACTTTCATACAATGCTTTATTTCAGGTTCATACAAAAGAAACTGCTTTTCTAAATTATGGTGGGGATGGACTCATTTAAGCATTCAACAGGAAAATATATTGCTGCATATAAACTTCATGGATTTTGATTCAATTTCATGCAGGTAACTTTATGCAAAAATAAGGTCCACTAAGAATGAGACTGGAACGTGTGTGTCCTTCAAGAAATATTCCATTATATACAAAATAGCACTGAGGCTTATGAAGCATTCATGTTTGGAATTGACATGTACACTTCCCTATTAGTATCTCTAAGGTTCTTGTACAATACATTTATATGTGGACAAGCCATGTGATGTGAAAGCGCACACAGGAAGAATAGGTCGGCTTAAGGGAATAAACTTTCCATGCATGTTTCATATTTCTGTGCACATCGCTAAATGGGCTAACAAGTGCTGCACAAGCATAAAGAAGTAGCAAAAGCAAATAAGAGTCCACAGATTCTACACTGATGTACAGAAGGGGAGGAGGATAAATGTTTTCAATAAGTCTAGATGATAGAATTGACTTCTGAAAGAAAAAAGTGCCACTTATTCCAACACTGACTTTCTCAATAAAACATGAAAATTCTTAACTAAACTCTGAATTGTATAGGTATTTGTCAAAGCAGGCTGCTAGTCACTTTGGAAGTTACACAAAAACCTTTAGCCTTCAAATCAGCAGTGTAATATACATAGGCATTCTTTTTGCTATACAGTCACAAAACAAGGATATCTTTAATCTGCTTCCCATCCTAGCAATATATCAATTAGTATATTAATTTAAAAGGAACAGAATGCCAAGAAAGAACAGATTAGATTTTTCTCATGCTTTGAAATTACTAATATAAATTTAAAAGGTGCAAATAAGAATGCCTATAAAAATAAAAAAATCTGGTTTATCTTAAACTATTCAAAGAAATGTAAGCCTTCTTTTAATAGGATTTAATAGTGTGTCCTTCAAGATCTCTACAAGTTCAAAATGTGAGCATATCCATTGCTTTTCAATCGCGTAGCCCATGGCAGTTCACACTAACTTATTTGAACCTCATGTTAGTTGTAGTTAAATTACCTGAAAAATTCAATTCACAAATTCAGAAGCAAAATCACACAAACTTAAAAAAAATCCAAACAAGATCCACCGTATTTCACCTAGCGCTATGCTAATTTCAAGATACCACATCTAAAACATCAGTTTTATCATTGACAGCATCAATTAAGAGAACCAGTTAAGACTTGTTCTTTCACACAATTTTGAGTGCATGCTTCAAATATAACTTGCTTAATACTGAATGTCAAACACATAAAAACTATACTAAATTCTATAATCAATGTTAAAAAGCATAAGGAAAGATGACCTATGTAGGATCATGATAGGACAACATACTTACGGCAAAGTCAAACATGTAATCCAGCTACTTTTTCCTCTCTTCACATAACCTGATTATCACCGACTACCATACTATACTGAAATCTGTGGGACGGTTTGCTACATAAACATGAACAGATGTAATTTCAGCAGCCTCAGTTTTGAGAACTGCTACATTACTGAAATCACAGCAATATATTCATGTATGAGCAGATCACTACTATTTCACATACTACATTTCTCCATGTGATCTATATACATGCAGATGATGAGAGGTCACATGAAGGGGAAAAAAGGCCAGTTTGTGTGAGTGAACCAATGCTACTTGTTTCAATGTTACTTGTTTTAACATTCCCTACTATATTATACAGTATAGCAACTGACATGGGAGCATCCTGTTTGATTCATCTGACATGGTCCAATATGTGGAGTCTAACGAAGATACTAACCATATGCTGACCGTTAAACCTGTAGACTAGTTGTATCTACAGGTAACTTTAAGTATTGGGGCACGTCACATCCAGAAGATATGTACAAGAGTGTGAAGCTACCAAATTAAAGCAATGAAGGTAGATTAAAATAGGTATGTATTCAAAACAATAATATGATAGGACAAGGGGGGGAGGAGGCAGCAGAGAGGCCACAAGATCCCATCAAGCAAAAAGAGTATACGACAGCACGTGGGCGCCTCACTTACCATCTTTTTGTTATTCTACATCAACAGGTCAAGAAAGATGAAGAAAAGGCAGAAGCAAGAGAATCAGAAGAGGCCAAGGTGAAATTTTTATTCCAAGTATTTCAAGTATACACAAAAGAAAGCAGAAAAATAGATGCAGGGAGAGGTGGCAATGCTCTGAAGTAAGCATACTTAAGACAAGTGATACAAAGTATACAGTTCAAAAAGCAAACATCCAAATCAAATTTTAAAAATATAAAAACCAAGCAGCTCCCAGAAAAACCTATTTCCAAGCAAACAATGACGTTGCTTTTACTCATGAATCTACAAATCTGATAACCAGTAACCTTTCTGTGGCAAATTCTTACTGAAATCCAGTCTTCGCCTACTGTCCTCTTAAAATTATCCTCCAATTCTAAAGCACTGAAAATTTAAACTATGTCTCAATGATTAAAAGCAGGAGCCTTGTGGCACAGTGATTAAACTGCAGTACTGCAGTCAAGACTCTGCTCATGACATGAGTTCTGATGGGCTTGACTCTGTCTTCCAGCCTTCTGAGTTCAATAAAATGAGTACCCAGTTTGGGGGGGAGGGGAAATGTGTAACTTGGATAACTAAATTCTAAACCAGTGGTGTCGAACTGTGGCCCTCCAGATGTTCTTGGCCTTCAACTCCCAGAAATCCTGGCCAGCAGAGGTGGTGGTGAAGGCTTCTGGGAGTTGAAGTCCAAAAACATCTGGAGGGCCACAGTTCGACACCACTGTTCTAAACCATCCAGAGAGTGCTTTAAGTCCTATGGGGTAGCATATAAGCAGTACAACTTTTGTTTTTAAAACAGTATTTACTGACTGAAATCCACTAGTGTAAGGCTGATGATGCCATCAGCTGTGGCTGTTTTCAGAAATTAAAAGTTTCCAGTCCTGTCCTCTCAAGGACTAAAGTACCCTTATAATCCCTTTTGTCATGGGGAAGCTGATGGGGGGTGCACAGGAATTCTTTGATCTCCAAAAATTGTCACCAATATTGTGGCAATTTTCAGGAATTAAAGGCCCACCTGTCCTATGGCCTCAACAATGAAGGGGAGCCTTGATATATTTAGGATGGGGAGGAATCAGAATTTTTTAATTTAAAAAACCCACTATGGCCTATGATGCCATCAGCCTCATGGGTAAAAAATTATGTTGCTGGACTGCAGTCAATAATTTGGATGTTCTTAAGACATTTGGATAATAGGCTTAAAAAGTGGGGTCTGACTAGCATAATACAAGTCCACGTGCTATTTGTTACCTACTCTAATATAAGCAGCCTTTATTAGCACATGTCACAGAGGAAACCCATCATATTCAAATAACATGAGACTGCTAGCTGCCTTTCACCACACTTTCAAGGAAGGCCAAGTCAACCTCACCTCTGCCTACCCCCCCCCCCCATCTAGATATTTTGTACATTCTAACTTCAGTCTCCTAAAGACAGCTTTCCTCTGCCAATATTTTTTTTCAAAAGTGGGAAAGTTACACAAATGGGAATGGAGGTGGAGGGAGTCTGGATAGAGAAGAACTATAAATGGACCAAGCATACTGTATTATTGAAAAGTTACCAACTCCTTTAAAAAAAGAGTAAGAATCAGGGTAGAATTAGCCAGTTTTATTAAACTGCTTAAAAGAGTTTAGGGAACAAAACAACACCATCATTATTTAAGGTCATTAACTAAACAATCCTAAAAATATAGGTCTTTTTTTTTAAGGAGAGGTGGTCATCCAGACTCTCTCCTATTTCTGGTGACACACAATAGACTCAACATATTGCTTAGTTAGTCAATATTCTGAAATATATTCAAGCTACTATACAATGTTTAAATACACTGTTACATTTGAAGCTACTTACAAATTATATGTACAAGGGCATCAGTTACACAGAATATTTCAGCACACCTGATATTCCTTAAGTTAAATTTGTTGGTTTACAAGAGGGGTAGGCAAGCCACAAGACCCCAGAAATTTTCAGAGTACAAGTTCCAGGAATCTACACCACTGCTTAGACTATCTAAAACTGACAGGACTGAAGTCCAAATACTTTTGGAGAGCCATACTTTGCCCACCCTGACTCACCAGCAAAATCCTGCTTTGTGCTTTGCTTTTGGAATTACTTGGAACTCTCTACTATTAAATATCATATTTTGGAAAACTGCTATAACCTAGTACACAAAGAGAAGACACATTAGAAATCTGACTATGCTTCTTATAGCCACTCCCACTTTTACAGGCCAGCAAAATTTGACCTTAAGTGGAATACCTTTATCTTTATCTTGGGGGCTTGGAAAGTACTTTCTCTCTCAACATAGAAATAAGTATTGTATAACAATCATCCAGGAGCCTTTTATACAAACTGTTTTAAAAGGCAAAGCACACTTAGTTAAGAACAAGAAGCTCACCAATTTCCCCAAATATTAACAAGTAAAAAATGTGGCTAATGACACTTGAGGTTGTCACACCACATCAACCCACCTCTTATAAATACTGTATGTTGCTTTGCCAGGAGTAAAGCTCTAATATACCAGCATCTGGCACTGGCTTCCTGTAGTCTAGCTCTCTAGAATGACAAGTAGGTTTTGACTAGGGATGTAATGAATACCCACTGAAATTCTTTATTCTCACTGAATTTCTCACGGAGTCCTCGCTTCTATAATATTTCCTGTCTTGGAATAGCAACAAGAGGACTTGTTTTTTTTTCCTAATCAACTCTGATTTTTTGCACAGGAATACCATGCACTACTGCATAATGCACCAGATTTCATCTGCAAATCTTCTGTCTTATGTAAAACATCCAGCAGTGCTTAGGGATATAAATGATTAGCCATGTATATCCTTGCTTCTCTCCTCTGATAATTTTTTTCTCCTCACTGTGCCAGAGGGTACATAATATCTAACACCATCAAATCAAGAGTTGTTACACAAATTACTAAAGCCCACATCACTGTTGCCTTACTATGTGAATTTTTTTAAAATTAGAACCATCACATGAGTTGCCTACATCTTTAGAAACTCTCAGTTCCTCTGTGCTCACTGTTTGTGTGGGTACTTAGTTTTTTAAAGATAAAGGATAACAGATCTACAGAAGACATACCATATGCAAGTTTCAGAAATCTTGAAGCCGCACTCCTGTGTGCCCTTCTCATGCACACATCAGAGAGAAGAATCTGTCAAGTATTCTTCACATTCACCTTTACAAGTATATATTCCAGTAGCCTATCAGCATCAGTGCCAGCCCGTCCCCCACCAAAAACCCTAAAAGAAATCTGCTTCTGCCATTCTGTTGGTGGAATCTGCAAGGCTTTCCTGAATAGTTTCCCTGAACAATGTATGCACCATTTTTCTTGAATTGCATAGAAATGAATCCAGTGCTTTCTCTACAACAGCCAGAACCCTATTTATGTTTGTGTAAGGTTTGCATAACTTGTTGCTAGTAACCGTGGCTAACTGACAAGGTGCTGTAGTTGTTTCAGTCACATGATTGATCCCACACTTGATTGTGCAACAGGCATGCAAATTAGCTTCAATTAGCCAAGACAAGTTACAAAAAAATTAAATGAGCACCAACAGACAAGCTTTCCCTTAATGACTTGCTATCTGAGTTGGGTTTTTTATTGGATGGTTGAACATGTTTTTCCTGTTGCTTCTGTTTACTGTCTTTTAATGTGGTATTTGTTTGATATTTTTTAAATATTCATATACAGTACTTACTGTTTTCTGCTTTACATATTGTCTTTTAACGATGTAAGCCACCTTAGGTCCTTCTTCAGGAGAAAAGCATGTTAGACATATTTTAAATAATAAATCAAATAAGAAATAAACAGGATTCTGACCAAAAAAAGAGAGTATAATCAGCAGAATGTCCCATGAGAAATATTTTTAATCTGCTACTGAAAAATCTTGTGATGAAAATTCCTCCCCCCCCCAATTTGCCTTAAAACAAGGTGTCATGAGGTTTGCATCACTAACTCTGATCTTTCTCCCTAATCTCTCAGAATATGTTATTTTGACAATGCTATTTGTGAGTCAAGAGAAAGATAGCAGACACACTAAGGCTACTCACAACTGTGAAAATCAGATTTACTTGACATCCAATCAATACACAAGCCTGGTAACTGAAAAATGCAATAAAATGTCCTTAGAATATTTCTAAGAGGTAATTTGGGCTAGGGTGGGTGAAAAGAGTTTTTGATATTTGTTATATTTGAAGTGTTTTTTCAGTCTTACATAATTGCATTTTGAGATCATCACCACCTCCCCTAGGACATCAAGACTGGATAGGCTACAAATATAAACAAGTAACTGAATAAACTATTAAGGAAAGAATTAAATATGAAATTACTCCAAAAATATAAAGCATAAACCAGTTGAACTGCAGCTACCATAGTTCCTTCACTGTCTAGCTTCTGTTCAAGCATTTTTATGATTCGGTTACAGAAAACCTTTGTGGGACACAAAGACCTGGTAGGCTGAACATAATGCCTGACACTAATAAGACTGACAGACATAATAGTTGGCAGGATTCTCCCCCCCCCAAAAAAAAACACTACTTAATCATTTTTAAAGTTTAGAAGAAGATCCAGACAATAAGCATCCTTCTTTCCTACACTTTCTGTATTCTTTTCTTCCCAGGTCACTTACCTGTTTGGATATACTGAATAAGAGAAATGAGAACTGTTTGTTACATTTTCTCTGAACTGCACTAAGTGGTCACAGAAATGAATGAATATGTACTCAGACACAAAATGGCGTAGTGGACTGGTAGATTATACATACTTGCACACAGTGGAGGAGAGTGGGAGATATTTTGTGACTCTAGCATTTCTACCCCCATAATTTCCCTTTTCTTTTTACTAAAAATAAGGTGACCATTCTCCTAAATTCATCAGAATCCTGGCTGTCTACTCTGATGGGAATACCTCCATTAATTATTGTGTCTCAAATGTGCTGGACACTGTCAGACCCCAAAAGCCTAGAACTCAGGGTAAGAACATTCTTCAAGTCCAGGGCAGTAAGACAGGAAGGTATATATTTCAAATATCCAATCAGGAGACCCTATTGGAGAAGCAAAAGAACTGCTGCCCAAGATATAGCTGATTTCTGCCTTGTGAGGGCCCTGAACAAGGTTAAGAACCAACCAAAAAAATCGCTGTCTTTATAGTGGTGAGACAGAAAGATAGGCTTAAACCCCAAACAAAGTTATCTTGTGTGAGACTACACAGAGACAGACAAGTATAGCTTTCACAGCTTGAGAAAAGCTTATGGAGCTTGGATTGGTCCTTTCTGAGGCCTTCTGCCCCTTGCATGTTTAACAAGAGTAACTCTGACTATGTGTTTTCATCTCCTCCATACCTGCTTTTCTTCCTTACAAATTCTCTTTCTAGTCACCTATGTTCAAGGGATGAGCCATGTAACAAACTTCTATCTCTAGCTAGGAGATTATTTTCAACAATTTCTATTTTTTTCATTGTCAACATTGATGCTAAATTATTCTGCAAACATGATTTTTGTCCTCTTAATACTGAAACGCAGCTCTGCTTTTGCACCTTCTTTATTCACCTTCATCAGGAATCTTTTCAAGTCATTGCTATTTTCTGTCAGTAATATTGTATTGTCTGTGTATCTCTGATTATTGGTATTTCTTTCATCAATTTTCATTCCACCTTCGTCTAAATTCAGTTCTTCACGATTCCATATATGTTCTGCATACAAGACTGAACAGAGAGGGAGATAAAATACTCTTGTCCAACAACACTCTGCTTCTCCACTCTAACAGTAGTACTACAGCTGATTACTCCCTTCTTGGGAGTGGAATGCATATTGAATATTTCCAGTTAATGAGCTACTGTTTTGTTTTCCATATTTATTGGCATACTCTTCTTTAGGAATCTGAAAGATTCAGTCTCTGCAGCTTGGAACAGTTCTTGCAGTGATTTACTTCTTCCATATCTTTTGAGAACAGTGTTCACTTTCTAAACCTGTAGGCTCTTCATTATAGGATTTTTCTTCAAATGAATCTGCCATCCTCACATCTGTTCCATACAGGTCTTAGTATATAATTTTCATTTTTGCTTTATTTTATTGTGGCCTGATAATTTGTTCCTTACTGATTTTTCAGCATCCCTATTACAGATTTAAATTTCCCTTGATTTTTTTAAATTTTACAGAAGAGATCTTATTTTTCTCCTTTTGTAGTTATCTTTTACTTTTTTGCACTGATTATTGTAATTGTTTTCTCTGTCTCGATGTTTCACACGTTGAAAGATTGCAGCTAGGATTTTGACCCTACTTCTATCATCTCTTATTTTTGCTTTTCTTGTGTCCTTAACTATTTAAGAGTTACCTTTGTAATCCATATAGGCTTTTCCTTTCTTCTTACTACAGAAATTAGTTTTTGTACTCTTCCCTGATAATATCTCCATTCAACAATGCATATATACAACAATGTAAAACATATCTATAGAGGTTAGAATGCAACTTACGAAGGTGCTACTTTTCTGGATACAAGAAATCACTCCCCAGCTTATTTCCACACACCTCAAGATAAATTTAGAATTTCTTCTCACTACTGTGTACGCTGAGAAACAGAGACAGGCCTAAAATCACCCAGTGAATTGTGCGGCTCAGCAGGGGTCTTAGCCTGGCTTTCTCCAACCTATGTCCATCATATTCACTATTGTAACATCATGCTGTACACCATTCAATTCAAAATCTACATAGCTGATAGCCTCACCAAAGGAAAGAAATGTTCTCACTTTTTTCCAGATAAGGAAAGCAGAAATGTAGTTTGCCTTAACCCTGGTACTAATGTCTGATGAATATAATGCAAGTGTCTGAGTAGTTAGAGACAAGAGATATGGAGTGCCTCATGGCGTCTCTGTGTCCAGAAGAGAAACCAAACTAGCCACTAGATATGAGAAACCATCCTCCTCACAAAAAGGTCTTTATTTTTTTGCAAGCCAGTAACTTTTGTAAGCTTATCTACAAGTTTTTTAAACTACCTAACACATTCTACATTAGACGCACTGGCATATACCAAAGTACAATGCAATGTAAAGAATTTTTGACATATTACCTTGATTTCAATGTTTCCCACTTTGGCAGTTGAACGAATAATGGGTCTTCCAACCAAAGCCGGGAAGATGTGTTCTGGAAAATTGGATCCTGCATACCCACATTTCACAAACTGTAAAGAAAACCAACAAGCTTGAAGTTAGTTTGCTGTTGTGCATATGCATTATAATAGCTCACAGGTACAATTTTGTTATTCTAACATGTATCTACTGTGAAATCTATTTGTAAACAATTGTGAAAACAAACATTTCAGCAGACATTTTAAAATGTAATTTGATAAGGAAATACTTGAACCAGGAAGAATCCTGGTAAACTGTGGTGGCAGACAACCCCTAATTAATGAATTGCCAGTTATGTTCCTAGCTGTGTGACTAGGAAAGAAAACAACATTTTGCTAATTAGCAGCAATTTGCTTCTGTGCTTTACTCCATAACACTTATACTAGTGTAAATCCACAACAGGATTCTAGCCTCCTGGTGTTTAAATATATCTGAGCACATCACATAAACTACTGCAAAATTAGATTTCTCCACATTTTGTATTTATGCTAATATAATAAGTTATAATAAGATCAGCACAATCTAACAGTTTCTAGTTACTGGATATACTGCAAGTGATCAAATCTAAACAGCTGGGCTTTCTTAGCAACTGCAGATGTCTATTGGGACATCAAACTATTGGTACTCTGAAGGTGAATATAGAAAAACAATCTAGAGAATCTTAGTTGCTACTAAAAAAAAGTCCTCTCCCCTTTAGATTTATAGAAAGGGTTGAAGGTTGTAGGGGCAAGGCTTGAACTCTGCAGATGAATGAAATTGGTAGTTAGAGAATGGGACACAGTTGCCTACATAACCCCCTGGAGTGTGATTAGCATAAGGATTTATTTCGTTGGCTCATATAATTTATTTACCCAATAATGTCACTTTCCTATATTAATTTTCATGTCTTTTGATTACATTCTTGGAAAGATAAGAATTCAGAAATACGTTCTAGTTGACTTAATGTCTTGTTATCTAGAATGAGTCCAGCTTTCCCATGATACCAAAGGTGAAGAGTAAGAAGGGGAGAGAAATAAAGCAGTTGGGGGGGGGGGAATTGTGCTAGCCACCCCTGCTGCAACAGCTTCTCTTCATTGCTGCATCACCCTCTACACCTGCCTACAGATTGGGAGAGGTTTGCAGGATCTCCCTGCTTTTAGAAGAGACTTGGAGGAACACTAAAGGGAACAGTTTGTTACAAGTATCATGTATGGATGGGGATTTGGAATCCTACGAATTTGTAGTAGACAAGTTGCCAGTTATGTTAAACGTGTTGAAGTTAAAACAGAGCAGACTTTGTGGGTTTGGGATTGAGAGAGGTGCCTCAAAGTAAGACAGAACCCAGTCACAGGCAGATATCACATAATTATCAACTCTCATGATACAGTGGTGCCTCGCAAGATGATTGCCTCGCCGGACGAAAAAACCGTTAGATGAAAGGGTCTGGTGGTTTTTGGTGCCTCGCAAAACGATTCTTCCTATGGCCATTTTTCGCACAACGAATGCACTTGCAGAGGCTAGCCCTGCACCATTTTTGAAGATGCGCCCCTTTCCCCTGCCTTCAGCAAGCCTCCGAACGGAAAAAGGGGGGGGAAGCCTTTTTCCATTCGGAGCCTTACTGAAGGCAGGGAGAAAGGGCGCGATCTTCAAAAATGGTGCTGGACAAGCCTCTGCAAGCGCCGCTCGCAGGGACCCCCGCCAGTCTTCTGATGGTGCAAGGGAAGCCCCAGGGGACCTCCTAAGGCGGCGATCTGGACAAAGGGGGGGGAAACGGCAGTCCTCTAATGGTGCTTCCCCAGCTCCCTAATTGGTAAGTGACTTTCTTAAAAAAAATTCCCATAGGAACGCATTAATTAAATTTCAATGCATTCCTATGGGAAACTGCAGCTCACAAGACGAAAATACAGTCATACCCCGCTGGACAATTACCCTGTATAACTATGAATCCCCTTCACGACAATGTTTTTGCTATCGCTTTTGTGATCGCAAAACAATGTTTTAAATGAGGGAATTTTGCTTAGCGATGATCGGTTTCCCTGCTTTGGGAACCGATTTTCGCTTTATGACTATCAGCAAACAGCTGATCACTGGGTTTCAAAACGGCCACCGGCTTTCAAAATGGCCCCCCCACTGTTTTCTAGGACGGATTCCTTGCTATACAGGCACTGAAACAGTTTTCAATGTGTTTTTTTTTTTCATTTCGTTTGACGATGTTTTCGCTCTACAGCAATTTTGCTGGAACAAATTAACATCGTCAAGCCAGGTACCATTGTATCGCAAGACGACATTAACCTTGGAACGGATTAATTTTGTCTTATGAGGCACCACTGTAGAGAGTATTATAGAGAAATGAAGAAAAATTTTATAATTCTACTATATATAAAGCTGTTATGGCAAATGGTTTAAATATGTTCAACAGGAAAGAATGGGTTATAATAATGCAACTATATATTGTAGGCTCCCTTTTTGAGTGAAAGTTTAAATTTAGAGAGCATAATGAGAAAGATAGCTGCTACGAACCTGGTGTGCAATCTATCCTGATGTAAGCACCAACTCTTACTGGAATTATTTTCACTTGCATGCATCTTAGTACAGTGGGGCCTCACTTAACGATTACCTTGTTAAACGATGAATCCGCTTGACGATTAGGTTTTGCGATCACTTTTGCGATCGCAAAATGATGTTTCAATGGGAAAAATGCTTTACGATGATTGGTTCCCTGCTTCGGGAACCGATTTTTTGCTTTACGACGATCAGAAAATAGCTGATCGTCGGGTTTCAAAAGGGCCACCCACTGTGCAAAATGGCTCCCCGCTGTGTTAGGGACTGAGTCTTCGCTTTACAGGCACCCGAAAATGGCCACCCTATGGAGGATCTTCGCTGGACGAGCAGGTATTTCGCCCATTGGAACGCACTGAACGGTTTTCAATGCATTTCAATGGGCTTTTTTATTTCGCTTGACAACGATTTCGCTCTACAGCAATTTCGCTGGAATGGATTAATGTCGTGAAGCGAGGCACCACTGTACTGTACATCTCTTCACTTGCATGCATCTTAATACAGTGTTGCAAAATTAAAAGGGAAAACAACATCAGACCATCACAAGGTCATCCAGTCACTTCAATATATTTTGAAAAATTATACCTTCCAAAGCTAACAACTAGAGGCCAATGGTTCAATCTCAACTCAAAGATACACTTCCTGTAGGGAGGCAGGATTAAGCACACCTGCTTTCTGCTGACTGATTTGATAAATGTTGCCTTTACCAACAGGATTTCTCTTTTGGTTAAAATGCACCAACAAAAGAGCTAAAAGGGGGGTTGAGAAGGGTCAGAGCCAGGAACCAATTGAGCCAGCCGGCCTTTGGTCATCCTGGTCCATTCCAAATGGACAGCTGGAGTTAAAAGATTCAGCACAATTTACTGGTAAACATATTCAAACACTTACAAAATAAAAGAAAAATACTGAATATGGTATAGTGGTTACCTGACAAAACTAGGAAGCAGGAGACCTGGTTTCCAATCCCCACCTGCCCATGAAACTTACTGGGTAATATTAGGCCAGTCATACTCTTAGCCTAACCTGTCTCAGATGGTCGTTGTGAGGATAAAGTGGGGAGGACAGACATGTACATCATCCTGAGCTTGCTGCAGGAAATGCAGGTATGTCACCAACTTATAAAATGTGACTAACTTATAAAATCTATGTCATATGTTCCCAAAAATGTAGGAGTCCTGCCCATTAGACTTTCTCTAGTGGGATATGGATATATAAGATGACATTTTCCCCCAATACACATAAAAACAGATGCTTTATCAGCTTTGAGAAGACCTACCACCCATCGGTGGCGCTGCGGGCTAAACCGCAGAAGCCTTTGTGTGCTGCAGGGTCAGAAGATCTGCAGTCATAAGATCAAATCCACGCGACGGAGTGAGCGCCCGTCGCTTGTCCCAGTTCCCGCCAACCTAGCGGTTCGAAAGCATGTAAACGCGAGTAGATAAATAAGGTCCACCTCGGTGGGAAGATAAACAGTGTTCTGTGTATAGTCGTGCTGGCCACATGACAACGGAAACTGTCTCAGGACAAACGCTGGCTCTACTGCTTGGAAACTGGGATGAGCACCGCCCCCCAGAGTCAGACATGACTGGACTGAAAATGTCAAGGGGAACCTTTACCTTTACCTTACTACCCATAAACAAGGGGAATCAGAACACTTCTAAACGACTCATCCAATGCATTTCTTCACTCTGTAGTACGGAATGTTGTAGTGCGTGAGTGCCTGGCAAAGCACTACCAGCAATACATCAATTCAACTGGAAAATATTGGCCTTGCATGTCAGAAATCTGACTGAATTGCAAGAGAAATGGCAAACCATTTCTTTTTTTCAAGTTATCATATAAGGCTGGCACACAAAAATGGTATGTGCTTAATTATGTTTGATGTTTCTAAAAACTTTTCTTACGGAGCTTATTATTTAAAAGGAGAACCATTCCTATTATTAAAAGCATTAACTGCAGAACACTTTAAACCAGGACTCAACTGCCTCGTTTGAATGAGTAGCCAAGCGCGAAACCTGAGGCTGCGGTGGAGAGGTAGGCGGGCAGCAGAGACGCCTGGGATGATACATACGGCTGGCTGAAATTAGCTGTATGAATTGCAGGCCTCAACGGGGACTTCCGGCACATGCCGCCGCCCGACAGGGAGGGGAAAAGAGAGACTCAGCAAAAGCAGCACCCGCAGAAAAACCATGTATTAGTATGATAGAGAGAGGGGGGGTGGGCAGGAAAGGGGGCTGCAAGACGTTAGGCCTTAGTGAGAAGCTTCCCTAATATTTTCGCACTACAGAAAATAATAAACAGGAAAGCAGAAAAGAGCAACAGCTCGCCCTGTATGCTTTGCGCCCCCTAGTCCACCATTAGGATAGAGTGGGAAAAGACGACTAAATTACTTTTAAGGAAGAGACAGGACAAGGAGGGAAGAGAGGCTCCGGAACACTACTGGCAAAGAGAGAGAGAGAAAGAGGGAAGGAGGAGGAAAGGGATGGTTTCTCTTTCACCTACCTAGCAGGTTCATAGGCATTTATCCGAGAATTTTTAAAAGAGGATCGAGCTTTTCCTACCACCGCCCTCAAAAAGAACTCCCAATCTGTTAAGAGTTGCGCAAATTTGCTCGAGAGTAAGCCCCTTGGATTCGCTGTACTTCACTTCCGAGAAAACGGATGCAACCCCGGGTTTTTTTTCCCCCGAGTAAACCCCCGGCTCCGCCACCAGGTGCCCACCGGGTTTCTCCTGAGAATGAATACACGGGAAGGGGAGAAACCTGCTTCGGAACCCCCCCCCCCAGGCTCTCCCCCGCCCTCATTCACACCGGCAGCAGCAGCAGCAGCAGCAGAAGGAGGGAGGGAGGAAGGAGGCTGCTGCTCCACTCACCCCGGTGCCGTTGTCGCAGACGACCACTTTCCTGCCCAGCGTGTCCATGTTCCTTCCTCACAGGACCGAGAAAGACTGGCGTGAGTGAGTGAATGACGGCGGACGCGCCCCACCCCGGCTCGAAACAGGCCTCTCGTCCCTCTCACAGCCCCGGAAGGGAAGGCAAAGGAAACCCCGCCCGCGAAGGACCCGCCTTTCTGCCCTGCAGCCGCTGCGGCGGCGGCGGCAGCGGTGGCCCGATCCTTTCGCCTTGATTGGCAGAAATAGAGCCGTCCAATCAGAGCCCGGGATCTACCGGGAGCTTTGGTCTTCATGGATAGGCCGCTCTGCGCCGCCGTTTCCGCTCCCCTCCGTTGGCCTGTTGCCTTGGCGACGGGCCTGGGCGCTCGGGCCGTTTCCATCTGTGCGAAAGAGCGGCGGCGGCGGCGGCGGCGGCAGCTTCAGGAGGGGCGTGACGATAAACGGGGGGGGGGGAGGAGGAACAGACACGTACAACATCCTGAGCTCATGACATCCTGAGTTTATGGCAAGTGGTGATGGACGAATGTTTCAGGAGATGGTCATGACGAATGAATGAATGAATGAATGAATGAAAAGATTGAAGGAAAGTGAAAGTCCCTCCCAGAAAACAACCACTTGTTTCAACACGCTCCCTCCCAGCCCACATAGTTAAAAGTGGCCACAACGAGGAAGGCTTAAAAAGGGGACAGGGAGGAACAAGCTATGCTTTGTGCTGTTTTCAGGTGCTATCAAGTCACTTCCAGTTTATGGTGACCTTAATAGGTTTTGGGGGGCATGTGAGATGCTCAAGATTGGTTCACCAATACAATTTTCATGATGTAACAAGGACTTGAACCAAGACCTCCTGAGACCTAATCTGTTGTCTTACCCACTGTACCACATTGAATGAAATCCTATTATGTAGGTTGTGCTTGTGAAAGGATGATGGTGATGTCGCTGCCATGGGGAGATTTTCATTAATTGAAGATTTCTTCTTTTGTCGCCAGTCCTGTAGCTTCCACATGGTGAAATAGATTACTGTTGGACAAGCTGCAGGCTAGAAGGAGGAAGTTTTAAATAGTGGAAGTATGCCCTTGCTGTTGAAATCATCAACCTTCTGCATATATAACTTAAGCAACAAGACCTTGAATTTCATTTTGTGTTATACCTAGTGACATAGGAAAACAGAAAAAACTGCAAATATTTTGTTCACTCATTTAAAGTGAATAAAACCGTAGAGTCGAGTCCACGGTAAATGTGGAACCCATCAGATGGGGAAAAAAGAATGATGTGTAATCAGCACTTTGAATGTTCATTACAGTTACCAATGCTCTTGCTATTCCGAAAGCTCATTACCAGTATAATAGTCACCATTTCCCCCCCACTTGACTTGGTTCTCAACCTTTTACCATTTGTTCCATGTATATAAACCGATAGGCTAACTATTATGCCCTGTTTGAGGAAGTGGATCCATGAAAGTTCATACTGAATATATTAAATATTTAAGGTGCCCTAAAACTTTTTTTTACTTTTGTTACACCTTTTAAAGTGTATGCTTCACTTGACATTAATAATTATTTCATTTGTATTCTAGTTATCTTTGAATGCTTTCAACATAAATGTGAATTCTTTACATACTTTAAAAAAATCACTTTCTTAACATTTATTTTTCAGTACTGAGAATAATGGAGAGACAGGGATATTTGTAATAGGACAAAGAGGCTACCCAAAGAGAAATACCACAATCCAATGTGGTGCAGCCATAATGGAAGGAGTACCTGGTAGTTTTAGAACTGTGGCAGTTTGACATGGCAATGCTCTATAATTTAACAAACAAAGATCCCCCAGATTTTTTTTAAAGTCAGTTTAAAATAGAACAAGACAAGGTGAAACAATATCTTGCCATAGTCAGGTAATCTATACATTAATCTTAAACTAGGAATAGGCAATATTTATACTGATCCCATGCAAAGTTGCCTATTCCTCAGCCCACTGAAACTGATAGCTTTTGATACTTCTAATATTGCATAGGACTGCATGCAGCTTTGACTGCCTTGCTTGGTATTAGCCAAGTCATGAGCATCCTGCATTAGCATATTGCTCCACCATAGCAAGGTCAGTAGTCAACTCATGCTTGTAATTAGTGAAATCATGAGCATACTGCCCCACCATAGTCAAATCTCATGGCATCTTACCCCACCACACTCTTGTCTCTATATGCTTTAATGCATTATTACTTTGCATGAATAACATGTACGTAAAATAGTGTTTATAGAGCAAGGTTGTAATACAGACCTTTGCCTCTTTTTGTAACATTGACCTCTTTGTGTCCACCAAGTCTGATGAAGTACTGTACACCAGTGGGTACTTAATAAACACATAATTGAGTTTTTGGTTTTTTTGCAAATTCTTCAAAATTCTTTTGCATCCATTTTCTTCATACCCTAAACTGAAATTTCATTGAGCATATGCACTTCTGGCAACACGTAATGGTACAACTGCCCTATGTAAATTCTTTTACTGTACAGCAAAGATGGTTGCTGTGTTAAGTGACTTTTCTATGAGTTTCATGCAAAAAGACAGCCTCAAATACTTAGTTTTTTTTAATGGGCTCCTTATAATATCTTTTTCATGGCAGGGGCAAGAAAAAAATGTCCAAAAAGAGCCCCCCCAAAAGAACCGAACCCCAAAAGGGTGAAAGGCTGTATTGTGTGACTGTGCCCATCCTTATTCATTTATTACTTTCATTCCCCCCCCCCCCAGCACAGGGCTTAGGAAAGTTCGTTTTGGTGCAAATGCTGGAAGATAACTTTTTAGAGCAACAGCCTCGAATCCCGTCAGAAGGCCAACATGGGGAGATTTAACGATCAGAGGGATTGGTGACGGGATACATTTATAGGCCACTAATAAAAAAAACCCAAATATTTAAAAAATCATGCAAAATGCAAGTTTTTGTGGGTGAATCACATGATCACAGAGACTGTTGACATCATCTTCAGGACTCAGCCAATCCTGAGGGTGCTGTTGCTGCCTTGGGAACCCAACCCCAGTCTCCTGGGTCTTTGTGACCTCGCAGAGCCCCACCTCTCTGCTGGCAGATAAAAGGGGCTTGCTGGGCAGGGCAGGGCAGGAGACCAGAAGGGAGGCCAGTGGCCAGAGGGCAGTCCAGCAGAGAGAGCGGCTGCAGGGGACCCAGCCCTTCTGCCCAAGGCAAGATCTCTCAGGAAAGCAGATGAACTTGCTAAGCGGGCTGGCGAGTTAACAATTCGAGGATGGCGAAGATCCGTGGCTTGAAGCCTGCTGATGTCGGCGATGGACCAGGGGAAAGTCAGTGGACGTTGGCAGACAGAAGCTGGTGGAATCTCCCTGTGGAAGCTGACTGAGGCCGCAAGGCAGAGACCGGCAGAGGTTGGCGGATAAAGCCGGTGGTGGACGTTAGCCTCCAGAAACCAGTTGCCCGAAGCTTGGTGGATATCGGTGGATGGAAGCCCAGACATGGGTGTGAATGGCTGGTGAAGTAAAGGTGTGCGTATGTTGGGGGGTTGGCTTGTGTGTTTGTGTGTGAATGGGCTGGCTGGCGTTCTGTGGGGATGTCGCCGGGGTGTGAGTGTGACCCAAGGATTTGGGGGCTGGTGGAGGCCGGCTTCAGAAGCGGTGTGGAAGAGATGAATGGGTGGATAATCCTGGTTGAAGCCAGTGGATGTTGGCAGGCGGAACTTTGGGATGAAGTTGCCAGAACATTGGTCGGTGGATACGACTGCGTTGAAGCAAGTTGATGGCCATGGATGAGCTTGCCCCTTAATTGTTTTTTTTCTCTCTCTTTCTCTTGCAGGGCCTGAAGCTTCCTCTTCCCCAGGGGGATGCGAGGGACCAGAAGGCAGGTGCCCTGCTGGATCTGAACCAGGCCGTTGTCTCCGCTGAGGATACCTGTTTTGTTTCTTTTCCAAAACCAATGAAAGAATTTTTCTGGAATGGTTTTGAAGAGTTGTCTTGTTTGTCAGGGGCTCTCACAGGATTATCTTCCCCATCCCCTCATTATATCTGGGGCCCAATGCCTGGGGTGGGTCTTTGTGAAGCCATGGTGTGGGGCCTTGTGATGTCACAGGAATTGGGAACATAATATTTCTCCATGCATGTCTGAGGGAGTGAGCTAGGCATTGTGGGTTCCCTCTCTGAGCTCCTAAGCAAGTATACAGTGGTGCCTCGCATAATGAGCACACCGTTTAGCGATGAATTCGCATAGTGATCCGTTTTTTGGGATCACTAATGCGATTGCATACCGATGCTTTCTATGGCCGAAAATCGCTTTGCGACGATTGGTAAGCATTTCGCTTACTGATTTTTGCATAGCGATTTTTTAAAACAGCTGATCGGCGGTTCCAAAATGGCCGCCGGACGCCCTAAATGGCCGTGCGCAGTGTTTTCGCGCCCTGCCCTCGCTTATCAAGGGCGCGAAAATGGCGGCCGGATGGGAAAACATCGCAGAACGATGAGTTTTGGGCCCCATTGGAACGCATTAAACTTCGTTGGGTTTTTCCATTCCGTATAGCGATGTTTCCCCATAGCGACGGTTAATCCGGAACAGATTAACCTCGCTATGTGGGGCACCACTGTATTATGTGTCGTGTTGGACAGACACAGGAAGCCAGTGAGCCCTGGTGCCATTTGGAGAGAGTTGGGTACCCAAACACTATGGCCACCCCATAACAATAAACGAGAGTCACTCCTTCCCTTCCACCACTGCTCCTCACATTTGTTTGCTGGCCTGGAGATTCAGGGGAGCTCAGCCATGTCCTCTCTCAGCAGCTCATTCTCTGAGACCTGGAAAGCCTAATCTCCATCATCGACAACTATGAGCACTCCATGGACCGCTTGCAGAGTACAAGTGGGAAGAAAATATGCCACTTCAAAGAAGCTTCCAGTCCAACCTCTCACGCCAGTGCCACAACCAAGGAAATGGAGATAGGCAATCATTTGGAGATGAACGTACATTAAAATTCATGTGGATCCATGCCATGGATAGATGGCAAAATACACTTTTACCACAAAATCTGCTGATTGAGCACAGTGGCTGCCTCTGAGCACCTAGTGCAGTGATGGTGAAACATTTTGAGCCTGAATGCCCAAACTTGAACACAAAATCAATTTATTTATTTCAAACTGTCAATACTGCAATTAAAACCTGAATGGTGAGGGTTTAGTGTAGAAAAAAAAAGATTGCTCCTGCACTGCAAGGGTTAAATGCTTGGTTTCCCCATCCCATGGGCAGTATTAACAAAAAATACTGGTCCTCCACTCCCCCATTGGGCTAGACCAGTCATGGTCACCATTGCACCCCTCCCGCTTGACCACTGCACCAGCAGCAGGGAGTGCCGAAATCCGAGATCGGAGGACGGGTAAGTATTTCTCTATGGCAACTTATGGCTCGTGTGCCCACAGAGGGGGCTCTGTGGGCCAGCTGTGGCAAGCGTACCATAGGTTCGCCATCACTGGCCTAGTGGTTCAGGTGTCTATGAATGCAAGCCTTGATTTCTCTGTTTGAGAGAGAGCCATAGTTGTGTTCTTTTGTTTTCATTGGAGCCTAAGGCACTGAATTTGCTGCCGACTTACTAGACATGAATAGAAGCTTCCTGTATTCTTGCTTTGATGGGCAAAAGCCTGACCTGGGCTAAGATTTGCATGTGGTGTTATCATTCACAAGACCTCTTTCTAGTGTACCATTCATAACTGTTATACTGAGAATACATCTTTCCATGACCGTTGTTTGCAGTGGTACTAAAGGCCTGGTCCAGAAGCACACTCTGGGGGTGGTGGGGGGAGGCAGTCCTGTGCCTGCTTACCCAGCAGTAGGTTCCATTCAGATCAGTTGGACTCTGAGGAGACATGTTTAGGTTTGCAAATGCCTAGCTACAAAGCAAGTTCATCCAGCAAATGGGTCAATGTGAATTTACCTAAAATATAGGGCCCAAGGAACAAGACAGTTGGGCCACCTGCCTGCAAGATCAGCTATAATGAAAATACAGGCATGCAAAGCACAGCCACTGGTATTACTTTATTGTCCACACTCTTATTAATAATTGGTAGGTTTTTCCTTACTTTCCAAACGTAACCATGATCTACTAAGAATCATAAAGAGTAGTGTTATGTAGGGATTTAGCTTGTCCACTGGCGGGCTAAAACTGAGGGGAGAACAGGAGCACCCCTGTAACACTTCCAATGGCTCCATGCCTCCTCCCCCACACCTTCGTCATCTTTAAAATATTTAGAATTAAGTGTGCTTTCCTCCTTTATCAGTTATTTTCTATTCCGCTCTCTTTTGTTGTTGCCTGTGTTTTTCATTTAATTCAAAACTAGCACTGGCGCTCATCCTTGTATGATTTAGGAGCCCTCAAATCTCTTGTGCTTCCCGATGCTTCTTCCTTCTCATCTACCGAGGCATACCTGTTCTTCGCTCGTCCTCCCATGGACCCATTCAGTGACTCAGTCTTCCTCTCCACTCAGCTGTCCTGATTCTTTTTTCCTCCTCCTGGGTTCCCAACAATTACCCTTTCTCTCTTCTCTTTCTTTTCTCCCCCACCTCACTTTTTCCCCTTGCAGGTCTATGCTGGGGCTAATTCAGATTTTCACTCTGCTCACTCGTTTCCCACCAGGCCGCAAGGTATTTTCTCTTTTTCAACATTTGGAAGAGTTCTGTTGTAGTCATGTCCAGGATGATGGTTTCTACTCCCCTGAGGATGATCAGGGGCCTGGAAACCAAGCTCTATGAGGAAAATGCTGGAAGAGCTGTAGATGTTTAGCCTTGAGAAAAGGGGACTGAGGGCAGATATGATAGCACTTTTCCAATACTCGAAAGGCAGTACTGAGGAGAGGCAGGATCTGTTCTCACTCATCTCAGACTACAGGACAAATGATAAAAGGCCGAAATTACAGGAAGCTGGATTTAGGCTGAATATAGAGAAAAACTTCTTAACTGTTAGAGCAGTATGACAATGGAACCAGTTACTTTGGCAGGTGGCATCTAGGCCAGATGACATCGCTACGTCCTGTGCCAAGGAGTTCTACAGACTAACAACACGCTGGGTCAAGAAATACTTTCTTTTGTCTGTTTTCATTCTCCCAACACTCAATTGGAATGGATGTCCCTTGGTTCTGGTATTCCACTTTATTCATCTTCTGCATAATTTTATAGTGTATTCCCCTTCTCGTCTCAGCAGGTATGTGAGTTCAGCTGGCTGTGGCTTGATTTCAGCATTTTGGTAAGAAAGCAATTTGTACGGGTATGCATAACACACTATGTATGTACAAATGTTGACACAGGGAGTGATTTTGGAACTAGAAAACACAGTTTCTGAATCAGAAAGCACAGTTGGAACCCCATACCTGTGGGGGATTGGTTACAAGCCCCCCACAGATGCTGAAAACTGTGGATAATAGTGAACACTATAATAATAATCAAGGAAAAAGAGCAGAATCCAAGAATATGTATTTTCACCTATATGACCAGAACTGGCCAGCCAAGGGAGCCAGAGACCATACAATGTGTTCTTCAACAATAACAATACCTAGTATGGTCTCAGGCTCCCTGTAGTGGCCAATTTGGGTAAAGACATTGTGAAAATACCTATTTCAAGTTTTTTTCTTTTTCTTTTAATTGTTTTCAAAATTTCAGACTACAGATAAGTGAAACTGTGGATACTGATCCAGCGGATACAGGGGTTCTACTGTTTTTCCAGTCTGAGACAAACGGATGTCTACTGAACTGTCTGCAGTACTTTTGCAGCAAACCTTATGCAAACACCAGTATGCAAGCACCTACGTATAATAGTGCAAGGCATCCATAACCAAAGGCCACCTAAGGTGCTGGAAAAAGGAATTTACAGGAACAAATACCCCACTAAAAACTGTAAACAAAAGCAACACCAAAAAGCGTTCAAAGCAACAAGTCACAACTGTCCATTCAAGATCCCAACCCGGGGAGCCGGTCCAAAAGGGAATGCTTGCCTGAAAAGGAACGTCTTTGCCGACTTGTGGAAGGAGAGCAAAGATGGGGCAAATCTGCCTTCCAGTGGAAGGGAGTTCCAAAGGCTGAGAGAGTTTTTGAAACACAGCTGCATCTTTGATACTGCAGGGGTGGTGTTAAAATACTGGTATGTGTTTCAAACACTTAGGGTTTTTTCTTAATGGGCTCCTTATAATATCTTTTTCATGGCAAGGGCAAGAAAAAATATCCAAAAAGAGCCCCCCCAAAAAAAACCCAACCCCCAAAGGGTGAAAGGCTGCATTGTGTGACTGTGCCCATCCTTATTCATTTATTACTTTCATCCCCTCCCCCGCCAGCACAGGGCTTAGGAAAGTTTGTTTTGGTGCAAATGCTGGAAGATAACTTTTTAGAGCACCAGCCTCGAATCCTGTCAGAAGGCCAACATGGGGAGATTTAACAATCAGAGGGATTGGTAACAGGAGATACATTTATAGGACACTAATTTAAAAATTAAATATTTAAAAGAATCATGCAAAATGCAAGTTTTTATGGGTGAATCACATGATCAGAGGGACTGTTGACATCATCTTCAGGACTCAGCCAATCCTGAGGGTGCTGTTGCTGCCTTGGGAACCCAACCCCAGTCTCCTGGGTCTTTGTGACCTCACAGGGGCCCCACCTCCCTGCTGGCAGATAAAGGGGGCTTGCTGGGCAGGGCAGGAAACCAGAAGGGAGGCCAGTGGCCAGAGGGCAGTCCAGCAGAGAGAGTGGCTGCAGCCCTTCTGCCCAAGACAAGATCTTGCAGGAAAGCAGATGAACTTGCTAAGTGGGTTGGCGGGTTAACAGTTTGAGGCTGGCAAAGATCCGTGGCTTGAAGCCGGCTGATGTCAGCGATAGACTGGGGGAAAGTCAGTGGACGTTGGCCGACAGAAGCTGGTGGAATCTCCCTGTGGAAGCTGACTGAGGCCGCAAGGCAGAGGCTGGCAGAGGTTGGCGGATAAAGCCGGTGGTGGACATTAGCCTCCTGAAAAAAGTTGCCAGAAGCTTGGTGGATATCGGTGGATGGAAGCCTGAGTGTATGTGTGAATGGCTGGTGGAGTGAAGTGTGTGCCGGGGGGTGGCTTGTGTGTGTCTGTGTGTCTGTGAATGTCTATGTGAATGGGCTGGATGACGTTCCGTGGGGATGTTGCCGGGGCATGATTGTGACCAAAGCATTCGGGACCTGGTGGAGGCTGGCTTCAGAAGTGGAGTGGAAGAGATGAATGGGTGGATATTCCTGGTTGAAGCCAGTGGATGTTGGCAGGCAGAACTTCGGGATGAAGTTGCCAGAACACTGGTGGGTGGATACGCCTGGGTTGAAGCCGGTTGACGGCCATGGATGAGCTGGCTCTTTAGTTCTTTTTCTCTCTCTCTCTTGCTCTTGCAGGGCCCGAAGCTTCCTCTTCTCCAGGGGGATGGGAGGGACCAAAAGGCAGGTGCCCTTCTGGAGCTGAACCAGGCCGTTGTCTCCGCTGAGGATACCCGTTTTGCCTCTTTTCCAAAACCAATGAAAGAATTTTTTGGAATGGTTTTGAAGAGTTGTCTTGTTCCTCAGGGGCTCTCATGGGATAATCTTCCCCATCCCCTCATTATATCTGGGGCCCAATGCCTGGGGTGAGTCTTTGTGAAGCCATGGTGTGGGGCCTTGTGATGTCACAGGAATTGGGAACATAATATTTCTCCATGCATGTCTGAGGGAGTGAGCTAGGCATTGTGGGTTCCCTCTCTGAGCTCCTAAGCAAGTATATTATGTGTCGTGTTGGACAGACACAGGAAGCCAGTGTGCCCTGGTGCCATTTGGAGAGGGTTGGAGTTTACCCAAACACTATGGCCGCCCCATAACAATAAACGAGAGTTGCTCCTTCTCTTCCACCACTGCTCCTCGCATTTGTTTGCCTGGCCTAGAGATTCAGGGCAGCTCAGCCATTTCCTGTCTCAGCAGGATAAATGAAGTATTTCTGCCATACATCAAAGCGGCCACAGACCGCATGGGGAAACTTCTGAAAAAACACAACCTACAAACAGTATTCAGACCCACCACAAAAATACAACAAATGTTACGGTCAGCAAAGGACAAAAGGGACCCTCTCACCACTGCAGAAGTGTACTGGATATCTTGCAGTTGTGGACAGATATATATTGGAACCACAAAACACAGCATTCACACCAGAATCAAAGAACATGAGAGATGCTGCAGACTAAAACAACCGGAAAAATCAGCAGTAGCTTAACATGCCCTAAAACAAGCTGGACATGAAATTCTATTTCAAAATACTGAAGTACTGGACAACAGGGAAGCCATTGACATCCATAAACATCAACAGAGCTTCAACAACAAAGAAGGAAGTCTAAAACTGTCCTGGCTCCCAGCACTGAAAAATACAGCCTCCAAAAGATCAATGAACTCTACGCAGCCAAAAGGACCAGGGATCATTGCAGAAAAAAGACCACCTAAAGACACCCATCAACCACAGTGACAGATAATCTCTCCCCCTTATCACAACAATACATCCACAACCAAAACATGCTGATCACCCTGTCTCCAAGAAAAGAACAAAAGCTGTTCCAACAGCTATAAATACTCACCTATCCAACAAACAGCAACAGAGCATAGGCAGAGTTTCTACTCCAGTCCTCTGAAGATGCCAGCCACAGAGACTGGTGAAATGTCAGAAAGAAAAACCTTCAGAATACGGCCAAAGAGCCTGAAAAACCCACAGCAACTGTTCTGAAGTTCTTCCAGAATGAACCCCTCACTCCATACAAGTACACACTCACTGTCTACGAAATAAACTACAGTGGTGCCTCGCACAACGGGCGCCTTGTAGAGCGATGAATTCGCTCTACGAGGCTGGTTGGTGCCTGCATAGGGCGAAAATCGCACAGCGAAGGTCGGTAAGCGTTTCGCTTACCGACCTTCGCTTTGTGACCCGCCGATCAGCTGTTCGGTGGCTACAAAATGGCCGCCGGAAGCCCCAAAATGGCCTCGCGCAGCGTTTTTGCGCCCTCGTTAAGCGAGGGGAGGGCGCGAAAATGGCTGCCGGCCATAGAGGAACATCGCTGAACGGTGAGTAAAGGAGCCTTTTGGAACGCATTAAATGAAGTTTAATGCGTTCCAATGGGCTTTTCTGCCCCGTTCAGCGATGTTTTCACACAGCAAGGGTTAATCCGGAACGGATTAACCTCGCTGTGCGAGGCACCACTGTATTTTTGTTCTCGGAACCATGACTGCGAATTAAGGCAATGTCTGGAAGCACCTATGCCAGGATATGTCATTTTCTTGAAAATGTTACTGTGCTCTTGTAGACTTATTGAAAACTATTCTAAAATATAAAGAAAGGGGGCGTAGTCCAGTCTTATGTTTAAATCAAATTTCAAAAGTCTTAATTCATGCATTTCCTGTAAAAGCTTGCATACTAATTGGTTGCTATAATACATGCAATCTAACTGTTGAATATAGCCTTTGTAACATGCACACAAGCTTTTGTAGTAAGAATTGCAATAATCATAATCACAGGGTGCCATCAATTCCATTCTGATTTATGTCAAGGTTTTCTAGGTCAAGAATACTCATAAGTGGTTTACTTTCTCCCTCTTTGGAGGCATCCTAGGATTCTGCAGTTTGCTCAGGGCCACATAGGGTGGCTCTTCTAGGATGCACGGTGGTGAACTGAACTCCCAGCCTTTGGCTCTGCAGCCAGATACCTAACTCACCAGGATACCAACTATCCAACCAGCTAGAATTTCTATAGCAATTGTAAAAACAGGAGTTTCTGTTTGTCGCTTGTAAGATGGTTAACAAGATCACTTACTTCAGAGCTAACTGCTTAGAATGCCCCCAAATCAACGCTCTCAGTAACCGGACTGATTCTTCATGACACAGTGCTTCGCAGTCTGAATATATATATATATATATTAGAGACAATGTATTGCTCATAACATTTGCCCTCAAATGTTACATATTTCTGTCTTTGGTCCTATTTGGTATGCCTAAAATTGGGTTTAAAACAATATGTTTGAGAAATACAATATAGCAAAGAAAAACCCTGTCAAAGACAAGCTAGTAGCATTCCACATGTCCCGATATTCCTTTCATGTTAATACAATAGGGAGAAAATAGACACTTTCAACATCTAGCTAATATAGGAACCTGTTCTTCTGATCACTAAACAGAGTGTGAAGGAGGAATAACTGAGAGTATGCCGTCTATTGTGATTGAAGCTGTGATAGAGGAGGCGGGAAAAGATATGGTGTGCGAGATGGTGGGAGAAATGTCATCGGGAGTGGGGAAAAGCGAGTTCACAGAAGAAGCGGTTGTAAAGGCAGGAAAATATGAAACAGAGTCAAAAGAGAAAAAGGGGAAGGTAGAGATCTGTTTGGTGGAAGAATGCGGGAACAATAAAGGGGAGGAGCAACAACTGCCAGTGTGGGAGGAAAGTATAAATGAGCAAGGGGAACGTTGGTTTGGGGCAAAGTGGGAAAGCAGGATGAGACAGTGGGAAGCTGAGAAGCGTAAGGAACTGGAACACAGTACTGTATAAGAAAGCCCAGGAGTCGTTGAAGGATTTCCCCAACCTGAAAGTGGGTGGACTGCTAGCTGATCCGGCACCAAAGGCTGAGGGAGAAGTTGTCTATGAAACTCATGAGTGGACAGTTATTGTATTCCCAAGAGGTCAGGGGCAAGGGAAGCAGGTGATTTGTCCAGACGTGAGATACAACACCCCCCAAAGGAAGGCAACTGGGTTGACACCCATGCTGCGGCACCATCTGTGCAGTTCGGAGCGCCCCTCTATGGAAGCCCACAGACGGGGAGCGATTTGGCCCATCACCCCAATGAACTTGTTAAACTTTGGAAGGGACTTTGCGTCCCCAAGTTATGTCTTGTTGCCAGAGTTGACCTGTTTTGACCCAATCATTAGCATTGCTGATAATTATGGAACAAATAAAACTCAAGATTTGAATATGATAAAAACGTCTCCAATTTTATTTCCCCCACAAAAGGGGAGTAGCCTAAAGGAGAAACAGAAACCGATGACAACAGGTTAATACTTGTAGATATTATTGCAAGTTAAATTTGAATGTGTAATTCATTGCAGGCTATCATTTTCTGTAGGAATATTTCAAAAAAGAAAAACTCTTGAAGAAACACAATATACTAGGATTTGTTTTTTTAATTACACAAATAGTTTAATGGCAAAGACTGAGTCTTCTTTCATTCTTTTTCTAGTTGAGGTATTTTTGTAACATTTTATAGTCATATGTTTGTGTAATGAATGAGTTTTGGATACATATACATAATCAGTAGATGTGGCGTTCACCCATGTGACCCCTGCTTGTCCTTCTGTCACAAAGGCTCACATTGTGTTTTCCTCTCGCTGCCACCAGAGGATTACCTCAACCCACAATATAAATGATGTCTGTGAGGACACTTGTCTTGTGAACGCAAACAGAACTTATTTATTGAAGTGAAGCAGACTGAATGATAACAGAAGTCCTTCAGATACACATTATATACAAGCAAATCATTAACAGTTCTCTCAGTACATACTTCTTTTCCCTTGCAATATCATTACCACCTTCTCTACCTATTTTCTTTATCAGCCTTATCACTCAGTATCTGTTCCATCTCTCTCTGACTAACCAGCCCTATATCTCTCTGACTCCTCCTTCTCCTGACAAACCTCATGTAGCTGCTGACTCCGCCTCTCCACTCCTCTCATAGGCTCATGCAAATCAGCTCATGAATATGAAGGGCATGAGTGACGTGGGCGATCGTCACAGTAGATTAGAGTGGACAGGATGTCCGACTGAGACTCAGGAGACCTTCAAATATGCACTCAGTCATGAGAACTCATGGGTGAGGGGATGGCAATGTAAATCATTCCTTGAACATTTCACATACAGTGGTGCCTCACTTAGCGATTGCTTCGTTTAATGATGTAATCGCTTAATGATTAGTTTTCCGGAGTGATCTTGTGCTCCGTTTAACAATGTTTCCTATGGGCGATTTTCGCATAGCGATGTTTGGGACCTTGCTTCGCATAGCGATGACAGTTTGAGTCCCCCTGTTTCACTTAACGATGGTTTTGACAGCCTTGTGTTGGCTGTCTTTTAAATGTTTAAAAATGTTTTTAAAAGGTTTAGAATGCTTGGAATCATAAGTGCACTTAATAAACCCTTTGTTAAACTAATTTGACTTTGTTCTGACTCTTTTTGAATTTATTGTAATTCCTCCCCATTGAAATGCACTGAATAGGTTTCAATGCATTTCAATTGGGGAATTGGGTTTCGCTTAGCGATGTTTCCTATGGCGATTTTCGCTTAAGGATGGCAATCTGTTCCCATTGGAACGGATTATCCGGTTTTCAATGCATCTCTATGGGAAAACACATTTCGCTTAGTGCTGTTTTCCCATAGCGATGTGGTGTTTTTTTTTTTGGCACCAATTAAAATCGTTAAGCGAGGCACCACTGTACCTTGAAAATTCTGTTAGCATCACAATAAGCTGAAAATTGCTTGACATCACATAAGAACAACAGCAGAGAGCTGTGATGAAATAATAATTGTGGATTAATTTGTAAGCTTTGATAGGTTTTGAAAGAAATGGCGGGGGGGACACGTGAGCTGTTTTTGCTTATAGCAAAACATACAGTGTAGGTTGCCATCTCTGACAACGGCTCACATATTGTAGGTTATCTATGTGAGTCTTCTTACTCATGTATGACAGCAACAGATGTATGTGAAAGAGTACATACACTGAAAGCTTTAGCAGAATAGATTTGTGAAAATCTCAGATCCCAGTGTAAATGGAAATACGTTCCTAACATCGATCTAAGCAAACTATCTTCCATCTCCCTTCCTTTATGTATATAGCCTCATTAAGGATGGCTGTAGAATGTCCAGAGAGCTTCCAAATAAATGGCACCTACTGCCAAGCAAAGTAAGAACAGCTGCCCTTACATTGTGGAGGTGGGCATCGTCTCTAATATGTCTTAATGACCCTTTCTTGTTCAAGGGACCAGTGATGCATCAACAGATTGCAAAAATGGTATAAGTGATATGCTCTCACTATATCTTTTGGCACAGAATTTCCAGAAACCTGTGAATTCTGCTGCCTAGTGTGTGTTACTGTAACTTCGATTCTTAAAAAAAAAGTGTTGCTAAGCCTTCTCCCTGAATGACTTTTGTATGTACCACTCTTTGAATTTCTTCATTTGTCCTCAAGAGGGTGCTGCATCTTAGTAAAAGAATGCTGAATATTAGCGCTATAGAAAATTGTGACTTGAACAAAGGGTGCAAGGCCCATTCTCCCTTCTGGGCTCTCTGGGGTCTGGCAGAGATAAACCAGTCATGGCTTTGAAATGCACAGACATGCACCATTGGGATTCCCTCCCCAACCTCTTGCCTCGGATCTCTCTCTTCAACAGAAGCACCTTTTCTCCAATAAAAGAGAGAAGTCCTTGAAAAAAAAACACTCTTCCTCCTGCGCATCACGAACTCTGCTCCACTCCCTTTCACATGCCCTCCCTCAGACAAAAACATATGTGCACATGCTGTGCACACATACACATGTGCATTCCCACACCCCCTTCACACGTGGTAAATGCACCCAAGTGTTGCAACGGCTTCTTTTCGCCTCTCTTTTTTGCTCCCCTTCCCTTCTCTCTCTCTCCCACACACAAGCATCACTCATCCTGCTCTCTTTTGTTGCCCTCTTCCCCTCTTGCGCCCCCCCCCTTTCCCCATCTGGCACTTCTTCCACTCTACCCTGTACAAATATGCCTCTCCCCCATCCTCACAGGGAAAAAAAAACCTTTCAAATTCTTCTGGCAACAACAACAAAAATATAAACTTCCAGATGAGAGGGCGGGGAAACCTTGCTTTGCAAGCAAAAAGCCCTAAATGGATTTGATTCAGCCTCTGTATTATACAGACGACAACAACAAAACAAACAAACCAAATCACCCATTTTATAAGCAAGCAAATTCAAGGTACTTGGTGGTTTAGTTGGGTTCCTTAAGAGCAAACCAGCTTGTTCCTGCAGTGGACCAAAGAGCAGACTAAACACCCATGTAGTCAGCCTCTTTTTCCTGAAATGATGAAGAAGCTCTTGGCGCTTCTTCCAATTCTGATGGTAGCAACTGCTTATAGCCACCATTACAAGAGGCAACGTGAGCTCAGCTCATTGAATTCTGAAGGAAATGAAAGAATATCACTTTATCACAAGGTTTTCTTTAATGTATTGGTTGTGAGTTCAGCTCCTGTAACGCAAAAACCATCATTTGTGCTAATGTTGGTGAAAAATGTAAACTGTAATTCGAACTTCCACATATATAACAGGAAACCATAGTTTGGAACTACTTGTCTCCTTGTTTCCCATCTATTCAGAATCCACTTTAATCAATTCACTCCAAGTTCCATGAACCAGCAGTTTCCTATGTAGAACAATAGCCCTGAATATGAATTGTCACTCTCTTTGTGTGAATAATTGTGAGCCGCCCAGAGACCTTTGGGTAGAGTGGGCGGCATATAAGTTGAATGAATGAATGAATGAATGAATGAATGAATGAATGAATGAATGAATGAATGAATGAATGAATGAATGATGGCAAACTAATTAGCACATACTATTTGCAAACCAGCTTCAGACTGTGATTTAAGATCTGATTTGTTGGGCTCCAACAAGCCATGGTTTGTGGGCAAGCTCAGATTCAGAAAACTGTTGTGGTGTATTACGGATCAGTCATCAAGAAATTGATATTAAGTACTTGTAAGCTACTGTTATTGTACATTAAACCAATTAAATTTGATTGTGAAAAGAGCTCACACTATAAATTAATACCACTACTCTGGTGGCGCAAGAAATATGTACTTGCCAAATTGAATAAACAAGCATTCTGTTTATACCATGGGCAAAATCCAATACTGTGCAAACACTTGCATGTACAATTTGGATTTCCCATTCCTGATTTCTCATTTGCACCACCCATCTGCTCCAGAAGGTCTCCCCAATCTTCCAGAACAGGTTTTGAAGGTGAGTGAGAGGCTGCAGGTAGAAAGATGAATCAATCCCCTCAGCTTCTCCTCTGCTGACATAGACTATTCTGTTGGAAGCAGAGGTTAGTTGGATATCACCATATTTTTGCTGGACATGGCATCTTTATTTCTTCATTTGTAACCCTGCTCTACAGCTGGTAAGGGTCTCAGAGCAATTCACTTCGCAATGTTTTTAAAAGACAAGACACTAATTTCCCACAGGCTAACAAGATAAACAGTCATAAAATAAAAAGAAAATATGATGGGAAGGGGAGGGGAGGGAAAGGAAGAAGAAAACAAGGTAACTCAGGCATGGGATCTTAATGTTAGAGGCTTGCAGCCAGACCTTTTTTGTCTTCTTATCCATGACTGTGTGGAAAACAGGTCAAGATTTGAGCCAAACTTTGTTATTTGCCAGCTCAGGCAATCTATCTCTCTCCCTCAGCCTGTCAGCCTGCTAGACTAGCAGCTGGAGGACAGTCAAGAAGAGACAAAACCCAAAACCCACAGAACTGGCTACTCAGGGAGCTCATGATGGCCCTTTTTCCTCCTCTTTTTCCTGTTTTTTTCCTGAATGTGTTTCAGCCTAAAGTCCTTAAAATTAAAACAGGAGAAGGCTTAATTGCTGTTATAAACATTTTTCTGATGCTAAGCAGGGCTTATATTTAGAGGCAAAAGTGAGACACATCTCATAACTTTATATTGTCTAGGTAACAATCTTTAGTTACTAGATATCTGTTCAGTGTAGTATTTTCTACCTGAGCCAATTTCTAGGGTTCGCATCAAGTACCTTCCTTGGAGAACTTTCCAAAGAAATATCTCCACCATCATCTAATATATTATTAGGTTATTAATTGGTGAGGAAGGGCACATACCTTTGCCTTGGCCCTTGGGAGAAATTGCTTGTCCCAGTTTTAACATTTTTCCTGTTTTCATTCATTGCAAGCTGTTAAAATGTGTGTGAGACAGAATAATCAAATGGAGAGATTTAACTCAAAGCTTTAAGGAAATATATATTACTTGCATAAGCAATGTAAGCTGCTGCCTACAAATCAGGTGTGCTTGCTGTTTTTGACATGTAATCTGCTGGGAATGGCTCTCTTTAATTGAAAAGATAATTCATAGTGACAGTTTAGTGTTCTAGTTTTATGAAGCAATATATTCAATATTTGTTCTACCATCTGCTAAGTAATCATGAAACAACAAATCAATTTCTTTTGGTTACCAAGGGAAGTTTTAGCCTAAGCATGTAGCTATTTTCTTAATTACTTTGCAGATCCACTAGAATATTTTATACTTTTCTCTAGGATATATTTCTTCTAGTTAAGGTATTCATTCAAGAACAGTGGTTTCCAGCCATTTTAATCTTATGCTTATTTAGACTTAAGTCCATAGGCTGCAGCTACACTGGAAAGTCAATTCTGCTTGATGTGCAGCCTATATTATGGTTCTATTCATATTTGGTCAACATGTGGAGACCATGGATTGTTTCAGTGGCAATGCCTCCACTGGCTCTTCAGTCGAATATGGTTCGATCCACACTACAGTCAACAGCCTTCCTTCTTTTGATTCGTCTCTCTGCTGATTCTTGGCTCTCCTTTTATGGTTCATTGTAAAGCTAGTGTGTGTTGAAAGTCTTACATGACATTGGGGAAAAAGAAAGTTTTCCATGACATATAGAAACATACAAACATACTGCAGAAACATAGTAGGCTGCTGTAGTTTGTCAGAGATGTTTTTCTTTCATATTGTTTTTACCTTCTTTGTCCGCGCAGATGTGGTCAAGCAATAAATAACTCTATCAGTGTGTGAGTCAGATCTGAAAGCATCTCCATCAGAGCACCGGCCATTGCCAGGGAAAAAGAGGGTAAGAACAAAGGGAGACAAATGGGTAATGAGAAAAGAAGGAAGAGACAAGAGACGTCTAGGGAAGAAGAGGAGAAAGACAGTTAGAAGAGGTGGGGAAAGGGACAGGGATTGGTAGACAGTAAAGAGTGGGAAAAGAGAGAGAGCAGCTGAAGGAAAGGGGGTGAAAAAGAGAGAGATGGAGGCAGAAGCCGGAGCAGCTGAAGGGAAGAAGGAGAAAAAGATCCTTCCATTTGGGTGGGATTGGATTTGGGTTGAGAACCTGTGGACTCACAAATGGGAGAAATTGATGGGCTAGTGAGAATAAGCTGACAAGAGGAGGAGAGAGAAGGTTCCCCAGAAGCTGTCATATTGGAGAGAGAAGCAGACGCAAGAGTGAGGGAAAAATATTTGGGAAGACAGAAAGAGAGAGAGAGAGAGAGAGAGAGAGAGAGAGAGAGAGAGAGAGAGAGAGAGATGGCTAGATTAATGAGCGAGACAGCAAGACCTACAGCCCAGGAGTCTATTCGAGTCCGAGACACCCCCCCCCCCCCGATAACATTTGCCCCTGTTACTTTTATCAGCAGGTCCAATGTTGATAGACTTTGAGACTGATGGTGTAAGGACAATGTGGGACCACACCAAGAACTCCTTTCTGTTTCAAGGAAAAACCTGTTTATAACCCCATTGTGTTCAGCAGAGTTGTTTAATGTTAAAATTGACTTAAATTGTTTCCTAGATGATCCTGAAACAAATGTTGGATTTTTGAAAACAGAATAAGAGTCTCCTGTGTGAACTGTCATTGGCTCAAGGTACCAATCAACCCATCTTAAAAGATGAACAATCACGCAGTGAAAGGGTGATTTAGCCATGAACTCGGTTTCTTTTTTAATAAAACGAATACCTCTGACTAGGGAGAAAGATTGTGGGGCTGGGAGTGTCCCTGTTGTCCAAAACATCACACACAGCTTAGTGCATCACCAAAATATCACCCACAGTCATTATACACCATCCATTTGGAGAATGAAACAACTGATCACCATGGGGAAACCGCCATTCAAGTTGCTCTGGCTTGAAAAAAGTAGAAGCCCCAAATGACCGGGGGGGGGGGGAGAGCTGCTTTGGAAGTAAAAAGGGCTGGGCTGATTTGCATTGGCCTCTGCATCATGTGACCAATTAAAAATGTTGAATATATCCATTTTACAAATTCCATATTATTTACCCATGTAGTTGCAGCTTTAATTCAGTGGTACTTATGTGCCTATACAGTATTGTAGTTTTTAAGGGGTTAAGTCTAACAGTGCAGTTTTATTTATGTTTGTTCACGTGAAAAATCCACTGAGTCCAATCAGTCTTACTCATACAAGTAAGCATTTATTTATTTATTTATTTATTTATTTATTTATTTATTTATTTATCTATTTATTTATTTATTTATTTATTTATTTATTTATTTATTTATTTATTTATTTATTTATTTATTTATTTATTTGATTTCTATCCTGTCCATAGGACTACTCTGGGCAGTTTACAAATTTAAAAACAATAAAACCAAAAACATATATATCAAAAATCCAAGGTGGCAAAAGTATAAGAAATTAAGATACAGCAGGAGGGAAAGCCTGCCCAAATAGCCAGATTGTAAATTTATTCCTGAAAACACCCAGAGAGGGAGCCAGGTGGATCTCCACTGGCAAGTTGTTCCAAAGGTGAGGGGCCACTGCTGAGAAGGCCCTATTCCTCGTCCTTTCCCTCTCAACCTCCCTTGGCGTTAGGCCCCTCAGCCACCTGGCCCGGCTGGACTGAGTGACTCTGGCAGAACTGGGTGGGAGAAGGCGCTCTGCCAGATATCGTGGTCCTAAACCATTTGGGGCTTTATATGTAATCATAAGAACTTTGAAATCAATGCAGAAATGAATGGGCAGCCAATGCAAGGTGGCCAGCGTCAGGGAAATTTGTTGATACCTTTTCACCCCTGTAAGATGTCTGGCTACCGCATTTTATACCATCTGAAGTTTCCATGTCAGTCTCAAAGGCAGCTCCATGTACAGTGCATGACAGTAGTCTAATCTTGAGACTACGAGTGCATGGACAAAAGTGGTGAGTGCCCCCACATTAAAATAGGGACACAGCTGGGCAATCCCCTGAAGATGGAAATGTGCAGAACAGACCACTGACAACACCTGGGTCTCCATGGTGAGTGCCGGGTCCAGATGTATACCCAAACTGCGAACCTCACTCTTGGTGGTAACACACACCCCAAAAGGAAAGGGAGTTTCCCAGACCACTGATGTCTGGGGCACCCACCTGAAGGACCTCCGTCTTGCCCAGATTCAGCCTCAGTCCATTTACCTGCATCCTCAGAAGCAGGACTGCAGCCTTTGATCCAAACCTACTTATACTTGGAGTACTCAATTGCCAGTTATGGTGCTATGGTGTTTTAATTGCAAAGTTTAGATTCAGAGCCCTTCAATGAGTAGTTCAATTAGAACAGGTAAGCATGAGCTTCAGAGCAACATAATACAAAGAATACAGTATATTACATTTATGTGTGTCAGAACAAAAAGCATAACTATCTACATTTGGGAGCAAGGATCAACATTCACATTCATGGCCCATTCAGAGTCATTCACTGTGGATAGATGACCTACGTTTGGATATCCATCCTTTTCATAGGATGGAGGTAACAATAGCCTAATTTGGATTGGGCTACATGTTCCCTGTTTCAGCTGCAGAATAGTACTTCAATGACAATAGGGTCTTTTTATATCCTGAAATTTCAGGGCTTTCCCGGTAGCAGGAACTGCTGAGTTTACCAGCAGTGCTCACTGTGCCCAGGAGAGAAATTTATTTTCCCAGGAGCAATATACTGATGCAGTCTATCCTTGTAACGCAGATTGTCTGAAGATGGTTTGGTCTTGAATTAGCAATTAAGAGGCATTCACTTTACAAACAATCTGTTCCTCATTTGTTGGGTTCGACTAATGGCCACTACTAGGGCGTCCATTTATGCATCTCACCTGTTCATACCACTTGAATATGATACAAACAGCCATTATTCTGGCTACATTACCAATCTGTCTGAACTAGTCAGCTTGTAAAAAAAAAAGTGGTGTCCATTATGTCCAAAACATCAGTTTCTGCTAAACCAGTTGTGATTCCTAACAGTACCTCCCTCCTCCTTCTTCGGGACCCTGTCCACAGATGACTCAGTATCTTCTTCTTTAATCAAAAACTGAACCAATACAATCAATTATAACTTTTCCTTCATTCCCCCCCCCTTTAGTTAATAAGTCCCCTGAACACAGACAAGGTTCTCGCTATGATTCACTTTTCATGTTTTCCTTTCTCTTTCGTTCCTCCTCCTCCTCACTCTTTCTGCTGTCTAGCTCCAATACAGTGGCTTCCTATAAATCTGTCTTTTCCATTCTACCTCCTCCTTAGGTCACCCATTCCCCAGTCCACAGGCCCTCTTTAACTATTTCAACCCAGCCCTTTTCATTTCTTTTTTTCTCTCCTTCTTCCCCTGACCAAAAGCCTTCTTCCACTGCTTCTCTCTTCTCCCATTTTCTCCTCTCTTCTCTCACATCTCCTTTTATGTCTCCTCCTTTCCCTGCCAAAATAGCTGTACAGGAAGATTTCTCCCGGGGTCTTTTGCTCTTTTACTGTTTATTGACATCTTTTTCAACCCCTCTTCCAAGGTTATCAGATCAGGGTTCTTCTAAACTCTCCTTCATAACGAATGGCACACCTATGGACACCGGCTCCACTATTTCTGTTTCACACCACTTTGTTTTAAACCTAAGTACATGCTTTCTTTGCCCCACTTTCCTACAATATGAAAGGGGACTCTTTTATGAATCTAGGAAATGTCAGGCATTGTGTTTGCTTCTGGGTTTTCCTATGGATCCTTATGGGACTGTTGTCTCAAGTTGCAATAGGGAATGAAATAGGCTTCAACAATTTAATGGGATCACAACTAGGTCATTCATCAGGAGAACAATTGTTCATGATAGAGTTCTGAGATAAGGATTTGTTTTGCCCAACTAAAACCTGGTAAATATTGCTGGTATGCAAAATTAGTAGACAGCAGCCAAAATCCTTTTGCTTAGGAGAGTAAAATGGACTATAATAAGTTACTGGATCAATGGAGATTTAATGAGTTAATTCCTCCCAAAGTTCAATTGGTTCAAATGGTCCTACTCCAAATATGACTTAAATAGTAAGTTAGAGTTGACCCATTTGAATCAATTGAACTTTTGGAAGAGTTAACTCACCAAATCCCCACCGATTCAGTAGGACTACTCTAATGCAGTTTTTTCCACTAAGCAACAGAATTTTAGCCATTATTTCCCAAGTAGTGTTTCTTAAAGAGTTGAACAATCATGTTGTTTTTTTCTATATAATGCTAATCATGCCTTCTTATACTTTATGCTGTACCATACAATTTCAACATACTGACCAAAAAAGAGCAAAGTGCACCTGTTTTTATACTTTAGTCTATTATTGGTTTAAGCAGCATTAAGTGGAAAGTATTGGGGCTTGCTTAGACATGTGGCTAGATCTGGACAGCATTCTGAAAGCAAGCACACTAAAATTAAAGGAACATTAGTTAGTCATGAATGACATAATGGCCTATCGATTTCAGTGGGTCTGCTCTAATATGGCCAAGTCTGGAGAGAGCCCCACAGAATTTAAGTGGGCGGCTAGAAAAACTTGTTTTATACTTTCATGTTTATCTTTCAGGGCTTGTCTCCTACAAAGGAATGCTGGAATGTTGTCGAAGATATCCTCCAGGGAATAGGAAAGGAAAATACATTTTAACTTGGAATAATTGCAATAAATATGAAACAGTGTGGTCTCATATTATTTTTTGGTAACTAATGTTCTAAATCATCTTCCTTTGTCTTCTAAACATAGAGGGGGATTCCCCCCCCCCCCAATTATGACTACAGAAGGGCAGAACTAGTGCGGTTGCGATAATAACCAATGCATTTGCAATAAAATCTTGTTAAATACGTATCCCCAATTAATCCACCAATTTTTTACTCATCATAGATCTCTGGTATTAGGGAGAATTTGGAGCAGCTGCATTGATGTCATTCCTGTACTGCATCTAGTCTCAGGAAAAGTATTCTGTAGAGTAATTGATTCAACAATGCTAGCAACTCAAAGGGAGAAATTCTTCTATTCTATTTGTAGTCAGATTGAGAGCCATTTCCATCTTACCTTTTGATGCTTCATTTTCCTGTGGAAAGTATAGGAGAAATAAGTAAATGCAGAGATTTTTCTTCAGGAGGTTTGTATTGAGTCACAATGGGGTATGAGAGCGGCATCCAAAACCCAGGCAAGGAATTTATCTGTTAGGGTCAAAACTATGCAATATTTAAACACTGTAATTATATTCACATACCTTGTAGGCCTGTTTTTTAAAAAAATAGTAACAGGGGGAGGGTGGGATCAAGACTATGGTTCACTTGAAGGAGCAGTTGAACAATTCCTCACTTTGCTGTGATCCTAATTAAAAAAAAAAAACTGTTCGTATGTCTCTGTGTCTCTGTTGGACATACACCAACTGTCCATGTCATAAGCAACTTCACTTCTGACATGGCTGCTTGAAACTGACCATGGTAGATCTAGGTCTACTTACAGAGAAGAGCACATATTTTGATATATTTTCGTGCTGTTCCTTAAGCTGCATATGGTGCTTATAATAGATTTCCATGCAAAGATTTTTTGATGGAAAGTAGAACTGACTGATCTCAAAGTAATGATGCCTTTTGTAATGAGATATTTGTGCAAAAAATCATTCTCTGCTCTCATTTATCTTAAAATTAATAAAATCGTTTGAAAAATGTGGAGTCAGAACTTGGAATACAAGTTTCAGCTATTAAGCCTGATATAACAAAGCTTGTAAGTGAAATGCAGCACCAGCCTTTTCATTAATTGTAATTATATGAATATATGTTCCTTCCCCCCCCCCAACTTGTGTTTAATGTGGTACAATTTTGTACACATTATATTCACGTCATTTTCTAGCTTTCATTTTCATGTGACTTTTGTATAAGTGTATCATATTAATGATTTTACGTGCTTGTAGTTCCAGTTTCTTCAGCACAAATTCAAGGCTGCTCTTGTTATTATTTTTATTCTTATAATTTACAATTTTATGGAATCATTCCAATAAAAATATTATAATAGGAGTGTGTACATTAACAGATTAACTTATTACTCCCTTCTCTCCAAATCTGAGAAACTTTAAATAAGTATTTGATGAATTTTAAGGTTTTAAATCTTGAGTTGAGTCTTGGTGGTCCACGGCGACAAAAGATTTTTAAAGGGGGTCCGCAGTAAAGAAAGGGTTAAGAACTGCTGGACTAGTACATGACCCTTCTGGGGGAAAATGTACCACTACCAGTAAAAATATGGTAGTAACCCATTCCTATTGCAATTTGCTACTCTTAATGTTTTGTCCATATGACTTTCTTTGTAACAGGGCACAATAATTCAATACCTTGGTCTCTTCTTGGTCTCTATTGTTTTCAGAAGAGCATCCCTTTCTTAGATAAGACTTTGAAATAGATTTCCTCTGTTCTCCAGAATGTGCTGAGCTGGAATGGACTTTGGCCAGCCATTTCTACCTGTTAGCACTGTTCCCCTTTTCTGAAGCATAGCCTGCCATCTCTAAGTCTCCTTCCCTGCATGCTGCATACATTTTAGATTTAGCTATTTCTTCAGTCACAGTTCTTTGTGTTTTTCTTCCAAACCTTTCAACAAAAAGCCTTCGAATCTGTAAAAGTTAAAGGACTTTGCAAGAGCATTAAAAAACCCAGGTTCAGACAGCAGAAAGACACACTTGAAATTGGAACCATCACATTCCCAACCTACTCTTGATTTACTTCATTCTCTTTAATAGATTTAATTTAATTTCCCCACTTCCCCAAATTTGGATATACTCTATTAACTCTCAGCTCCCCACCAATGCTGCTCAACGTCCTATCATGGAAGCTCAACTTACTGCATTTAGTCCCTTCAACTCTGCAGTTCTAAGATGATGGTGATGATTTAGGCTTTCAGCCTGCAAGATCTTTGTTGTTGTTTAGTTGTTAAGTCATGTCTGACTCTTCATGACCCCATGGACCAGAGCACGCCAGGCCCTCCTGTCTTCCACTGCCTCCCGGAGTTGGGTCAGATTCATGTTGGTTGCTTCGGTGACACTGTCCAACCATCTCATCCTCTGTCGTACCCTTTTCCTCTTGCCTTCACACTTTCCCAACATCAGGGTCTTTTTCATGGAGTCCTCTCTTCTCATGAGATGGCCAAAGTATTGGAGCCTCAGCTTCAGGATCTGTGCTTCCAGTGAGCACTCAGGGTTGATTTCCTTCAAAATGGATTGGTTTGTTCTCCTTGCAGTCCATGGGACTCTCAAGAGTCTCCTTTAGCACCACAATTCAAAAGCATCAATTCTTCGGCAGTCAGCCTTCTTTATGCTCCAGCTCTCACTTCCATACATCGCTATTGGAAAAACCATAGCATTGACTATGCAGACCTTTGTCGGCAAGATGATGTCTCTGCTTTTTAAGATGCTGTCTAGGATTGTCATTCCTTTCCTCCCAAGAACCAGGCATCTTTTAATTTCGTGGCTGCTGTCTCCATCTGTAGTGATCATGGAACCCAAGAAAGTAAAGTCTGTCACTGCCTCCATATCTTCCCCTTCTATTTGCCAGGAGGTGATGGGACCAGTGGCCATGATCATAGTTTTTTTTGATGTTGAGCTTCAGACCATTTTTGACGCTCTCCTCTTTCCCCCTCATTAATAGGTTCCTTAATTCCTCCTCACTTTCTGCCATCAGAGTGGTATCATCTGCATACCTGAGATTGTTAATATTTCTTCAGCCAATCTTGATTCTGGCTTGGGATTCATCCAGCCCTGCCTTTCGCATGATGTATTCTGCATATAAGTTAAATAAGCAGGGAGACAATATATACCCGTACTGCTGTACTGCTTTCCCAATTTTGAACCAATCAGTTGTTCCATATCCAGTTCTAACTGTTGCTTCCTGTCCGACATATAGATTTCTCAGGAGATGTATAAGGTGCTCAGGCACACCCATTTAAGAACTTGCCATAGTTTGCTGTGTCCACATAGTCAAAGGCTTTTCCATAGTCAATGAAGCAGAAGTAGATGTTTTTCTGGAACTCTCTGGCTTTCTCCGTAATCCAGCGCATGTTAGCAATTTGGCCTCTAGTTCCTCTGCCCCTTCGGAATCCAGCTTGTACTTCTGTGAGTTCTTGGTCCACATACTGCTGAAGCCTACCTTGTAAGATTTTGAGCATAACCTTGCTAGCATATGAAATGAGTGCAATTGTATGGTAGTTGGAGCATTCTTTCGCACTGCCCTTCTTTGGGATTGGCATGTAGACTAATCTTTTCCAATCCTCTGGCCACTGCTGAGTTTTCCAAACTTGCTGGAATATTGAATGTAGCACCTTAACAGCATCATCTTTTAAGATTTTAAATAGTTCAACTGGAATGCCAGCACCTCCACTGGCCTTGTTGTTAGCCACGCTTTCTAAGGCCCACTTTACTTCACTCTCAAGGATGTCTGCCTCAAGGTCAGCAAACACACTATCTGGGTTGTCCAGGACATCCAGATCTTTCTAGTATAATTCCTCTGTGTATTCTTGCCACCCCTCCTTGATGTTTTCTGCTTTTGTGAGGTTCCTACCGTTTTTGTCCTTTTTCATGCCCATCTTTGCACAAAATGTTCCTTTAATATCTCCAATTTTCTTGAACAGATCTCTGGTTTTTCCCTTTTTATTATTTTCCTCTATTTCTTTGCATTGTTCATTTAAGGAGGCCCTTTTGTCTCTTCTTGCTATTCTTTGGAAATCTGCATTCATTTTTCTGTAACTTCTCCTATCTCTCTTGCATTTTGTTTCCCTTCTCTTCTCTGCTATTTCTAAGGCATTGCTGGACAGCCACTTTGCTTTCTTGCATTTCCTTTTCTTTGGCATGTTTTTTGTTGCTGCCTCCTGTACAATGTTACGAAACTCCATCATTAGTTCCTCAACACCAAGGCCAAACTTTCCTGTTGTTCTTTTTATCTCTTGATCCCCTACTTGTATTCCAGTCCCCTATAATCTTTCTTTGGTGTCAGTTCTAGAAGGTGTTTTAAGTCTTCATAGAATTGGTCACTTTTAGCCTCTTCAGCATTGGTGGTTGGTGCATAAACTTGGATTACTATGATATTGAAAGGTCCGCCTTGGATTCATAGTGAAATCATTCTGTCATTTTTGAGATTGTATTCCCATATAGCTTTTCCCACTGTTTTGTTGACTATGAGGGCTACTCTATTTCTTCTCCAGGATTCTTGCCCACAATAGTAGATATGATAATAATCTGAATTGAATTCACCCATTCCTGTCCACTTTAGTTCACTGATGCCCAGGATATCAATGTTTATTCTTGCCATCTCCTGTTTGACTACATTCAGCTTCCCAAGGTTCATAGATGTTACATTCCAGGTTCCTATGCAGTATTTTTCTTTGCAGCATGAACTTTCCTTTCACTTCCAGGCACATCTGCAGCTGAGCATCCTTTCAGCTTTGACCCAACCACTTCATTAGCTCTAGAGCTACTTGTACTTGTCCTCTGCTCTTCCTTAGTAGCATGTTGGACATCTTCCGACTTGAGGGGCTCATCTTCCAGCACCATATCTTTTAGCCCTTTCTTTCTGTTCATGGGGTTCTCTTGGCAAAGGTACTGGAGTGGCATTGCCAGTTCCTGCTCCAGGTGGATCGCATTTAGTCAGAACTCTCCACTATGACCTGTCCGTCTGGGGTGTCCCTGCACGGCACAGCCCGTAGCTTCTCTGATTACTCAAGCCTCTTTGCCATGACAAGGCAGCAATTCATGAAGGGGATCCATGAAGCAAGATCTCTAGGTCTTTCTATATATGTGTGTGTGTGACAAATTGCTGACCTAAGCTTGATCAGGTTAATCTAATGAACTTCTCTATCCTTTCAGGCTATATATTGCGGTAACTTTAGATATTTCATAACATTATGTATTTTAAAAAATAATGTATCACTCTATATTTAGTACTTAACATCCTTTAATGTTAATGTAAAAGCATAATCTTTCATGAGATACCTTTTCTAAGTGCCCAAGATCAATTCTTTTAAGCATTACTCTATTAAAATTTTATACATCCATCGTAGAACACATGTGATGATAATACTACTCTCTGCCAAATAAAAAAAAATGTATGTCATACATAGTGAAGAAATATGCAATTTAATTACTGATGACATACCTGTAACTAGTATAGCACAATGAGGATGTTGCATTCTTTTTGATGAGTTGCTGTTTTCATAGAAGTTATGCAAGATGTGTATCTTTTGAACTTTGACAGAAGAACTAATAATTGTGCCCCATGGAGCCTGTCAACTGCAATGCTAAGCAAACCTCCTCATGCTGTGTAGCTCAAAGTACATTAGCCTTGTAGTCATCATGCTTTAATAATAATTTTGGGGGTAGCACTTGCATTACAAAGGTGGCTACAGTGTTTGTTTTTCTTTATGTTCTTTCTTTCTATACTTATAGAACGCTCATGTTGCAGCAAAGATTATAATAGATTCCAATGCTGTATAGAGGAAACACTTCTAAAAAATGATTATGATTTGTGTTTTTAATACTAAGAAATTGCAACCCAGAGGACAGATGCACACTTCTAATGTGCTGTTAGTTCCCCTTTTGCATTGGCTTGCAGCTTGGGTGTACTCCTGAATTAATCCCTGAGCCTGGATGTCCAGATTTTGGCAGCATCCAGGAGTGCTTTTGCATAGTTAAAACTGGTGTGTGAACTGCACCCATTCCTTGAGATGTCTGATTTGGCTACAGTAACACATGCCTTAGTTACATCTCACTTGGATTACTGCAACATGCTCTATGTTGGGCTACCTTAGCTGGTTCAAAATGCAGCAGCCAGACTACCGACTGAGACCAGTTACAGGGAGCATATAACATCCCTGCTACAACAACTGCATTGGCTACTGGTCTGTTTCTGGGACCAGTTCAAAAGTGCTGGCCATTACAGCTTGGGTCCAGGCTACGTGAAGGACCGCATCGCCCCATATGAGCCTTCTCAGTGTTCAAGATCGTCAAAGGAGGTGCTCCTCTCGGTTCCATTGCCAGCGCACGCCCTGTTGATGGGGACACAAGAGAGGGCCTTCTCTGGGGCAGCTCCCAGGTTATGGAATGCTCTCCCTCGGGAGATCAGGCTGGCCGTCTTCATTTTCTCCTTCCACCAACAGCTGAAGACCCATCTTTTCAGGCAGGCTTTTAACAATCCTGCTTAAGTCCCTAATGCTTTTTAAAGTTAAGATAATTTTAATATTTACTCATTTTTAATTCTTCAATCATATTTTAATTAGTGTACAGTTTAATTTTTTTTTAAATATTTAACTTATTATGCTTTTAATTTTGCTCTTTTAATATTGTGAGCCACCTTGGGTCCCATTATTGGAAGAAAGGCAGCCTATAAATAAAAAGCACAACCCTCCAACATTCAAAATAGGGGCAAGCTGCAAAAGATGCTGTCACTCTGTCTAGGCTTAGGACATCAGGAATCCGATGTGAATTGTCTGAACAATTACATTCACAACAGCATATATAATTTTATATAAATTTGAACTGACTTACATAAGAAACAAGGCAGTTGACTTCTAGTGTAGGCAAGTGCTTTTGTTTGATCTTGTGTCTTCAATACACTCCTACACTAGAAACTGATTAGTCAGAGAATGTATATCTGAATATTTGTAAATAACAGCTCCATAACAAAGTGAATGCCTTCTATTAGACTGAGCATAACAAAAGTTTCCTGGTGGATCATCCATTCCAGGTATACAGAACCCAACATAGGAACAATTTAACTTTTTGTGGGGAAGGAGTTCTGTATACCATTATAATGGGCTCACATATTTATTTGACTTATGAAAGGGGATGACTGAAACATCCCCTTTACAGGTATTCAAGAGACAGAAAACAGTTGCAGACCAAACATTCAACATTTTTATTCCTATTTTTATCCTATTTTATTATATCAATTGTGCTTGACGACTTCTTGCTGCTCTGCATCCTGGTCACTTATCCTTTTGTCTATATTAAAAGAGCTTGAAATATTTGGTGGAGATCTCCAATATTGGTACTAGAAACTGTCAGTTACTGGGAAGCTTACTTTTCAAGGATGTGCTGATCACTTGATAGCTAACAGAAATTGGTTACATAAACAAGTTCCAGTGGATCTCTGTGGGCCTAAACAGAGACATTACACACATTAATAATACAAATTTCTGTAATAGCTTACAGGCACAAAATAGTTGTCCTTGAAAGACTCTGATCTCAGTCCAGTACACAACTCTTAGCATTCCTGTCACAGCCGGGTCTATCTGGCATACAGTTTATTATTCTTATACTAGTTGTGATTTACTATGTTAAGCAACAAAATGTCAATCAATGAGTTTTCGCAGCCTTTTATGTATTGAGATTTGTATGAAACAGACTTCTAAGTAGTCTTTAATACCATCTGCCATCCTAGACTCTGACATATTTCTGATAAATTTGGCACATACCTGCTTTACAGAGTGTTTCTCTCCCCCCCCCCAGTTTTCTTTCTTTTTTTAGCCCCAGTGCTGAGGTGTAGATAGGTTTTGGGGGCAAAAGAGATTGACAGCAGAGATGTGACCTCTCCCAACCCATACGTAGTTGGACAATATGGACTGAATTTCCATGTGTTTATGTGTGAGTAAATATTTAGCAGCAAACATAAATTTCTGAATGCATATGTATTTGAAAAGGTTTCAGCAGAATTGCAAACGACACATCAGTTTTAAATCAAAGCCAGTTCCAATACATTTGACTGTACACAATGACAATACATTTAACTGTACAGCAATACATTGGACTCTGTCAGAAGCTGCTACTGTTTTTGCAATTAAGAGGTGCAAAACCTTTGACAAAATGAGATCAGGGTACACTACACCTCTTACCCTGGAGTTCTCTACTTGTGTTCCATATTATCCCAGCTCTCTGGCTTACTGAGAAGCTACACTATGGAACTTGAAGCACACAGTAGACATGGTATAATATTCACATTGCCCGAACAGAACGTAGAATTCATGTGCAGCAGATTTATGAGGTGATCACAATATCCCTCATCCCTTACCATTGCATTACAGAAGTATCTGAGCTATTATATAAGAAAATGTTTATTAAACGTAAGAGTCTAGAATGAAGTCACCAGAATATGAACCACAAAGGCATTAGCTTCACATTCTGTATGAGTTCAGTGTGACGTGGACACAGCCCTTTAGGGCAGAGTCTAAACAATCAAAGTCCAAATCAATCACTTGTAGCAATTCAGTGAATAATTTTATCCCACTTGCCATTGAGGAAATTGAGAAGATTCTTAGAATTACAAAAGGCCACAACCTATAAACTAGCCCTTTGGCCAGTCTGGTAGGTAAAAACCCTGGTGTAGCTATATAGGTCATACAGCTCTTGCCATGTGGTTCAGGATTATGCATATACTGTACAAGAGTTAGGTGATATCTTTAAGGTAAAGGTAAAGGTTCCCCTTGACAATTTTTGTCCAGTCGTGTTCGACTCAAGGGGACGGTGCTCATCCCCATTTCCAAGACATAGAGCCAGCGTTTGTCCGAAGACAATCTTCCATGGGTACATGACCAGTGCAACTTAGACACGGAAGGTCCCTATTTATCTACTCGCATTTGCATGCTTTCGAACCGCTAGGTTGGCGGGAGCTGCGACAAGCGACGGGCACTCTGTCACGTGGATTCGATCTTAGAGCTGAAGATCTACAGACCTTACAGCACAGAGGCTTCTGCGGTTAAACCCACAGCTCCACCATCTCCCTAAGCGCCACCACGTCCCTACCACGTCCCTATCACATGATACCTTTACTGAACCACTAAAAATCAGATAAATTGCAAGCTTTTGTGGGTAAAATAATTTCATGGGTAAAACATATTCACCTCATACAAACAGGCTCAACATGGACATGTGCCATGAAGGGGGGGGTGCACAGGATTTTACCCACAAACGTTTAGGCTGATTGCCTTATCTTGGATGTATATATTTACCTTTCTATACCAGAAAAAAAAACTAATTCAGGCTGCAATCCTGTACATCCGGAAATAACACCCACTGAACTCAGTGGGATTTATTTCTGAATAGGCACATACATGATTTTCTTACCAGCCTTTATAAGAATGATGTACAGAGCTGGCAGATCTCTGAGGACCACTGTTAATTGGTCTCAACCTTCCTCTTCTAGTTCCTTCCCAGCTTCATCTACAGTATTCCTATTTCATAAATAAAACCAGATTCCAAATAAATTACAAAAAGCCGCTGAGCGCAGTATAACTAGGTCAGGATCTGATGTTTTCCAGCCAGTTGGCATAATTACATCGCCGAGCTGAACAGCAGAGGTATTACATTATTCATTTCTAAAGCTTCTTTGTGTCAAATTTATCAAGCCCCAGCCCTAGAATTTGTTTATAACGAGGCATAAGGCCGTGGATTTATAGAGGGATAACAAAATGCCTTGAATCAGGCGCAACGTGCAAATAGGCTTTCCCTTGATTGGATCTCATCAGTCAAGCACAACGTTAAAATAACGCAATGTGCCCTGCACGCTGTACTAAAGCCCTGCCATCACCATACTTTCTTTTTCGCTTCGAATACGGGACCCGAATTTGACTCAAAATACTGTATAGTAGTAACTCCGCCGGATTTTCTTGCGCTAGTTCGCATTCCAAATCCTATCCCGTTGCTCCGCCCACACAGCCGGTAGCCCCGCCTTTCTCCTCAGCTGGCGGCCCCGCCCTCTGCTCCCATCCTGTTCGGTGAGGTCGACGGCTCGCCCGAGCTGCCACGTTTCTTTGCTGACGTTGCCCGGCCGGCTGAATTAGTCAGCCAATCCGTTAGCTGAATATCAAAGTTGAGTCAACCGGGAAACAGGACATAAAGCGTCCGGAGTGCGCACGCGTTAAGCCTGCGGCGGTCGTTGCCGGGAAACAGAGTTTTCTTTTGAACTCAGGTCCGCGCTGGTCTAAAGGCGATTTCCGCGTTTGGGAACTCAGTTTCCCAGCATTCCTTTCCTGGGTTTCCACCACCTACCCACCACCATGTAAGTTCCAGCCCTCCGCCAGAGGTTTTTCTGTTTCCTGGTTCGGGGGCTGGCCGCCATTTTGGGTTCTTGGTACCAGAACGGAGGCTAACGCCGCCAGCGCTGCCGGTACCTGTGAGGGAGGAAGTTGAGCCCGGTGGAAAGGGAGTGGCTGTCATTGCCGGTGCTGTTCCCTCCTACTGCTTATTTGGATAGAAAGCCGCCCACCCCCCACCCAGGAGCTGCCGTCGGTGGTCTGACCGCCGCCTGCTCCGCGGAGCGAGCTCGTTCTCTACAGGCCGCGGGGCCCTCACTGACATGTCCAGCATGAATCCCGAATAGTGAGTAGAGTGGCGGGGAAAGGCGACGCAGCGCACCGCGTGTGTAGGTGGGCGGAGGAGAAGGAGCGGACTGGGGACTCGGGGTGTGTGTGTGTGGGGGGGGGGAGCGCAAGGACCTGAGCCCGCGGGGTGGCGGTTCGGGGGTTGGCGTGGAGTAGGAAGAGTTGAAGCAAAAAAGGGATAACGGTGTCTCGGCTGAAGGGGCCGGGCCGAAGGATTGCCTTGTAGAGAAGAAAGCAGGAACTGGGGAGAGGCCCTGAGGGAAAGTGGCGCCGAGAGGTAGGCTTAGGCTGCAGACCTTGGGCGCTGAGTGGATGTTAATTGGGACCTGGGAGGTAAAAGGAGCAGGCAAGGCGGCTGCTGGGGAAGAGTTGGCACCTGAAAGATCCCGAGGTCTCTCCTAGGACAGTTTCAGAGGCCGTTAGGCGGAGGGGGCTGGTGGGGCTGGGAACATTTGAACAACAGGGTCTACCCAGGGTAAGGTTGGTTGCGGAGATGCAGCGCTTAGAAATGGGCTCGGACCCGCAAGGGAGTGAATAAAGTGCTACAGGTGGAGTTTTCGGTGTTTGGAGAAAGTCTATGCTAAGAATTGGTTTCTTTCAAAAGCTAGGACTTTGCCGGAGCCTGATTTTGTAGGAGTTCTTTCTAAAATTATACATGTAAGTTATTGACAATGCAGATGTTTTCTAGTACTTATATATGAAAAATGAAGGGAAGATTTAAGGGAAGGGTTATTTTGTGTGTTTTTCAAGGAGCTCAGTGCGATTTATATTATTCTCTAAAATGTTGCCCTTAGACATCACTCAACTTCAATTATAGCTTCATTTTCATCTTAACTTTTTGAATTTACTTCTCTTTCTCTCTGTAATTTTAGCTTGTGCTTCCATTCTTTGCAATTCCCGTAGGTTCTGATGTATGACTTTGTGTTAACAACTCATCTGCTCTCTTTACACTCAATAGCACTATTTCTTCCATTTTTGCAGCATATGTGTTCTCTCTACCACAGGTCAGTACACCATCTCTTGATTACCTACAAACAGGTGTTTCTGTAGCTGCACAGAGATCTGTTCATTCATTTCTGCTCTCATCCCCTTTCCCTTCTTGGTGTGTTACTGGTGTCCTTCTCTTTCTAACCTTATTGCTGCCTTATGGCTACCTGTTTTGTTTTTGTTTTTCATTAAGTTTGGTAGCATCAATATACAGGATTTTTGCTGTTTGAGTTATGCAAGTTATGCGTACTGTTGAGGAAATCTGAGATATTTAGCTCTCTTTTTGGAAAAAAAACTGGGAAATACAAGGATCAGTATAGAAAAAGTAACGCAGATTGCTAGAAATACAGAAATTGAAAGAATAACCAAAAATGTGGAAAAGTGCAAAGGACGGGTCCTTGGAGTTCTTACAGAGGACCACGGTTGATCCATAGGCATTATATTGTTCAGGCTTGCCTTGCAAGGCAGATCACTCTTATCTCCACAGCATAGATGGAGGGCACAAGAGTGGTCTCCTAATGAATTTATCTTGTTGCCCCTACAGTTTAGAAGAAGTTTCTTTTATTAGCTTTTTATTCTGCACTGCTCAAGTCATTTTGGAATGTTTTCATTCTTCAGAATATACTAAGAAACACAACAAAGAAATAGAAATGGAGGAAACCTCTAGTGTTGTCCTGTGGGAGTTTGGGTTACAAATAGCAGTTGTCACAGCTGGAGAGTGAGAAGATTTTATGACACGTCATGAAAAGTTAATGACATTTTGTCCCTTAACACTGAGAAGTTGTTGAATATATAGGAGCCTTCCCCCCCCTCCCCCCAAAGTTTGTCTGTTCCTTCAGGACTGCCAACATGGAATACACAAACCTGTTTCTCAAATAATCTTTTTATGTATCAAAATTGCGTAGAATTTTTTTTATTTCTCCAGATTTTCAGCTGTAAGGGGTAAAGTGTAGCCTGGTCTCATTCTGACAGTTGATGTCATTCTCATTTTCTAACCAATTGCTGTTGACTACTTAACATGGATGTCCACCCTTCATTTAGCTGAGGGTCATGTGTTTGCCACATGATTCTTACAAAATGCTTTCTGGGCTTATGTTGATTTTGCAATGTTGCTGCATTGCAGTGATACACTTCTCAAAAGTGAAAACTGAAACTGTAAGGGCAACTGCCAAAAACCAGGAATGTTGATCTTCAGTGGTTTAAAAAGTTTTTTAATTGATTCCTCACTTCTTCCCCTTTGCACACTTCGAGTTCCTTATGAATACAATGTTGTTCTTATTTTGTTCTTCGTTTGAAACATAAACAGCAGTAAAGTTAAAAGCTTACCTTGTGTGGGGTTGCCCCTAGGATCATAGGAGTATATATTTGTGTTTCTAGTACCCTAAGTAAAAACATTTAAAGAAATTGTTTGTATTCAGGGTCTAACATAATATGTTTTGATTAAAACGGTCACCCGTTTTGATAAACAGGAAAATAAAATTATGGTAATTTTGTGGCTGTTTCTAAATGAAATATTGTGCAGCATCAGAATGGAGTTTTGAGAAGGCTTTCCTCTTAGGGCACTATACAGTGATAGATGTAGTAGCAGATAAATCTACATTTGGTTTTTTTGCTAGAAGTTAATAGGAACCAACCCCTTCATAGATTGCTGCCTTGTCATGACAAAGGGGCTTGAGTAATTCAGAGAAGCTATGGGCTATGCCGTACAGGGACACCTAAGATGGACAAGTCATAATGGAGAGTTCTGACTAAACGCAATTCACTTGGAGCAGGAACTCGCAAGCCACTCCAGTACCTTTGCCAAGAAAACTCCATGGACAGAAACAGAAGGCTACAAGATACAGTATGACGCTGGAAGATGAGCCCCTCAGGTCGGAAGGCGTCCAACATGCTACTGATGAAGAGCGGAGGACAAGTACAAGTAGCTCCAGAGCTAATGAAGTGGTTGGGCCAAAGCTGAAAAGATGCTCAGCTGCAGACATGCCTGGAAGTGAAAGGAAAGTCCGAAGCTGCAAAGAAAAATACTGCATAGGAACCTGGAATGTAAGATCTATGAACATTGGTCAGCTGGCTGTGGTTAAACAGAAGATGGCAAGAATAAACATTGACATCCTGGGTGTCAGTGAACTAAAGTGGACAGGAATGAGCTAATTCAGTTCAGATGATTATGATGTCTACTATTATGGGCAAGAATCCTGTAGAAGAAATGGAGTAGCGCTCATAGTCAATAAAAGAGTGGGAAAAGCTGTACTACCGATGCTGAAGAGGCTGAAATTGACCATTTCTACGAAGACTTACAACACCTTCTAGAACTGACACCCAAGAATGATGTTCTTCTCATTCTAGAGGATTGGAATGCTAAAGTAGGGAGTCAAGAGATAAAAGGAACAACAGGGAAGTTTGGCCTTGGAGTTCAGAACGAAGCAGGGCAAAGGCTAATAAAGTTTTGTCAAGAGAACAAGCTGGTCATCACAAACACTCTTTTCCAACAACACACATTCTACACATGGAAATCACCAGATGGGCAATACCAAAATCAGATTAATTATATTCTCTGCAGCCAAAGATACAGAAACTCTATACAGTCAGCAAAAACAAGTCCTGGAGCTCATTGTGCCTCTGATCATCAGCTTCTTATAGCAAAACTCAAGCTTAAACTTGAATCCCAAAGAAAAGGAAATGCATGAAAGCAAAGTGGCTGTCCAACGAGGCCTTACAAATAGCAGAGAAGACAAGGGAAACAAAATACAAGGCAGATAGGGAGACTTGCAGAAAATTGAATGCTGACTTCCAAAGAATAGCAAGGAGAGACAAGAGGGCCTTCTTAAATGAACAGTGCAAAGATATAGAGGAAAATAATAGAAAGGAAAAACCCAGAGATCTGTTCAAGAAAATTAGAGATATTAAAGGAACCTTTTGTGCAAAGGGGGTCTTAAGTGAACAGTGCAAAGATGTAGAGGAAAATAATAGAAAGGGAAAAACATCTGTTTAAGAAAATTGGAGCTATTAAAGGAACATTTTGTGCAAAGATGGATACGATAAAGGACAAAAATGGTAGGAACCTTACAGAAGCAGAAGACATCAAGAAGAGGTGGTATGAATACACAGAGGAATTATACCAGAAAGATCTGGATGTCCTGGGCAACCCAGATAGTGTGGTTGCTGACCTTGAGGCAGACATCCTGGAGAGTGAAGTCAAATAGGCCTTAGAAAGCATGGCTAACAACAAGGCCAGTGGAGGTGCTGGCATTCCAGTGGAACTATTTAAAATCTTAAAAGATGATGATAAGCTGCTACACTCAATATGCCAGCAAGTTTGGAAAACTCAGCAGTGGCCAGAGGATTGGAAAAGATCTGTGTACATCCCAATCCCAAAGAAGGGCAGTGCCAAAGAATGCTCCAACTACCATACAGTTGCACTCATTTCACACGCTAGCAAGGCTATGCTCAAATTCCTACAAGGTAGGCTTCAGAGTATATGGACCGAGAACTCCTGGAAGTATATGCTGGATTTCGAGGGGGCAGAGGAACTAAAGACCAAATTGCTAACATGCGCTGGATTATGGAAAAAGCCAGAGAGTTCAAGAAAAACATTTACTTCTGCTTCATTGACTTTGCAAAAGCCTTTGACTGTGCGGACCACAAAAACTATGGCAAGTTCTTAAAAATATGGGAGTGCCTGACCACCTAATCTATCTCCTGAGAAATCTATATGTGGCACAGGAAGCTAGAACTGGATATGGAACAACTGTGATTGGTTCAAAATTGGGAAAGGAGTAGGACAAGGCTGTATATTGTCTCCTTACTTATTTAACTTATATGCAGAATACATCATGCGAAAGGCTGGACTGGCGGAATCCCAACCCAGAATTAAGATTGCCGGAAGAGATATCAACTACCTCAGATCTACAGATGATACCACTCTAATGGCAGAAAGTGAGGAGGAATTAAAGAACCTTGTAATGAGGGCGAAAGAGGAGAGTGCCAAAAATGGTCTGAAGCTCAGCATCAAAAAAACTAAGATCATGGCCACTGGCTCCATCACCTCCTGGCACATAGAAGGGAAAGATATGGAGGCAGAGACAGACTCATAATAATGAGCTTAAAGACCACCAGTAGTGAATAATTAGTTGGACTGTGTTACTTGGCCTGAGGTGTACATGTTTGTATTTTTAGTAGGGGACTTCTAGTGGGTGGGGAGTGTTTGGGGAATGTTATGTGTGTGCATGTGTCTGGTCTCTGGGTGTCTGTGAATTTCGTTGTATGGTATACTGTGTATATACTTACAATGACAATAAATTATATTATTATATTATTATTATTATTATTATTATTATTTTACCTTCTTGGGCTCCATGATCACTGCAGATGGTGACAGCAGCCACAAAATTAAAAGACGCCTGCTTCTTGGGAGGAAAGTGAGAAACCTAGACAGCATCTTAAAAAGCAGAGGCATTACCTGGCTGCCAAAAGTCTGCATAGTCAATGCTATGGTTTTTCCAGTAGCAATGTATGGAAGTGAGAACTGGACCATAAAGAAAGCTGACTGCCGAAGAATTAATGCTTTTGAATTGTGGTGCTGGAGGAGGCTCTTGAGAGTCCCCTGGACTGGAAGGAGATCAAACCTATTCATTCTGAAGGAAACCCTGAGTGCTCAGTGGAAGGACAGATCCTGAAGCTGAGGCTCGAATACTTTAGCCATCTCATGAGAAGAGAAGACTCCCTGGAAAAAAAAAACTGATGTTGGAAAGTGTAAAGGCAAGAGGAGAAGGGGATGACAGAGGATGAGATGGATGGTCAGTGCGCTGGTCCATGAGGTCACAAAGAGCTGGACACAACTAAACAACAACAAATAATAATAGGAACCAGAATGTTCCTTCTAAAATTGTGAGAATTCAGTGAAGCAACTGTTACATTAAACCACTTTTGGAACTTATGTGAACTTGGGAGAGATAATAAGGTTCAGTTAGAGATTAGCTCTAGTGTGAGGAATTAATTTGAATAATGGGCTTCAGGAGGAGAGTAGTGTGGAGACAGTGTTTGTACACATGTAGATCTACATCTTATGATCTTTGATCATTATTACCCACCTCAGCAAAAAGCTTAATAGAGTGTTTTATCTGTTCTGGGCATTCTTGGATTACTTTTTGGATCTATTCCAGCTGGTTTTCTGGCCTGCTTCTAGGATCAAAACAGCCTTACATTTTGCAGGACCGCTTTGTATCTTCTAATATCACAAAGTAGTATTCTTGTTGGAGTATGACAACTGTGCCCCCTCTTCAAAGAGATCCAGAAAGTGATACTGAAAGACTGTTGTTGTACACCCTACTCAGGACTGTTTGTTTTTTGTTGGTTTTTTTTTTAACTGCCTTAGGCTTCCATCTTGAGAGGGACGTGGTGGCGCTGTGGGCTAAACCGCAGAAGCCTGTGCTGCAGGGTCAGAAGACCAAGCAGTCATAAGATCAAATCCACGCGACGGAGTGAGCGCCCGTTGCTTGTCCCAGCTCCCGCCAACCTAACGGTTCGAAAGCATGCAAATGCGAGTAGATAAATAGGTACCATCTCGGTGGGAAGGTAAACAGCGTTCCGTATCTAAATCACACTGGCCATGTGACCACGGAAAGATTGTCTTCGGACAAAAACGCTGGCTCTATGGCTTGAAGAGCGGGATGAGCGCCGCCCCCTAGAGTCGGACACGACTGGACAAAAATTGTCAAGGGGAACCTTTACCTTTACCTTTACCTAGGCTTCCATCTTGCTTCTTGTGGTACTTAAGATATGCATTAAAGAGCTTTGTGCTGAAGTATCTTTACCTATCCTGGGGAGATCACCAAACCCCTATAGTGATGTTTGGACATGGTTTTGGGATAATAGCTATTCTGTCTGTTGACAGAAGCAGAGGTGGTATGTTCAATTCTTTATTAGCTTCAGCAGTTACCAGTTGCAGCCATAGACTCGTTGAATCTAGATGGGCGGGGTAAAAGCTGGAAATAAATTTCTGGATAAGGTAGACTATACCTTTTGTTATACATGCCCTACTTGTCTGTAGATTAGACTACTATAATACGCTTTACACAGGGCTACCTTTAAGGATGTTTTGGAAGCTTTGCTGAAGTTGAATTTATCTGACTGCTTGTAAAAACCAAGTATTTTGTGCATACATCACATATTCTTTTCTAAGTACACTAGCTGATGTTTTATTTTCAGACTCGCAGTCAAGTGGTCCAGGCTACCTTTAATAGCCTAGTTGGTTTGGGATGTGATATTTTGAATGGCCATGCACATACAGTGATGCCTCGCTTAGCGATTGCCTCATTTAACGATGTATTCGCTTAGCGATGAGGTTTTTGGAGCGATTTTGCGCTCTGTTTAGCGATGTTCCCTGTGGGGAAATTTCGCATAGCGATGTTCGGGACCTTGCCTCACTTAGCGATGACAGTTTAGGTCTTCCTGTTTCGCTTAGCGATGTCTGTTTTTGCTATTTTAAGTGTGTCTTAAAATGTTCAAAAACTGTTTTAAATGCTTGGGATCGTTAGTGCACCTTGTAAAACCTTTGCAAACTTAATTTGGCTTTGTTCTGAGTCTTCGTTAATTTTTGGTGAATTCCCCCCCCCATTGGAATGCATTGAACTGTAGGTTTGACAGCAATGTTTTTTGGGGAACCAATTAACATAGTTAAGCAAGGTACCACTGTATATTCAACTCATCCAGACCTTAAGAGTGGGTCTCCTAGCAAGTTCAGTTAGCAGTGCCTTTTCTTTCTTAAGGATGTGCTTGGGTCCTTTCCAGTCTGTTTTAAATAGGCTGTACAAATATTTTTTTAATTTTAGTCTAGTTGTAGTTAAAAATGCAGGGCTGGATTTTTTTTTTTTTACTGTTTCCTTTATTAAGTGTTAAATTGTTCAGTAGGTGGTGGGATTGGGTTGGGTGTCTTGCATTGCTGTTCTTCAGAATATTACAAATTATATTTAAATTGTTCTGATATTGATTGTAAACTGCTGTGGGAGGATTTTTGCTTTAAAGTGGCTTTAAAATTCTGAAATAAAATATGAATCTATCATCTCTATGTTGGAGGTGCAAAAAAGAAAAAGGGATATGTTTACACATGTGGTAATGTGATATAAGGAGGAAAGAATGGATGCAAGCCTTGAAAAAATTAGGAAATAACTGGATTAAATATTCAGATATTCCCATTGACTGCTTTGTTGAATATGATTAATGATAATAAATTGAAGAGAGAGAAAAGGGATTTAATTATTATAATGGTTACAGCAACAAGGTTATTTGTAAAGAATTAGAAAAGTGATAACCAAATTAATATTGAGGAATGATACAGAGAAATTTGGGATATGGCGAGTAATGGAAAACTAACTTGTGAAATGAATTTAAGAGGTTTATCAAAAAGCAATGATTTTTTTAAAAAAATGGAATTTATTTTATAGAATCATGAAGTTGGAAGGGGCATATAAAGCCATTGATTCCAACCCCCTGCTCAGTGCAGGAATATAAAGCAAAGGATATCTGACAGGTGGTTGTCTAAATTTCTCTTGAATGGCTCCAGTGTTGGAGCACTCGCCACCTCTCAAGGTAATTGGTTCCATTGCTACACTGTTCTAACAGGAAGTTTTTCCTGATATTCAACCGAAATCTGGCTTTGTGTAACCTGAGCCTATTGTTGTGTGTCCTGCACTCAGGGATGATTGAGAACAGATCCATTTCTGACCCTCCTCTGTGTGGCAGCCTTTCAGATATTCGAAATGTACTATCATATCTCCCCTCAGTCTTCTTTTCTCAATGCTAAACATGCCATCCTCTTTTAGTCTTTCCTCACAGAGCTTGGTTTTCAGCCCCCTGATCATCCTTATTGCCCTTCTTGTTCCAATTGTTGTTCCAATTTGGAACTTGTTCCAATTTGTTGGCATCCTTCTTGAAGTGTGGTGTCCAGAACTGGACGCGGTACTCAAGTTGAGGCCTAACCAGTGCCGAATAGAGGGGAACTTGTACCTCACAGGATTTGGAGACTATATTTCTGTTAATGCCACCTAAAATAGCATTTGCTTTTTTTTGTAGCCACATCAAATTGTTGTCTCATCTTCAGCTTGTGATCTGTGACGATTCCAAGATCCTTTTTGCTCCTAGTATTGCTGTCCCATGTATCCCCTATCTTGTAATTTGTGTTTTGGTTTCTTTTTCATAGGTGCAGTACTTTGCATTTATTGCTGTTGAATTTCATTCTGTTTTCAGCCCAGTGCGCAAGCCTGTCTAGATCATTTTGAATTTTGTTTCTGTCTTCCAGGGTGTTAGCTATTCCACCCAATTTTGTGTCATCTGCAGATTTGATTAGCATTCCCTGTATCTCCTGATCCAGCTCATTAATTAAAAATATTGAATAGCACTGGGCTATGGAATACTGTATGTATTTCAGAAAGGGAAGGGGTATACACTGGGAGAAGAATCAGTGTGTGTCTGCAAAGAAATGGGATGGAATGAAATGTAGGGATATCAAAAGGAAAACCTAGCCCTGATGGTGAAGGTGGCACAGGTGGAGTAATATGTTTAAGAGAAATATATTTCAATCTTAGCAGGATTAATGTAATGCAATGTAGAAGTGTTTTTGGTTTATGGTTTTAATATAATAATTTAAAAAAATACAATACTGAAATAAATAAATCGTGACCAGAAAAAAATGAATGCATACCGCACTCATGATTCAGTATTTTTTCAAAACTAATTATCTGGGAGACATTTAAGCAGTTTAATGTGCTAGTTATTAAAGGAGCATAAATGTTCTTAATTATGCTCAGATCATTCCCCAGACTAAGCTATAATTTACATCTATGGCACTGTTTCACCGGTTTGTGATGGGATGTTACAGTGGTGCTCGTATGCTGATTATAAAACATTTAGAAACTCATTTGTTTTTCACTGATGGTCAAGTAAAAGCCAAGTCCTGGATCTTTCAGTAAATAAATTATTGGATGCAATTAATTATTCCTTTCTGTATACGTTACTGATTATGGACAGTGGCTAGGTGTTACCTTGAAATAACTCGAGTGGGAGCATTATACAAAGTGCAATATTAAGCATGGGCCACAATCCTGTCAGTTATGCTCATCACTTCTTGCAGGTTAAGAAGCTGGCATAGGTGTTTATTATTATACACATGTCATGTTAACTGGTATGAGATAGTAAATGCCTATGCTGATTTATTAATTTATGATAGTTTGCTGCTGAAATTTATGCTGATGGAATTATGGCAGTATAAATATGTAATATGATTCTGGCCATAGTTTTTAATACTATTCTTTAAATTACTTGTAGCAGTAATAGTTGTAGGTGCTTACACTGAAAGTTCTTCAGTCTATTGCAGTGCCTGAATATTCACTGGCACTGAGCCATATATGTTGTCCAAAACTCCTTGTAGTATGGATAATAAGTTTAATAATAAGAATGGTCTGGTTTCATTGAATATACATTTTGATGCCAGCCATCGAGGATAAGAGGAGAGGTCTAGCAGCATACAAAGCCTGTCTTAGTGACTACAACTTCAGCTTGTTCATAGCAAAGTCCAACAGGGTGCCAGGAGATGTTCCAACAATTATTGGCTTCAGCTCTGCTCTCAGATACAGATGGCAGTGGGCACAGGTAACATCAGGGGAATGTATGACTGTATCAAGCAGCCTTTAGGTCCAATACAGAAGAAATCTGCTCCCTTGAAGTCTGCTTACAGGCATGTTCATCCAGGACTGAGCACAGCAGATGGAACGCTGGGTGCAGCAGTACTCTGAGCTATATTCCAGAGAGAATGCAGTAACTGAAGAGGCATTAAATAACATTGAGTGCCTGCCTGTCTTGGAAGAGTTGGACAGTGAACCAACTTTAGCAGAAATAAAAGTGGCCTTGGATTCCCTCACCTTCAGCAAGGCATCTGGAAAAACATTCCTGCTGAAGTGCTGTAAAGAGATCATCACCACCGAGCTGTATGAAATCTTTTGTCTTTGCTGGTGGGCAGGTGGAGTACCACAGGACATGAAAGATGCAAGCATCATCACATTGTATAAGAACAAAGGAGACGGGACAACTGCAATAACTACCGTGGCAACTCTCTTCTCACCGTTGAAGCTGCTTGCCCATGTTGTGCTAAAGAGGCTCCAGGTGCTTGCAGGCAGAGTCTATCCAGAATCACAGTGTGGATTTCAAGCTAATAGATCCACCACTGACATGGTATTCTCCCTCAGACAGTTGCAGGAGAAATGTAGGGAACAACAACAGCCACTCTTTGTGGCCTTCATAGATCCCACAAAGGCATTTGATTTGGTTAGCAGGGACAGCCTTTTTAAAATCCTTCCCAAGATTGGATGCCCACCTCGACTCCTTAACATCATCAGGTCCTTTCATGAGGATCAGGTCCTTTCATGATCCCTTTGACATCCAAAGCAGCGTGAAACAGGGCTCTGTCCTCGCGCCGAGCCTGTTTGGGATCTTTTTTGCTGTGTGCTGAAGTAGGCCTTTGGAACTGCAACAGAAGGGGTCTATTTCCAGACTAGATCAGATGGAAAGCACTTTAATCTCTCTAGATTGAGAGCGAAGACCAAAGTCCAGCTGAAATTCATGCAGGACTTCATCTTTGCCAGTGATGCAGCTATTGTTGCTCACTCTGCTGAAGACCTCCAACAACTCACGAATCACTTCAGCAAGGCCTGCCAAGGCTTTGGACTAACAGTCAGCCTGAAGAAAACATAAGTCATGGGCCAGGGCGTGGACTCGCCTCCCTCTATTCCCATCTCTACACAAGAATTGGAGGTTGTTCATGAATTTGTGTACCTTGGCTCAATGATCTTTATTTATTTATTTATTTATTGGACTTATATACCGCCCCATAGCGCTACAAACACTCTCCGGGCGGTTTACAATTTTAATTATACAGGCTACACATTGCCCCCCCAGCAAGCTGGGTACTCATTTTACCGACCTCGGAAGGATGGAAGGCTGAGTTAACCTTGAGCCGGCTACCTGGGATTTGAACCCCAGGTCGTGAGCACAGTTTTTTTTTTTAGCTGCAGTACAGCGTTTTAACCACTGTGCCACGAGGCTCTTCTTTGACACTGTCTCTAGATGTTGAGCTGGATAAACTCGTTGGCAAAGCAGCTACCACGTTCTCTAGACTCACAGAGTATGGGTTAATAAGAAGCTGACGGCATATACCAAGATCCAGGTCTATAGAGTCTGTGTCCTGAGCACACTCCTGTACTGCAGTGAGTCCTGGACCTTTTGTGCACGGCAGGAGAGGAAGCTGAACACGTTCCATGTGAGTTGTCTCCTATGCATTTTTGGTATCACCTGGCAGGACAAAGTTCCAAATAGAATAGTTCTCAAACGAGCTGGAATTCTTAGCATGTATACATTACTGAAACAGTGACATCTATGTTGGCTTGGGCATGTTGTGAGAATGGCTGATGGTCGGATTCCAAAAGATCTCCTGCATGGAGAATTAGTGCAGGGAAATCGCCCCAAAGGGAGACCACAGCTGCAATACAAGGATATCTGGAAGCGGGATCTGAAGACCTTAGGAATGGACCTCAACAGATGGGAAACCTTGGATCTGAGTGTTCAGCCTGGAGGCAGACGATGCATCATGGCCTCTCCCAATTTGAAGAGACACTTGTTCAGCAGGCCAAGACAAAGAGGTAGTCCCGAAAGCAGCAAAATCAGGGAGCTGCACAGGGGACAGATTGTATTTGTCTTTAGTGTGGAAGGGAGTGTCAGTCTCGAATTGGTCTTTTTAGCCACCCTAAATGCTGTTCCAATTCCTCGATACAGAGCCACGTTACCATAGTCTCTCAAGACTGAAGGATGCCTAACTACCATTTTTATCAAATGATTTGAACAAAGTTGTTGTAAAGTTATTTTGTCAAGCAAATGTTATTTACTTAACAAGACAGAAAGCAACAAACTCACTTGAAACTACAGCTAATCATATTCTCCTTCACTCCAGTCCTATGTATGTTTCTGTTGCTTTTTCTGTAAGCCATGGTACATAGAATTGAAGCCTTTCTGAGGAATAAGTTTAAGCCTGTTAACTTGTTCATGAAAGTGTAGGTAATCTCTGTTGAGGCTTTTCGTAGGCTTCTTGATGAAAATACCAGGTTTTGAATGTATGTATAAATTCATCATGTACTTGAAGTCTTGACATCCAAGGACCAACCATTAAACAATGTGTTATGATTGTTTTCAGTGATTAAGGCTAGCTCTGTGATTAGCCTGAATGAGGAGATTTCATCAGGTGTTAGGACACATGGGGTTGATGAATTCACCATTCCCCACCTCACCTAGGCAGCTCTTCTGCATGGGATTTTGTCAGTGTCTGACAATGTCAGTCTGTTGTGCATGCTGCTTTCTGCATGCCTTTAAAACAATTACCACAACATCTTCAAAGGTTGGGTCTACAATATAGAGAACTTTCTATGTTAGTTTAATTCCTAGCTGTACTGCCATCACCAGCAGCCTCTTTTTTTCCTATCCTTTTACACTGGGAGCTACTTGGATAGATGGGCACTGCCACCCACCCCATCCTTCTACTCTTTTGGAGGAGGGTGTTATTGATGTCAGCACTATTACTGCACCCTCCTTTTGAGTCTAGGGAGGAGGGATGAAGTTTCAGTTTCAATCCTTCCTCCTCAACCAATGAGGTATTTGCTGCCACAGCACTTGTCAGGATAGGGTAATGCTTTGCTTCCTGCCAGAGATGGCAATAGAGGGTGGGCTGCATATGCTAATTTGTAACTTAATCTAATTACAGCTATCCTAGTAGTTAGTGGCAAATAATTGAGATACAGTGGACCCTCGACTTACAGAGGGCTCAACTTACAGACTTTTCGAGTTAGACTTCTCTGGCTGCAAAATTTAGGTTCGACTTACAGAGAGAGAATCGACCTACAGACCAGAAAAAACCAAAATGGAACAAAAACAGCCGGTTACGGATTAATCGGTTTTCAATGCATTGTAGGTCAATGGAGCCTCGACCTACAGACTTTTCAACCTGTAGCCACCGTTCCAATACAAATTAATTCTGTAAGTAGAGGGTCCACTGTACTGAGGTTAACTAAAATGACTCAGGGTGCAGCATTAAGTGCTAGATCACTTACTGTTGTAAGAAAAGTTTTTTTTATACCAACTGAAGTTTTTAGTCTTCTCCAGGGAAATCCTTTTGTGTACCACATTGCCATAGACCAATCTGGATGTTGCCAGAACAAAGATAGCAGTGACAAGCTGTTCATTGGGGGCAGCAGCTGAATAGTCTAATCTGGAGGTAGTGCTACATACCACACATGCTGTCTGGGCAACAAGAGAATACCAGATGTACAGATTTTATCCTTTGAGGAGACTGCAGCCCTGTCCGGAACAAATTGTCTTTGAGGTCAGATACCTTCAGAAATTAAGTACTACTACCACCAGTAGTTTTATTTTGTCTGGCTGAGTTTCAGGGTTTTTATATTAATGTAGTCTGTTACTAGTCTTTGATGTGAATTCAGTGCATTTGCAACCTTATTAGAATGCTGAAAACACCCAACTCCAAATCACTGAATGACCTTGCTCAAGTCTTAGGAGATGAAATGGTGTTGTATGTAAGATGGTGCCACAAGATTCATGAAGGGAGCAATAGTACATTCAATATCATGTAGAATCAGTTGTATAAGTAGAAATGAAACTACTGGACTGGTCTGTTATCACCAATTCTTATCTTGGGCAGCTGCATCAGGTGTACTCTTCTATGAAAACCATATCCTTACAGGTTCCAATAGCTTTTATTCAATATGTAAGAATAATTTGTACAGGCCTTGCCCTATTTTGACAGGGTGGAGCTTCTCTGATTGCGATAGAAATAGAGCAAAACTATATGTCTGTTATGGATTGTAATTATTATGCCTGCCATAATAGATAATTTAAACTATGTTTTTCTCTTTGCAGTGACTATTTATTTAAACTCCTTCTGATTGGAGACTCTGGTGTTGGGAAATCGTGCCTTCTGCTTAGGTTTGCAGTAAGTTTGCATGCATTTTCACCATTTTGTTAATGATTAACCATCTTCAAAATTTAGTTTGAATTTCCTGATGTATTTATTTGCTAGTGATTCATAACCAAAGGGGAGGGGGAATCCACATAGTATCATAAGAGAAAGAGTGTACATCTATCTGGATGTGCAAGAAGAAATGATGCAGCACTGAATTCTGCTTGTAAAATTTTATGGAGCAAATTCAGTGGAGCTGGTACTTTTTACTTAATAAGCTTTCTTTTACCAAAGGCCGAAACGGTGACAACTGAAATATGTTGGCAGATTTTAAAAAATAAAAAGAAACATGTTGGCAGATACTGGGTGTGTTCAGTAGCTTTTTTATTCTGAGCAGCATACTCAAAATGTGTGGTTTTTTAAAACTGAGAATGGCTATGGGAGGGTGAATAATCTGCTAACTTTCATGTGAAACACATTGCTGGTATCAGAATGTCCTCATTTTTAACATATAGGAAATATACACTGATGTAGCTTCAGTTGTTACCTACAAAGTACTTGCTTTGCTTGGACTAGCTCTCCTTTCTTTGTGTTAATGCTGTAGGTCAGTGGTTCTTAACCTTTGTTACTTGGATGCATTTGAACTGCAACTCCCAGAAACCCCAGTCAGCACAGCTGGTGGTGAAGGCTTCTGGGAGTAGCAGTCCAAAACTCCTGAGTAACTCAAGGTTAAGAACCAGTGCTGTAGGTTGCAAGATTTCTGATAATTTTTTCTCTTCCTAGGATGATACATACACAGAAAGCTACATCAGCACAATTGGTGTGGATTTTAAAATCAGAACTATAGAGTTAGATGGAAAAACAATCAAGCTTCAGATAGTAAGTATTAACTGCCTGAGTTTGAGTGATAATCGTAGTGCGATATGCCTGCTAACTGTTAGATACAAGAACTGAACAAATGGCCCATGACTATATCTATGCTTACTGGATTCCTCTTCGGCATGTTTGTTTTCAGTGCATTTTTAATTAAAACACCATAATCCATTGTGTTATAGGGGACTGTTGAAAGACTCTGGCTAAACATTTGTACAGTGGTGTCCCACATGACGACGACCCCGCATGACGACGAAATCGCTTGACAATGACTTTTTGTGATCGCTATAGCGATCGCAAAACGGTGGTTCCTATGGGGTTTTTTCGCTTAACGATGATTAGGTCCCTGCTTTGGGAACCGTTTTTTCGCGGGACAACGATTTTCCCAGCTGATCGTCGGCTCCGCAAAATGGCTTCCCCCGCTGTTTTCCAACCCTTGTTTCGGAAGACAGGCATTAAAAACAGATGATTGGCACTCACAAAATGGCCGCCCTGCGGAGGATCTTCGCTGGATGAGCAGGTATTTTCCCCATTGGAACGCATTAACCAGTTTTCAGTGCATTCCAATGGGGATTTTTTTTTTCACATGACGACGATTTCACTGTACAGCGATTTTGAAGAACGGATTATCATTGTCATGCAGGGCACCACTGTATATAATTCAGGAGCTGGCTTTCAAATTAAAAATGTGTATGCTTTTTACCATTGTAGTTGATGAAGTGATAAAATAAGCTGCTTTTGTCTAATGCGGTTATGGAGTTGAAGGAATCCCTGCTAAAATACCTATAGTGGACACTAATAGCATTTTTCCCCATAGGGAAGTGTTTACATTTCAACTGACTTGTCTGTTTGCTATTTCCGTTCATGTAAATTATGTTCTTTGTTAAAACACAGTAATCTTTCTAAATAAAACACTTGGAAAACTACCAGCCTGGGAAATTTGATACACATTAATATGCAGAAATAATTGTATAATGGTACAATTAACAGTTCATGTTAATACTGACTGTGGTTAAAAACCAAGTGTGATCTTGACCAGTGGTTAACCTTTGTTACTCTGATGCTTTTGAACTGCAACTCCCAGAAACCCCAGTCAGGACAGCTGGTGGTGAAGGCTTCTGGGAGTTGCAGTCCAAAACTCCTGAGTAACCCAAGGTTAAGAACCAGTGATCCTCACCTGTATTACAGAGGAGCAAATTAAGAGAAAACATAGTAGGATATAGGATTTACATCCTTAGATATGTTCTTTGAACCCCTCAGGTTTAGTTTGGTTCTGATTATGTACAGATATGGGCATGAACTGCTGTTCTGCAGTTGGGCAGTTTGGGCACACAGCTTATTCCATGGGTGCTCTGGCTTCCCTGCCTCCTCTGGCTGATGCCTACCCAGAGGCAACACATTTAATGCGTTTCTATGGGCTTAAAAACTTGCCTTTAAGGGAAAATCCTCCATAGCGCCGCCATTTTCGCTGCCTCTTAAGCGAGGCAAAACAGCGGGTGGCCATTTTGTTTTTCCGGCGGCCATTTTGAACCCGCCGATCAGCTGGCCGAAAATGGGTGCTTTCCGATGATCGCTTCCCCGTGATCATCACAAAGCGAATTTTCCCCATAGGGACCATTGCTAAGCGATCACTTTTGCGATGGCAAAAAGTCCATTGCTAAGTGATTTCGTCGCTCAACGGAGCGATCGCTAAGTGAGGCACCACTGTATGTGAAAAAAGTTTTAGGCAAGCCTTATACTAAGGTTTGAATTGCTTATTAAATTTATGAATCTCATCTGAAGCCCATTAGTCAATCTGTGCTTCATCTTCAGCATATATTTTGTATATAGCACAACTGGCTATGGCAATCCTTGACAGGAGCTGAAGTTCTCATAGGCCTTGTTGCGGTAAACATATGGCTGTTTTCCTGCTGAGCCCAAGATTCATAGAGGCAAAGCCAGACTTCACGGAGAGTCTCTGTGTGATAGTGACTATGTCTTGTATTTTTGATATGTGGAACATTTGCCAACTGTTATTAATATGGGATTGCATCTAGAGTTTACCCTACATAAACAGAAAGCCTTCTCCTATTACTGGCTAGTGTAACAACTGGCTGATTCATCCAGTAGATCCTCGTGCCACTTCACATGTTATTTTGGAGGTTTCTCAACCTTCCAGAGTTGTTCAGAGACACATGGGGCTCTAGAAATGAATTAGGATAAATGAAAATTGCATCTGCCCCCTGCTGTAGCCTGTAAGGCCATTCGGTACACAGTTTCACACCATGCAATTCATGACTCACAGAATTTAGGAAACTTCCCAAAACTTGAGTATTAGATTATTTGCAGTGAAGTTGAAGGCTGACCTGAACATTCTTAGTTGAGAATATTCGGTTCCAAGATGGGAGGCTGGTGTACCCAGCCTTTGTTGGGGGAGATGCTTTGCTTGGAGAGATGCTTTTGACAGTAGCATGATTTTTTTTAAAGGCAACAACAAAGGTCCTCTCCCTGGCTGCTCCCTGGTTAACAATCACCCTTTAACAAAGGACCTCGTATTGCTGTGGCACTCCACTTTATTTTTTTGCAACTGACTTCAATAGACTGTAGATTTTCCGTTATAGTTAAGGGCATTTCTCAGAACTACTAAGTCATTTATTCCTTGTGGCTTGTTATTTTATAGTGGTCCATAAAGTATTATTTGAATAATTACAAAACTTTTTAATCTATCTGGAGTTAATAGAATGGAATGAACTACATCTCTGAATGGATTCAGTCTCTTAAGTTATTTTCTAAGTTGCTTTCTGTTTTTGTAGTGGGACACAGCAGGGCAAGAGAGATTTCGAACAATCACTTCTAGTTACTACAGAGGAGCTCATGGCATCATAGTTGTGTATGATGTTACAGATCAGGTAAGTTCTGAGTGTTTTGGTACTTTATTTAAAAACTGAATTCCATTTTGTGGGCCAGTCATACAGAAATGTAACTTTGTACGTTTGTATGAGGAAAAGAGGCTTCAGTGCAGTATAACACACACCAGCTTCTTGTTCAAATTCCCCTGGCAGCTTTCCAGTGCTCAGTTGCAAGATGATTGGTCTGGCAGTGATGGTTTAGGAATGCTTGTTGGCTCCTTCCTCCCAGCACTTACAATTGTTTGCACATGTTTTTTTCTCCATTTGTAAAAGCCTTAGAGCCAGACAGTTTTACTTGATTCTAGTCAGCCCTCCTGAAAAACCGTGGAAGAAAAAGTGGGGAAGTGTGTGGCCTTCCAGACACTGCTGAATTGCCACCTGCTCTTCTCTTGCCAATGGCTTTCCTAGCCAGGATCTGACTTGAGATGCGGTTCAGCATTTCACCATGGGCTACATGCTCTCCATCCCTAGTCATTCTGGTTAAAAAACAAAAACAAAACAAAACCAAGGATGTGTTTGACAAACATTAAACAGACCTGTAGAAACTTATCAAGATTTCCTGAAGACCCCCTTAAAAAGGGAATGCAGTATTGGACTTCACTAAAGGCAAGGCTTGACACATTCTTCTTTTACCTTCTAGGAGTCATTCAACAACGTAAAACAGTGGCTGCAAGAAATAGATCGTTACGCCAGTGAAAATGTCAACAAGTTGTTGGTAGGGAACAAATGTGATCTGACCACAAAGAAAGTAGTAGACTATACAACAGCAAAGGTATGTCAGCTTAGCCAACTTAACTGATTTAAAAGGCAAAAATATATTGCAGTGCCTTGGATGTAGGATACTAAAGGGCTAAGTGGGATGTTGTAGCAGTTGTCAACTAAATATTAAACAAAACTGATCAAAAGGATTATGTTCATTACACATGTATAATGGTTAAACAGTTTCATTCTTATCTAAGGTTTGAGTAACACTTAACAGTGATATTTTTTTTCTGTACAGGAGTTTGCAGATTCCCTTGGGATTCCATTTTTGGAAACCAGTGCAAAGAACGCAACAAATGTAGAACAGTCTTTCATGACCATGGCTGCTGAGATAAAAAAACGAATGGGTCCTGGAGCTACAGCAGGTGGTGCAGAGAAATCTAATGTTAAAATTCAGAGCACTCCAGTCAAGCAATCTAGTGGAGGTTGCTGCTAAAACTCTTCTCCCCATTTGTTTCTCAACAAAGAGTTTGAAATCTGAACCCAACTGAAAAAAAAATTGCCTGAATTGTACTGTATGTAGCTGCACTACAACAGATTCTTATCGTCTCCACAAAGGTCAGAGATTGTACATGTTCAATACTGACTTTTTTATTGCTTCCCCCAGTTCAATAAAGCTAACTTCATTTTCAGAAATGTGTTAAACCTTTTCGTGTGCTGGTTTATAAATGCGTGTAATCCTTGTTTTTTTCTAAATACCAGATAAGTTTCCTGTGGTTGGTTAAACTTGGATTTTTTTTCCTGATCATATTGGCATGTTTAGATGTCAGGTTTAGTCTTCTGAAGATGAAGTTTAGCCATTTTTGTATTCAACAGCACAACCGTGTCTGTCACTTTTCCATGCATAAAGTTTGGTAATATGTTCTATGTAAGATCTAATTTGCTAGTTCTTGTAGAGTTATAAACAAAAGATTACTCTCTGGCCAGGATCCAAAGAATTGTGCTAACTTGTTCCATGCACTCAAGGTTGGTTTGGATACTTCTTGAAGAGCATCTCCCCTGGCTAACCTCTTTGGAAACTGAGGGGCATTTTCAAAGGGAGTGGGGGGTTGCAATTCAGAACAGTTGCAAGCCTATCGTAGCTCTTTGGATCCCAAATGCTGATTCCCCCCCTTCATACTCTACATATAATTTGTGGCTGCAGAATATTGTAATTTGTTGCACAATATGTAACAAACTGAAGAAATGTTTAATAAATATTGTACTTATTGGAAGTAATATCAAACTGTATGGTGATAAGTATTGTCTTAATTCTTATGGGGAAAGGCTTGCATTGTGCCCTGATGAACCTTTTTTATGTGCAGCAATGGCACTTTTGAACCTTTTCCTAGACCAGACCCTTCCAGCTGAGCAAATAACTAGCAAGGATGGCCTGAATGACTGCGATCCCATGGTGTTTCTGGCATGTATGCTATACTTGGAACACAATTTATAGAATCATAATCACTCTGAAATGTACAATATTTTCCCCTTCTATGTGTGTCTGGATCCGTTTCTAAATGACTTCATTTAGAAATAATGTGTCTCTTGCTCTGTCATAGAAGAGGAAAAGCAGTATTTTCCTAACATATGAATGACTTCAAACTAACAAGGTGATGTTATCTCTGATGGTATGTTATGTCTTTTCTAAATAATGTTACTTCCATTCTCTCACAATCAAATACTGTTGACTTTAATAAACTTAGTGCAATTTATTGGTTGGCTTGGTTATGCGCACAAGGCACAAGGAACTTAAGGTGGTGGGAATTGGTGATAACTGGCCAGAAAACCAATGTAATTTTGTGTAGGAGAAGACTTGTAGATAAAAAAAAATGTAAGTCTGAAAGGAAATGGAGGCTCTGGCCTAATGCTACAGTGACCACATGTAGAACTTTTGTACAGAAAAACTAATCCATTAGTGCCTGATATCTGGGTTTTAAAGTTACCAACTTGATTGAAGAATCTCTTTACAAATGATACTGTTTTAAAGCTGCAGCAAAGGCTTTTTTTAACACCCAGATATGACTGCAAAATGCATCATTTGAGTATTTTGAGAGGCAAGTGTGTTAGCAAATCACTAAAATGAAAACCCCATCCCTGTCAGGGGATAAACTTTAGTGATTTGCATTCACAGCTGGAATACATAGTACTTTAAAGCTTTCGTACTGTTGTCAGAAAATTGAAATTATTGAAACTTTGAAATTGCTCTCTTGACCTTCACAATAAAGTGTACTTCCTAATGATATATGCTTAGTGGATCAATTAATAACCTGCTTGTAAAAAGTTGTAGTGTAAAACTGCTAAAACACTATGTTAAATTTTAAAATAAAAAGTCCAAACATTAGTCATTTGGGCCATGCCCTTTCTGCTTTCTCCTGGCCTATGATGTCACTGTCTGCTTTAGCTATGCCCTCTTGGAAGTAGATGTCCAATCTGAAAATCATCCCTAGATTCTGCTACTTCCTATTATACTTCTAATATGACACATTCTAGCATAGTAGTCAAATACACACACTGTAATAACCACTTGCTTAGATGCTCGAAGAGGCTAAAAAATTAAACTTGTTACTAAAATGTGATACCCTTGGGCATGACTCACAGGTGAGCAACTTCAGTTTTTACTGAGACAGTAGCTGAAATCCTGTTAGCACAAATGTACACAACACAAGGCAGATAATGTCATTATCCAGCAACAGATATTGTAAATTAAGAACTTCCTTCCCCTTCAGGTTCTGCAACTCCCTTTTGCCCCCATGGGAAGCTGTGTGGAGTTTTTAATATTGGAATATTGCTGCTGCCAGCCCCAATTCAATGTGATGTTATCCTGATGTTAAAGTTTCCCCTTTCCATCATGTTTGCAAAAGCAAAAGGGATCCCTAGGGTAGTTTGGAATCTAAAGAGGATAGGAAGTTTTTAATGTAATTAAAATCATCTGTTGCAGGCTGATAGTCATCTGTTTTGACCAGCATAAATTTAGGCCAACAGGATTTCAGTCAATGACAACTAGCAATCAGAGCTGAGTGCAAAACAATGGAATAAGTAGAGCCTGTCATAAAATGGTAGCGTAGAGAGAGTTGCTATATGTTAATTTGTACACTGGGCTGGCCTACCAGTCATGTCCAAATATTCATGTGATAGATTTGAGATTGTAACAATTCTGAAAGTGGCTAGCAATATACACAAGTCTCATGGGTGAGAGACAAGACTAAGATGAGATTTAATACCTGGCACCAGAACTATGACAACACTGGTTGATAAATAATGAGTTTGCAATTCTTGGAAATCACCTGTGTACTGAGCTTACAAGTAACTGAAAGCACATGACTTGAAGTACACTATGGCAGTAAGCAAACAAGAGGGCTATTAACATGACTGAATAATTCCCTAGCTTCTCTTATAATTTTGGTTAAACAGCCAAGTTGGATGGTTCATTTACCTGGCCAAGTTGCTGGGAGGAAAAAAGATCAAATCTTCGAGAATGTTAGAATCCACTGGGACTTGGCATTATAGCCAAGTGAACATATAGCAATCCATATGTTTTTCCTTTCAGACAGGGTGTGGCCTACTTCCACCACACTCAAGGACCTTGAAAATCTGCCCCTTCCAAAGCCCATTTTATATGTATGTCTGAAAGGAAAAACATATGGATTGCTATATGTTCACTCTCTATATATATATAGAGAGAGAGGTCTGAAATCCATGGCCTCCAGGAATGCAATTGACTATTTTACACCGTTCCCCATGAAATGTTTTATTATCTCTATAGGCTTAAATATGTTGACCCATGATTTAGAGAATTTATAGGAGGTCCCTGAAATGGCCAATCCCAACACCAAAAAGAGGGAGGAAGAACAGACCTGGGCAGTGGCATGTCATCTGCAGGCCTCTTATAAGAAAAATATGTAGCTTACTTGTAGCTTCTCTTTATCTAGCTCCTTATTTGAAACATCCAGTTACTCAAACCTTTTGGGTGTATTTAAAGTGTTTTAGATATTTTAAGAAACCTTAAGCCACAGTGTAACTTTCAGGAATGAATCTTGGGAGCCCACCATCCCCCAGATTCTCTCCCTCCAGTGCAACCATGAGGAGTATTTGCTTTCATTTTTTACTGATTTGTTATATCTAAAATAGTATAATTTATGGTTCTTTTTTTACCAGTCCATGGTGAAACAAGTCAGTTTCATGCTGATTTATAACCTTGTCTTTTCTAGACATGCCATGGTTTAAAACACACCTTCACTCTGTTGGTTAGAAGAAACTATTTTGTTATGTGGACCAGTTGTTTCTCCGCTTTTCATCATTGCTACAGTGAAGCAAAATAACGGCACTGGAGCTCAAGGTTCGGCCAGATTTAAAGAACTGCCTCAGATTAGTCAATATAAACATAAGACAAATTACCTTTCCCCAAGAAGTTCTCAAAGCTTTAGAGGATAGCCTTTAAACAGGACTTTCTAAATAAATTTTATAGACTCTTTTCAGTAGTTTGCGGAAGAGAAACGTCACCCTGCTGCTACTTTAAGTAGTAGTAGGGTACCTCCTTTTCCTCTGGCTTCGCACCTTCAAAATTTATTCAATTATAGTCAGTCATGCTGGTTAAGGACAATGCTAGTCCAGGACATATGGACAGCCTTAGGCTCAGGAAAGCTGGGTTACATGGTCCAAAGCTGTTCAAGGAGCATTAAGGCAACATAAAAATGTTCAGGTGTACTCAAGTCCCCTCACTGGGAGAAAGGCAGCCTATAAATGATATCAAATAAATAAATATTCCAAATGCATGTTCTAAGAATCTGCTAACTCATGCAACAATTAAAATACTTTTATTCAAAATGCAGTCTTCAATAGAAATGTTAATACTTTACACGATTCTTTTAAAATGGAACCAAAGTACGAAAAGGGGGAAAACACTGAAGAATCACAAGCTGTCTACTTGATGAAATATAAAGTAAGTCGTATTAAACCAACAAATACCCAGCTATTAGAGACAACTGATTGTTAAGCCATCCATTGCTCCAACATCAGCAAAGGTTGTATTCTCACTGCTTTCCATCAAGCGTCAGAGAGGAAGCCAGTTGCTGAACTTGCAAATCATGTTTTGTGACATTTCAACAAATCACATTTTTGAAGGGAAAGTTCTTCAGAGCCATTCTCTCCTCTGAAAACCATTTCTTTATTCTACATCAATTTTCTTACTCAAGAAGTTACTTTGTTCAGTTAAAGATGAGTTGCAGAAGTCCACATCAACTATGGGTATTACCTGGATTAAAATAATAATAAAACACTGCATTTGTATCCTGTCTTTCTTACTTTATTATGTAACTCAAAACAGTATATATAAGGTTGCCAGGCAATTTTCCATCCAAAAACCCAGCAAAGCCATTTAGCCTTAGGAAACTACTGATTTTGTTTGAATATCAGGAAAAACTTCTTAGCTGTTAGAGCAGTACAACAATGGAATCAATTACCTCGAGAGGTGGTGAATGTTCCAATATTGGAGGCATTCAAGAGAATTTTAGACAACCACCTGGCAGATACCCTTTGATTTGTATATCTGCACTAAGCAGGGGGTTGAACTCGATGGCCTTATAGGCCCCTTCCAACTTCATCATTCTATGATTCTATAAAAGGTCAAGTTGCTTTCAATAAAGGGGTGAGCAACAGGCAGATCAGGATCTACTAGTAGTGATTTGCAGTAGTTCTGCAGGAGTTTCAGTCACCGCATTCTTTCACAAGAGCAAAATCTCCACCCAGCCTGCATTATTAGTCTTCTGAAATGAAGAAAGTTGGGGTGAGGCAGGTGAAGATCCTTGTTCCAAGTTGCATTGCTCAGAAGCACACAGTTCCTCAGTTCTTCTAGGGGCATATCTGCTCTTTGTATGGATTCCTCCTCTTCACTACCCCGCAAATGGACTACTGGAGTCTCAACACTCCTAATTAACTTGAAACAAAAAGCATTATACAACATGTACCCACACCAGCACTCTTTCCCTCTGATTTACTCACTTGGAAGATTTTGCAGGGGCAGCTACTTGTTGAGCATCATGGTTCTTCATCAAAGTAGCACCAAGAGCATCCATAGCAGCAACAATGGACTCATGCAGACGTCCAGCATCGTTTTCAAGCTCATTGGACTGTTTTGCAATCAAACCAAGAGTGCTCTGTAAAACTGAAGCAAATGTTATTGTGAAAAATGGGATTACAACAAGTCAAGCAGCAGGATTCTGACAGGTTTGAAAGTCTTCTGGAGAACACGCCTTTCTAAAGCTAAGCTGCAAGAAACAAATATTACAGGAGTAACCAGGTCTGGCCTGACTAGACAAGTGGCTAACTCCCTCAAGTAATCTTATGTGGGAGTAGGGTTGGATTGCTGTATATGCCTGGAACGGAAAAAACTGTTCCAGAATGAAGGCCGCTTTCTTTAAACAAGTGGATGTGACAGTGATTACCAAAAAGCACTACTTAAAATCTGACTTCCCGAACACGGAGGCAGATCTGTACTCATTCATGCAATAGTTAGCCTTGGACAAGCACTCTGCCTCCTATCTTAAACCTTTGGGCATGCAAATAGCCAAACTGTGTTGTTTGTTGTTGTTTAGTTGTTAAGTCGTGTCTGACTCTTTGTGACCCTATGGACAAAAGCACACCAGGCCCTCCTGTCTTTGAAAGGTTATTTTTTATGACAATTAAAGCAGAACCCTTCAGAGACTAGAAAATATCAGGACAGGGCTGTATAGTCCTCAAAATAATACAAATGCAGGAACAAGTGACAGCTTTATCGGACCATTAAGAAAATAAAAAATAAAGCAAGCTTTTGATGATAACTCATCTTTCTCAGGCTGTACAGCAATATCTTGTGGGTAGCTCCAAAATTATATGTCCATATTAGAGGCTAGATACAGCTACAGTGAGCTCAAAGATGGCATGTGATTCACAAATGGGAAAACTTCCACTTTAGGTGCTGCATAAGTTGTCCAGGCACCAGTAATATTCAGCACACCTTAGTGGCTAGAGCAAGGAAGGGTGATGGCTTGCCTGCAGTCACACCAGGAACTCTTCCCCCATCTCTGAATTTGCTAAGGTCACAAGCAACCTCCCCAAAGGGCGATTCTGCTTAAAAATAAGGCACATCTTCCGTACAGTATGCGCCTTGTTTTTGCCAAGAACGGTTTGCAACTACTGCTGAGATAAGATGGAGCCCTTGATGGCTTCAGGGAGGGCAATGTGGATGCTGGCCATCTCTGTGTTGGCAGCTAAGACTGGAAGACTCAGGTTCCATCTCCCACTTGGCCATGATGCCTGTTGTGCCACCTTGGCAGGCAGTCACTCTCTTGCAACATAATTCATCTCTCAGCTATTTTCTAAGAATAAAATTGAGGGAGCAGAGAGAGAAAAATCTAGAGGTCTTCAGAGGAAAGGTGGGAATTAAATATCATCAATTAATTAACTAACTACTCCCGGTCTGCAGCAGGTGACCTGCGAATGAATGTACAGTGATGCCTTGCAAGATGAAAATAATTAGTTCCGCGAATCGTTTTGTATTGCAAAAATTTCATCTTGCGAAGTGCGGTTTCCCATAGGAATGCATTGAAATTTAACTTAAACAATGCAAAAAAAAAATCATCTTGTGAAGCAGGGCCATAGAAAAATTTGTCTTGCGAGTCACCAAAAAAATCGCAAACCGCTTTTGTCTTGCGAGTTTTTCGTTGTGCGAGGCATTTGTCTTGCGGGGCATCACTGTACTACAAACTATAGAGGACAAGACCTCTCACATTCTTTCCCTGTTCAAAATTGTTAAAATTTAAAGTCAGCCTTTAAAATGAGAAGCTGAATTTGGAAAACTAAGAGGTATATAAAACACACCCAATTCATATCCTTTGGCCTTTTTTGAGGGGGGGAGGGCTTTCAAGCAGAAAAAAATGGCACCACCAGGCATGTTTTCGTTAAAGTTCAATTCTGACTGGTTTCAGTGACAGCATTAAATACATGCTCAAAGCTAGAATTTTACATGCACTGATACAGAGTAAGTCCTACTAAATTCAACAGACTTATTTCTGAGTAGTCATGGAGAGATTCAACCTATAGCTCTCCCCTGTGTAAATCAGTACTATTACTGCTGTGTTTTCAATAGCAAGGAAGCTAGAAGCCCCAAATTTCACAAAAATACTCACAGGTCTCTTAAATATCTTAACATTTACATGTAGCTTCCAGAGGTTGGAAAAAGTTCTTTGGAATACAATTCCCAGAAGCTCCCAAACAGCATGGCCACAAAGGCAAGGAATTCTGGGAGGTGTTGTCCCCCCCCCCCCCAAAAAAGACACTTGCAAGCTCTGCTTCCGTCCAACATCACATTTTGCTAGTAGTTCCAGCACACAGTAGTCCCTCTTACCTGGTGAATCTGATGCCATGTGTTTGAGGAGCCTGTCACCATCTTGTAATACACATTCAGTCAATGCCTGATGACCAGCTAAATCCTTTTTAAACTCCTGTAACAAAGGGTATTTGATGTGGTTTCTTAGCATGCACAATTATAGCACAGTTCTTGGGGCAAGGGATCGTGGCAGTCGCGATTCAACAGGGCCCCATTCCTGATTTAAAGGATCAGGAATTCTTAGATTTGGTTCCAATCATGCAATCTAATGAACTGCGCAAATGATGAACCCCTCAGCCAGATCCTGTATGGAGTAATGAAGGTTCATTTTCACAATCAAGTTTGCTGATATTGTTTCACATACAGAGTAACAGCATTCCCGTATTTGCTCTGGTTTTGAGAGAACTTGCTTTTCTCAGGCAATCCATGCAGAGAAAATACTCTTGTGTTTGAGAAGACCAGCTTTGTCTGCCAGAGAAAGAAGATGCAGAATGGTTTAAAGCCCCCCAGTTTCTACATCAAGTGCACGCCGCACTATCTTGAGAAGATAAACACGTCTGAATCTACACATTCCAGACAGATCTTAGGAAAGTATTGTGTTGGATTGCAACTCCCAGAATCCCCCAGCCAGCACTGACACTGGCCATCCTGGCTGGGGAATTCCGGGAATCTGCAAGTTAACAAGGCTGATCTGGGATAGTCTCTGTAATGTACCCACTGATGTGCATGAGGTGAACTGGCAAGATGAATTCACCTGAGACAACAGGCAGGACAGGTACTGGCTGGGGGACGGAGCTTTTACCATTTCTCAGAACTATCTGTTCAGCACTTCTGTACACTTGAGCTACATTCCTCCAGTATAACACAATGCAGCCATGTAAGAACATGGAAAGGATCACACAGGATGCCTAAGCAGGCAGGGCAGAGGTGGGCACAACACAGCACACAGCCAGCTATTCCCTCCCACAAAAGCTCAAGGATAAGAAGTGGCAAAAAGTACCCAGCTTGTTGCCTCTAACATTATCGAAAAAGGATGTCGATGCTGTTTTAACTGAGAAGCTATTCAACCTGCAACTCAAATGTGTAAAGGAAGAGGAAACAGAGATAATTACCAAGTAATTTTGCAATGATGTCTTAACACTTTCAATATCTGGCTTGGGAGGAATCCAGTTGCCCGTAACTTCTGCTATTTTGTGCAGCCGATGAATGAGCTCTTCTAACTGTCCACAAAATATCTACTTGGACAAATCAGAACAAAAGCATCCATCAGCTCCATAAGAAAAGACAACATTTATTTTATTTACTCATTATTACATTTTGATCCTGTCTTTCCATTGAGAAATATAAAAAGTGGTTAAGGCAGCTAACAAAACTTCATTTAAAAGTTTGGTTTTATTTTGAATAATATTAAAATCATCACCATCACAAAAACAATTGAAAAGGAGAAATTGAAAATATGCCTCTTCACAGTCTACCTAAAAGCAGCAAGAGAGAGAGGTGACTGCAACTCTTAAGGATTTGATGTACTTAATTACAATTTTTAAAAAATTTTTAAATGCAAGGTGGGGAATACATTTAGCAAGATCAGAATTCTTGTGTGACTCTTGAGAATGACATAAAAATCTGCATAAAATAAAATACACTTGCCCTTCACAAGATATGTAGTGAAATAACCATTGTTTGAGGTGAGCATCGTCATATTCCAATTGACACAGCTGGATGATGAACAGCCTATAATTGCTACTGTCTGTTTTCTTTTTTTCAGTTCAAAGAAACACCAAAGCAAAGCACATTCCCTGCAGCTGTTGTAATATTTGAACTGGAATGTGAGTTTCTGTGTGTCAACTCAAGACTGAGGAACCCCACGCATGTCAAATTATAGTGGGTGGATATCTTACCTATATTCTCTTATATTCTGTACAGCTCAACCCAAGCGTAACATCTGAGATCAGCCCTTCGAAAGTCACAAAGATTGCCATCCCTTACCCATTTATTTACCTGGGAATAAAACCTACCGAAGTGGAAACATCAGTGGGTCCAAAATGCAGCAGCCAGATTGTTCACTGGGGCCGGTTATAGGGAACATATAACAACCCTGTTACTGCAGCTGCCCTGCCTGCTGATCTGTTTCCAGGCAGAATTCAAAGTGATGGTAACCTATAAAGTCCTAAATGGCTCGAGTCTAAGCTATCTCATGAACTGCATCTCCCTTTATGAGCCTGCTTGACTGCTAAGATCATGGGAGGCCTTCCTCTCCATTCCACCACCTTCAAAAGAGAATTTGGTCGGGGATACGGGAGTCTTCTCTGTCGCTGCTCCCAGACACTGGAACTCCCTCCCACTGGAGGCCAGGCTGGCCCCATCTTTACTGCCCTTCCACAAGCAGGCAAAGACCTTTCTCTTCAGGCAAGCTTTCCCTGAGTGAATGGCTGCTAAGGGGTATTTTTTAAATGGATTTTTTTATCTTACTTTAATTTTGGTGTTGCGTATGTTTTTTGGTGTTGTATTCATTACTCCTTTTACTATTTGTCACATACAGCACTGATGGTACCTGTCTGTCATGGGTTTGGAGGGAAAGTTCCATCCTATGGGGAGTGGAAGGCGGGACATCAGGGGGGAGGAGCTGTACTGTATATATATGTGGAGCTTGTGTGGAGAAGAAGAGTTGGAGTCTGTGTGTCAGACTGGGTACAACTGTTTGTCAGTTAGTACATACCTGATAGGTTCAGGTTTCTATTTAGGTAGCCAGAACTGATAGGTTCAGGGTCTGTGCGTTACCTTATGTGGGAACCAAGCTGTTGTATGTGTGTGATTGGGACTATGCCACGTTACATTATCCTATTTACCTGATTCTTTTATTTACCCTGTTTGTTATTTCAATAAACCTTGTTCTTTTGTTTATTAAATCCATTCCTGGTCTGTGTGACTCCTTACAGGGAATGGTTGGTGGCAGCATAACTATAGGGTGGGATACTCCAGTAGGTCTGGGGTTGCCACATTGATTGGTGTCCAGCGTGTGGGATACGACTGGTCCAGTTGTCCAGCAAAGCCTTGGCAAGTGTGCCCAGAGCAAGGGGGGTCTAGTCAGGGAAGATCTGAGGGCGTGTAGGTAATCTTCTAGGCTTACCTCACGGGGAGGTAGGCTAGTGGAAGAACGTGCAAACTCAGATTGGGGGGACTAGATTAGGGAGCTCTGAGGCAACCTGTTTTGGCGGGAAAGGGCTGAGGCAAAGCTGCGTGAAGTAACAGTGATCTAGCCTGTCTGCTGAGAGGCCTAGCAGAGGGGGTGAATTCTGTCTGGCAACAGTTGCAAGTTGGTGCTGGAGGGACAGCAGCAGTCTATAGAAGGCTGTTTCTGAGGCAAAAGGAAAAAAGTCGTCGTTTTATTTTGAGGCGTGACTTTTGAAGGCAGCCTGTTCTGGGGGGATTATGCCCTTGACTAGAAGCCAAATGGCAGAAATGGGGGAAGTGAGAGAACCACAGGGAGACCAAGGTTCTGAGGAGGAATTTGGCTCAGTGCAGGATGAGAGCACGGGAGAACTGACCTCAGAACTCAGAAAAATGCTCCTAGCCCAACAGCATGAATTTAGGATGAAACAATTAGTAATGGAAAAAGAAGAAAGATTAGAGAGAGAAAGAATGGCGTTTGAAAGGGAAGAGAAACAGAGACAGTTGGAGATAGAAAAAATGGCGTTTGAGCTGAAGAAGATGGAAATAATGAGTAGAAATAGGAATAACAATAATAATGAGGGGAACCCAGGGAATGGGGAAGGCAGCCTGTCTAAAACTGACCTGAAGAAATTCCCTGTGTACCACAAGGGAGATTGCCCTGAGGTGTTCTTTTCCCTCGTGGAAAGAGCGTTTGTGGACTTCTCAGTAAGGGAAACTGAGAAGATGACCATCATGCGATCTTTAATCAGTGGCAGCCTGGCAGAAGTCTATGCAGAGATGCCAGTGGAACTGCTGAAGGACTTCGCTGAGTTTAAAAAACTGGTGTTTGCCCAGCATGGGATAAATGCTGAACAGCTGAGGCAAAGATTCAGGTCACTCACAAAAAAACCAGAGCAGACTTTTACCCAAGTGGGGGCCCAACTGGTGAGGTTGCTAGAGAAATGGCTGTCTCAGGAGGGGACAGAGACCTTCCAGCAGCTCAAAGACCTGATAGCGCTGGAACAGTTTTATTCAGTCCTGCATGGGGAACTAAAGTTCCATGTGAGGGAGAGGAAACCTAAATCGGTGACAGAAGCGGCAGAGATCGCAGATTTTATTTCCCAAATAAGGAAGCCCTTAGGTGCTGAGGGGAAATCTGTGGGTAAGCCCAAAGAAACCTACAGCAGGTACTCTCAGGGACCAGGGAAAAACCAGCAAGGGGGAGGGGCCCATGTTGAACGGAAGCCCTCAGACATGAAACCACCAAGACCTCAGATTTTGGAGGGAAAACCAAAACCAGATGAGAAAGACTCCAAGTACAGCAGAAAATGTTATTTCTGTCAAGGAAAGGGCCATCTAATCTCAGAGTGTGAGAAATTAAAGCAGCTAAAGGGAAATTTGCCTCATGATTTGAGTGGAACCAAGCCAAAAGCTGTGTTCTGTGTCCAGACAGAGCAAAGCTCCTTGCCACTGAGGGAGCCTGTTGCCATGGCGACTCACTCTGAACCAGTTACATCTGCTGATCAGGCTGAGGAAAATGGTCCTCTTGTGGAGGTCAAGCGCTGCTTACTAGTGAGGACAGATTCGCAATTGTTTGAGACCGCAGGGGTGGACGTAGGAATACTTGACCATCAGTATAGGGGGCTAAGGGATACTTGTTCCCAGGTGACCCTGTGCCATCCAGACATTATTCCTAGGAAGTATATAATCCCAAATGAGAGCCTGAAGGTGGCAGGGATTGAGGGGCAGGTGATCTCACTGCCAGTAGCTGAGGTACCTGTGAGCTTTCAAGGCTGGAGGGGAGTTTGGCGGCTAGCGATTTCATCGACTCTGCCAGCAGCCGTGCTCGTGGGAAATGACCTGGCTGAACATGTGAAACGGGTGCTAGTGATTACACGCTCACAAGCTACCACGGGGACAGTTCAGGGGGGTACTGAAGAGCCCGAGGTTGAAGCAGATGAGGGTAGTCCCGAAGCCGTGGCAGAAACCTTAGCCACGGACAGCAAATTTGGCCAAGAGCAAAAGGCAGACGCCACTCTCCGAAAGTGTTTTGAAAAGGTGACAGACACCCAGCTAACACCTGAAACCCCAGCGAGATTTCGCGAGAAAAAGGGAATTTTATATAGAGAGACCCTGATGAATATCTCAAAAGGGGGAGATGGGATCAGAAGTCAGCTAGTGGTACCTGAAAAGTATCGCCCCATGATCTTACAAAGGGGGCACTCTGACATGTTTGCTGCGCACTTAGGGGTGAACAAAACACAGCAGAGAATCACACAAAAATTTTACTGGCCTGAAATAGGGAAACAGATCAAGGAGTTCTGTAAACAATGTGATGTGTGTCAGAGGCAGGGGAATAACCGTGACAGGACCAAAGCGAAGTTGTGCCCTTTGCCTGTGATTGACACCCCGTTCAAATGCATAGGAGTGGATATTGTGGGACCTTTGCCCAAGGCCACAAAGAGGGGGAACCGGTTCATTCTCACCATTGTGGACCATGCCACGAGGTACCCCGAAGCCATACCCTTGACTAACATTGAAACTAACACAGTGGCAGATGCCTTGGTGGGGTATATGTCCAGGATGGGATTTGCCTCAGAAATAATCACAGATTTGGGCACCTCGTTTACATCAAAGCTCATGAAACGGTTATGGCAAATCTGTGGAATTAAACACAAGGAAACCACTGCCTATCACCCCAAAAGTAATGGGTTAACGGAGAAGTTCAATGGGACTCTGATGCGCATGATTAGGGCTTACTTGGCAGAGAATCCAAACAATTGGGACCAGAAGCTGCAATCCCTTTTGTTTGCTTATCGATCAGTGCCACAAGCCAGTACCGGGTTCAGTCCGTTTGAACTTTTGTTTGGGAGAAAAGTAAAAGGTCCACTTGATTTAATCAAACAAAATTGGGAGCAGATCACCCAGGATGACCCACAAGATGTTGTGACGTACATAGACACTTTAATGAATGACCTGAAGAGAAACCTAGAGCTAGCAGCAGAAAACCTGCAAGCTCAGAAGGTCAGGCAGAAAACCTGGTATGACCAGAAAGCCAGGGAGAGGCACTTTAACCCAGGGGAGGAAGTGCTTTGGCTTAGGCCCTGCAAAGAGAACAAACTGCAGCTCAAATGGGCAGGACCATATAGGGTCATTTCCAAGATGTCGGACCTGAACTACCTTAACAGGAGGAACACCAAGCACGGAGGGTGGTACATGTGAATGCCCTGAAACCCTACTACAGAGGGGAACAGAGGGTTTTATTTGCCATAAAAGCAGCTGAGAGTGAGGAAGCTGAATTACCCTTCTGGGAGGGTAGAGGGGAAGTGAAATACAACCCAGATGAGGTGAAGATCAGTCCTGCACTCACCCAAGACCAGCAGCAAGAACTAAAAGTGCTGCTCACTAAATATCATAAGGTTTTTTCGAATAAGCCGGGGATAGTGAAGGGAGTGATGCATCGGATCCACACAGGGGATGCAACCCCGCAAGCAGTATCCCCATACCGAGTGACGGGACCCTATAGGGACAAGGTGCGGAAGGAGCTGGACGAGATGCTTAGGGAGAACATAATCGTCCCCTCTTCTAGTCCTTGGTCCTCTCCGATAGTCCTGGTGGACAAGCCTGATGGGAGCATTAGATTTTGTGTAGATTACTGGAAATTAAACCGCGTAACCACTCCTGATGCCGACCCAATGCCCAGGCTAGACAACCTGATTGAAACCATAGGGGGTTGTCGGTTCATTTCATCGTTGGACCTAGTAAAGGGTTACTGGCAATTAAGGATTGATCCCAGGGATCAGGAAAAGACCGCATTTTGCAGCCCTTTCGGTCTATATGAGTTTAGAGTCCTTAGTTTTGGTCTCAGAAATGCACCAGCCACATTCCAAAGGCTGATGGACCAGACCTTAGCAGGGCTCAGTGACTTTACTGTGGCCTACATTGACGATATAGGGATCTTCAGCAATACCTGGGAAGATCACCTGAAACACCTGGAGATAGTGCTGCAGAGGTTAAGTGCAGCAGGGCTAACAGTAAAGGCAAGCAAGTGTCAGCTGGGTAGCCCAGAAATAAAATACTTGGGTCACATAGTAGGGGGAGGAGTGATCAAACCCCTAGAGGCCAAGATAGAAGCCGTTCGTGATTGGCCCAGACCCAACACCAAGAAAAAAGTCAAATCATTTCTTGGGTTGGTGGGCTACTACAGAAAGTTCATCCCGAGGTTTAGCGAGATGGCGACTCCGCTGACCGATCTGACGCGGAAGAAGACTGATGACCGCATCCCGTGGACCAGCGACTGTGAGGAGGCGTTCCGGAGGTTGAAGGAGGCGCTCGTCCATTATCCAGTGCTGCGTGCTCCCGACTTCGACCGGGAGTTCATCTACACCGATGCGTCTAACAGCGGGGTAGGAGCAGTTCTTTGCCAGGAGGATGAAAATGGTAACCAGCATCCAGTGTCCTACCTGAGTAGGAAACTCCAGAAAGGTGAGAGACATTTGGCAACCGTGGAAAAGGAGTGCCTGGCCATAGTATACGCGATTCAGAAGGCCAAACCTTACATCTGGGGAAGACATTTTGTTCTGTGCACTGACCACTCACCACTGCAGTGGTTAAAGACAATGAAAACCCATAATAGTAAACTTATGAGGTGGGCTTTAAACCTGCAAGATTTTGACTTCTAAGTGAAGGTGGTCAGAGGGTCAATGAACTGTGTTGCTGACGCCTTGTCAAGAAGACCCGACGAGTGAAGACGGCGAAGAAATCATGGACTATGTATATTTTGGTGACCAAAAGTTAAATGTACCTGTTTATTGAACAGGCTTGGTTTGTATTAATAAAGGTAACTTAATGTATTGCAAATATTAATGTTTAAAGTATGGGTTATGGGATTGTGTTATAATGTATAACTGTTGTTGTGTTTTGATTTTTTTTTTTTTTTTTTTTTTTTGGAGAAAAGCACTTTAGCTTTTCCCCCGCAAAACAACTTATAAAGAGGGGAGGTGTCACATACAGCACTGATGGTACCTGTCTGTCATGGGTTTGGAGGGAAAGTTCCATCCTATGGGGAGTGGAAGGCGGGACATCAGGGGGGAGGAGCTGTACTGTATATATATTTGGAGCTTGTGTGGAGAAGAAGAGTTGGAGTCTGTGTGTCAGACTGGGTACAACTGTTTGTCAGTTAGTACATACCTGATAGGTTCAGGTTTCTATTTAGGTAGCCAGAACTGATAGGTTCAGGGTCTGTGCGTTACCTTAAAGTGTTCTGTGGGAACCAAGCTGTTGTATGTGTGTGATTGGGACTATGCCACGTTACATTATCCTATTTACCTGATTCTTTTATTTACCCTGTTTGTTATTTCAATAAACCTTGTTCTTTTGTTTATTAAATCCATTCCTGGTCTGTGTGACTCCTTACAGGGAATGGTTGGTGGCAGCATAACTATAGGGTGGGATACTCCAGTAGGTCTGGGGTTGCCACACTATTGTATACTCATTGTTACTAACTTGAATACTATGTTTTAATAGTTGTAAGCCACCTTGGTTCCTTTTTAAGGAGAAAGGTGAGTTAAAAATATTTTAAACAAACCAGCAAACCAGAGATTAGTTCAATGTAAATATGTGCACTGGAAATTACTGGAGCTTAGATTGCTTCCAAACTACCCAGCAGGCATGTGTGGAAAGCTGTTTAGTTTTAAATGTGATTTTTTAAAAAACCTTACCTTAATCCTCTGTGCAAGGGAGTCCCTGTGATTGTCCTTTTCTTTACTGACGTGATAGATGGCACTCTCAGGGAATTCTAGGCACCTCACTGTGAGATGGCTAGCAGACTCTCTCGGCATGCTGTCCTGGTCCTTGCAGCCTTCTTTGTTCAAAACGTTTTCTTCTGCATGTTCACGAAAGCTAGAGGTATGGCAAGAATCACAGTATAGTTCCCACTGGCTCTTGTCACTGGCATAATCCCCGTAAACCTTCGGCAGGCGCTGCTCTCTCTTCACACTGAGGGATGGAAAATCATCTTGTATATGCTGATGTTCAGGTTGGGTTAGGCTCAGTGACAGATCCGTCAGCTGCTGAGCCAGTGCCTCCAATTCTTTGAGCCTGGGTGGTAAAGAGAGATACTCTTCCCCCCCGGAACAATCGGTTTGTAGCGGCAGCATCCGTGTGGAGCGTATGAAGGTGTTACTAGTAGCATCTCTTTCTGTAAGATACTCATGTCCCCTTGAGTTCCAGTCCCTTCCATCAAGGCTAATCGTCCCAGAGGGATCAGGGCTAAGGCACCTAGGAGACAGACCATGTGTCATCATGCCAGAGGTGCCAGTTTCACCAGCGGAAGGATCTCCATCCATGAAAGAAACTTTCCCAACAGGTGAAAGTCTGTAGCGAGAAACTGGAGAGGGACATTCTAGCTTTTTCAGTGAAGGAATGGAACACCTCTCCGTACTCTGAATCCCGGCAGTTTGTTGTTCTTGGTCCTGCACAGTCAAAAACTTCAAGCTACTCTCAGGGGAAACAGAGAGGCTATCGAGGTCAACCCCAGAATCATGGACAGTGGAATCGTTGGGTTTTTTGGCCAGCTTGTGTTTTGGCCTTAAAGGGTAGGTGTAGTCAAGCAAGTCTTCATATTCTTTATTAGGATCCCAGTGGGGGGACTGACGGTCTGGTGATGGCGGTAAGCAGTCAGGTATCGCACATGCCCAGTAGTCAGCTTGGAAGGAGGACATCTTTCTTATCCGTTCCACCAGTGAACAGCTATCCAGAGGGGTTCGCTTGGCTGTGCCTACCATGGAGCTCCCTTTAAGGCCAAAGCGACTGTGCAAATTCCAGGGAACAGATGTTTCTGACAGTGGATGAGCTGCCACTGTTGAAAAGCTCTTGGACCTTACCATTTCCTGCTGCTTAAAGTCGCCGTCTTCTGACAGTTGTAAGGAAATGCTAGTTCTGGGAGATACAGGCATGGTGGCACCAAGGTGTGCATTTCTTTTACTTGACAAATGTTTTGGCGTGGATGAATGAGGGGGAAGCAGCATCCGGCCCCTACATTCAATATCAAAGTCATGGAGGGGCCTGGTGGTATGGCTGCAAAATGTAGAATCCACTCCTCTGGCTGGAAGAAATCCTGGAAGGCCCAGCAAACTGTCGAGCACCTCTGCAGAAGCAGAGCGCTCTGCCGGAACCCTCTGCGGAAACCATTTTCAAAAAGGGAAAAAGAGATAAGAAGAGTAGTGGTTGATTTGCAAGAAAGTACTGTTTACAGCACAACACTTTCAATTCTGAACAGCTAACAAAACTCCTATTTGCTTGTTTGCACAGGCCTGCTCTGTCAATAAAGCCATCTCAGGAATACATTACATAGGAATAATCCCTCATCCTTCCTGTTTACTTACTCCTCTGCAACTCAAGTATTTTACTGGTTTCAAAACTGGCAAATACTATAAAACAATCAAAATACAGTGGTGCCTTGCTAGACGATGATAATCCGTTCCACTGAAATCGCCATTTAGCGAAATCATTGTCTAGCGGAAAGCATTTCCCCATTGGAATGCATTGAAACCTGTTTAATGCATTCCAATGGGAAAGAATCGTCGTTGTCTAGCGAAGATCGGCCATAGGAAAGCCGCTTTGCGAACCGCCAATCAGCTGTTTAAATCGCTGTCTTGCGAAGCTTAGGTCCCGAAAACCCGTTTTGCAAGCGCGGAGGGAGCTGTCAAAATCGTCGTCTAAGCGAAAATCAGTTTATGCATTTATTTATTTATTTATTTAATTTGCAAAGCAGGTTTACGAAGCAGGGACCAAACATTGTCCAGCGAAATTCCTCCATAGGAATTACTGTTTTGCAAATCACTATAGCGATCGCAAAAAGTCAATGTCTAGTGAAAAAACTGTCATGCGGGTTACCTGTCTAGTGAGGCACCACTGTACAGTGGTGCCTCGCACAATGATTGCTTCATACAACGATGAATTCACACAGTGATGGGTTTTTTTGAGGAATTTTCCCCATCGTTTAACGATGTTCTCTATGGGGGAATTTCACTTAACGATGTCCCTTTTTGCTCATTTAAAAGTGTCTTAAAATGTTTGAAACCCGTTTTAAATGCTTGGATTCCATAGTGCACCTTGTGAAACATGTGCAAACTTAATTTGGTTTTGTTCTCTTCATTAATTTTTGGTGATTTTTTTATTTTCCCCATTTAAATCAATTGAATGGACAGTTCAATGCATTTAAATAGGGAAAACAAAAAATCACCAAAAATTAACGAAGACTCAGAACAACACCAAATTAAGTCTGCATAGGGATCAGGAGGTGGGCTAACGATTGCAAGCATTTAAAACCTGTTCCAAACATTGTAAGGCACTTTTACAGGAGCGAAAAAGGACTTCGCAAAGCCATTGAAATGTATTGAGTCGGCTTCAATACATTCCAATGGAGGAAACATTGTTTCACTCAACGATGTTTCCTATGGGATTTTTCACTTAAAGACGGCAATCCATTCCAATTGGAACGGATTAACCGGTTTTCAATGCATTCCTATGGGAAATGGTGTTTCACAGAACGATGTTTCACACAACATTGATTTTTTTGGAACCAATTAACATCGTTGTGTGAGGCACCACTGTATATAGATTTGCAGTACAGTCCTATGTGCCTTGGAAAATCTAGCAAACTCGGTGGTCTTCCTTCCCGTTAAGTATGCACAAAACTGCAACTTGAAGTCAACCTGATTTCTCCCATTGATCACCATCTCCATCCTTCCTATCCAGGACGATATGTCTCCCAAACAAAACTTGTAGAAATATGTAGCTAAATCAAGATCATAGTCCTGCTCTGGTCTCCAGTTTGGAGAAATCCCCATCTGCCTGGTTCCCTCGCTGGGAGTTTTTAAAACTGAAGACCTGGCTCTTTAAGCAGGCCTTCCCTCCTGCCACTACTTATTTTTTTCCTCTCGTTTTTGGCTTGTTTTAGTCTTTTTATTGATGATTTTAACTTTATTGCCTTTTTTGGACTGTAAACTGCCCAGAGTAGATTCATCTAGATAGGCAGTATAAAAGCCAAACAAACAAATACAGTGGTGCCCCGTATAGCGAGGTTAATCCGTTCCGGATTAACCCTCGCTATACGGAATCATCGCTAAACGGGTAGGGGAAAGGTATTGGAACGCATTAAACTTCATTTAATGCGTTCCAATACCTTCGTTACTTACCCGTTCAGCGAGGATTCCAGGTGCCGGCAGCCATTTTCGCGCCTTCGCTAAACGAGGGCAGGGCGTGAAAACGGCTGCCGGCAGCCATTTCCGGGCTTCCGGCGGCCATTTTGGAACCGCCGATCAGCTGTTCGGCGGCTCCAAAATGGCCGCCGCAATACCCGATCTTCGCAATGCGGGTTTTCCCCATTGCGAAGATCGGGTATGTTTCTGTATAGCGATCCCAAAAAAGGGATCGCTATACGGAAACATCGCTATACGGTGCACTCGTTAAGCGAGGCACCACTGTATAGCTTGTTCAGTTCAACTGCTTGCTATTCCCCCCTATATTCCTAACCTCATCCCTACCTGTGTGGCTGGATAGTTCTTAAATGCTCACTAGCTACTAAATGTGGATCAGTACTCAACAGTACTGGTGGCAAAAATGCTTTCAACAACAGAAGCAAGAGAAGTGATACCCCTTCCCTCCTGAAACTTTCTGTGCAACATTGAAACCTGTTCCAAAAGGCTGAGAAAACTTCCTGATGATACTGTCAGTATAATGTTACAACTGAGCTGTATATGCCTAACCACTGTAGCTGCACTGTAGACTTACAATTGACATATGCACAGATTAACAGAGATTGCTAGAACGTGCTCTCTGCTGGCCACTGTAGTGAGCTACAGCACATTCTCCAACATAAATGAAGCCATTTAAAAATCAAATTGAATAAAATAAAAAACCTTCAGAATACCCCAAGTTCAGTGCTCACTGAACTCACATCAATTGGTGAATTCAAAATTATTAGGAGTAACAAATGTACATTTGGTTTCACTGTATGAACTCAAGTTTACAGTCTGGGTTTACTCCTGGATTCTGCTCCGAGCTTGGCTGCTCACATCTGGCTAGGAGTGAATCTGAACAGTTAAATCAGTCAAATCTCTTCTGGAGGGCCTCCCAACCCTCCAGGGAAGATTCTGAGGGCATACAAAGAACTGTAAAATTAGATTTTTTTTGGGGGGGGGGGGAAGAATCTCCACTGAGAGGGGTTAATCGGATTCCTCTCACAACATTTTACTACAGTGAGCTCTCTACACTCCTCAAGTTTATACAAATCTTTAGGAAGATCCATGAACTACAGAGAGTACATAGCACTTAAGGTGCACGGAGGTGCAGTGTTCTGCTAATCACATAATTCAGGCAAGAGCTTGTTTAGCCACACTGTTTATTCTTCAGCAATAACTAGCAGCGCAGTCTCTAGGAAGAACAAACCTAATCCCAGAGTTTCAAACAGTTATTTTGCTGAGTTTCCATAATCCTCCAGCCAGCACAGAACAAGAAATTCTAGAGCAGGATTTTATATATATATATATATATATATATATATATATATATATATATATATATATATATATATATATATATATGTGTGTGTGTGTGTGTGTGTGTGTGTGTGTGCGTGTGTGCGTGTGTGCGTGAGTAAGAGAGAGAATGAATGTACCGTATTTTTCCAATTATACGACCCCCCAATGTATGAAAAAGCCCCCTAATTTTGACCCTTGATGGAGGCGAAGGAGCAGTAAATGGGCAACTGCTTCTCCACCTCCATCTCCTCCTGCTGCTGCTGCTGTCTCTGCTGCCGGCCCGATCATCTTCTCCAGTGCAACTGCTGGGGCTCACCTCCAGCTCACGTCGCTGCCTTGTCCCCTGCCCTAAGGAAACAATTGCTGGAGGAGGTGATCCGGCAGCGGCTGCAGGAAGAGGTGCCTGAGCGCGAGAGTGTGCTTGTTTGCCCCCATCTCTGCCTCCTCCTGCCTCTGCCACCGGAGGGGACAAGGCGCCGAGGTGAGCTGAGCCCGTCAGTCCCACTGGAGGTGGGGATCAGGTGGGTGGGGGAGGCAGGAGCAAGAGGCACCCGAGTAGCGGGGGGGGGGGGAGAAGCACCCTATGGCTCCCATGCCAGAAGAAAGGGCTCCGCGTGCCAACTGTGGCATGCGTGCCATAGGTTCACCATCACTGGCCTAGGAGATAGAAATAAAGCAGTTCTGTGAAGCCAAAAATCTGTTAATCACAAATACATGCTTCAGGCAACAAAACAGAGAACCTCATACTACAAATTTGCTATTATACATATACATTCACAAACACCACACTAACCTTCTTCCTCCTCTTAAAATGTATTAGCCACCACCTCTCTTGTTGCCATTAATACAAGGGCAGCAGTAGTAACTGAGTTCCATTGTCCTGCCTTAACAAAGGGTGGCTCCCCAAAGATATCTGTAATAGCTCCCTGATAAGAGTCGCGTGTTTACGTCTTTATGCCAAGGCTAGTCAAAAATCCACCCAACAGGAATTAGGACTCATACATTACTTACATCATAGGCAAGATCATAACAAATGATAATGTTCAAAGATGGATACGCTGTTTTACTGCATCTTTGCTGATGGATACAAACATACAAATCAGGAACTAGTGAAAATTACCTTGTCAAAGTGACAAAATGCACCCAAAGCATCCCTATTCATCTCAAATCCAGAAAGTGCATAAATAGTACGCTTTGCAAATGTATCTACAATTTGTTCCAATACTATCTACAACAGGGCTCCAATTTAGAACATGAGATACTGAACAATAAAGGCTATGCACTCCTCAGTGCAAGAACCACATGTTATATAGGTTATAAATTGCAGGCACCTCTCTTTTGCAAGAGTTAAGTAGCACTGCCAAACTACGAATATTGAAAATACTCTCACCTGTTGCTCTTCTGACCATAAACCACCTCTGCTAAAATAAAGAGGCACATCACCATCCTGAGCATTCCCATCAATTAGTGGCTGGCTTTCCACATATGTTGCTTTTGCTTTGATCTTGGACAATCCGCTAGATGGCATCAAAGGCAGGGTTGAAGGGTTCTGATTCCTCTCAGGAATGCCAGGAGCTTCATGGTCGGCTTCCTCTACTGCTGCAGGCCCTTCATCTTCAGCTGCTCTGAGCAACCGCCTTCCATCTTTCACAGCCAAGGGCTGGCAACCCCTGCGAATTAGTTCAGGGTACTCCATCTCTAGGTCCATGTAATTCCACTGACCACAGCCCTTTGTTTTCACATTCAGTGAGACATCCAAGGGAAATTTTTCTACCAAGGCCATTGATACAGCAGATCTCTCTTCCTTCAAGTCTCAAAACATGAACTCTTGTGAACCTGAAAGACTACCATAAAAAAACAGCAGAAATTATCATTCCCCATGTATCTAACAGGGGGATGTGGTGGCGCTGCGGGCTAAACCGCAGAAGCCTGTGCTGCAGGGTCAGAAGACCAAGCAGTCATAAGATCGAATCCACGCAACGGAGTGAGCGCCCGTCGCTTGTCCCAGCTCCCGCCAACCTAGCGGTTCGAAAGCATGCAAATGCAAGTAGATAAATAGGTACCACCATGATGGGAAGGTAACAGCGTTCCGTGTCTAAGTCGCACTGGCCATGTGACCACGGAAGATTGTCTTCAGACAAAATGCTGGCTCTATGGCTTGGAAACGGGGATGAGCACCGTCCCATAGAGTCGAACATGACTGGACAAAAATTGTCAAGGGGAACCTTAACCTTTACCTATGTATCTAACTGAAAGGCTAGACATTTACCTGAAGTAAGCTGCAATGGGGTTACACTATAAAATGACATCTAATATTTGTAATCATTATACAGTACAAAGTTGTGAACTTCCACAAGAACTAGCAAATGATCACAAACCCTACAGCACATTTTATCAGGGCAATCCAAGAAGCCAAAACATCAACTTGCACTCCTATTGCTCAAACATGAGGGAACAAAACATTTTTTGTTGTTGCTGCTGCTATGCACCAAGTCAGAACTGACTTGTACTGACCCTAATAGGGCTTTCAAGGTAAGCAGGATATTTAAGGAACAGTTTTAACAGTTCCACCCACCAGTGAGTTTCCATGCCCCAGAAGGGGAACTGAACCCAAGTCTTCTTAACCAATTCTCCTCAACTATTTGTGTAGCTCTCTGTATCATGGTTGATTCTGTTCCCTTAAGTTATGGAAATCAAAACATCCAGTCCTTGTGAGCCATCTGTCTTTTCTCCAGTCCTTATTTAACATCACATAGCCATGGGAGGGGGATCCTTCTATTTGCACTGTGATATGAATGTATCAAGGTCATATCAGGTTTTTGAATTGTTGACCAGAATCCTATTGGTTTGTAAGGAAAGCATATTTGTGGTTTTGGACTTCAACTCCAGAATTCCTTACGTCACTGGTTCCCATACTTGGGTAACCCAGGTGTTCTTGGACTGAAATTCCCAGGATCCTTTACCACCAGCTGTGCTGGCCCAGGTTTCTGGGAGTTCCAGTCTAAGAACACCTGGGTTACCCAACGCTGAATAACAATTGCCTTAGGTAACATAGCTATCTAGGCAAATCCTGAGAGCGGTAGTCCAAAAAACTACAAACCTGCACATCTCTGCGCCTTCAGAATGTTGTAATTCTACAAACAACTAATATGTACAAAATACACATACTGAGAGCAAAAGAGTGAATTAGTTTACAAAAAATGAACAGCCTTTTAAAAAAGTGTACATTAGACAGAAATTCATTATATTTTTGAATGTCAGGAGTTACGTGCCCCAAATACATACAAATGTTGATGCAAACTTTCAGCTGAACATTCACACAAATGGGAATGTTTTTCCACAAACTGAGGAATGGAAAAATTAAAAAACAACTTCACAAATTTATCCATCCCTAATTTGACACGACAAGTAGTTTAACCTATGCCTGAGCAGAAGTGCACAGCTAAAGTTGTGTTTTGAGTAGGGTCCACATTTTGATGCTTATGTTATGATTTTGTAAGTGTTCTCTGAGAAAACTTGCATAAATAAAGGTTACACCAGACTCAATCATATTCAGAATTATTTTATAGGCAAATTCATGGGTAGAATCCAACAGCAAGCTCAGATGCCATTTAACTGCTCTGATATGAGGGGTTGCCATGTTTCTGTGCGCCTCTATCCCCAGCCAAAAAGGAACCTTGCATTTCAAAATACAGAAATGGAGGTTGGGTGGGGAAGGGTACCAATTATTAGCAACCCTTTGTCTAACAATACCAGGAGAGACATTTTAAACCACACAACTCCACTGAAACCTACACTTCTGACCTGAATCTACTTGCCCCCCCCCATTTCTGTAACTTCTATGTTTCTTGTACAAACCACCCCAACCCCAATCCCAGTTCTGTTTTGCCCTTCCTGGTGGGGATCCACCTGGGGTCGAGGGTTAGCTTATCTCTGTGATTTTTAAGTGTTTTACTAAAGGTATCACCCACCTTTGCCTTCAGATTGAGTACTCAGGACATACTCTCAGAGAATAAAGAATTCTTGCCTAGCATGTCCAAAGAAAGGGTTTCTGAGGAATCCTTTTACGTCGTCCCTGCTCGAGTAGTGAACATCCCTTCAGAGTTGGCAACAGTTGTCTCCTTCCCACACCCTCTGATCAGCGGCAAGAACATCCTCAGCAGAGACCATTTCCTTCCTCCTTACCTCCTGCTGCCTATTATATTCTCATAAGACGGAAAAGGTTTTCGTCCAGTTTCAAACACTAGCTGCTGGCAGAAGAGGCTTTTGAATAGAAAAGAAATGGAAATCGAAAAAACAGAGGCAAAAGAGAACAACAGGCATGAAACTTTCCCAGGAGGAGGAAGAGGAGGAGGTTTCCAGTTAAAACTTCATACAGTATATTTACTTGTATTAGCTAACAAAAATACGGTGCATCCTTGATTGTGTGTCCAGGACTTCAGGCAATGAGACTGACAACTGCAGCGTTTTTTAAAACAATCTGCTATGCTATGACTGTTAGCCTGAGGCTGCCCCTCTGGTTCAAATTGAGAAGACGCTCCAAGGTGCTTCAGCCACACCCACCCAAACTCATCTTCAAGGGTAGTGAAGTTTGGTTTTCCAAGATGAAACACCATTTTTTAAAAAACTGGATCATTGTGGCGGTTTATGGGACTACACTGGAGGTGGTTTACCTCAACATTTCAGAATGATGGTGGGTTGACACTATGAATAGGTGCCCTGGTCACAAGCTGCTAAAAAATTACACAGGGGGAAAAATGCCAAACAAATACAATTTGATTTTGAGAGCTTGACTCCTTTTTAATACACCTTGTAATTCACATTCAAGAAAGATTAAACAGACCAGAAAGTGTTCTCACAAGATAACCCTTCAATGAAATAGTCTCTGAAATAAGGATTTCTATTTGAAGGTTTTGTTATTGCATTCATCTCCCACTTCTCTATGATCTGTTTTCCTCTATGATTGACTGGAACTATCTCTGCAACAAACAATCTGACCATTGTAATTTTAAAAAGAATGACTAGCCATTGAGGGTGGCCAACAAGGAATCCAACTTCTTGTAGGCCCAGCTTCTCTCTCTCTCTCTCTCTCTCCATTTGATCCATTTGTATCTCACCTTTTCCCCAAGTACTCAAGCCTGTACATGGCCCTCCTCCCCATTTCTGTCTTTCCAACATTCCTACAATGATGTAGGCTAAACTGAGAGGTAGTGATGGGTATACCTTGTGAATTTCACGGCTAAGTGGCAATTTGAACCCCAGTCAGCAAAGTCCTAGTCCAGTGGTCTAACCACTATCACAGATTAAATCTCAAGGGCAGTTCTGTTTCCTATAGGGCTCGGGTACAAAGTGGATATAAAGAGGTTCCACGCTGGAAGCCAGCAGCAAAAAAATGTTTGAAGACACAAACACTTAGTTACCTTCCTGAAAAAGGAAGATGCAGGTAGAGGCTCTTTAAGCCTTCTTTCCCCACTGTGAGGAGCAACAAATATTCTGCTTGGATTATATTTTTGTTACCTCATGGAAACAGAGGATAAAGGACCGTGAAGCCTCTGCGCAAATTACACACCAGAAGCTTCAATCCATGTTCACACCAACACATAGGGGAAGGGAGAGTCCTCTGCTTGTTTCTCAGCCTCCGTGGAAGTCAGTCAAACGATGGAGTCAACGTTGCAGGTCCATCAGCCCTTCCTCAATCTACAACTGGGCTCCCTGTAGCAACAGAGGAGGAGCTGAGAAATAGTCCAGAGGCCCCTAGTTCCCACCCTAATACCACCTTCCTAGCAAATGCCTAAAGCTGGGCACTCAGGAAAGTTTCTTCAGGGAATTTATCCAGACGCAACCTGAACAAAATACAAAAAAAAAACAGAAACAAAAATGCCTCGAAGGCTAGCTGTTATATTCCAATGTGAGCTTTTTGTGGATCCATTCACGTTGTCAGATGTATTAGAGCGCTGACAAAGTGGATTCATCCATGAGAGCTCATTCTGAAATACAACAGCTAGTCTTCAAGGTGTGACTAAGTTTTTCGTTTCTTGGTTTCTATTTTGTTTTGGTTTTGTTTGGATATGCTTGCACAGACTAAACTTCAAGGAAATTAGTAAGGTTAGCATTACCATGGGCATAGTGCGGATCAGTTTACAGTCTGTAATTCCAGCAGCTAAGATACACGGACAGAGTTTACATTCTAATAGAAGGAAAGTCCTGTAACAATGAAAACACTTCTCTTTTATTACAGCGAGTAGGTGCCCTTACAATTCCACTGTGCACATTTTTACTCTAGGGTTTCAAAGGATTCATAAGTGTTTAATGGTTATTATAACCTAAAGAAAAACTAAAAGACTTGTAGTGTCAAAATATAATTTAAACAACATTCCTGATAATTTACAAGTTAAGAAACTGATTTGCTGCTTACTAAACTCAACTGACTGTGAACCAGAACTGTGGATTGAAACCAGAGATATTATTAGGGAAGAATACGACAAGAACATTCCTGTAATAAAAAGAAAAGCCTAGATGGATGACAGAAGAAACATTTAAAATGTTAAAGGAAATATGAGAAGCAAATGTAAAAGGTGACAGAAATAGAGTCAGAAACCTGAATGCAGATTTTCAGCAAGGATCTATGAGTGACAAAGAGAACTATTACTACAACCAGTGTAAAGAAATAGAAAACACAAAAGGAGAAAAACAAAACATCTTTTCCGGACGTTCCGAGAAATCAGAGAGAAATTTAAGCCTACATTCAGAATGCACAAAGACCAAGAGGGAACTGCAGTATTTGACCACAAGAAAAGAAAGCGAAGGCGTTGTTGTTTTCTTTAGTCCTAAACTTGTGTCCGACTCTTCTTGACCCCATGGACCAGAGCATGCCAGGCCCTCCTGTCTTCCACTGCCTCCCGGAGTTGAGTCAAATTCATTCTGGTAGCTTCGATGACACTGTCCAATCATCTCATCCTTTGTCGTCCCCTTCTCCTCCTGCCTTCACACTTTCCCAACATCAGGGTCTTTTCCAGGGAGTCTTCTCTTCTCATGAGATGGACAAAGTATTGGACCCTCAGCTTCAGGATCTGTCCTTCCAGCGAGCACTCGAGGTTGATTTCCTTCAGAATTGATAGGTTTGATCTCCTTGCAGTCCAGGGGACTTTCAAGAGCCTCCTCCAGCACCACAATTCAAAAGCATCAATTCTTCAGCAGTCAGCTTTCTTTATGGTTCACCTCTCATTTCCATACATCGATACTGGAAACACCATAGCTTTGAGTATGCGGACCTTTGTTGGCAAGGGGATGTCTCTGCTTTTTAAGATGCTGTCTAGGTTTCCCATCGCTTTCCTCCCAAGAAGCAGGCATCTTTTAATTTTGTGGCTGCTGTCACCATCTGCAGAGATCATGGAGCCCAAGAAGGAAACATCTGTCATTGCCTCCATATCTTCCCCTTCTATTTGCCAGGAGGTGATGGGGCCAGTGGCCATGATCTTAGTTTTTTTTTATGTTGAGCTTCAGACTATTTTTGCCCTCTCCTCTTTCACCTTCATTAAAAGGTTCCTTAATTCCTCCTCACTTTCTGCCATCAGAGTGTATCATCTGCATATCTGAGGTTGTTGTTATTTCTTCTGGCAATCTTAATTGCGGTTTTGGATTCATCCAGTCCTGCCTTTTGCATGGTGTATTCTGCATATAGGTTGAATAAGCAGGGGGACAATATACACTTGTCGTACTCCTTTCCCAATTTTGAACCAATCAGTTGTTCCATATCCAGTTCTAACTGTTGCTTCCTGTCCCATGTATAGGTTTCTCAGGAGATAGATAAGGTGGTGAGGCAGTCCCATTTCTTTAAGGACTTGCCATAGTTTTCTGTGGTCCACACAGTCAAAGGCTTTTGCGTAGTCAATGAAGCAGAAATAGATGGTTTTCTGGAACTCTCTGGCTTTCTCCATAATCCAGCACATGTTAACAATTTGGTCTCTAGTTCCTCTGCCCCTTCGAAATCTAGCTTGCACTTCTGGGAGTTCTCGGTCCACATACTGCTGAAGCCTACCTTGGAGGATTTTGAGCATAACCTTGCTAGTGCATGAAATGAGTGCAATTGTATGGTAGTTGGAGCATTCTTTGGCACTGCCCTTCTTTGGGATTGGGATGTAGACGGATCTTTTCCAATCCTCTTGCCACTTCCGAGTGTTCTAAACTTGCTGGCATATTGAGTGTAGGACCTTAACAGCATCATCTTTTAAGATTTTAAATAGGTTAATTGGAATGCTATCACCTCCACTGGCCTTGTTGTTAGCCAGGCTTTCTAAGGCCCACTTGACTTCACTCTCCAGGATGTCTGGCTCAAGGCCAGCAATCATACTATCTGGGTTGTCCGGGACATCCAGATCTTTCTGGTATAATTCCTCCGTGTATTCTCGCCACCTCTTCTTGATGTCTTCCATTTTTGTCCTTTATCATGTCCATCTTTGCACAAAAGGTTCCTTTAATATCTCTAATTTTCTTGAACAGATCTCTGGTTTTTCCCTTTCTATTATTTTCCTCTATATCTTTGCACTGTTCATTTAAGAAGGCCCTCTTGTCTCTCCTTGCTATTCTTTGGAAATCTGCATTCAATTTTCTGTAACTTTCCCTCTCTCCCTTGTATTTTGTTTCCCTTCTCTTCTCTGCTATTTCTAAGGCCTCGTTGGACAGCCACTTTGCTTTCTTGCATTTCCTTTTCTTTGGGATGGTTTTTGTTGCTTCCTCCTGTACAATGTTATGAGCCTCCACCCATAGTTCGTCAGGCACTCTGTCCACCAAATCCAGTTCCTTAAATGTGTTCTTCACTTCCACTGTGTATTCATAAGGGATTTGGTTTAAATTATACCTGACTAGCCCAGTGGTTTCTCCTACTTTCTTCAGTTTAAGCTTGAGTTGGCCCTCCAGAGTGGAAATATTCAATGTACATTCCAATCCCGAAGAAGGGAGATGCCAAGGACCTCAGTAGTTACAGGACCATTGGTTTAATTTCACATGTAAACAAAGTGATGCTCAAGATTTTGCAACAAAGCCTTTCACCTTATATGGAGCGAGAAATGCCTGTTCAATATGGATTCAGAAAACGAGAAGTCACTTGAGATCATATTGTAAATATCCAATTGTTGTAGGTGCACATCGAAGAATTCCAGAAGACGATCAGTCTGTGTTTTATATATTACAGCAAACCCTTTAACTACTCATAAGAAACTATGGGTTGTTCTGAAAGAAATGGGTGTGTCCAAAGTTCCCTCTAAATTTGGTGTGCACACACGCCTCTGCCTCCCTGTGTGCAGCTGTCTTCCTCCTCCATGCAGCTATCGCGTTAGGTTCAGGTCGCGAGTTGCGTGTACACGCACAGGGACAAAAGTGGCAGAGCCCCTCCCAGTGAAGCTGAAAGTTAGAGGGTATGCTGGGTGTGCCTGATGCATAATCTGTATTGTGGATAAGTAGCTACCCTTAGGACAGAATATGGAGGGACAAAATAGTTTCCTATCGGCAAAGATACTAGTCAACAGTGCATTTTATCCCCTCATCTGTTCGGTCTGTACACAGAACATATCATATAGGAAGCCAGACTGGATTCAGATGGAGGAGTGAAAATTGTTGGAAGAAATCTCAATAATTTAAGATACGCAGATGACACCAACAACATAACCTATCATTACCTGAAATATAACTAATAGTGCATTTCTAATGTACAGAACGAATGTGTGTTAATGCAATCATTCTCAAAACATAGGTACAATAGGTTTTTCTGAAATAGTTGGCGCTTGTGGCGTGTCAAGTAGCCATGGCAACCGCTAACTAGCCTCTTTAGGCTGACCCTTGTGCAGGTCAGGAGAAACATGGCATCTGCATGTGATAAGATTGGAATCTGTACAGGGCCTAGTTTGGGGCTGTGGCCACTGATACTATGTAGGAGTGGGGCAAGATCATTAATAAATAAGTTAAACACATTCCTTTCCTTCCATTCTGCATGGGACGATTCGAGAAAAATTCGACATCTCCTAGGTGGCACTATTGAGGACCTTACCCTGACAACAGCCAGATATATCTAATCCATCATGCAGAGGCAACGTATCGTGCTGCTGCAGAATGCCAAGCCCTAACAATGTTATTTGGCTGTTCCCTGCCACATGTTAACTGCTGAATGTTTTATTTGCATCTTAGTGTGTTTTAATTTTGTATAGTATGCCAATACAGGTTTCTATCTGTCTGTTTTTCTGAAATAAATGTAGAGGAAGAATGACCTGAATAAAAGTATCAAGTAACACTCTCTCAAAGGAGGACGCTCTGTGTTTTTATGTGGTACAGACAATTACAGTGTTAGATTTTGGTGGATGTTCTCTGTACCTACTGAAAGACTTGTACATGAAGCTGCATCAAGCTTCAAACCAATGACAAGTCAAACTCAGCCTGAGAGGACAATCTGGTGACAAATAAACTGTACGTACTATTATCTCCCAGTCCTAACTGCACCTGCTTGTTTTTTCTGTTTTGTTTTTTAGTATTCTGGCCAGTGTTCAATCACTGAACACCGGCCAGAATCCTACTGGCAATTCATGCTTCTGTAAGGGAAATCACATAAATTACAGAGGCAAACTGCCATTAATTAATGAGGCACTGTTTCCATTCCTGTGCCTGACTGGGAACTCAGCATCCCGTTAATGGCCAGAAAGTTACCACTAAGACACCCCTTGAGCAAGTGTAGATTGCCAACAGAATTCTGGCCACCTTGTAAAAAAAAAAAACAAACGGGGGGGGGGGGGAGGAGTCACACTGTAGTCATCCATCCATCTCTACAGAGAGACACTACAGTGAAGCAGGAAGGCCATGAGGGAGGCAGCAGAAAGCAGCTCATGTTCCCTTACCAAACGCTTGTGCTTGCCTCCCACGTTTGAGGGCACTGGCTCTGTTCCAGTTGCTTTTATGGATATCCACTAAATACACTGCCTAGTCTAAATTTGAGCATGCATTTTAAAAAACTCCAACTTTAGCTTTTTCAGACATCACTGCTTTGATGCAACAGCATTCATTCTTATCTCTCTCACTGCCCCCCCCAAAAGATCTTTTTCTTCAAAACAAATATAGAATTCATCCTGACTCTGACATTAGGAACCAAATAACACAGTTCTTCTTACAGCTCTTCGAGTGTTGCTCTTAACTCTAATAGAAGTTCACCCATTCCTTATAACTCCTGGCCTATGTTTAAAAATAGATTTAACGGGCCAAGCTAGACACACAAAATTGAATATGTACAATGACACAGCCAATTGTAACAGGAAACTTGGAGCCAACATAGGAGTACCAACCAACATTAAAATGCTGGCTGAGACAGAAAACATTTTAACCTCAAAAATGAAGTGTTGACTGCACCACCTGTGTTTCTGTAGCAGGGCCAGGGAACACATGTCACTCTCCAGGTATTGCTATACTGTACTCCAGTTCCCATCAGTCCCAGCCAGCCTGATCAATGATTATGGATGGCTGATGTGGTAATTCATCAGGATCTGCAGGACGGCAGGTCCTCCACCCTTGCCCTACCACGAGGTATCATCTGGAGATCACACAGAGAAGAGTGCCCTACCGCACAACACTTTCCCCAGAAAGTGGGAGGGAGGTTTATACAGAATAGCCTCCAATGAGCATCAGAACATACTGCAAAAATTTCAGCCCAAAAGACTGGCTGCCACAAATGGTGAAGAACACAGCATCCCTGGGTGGAGGAGAGGGAGGCGGACAACTAACCTTTGCTCCACAAAGGGTCAAAACCTGGACAGAACCCAGTTTTAGAGGATAGTTTGATCCTGAATGGGCAATAAAGACCCATTAGTTTTTACAAAAGCTCTATTCCCTATTTGTTGATGTGAACTACTGTATCTAACTGCCTCCATTTTGGGAGTCTCCTTAGGCATCGGAGGGATTGGCTTCGAGTTACTCAGCATAATCAGCATCTGAACTTCCAATTTACCACTACATCTGAACTTCCAATTTACCACTACATACACCGTTTTTTTGGTTAAAATTGCGAGGCGCCAAGTTTTTAAAACATAAGGCGCGAAACTCTCTCAAGGTCTCTGGGGAGCTTTGATTGCCATTAAAACGATCCTGCCTCAGCCAGAAGTCTAATCACCACAGATGGTGAATGGCATGGCTTTAACCCATCGGAAGCACTCAACTGAGTACAGTACAGAGTTAAATGAATAAAAAAACAGCAGAAACCGAAATGGTAGCCGCAGGCAAATACAATATGCTCACGGCTAGTTATCAGCAAAGCAAAGAGAAATCCAAATAGCAGCTTCTATGGGGCGATTCGGCCAAAGAGAAGATGATCGAGACGCTTCCTTCGAACGGACGTCATAGCCAACCTTAGTTTTCCTGCCTGCTAGAAACGCAACAGTTTGAAAAACGCTAGAGTTTCAGCACACAAGAAGGTCAACAACAACAAAAAATCTACTTTTCAGTTGCCATCATCCTAACTATGACGACCAGAGAGGGAGTTGCTGCCGGCACTTCTACACTCTGAGCCCTGCTTCCCTGCATCAGTAAAGTGCGAAAGCTCCTTAACAGATATTAAATGCACATTTTTGTGCACTTGGGCCCGATTCTACTCTAGAAAACAAGAAACACAATTTTGCTCCGCAGCACCAAAGCCGCAACGGAAGGTTCAGGCCCGGGGAAATTCTCTTCTCTCAGCGCTCCTCCTCTCCCCCCCGCCCCGCCCCGCCAAGCATGATAGCAAAGAAGCAGGTCCTCACCTGTCACCGGAGCGAGACAGCGCCCATCCAAGGGCCCATCTCGCCCCCCCCCGGACCCACAAGCGCCTGTTCTTTTCCTTTTCCCTGCACGCTTCCCCCCCCCGCTTTGCAACAATAAAGGACTCTTCTTCTTCTCCTCAAGCCACGCCCCCCAGCTTGTTCCTACCAATCAGCACTCCCGAAGTGGAAAAGAAGGCTCCAGGATCGACACAACAGGGCCAATCACGAGCCGCGAGGGAAGGGTGAGCGGAGGAGGGCGCTGCGTTCACTTGGAATGCTGGCCTGGTGCTGGTGGGCGGGTGTGTGTGTGTGTCTTGTCTGTCTGGGCGCTTCCTGGGGGGGGGGAGCGGGGAAAGAAGGAGCCCCTCCCCTTTCGCTTTGCCCAAAGGGAGGCAAAGAAAGGGAAAGGGGCCCAGGGAAGGAGGCGGGCCGGCGGGATGGCAGGCGTGCTCAGCTCCCGCCTTCCCCCCCCCCCTCCGTTGCGTAGCGAAATGAGGCGAGGGTGGGAAATTCCCTTCTCAGGGGCGGCTTTGTTATGTTTGCCCCGCCTTAGGACGCCGGGTGTGTGTGTGTGGGGGAGCGAAATGAGGGCGTCTCTTGGCCGGCGGGGGGGGGAGCACGGAATGTTCAGCTGCCCCGAAAGAAATGCGGGGAAGACCCGCCCTTTCTCCCCCCCCCTCCGCTTGCCTTGAAGAAAGTGGCCGGAGGGCCGCCCTGTAGAGAATGGGGCCCGCCCGGGGGGGGGGGGGGTGAGAAGCCGCAAAAGGTCTCCTGTTGGAGAAACGTTCTTTCGGCTCAACTCAGAAGCACGGGACAAGGGAGCCCCTGCCGCAGGCTCGGAGGCCGAAGGGCTTCTTGGCACGTGGGTGGACCCGCCGAGATCAACCCCGGCCGGTGGCCTCCGCCCCGCTGCTCAAAAGAGGTTTAGGTGGTTCCGTGCCAAAGACCGCATTTTTCCGTGGTTGTCCCGCATTTCGGGCATTGTCTTCACAGGGATATAGCAATCGCCCCCTCTTCTTAAATTTTATTCCAGTGATTTGCTGTGTTTTAATTAGTACTTCAGCGAAATTACTGTTTTTGCGTTTATACTCGTCTCTACACCCACTTGGGAAAGTGACAGAAAACAAAGTAAATAATTTAAAAAAATCAGAGAAAACAAGGCCGCTGCACCTGAGTTTGAGACGTGCAAGCCAGATTGATCACAAGTACATGCACATGAGCCGATGGGTGCAAAGGGTTAGTCTTTGTCAGGCAGGGCATTGCAAACTTTGCAGCAAGGAAGGAGAAGTCGGAAAGTTCGTGTTATTGTTTAGTCGTTTCCAACACGTTGTGACCCCATGGACCAGAGCATGCCAGGCCCTTCTGTCTTCCACTGCCTCCCAGAGTTTGGTCAAAAGGTTCATGTTAGATGTATGTTAAATGCTCCAACGTAGAGACTGCGGGCATGGAGCACCAGCTAAAGGTCTGATCTTGCCAAGCTGCACCTCTAAGGGAGATCGAATCAGTTGCCTGTTCTCATGTATGCAGAATAAAGGCTTGTAGGCAGCTGAACACACTGTTACTGTAAATAAATAAATAAATAAATAAATAAAAATAAATAATTCATTAGGGTTCACTCAAAGCAGATGGCCCCATGTGTTGGGATTGAAGCAGAAGCAACGAGTTACATGGCAATTCCTATATTAGACTGAACATCCACTGTGGTGTGTAGTGGATAGAGTAATGGACTAGGAATCAGGAGGCATGAATTTGAATCCCCACTCAGCCATAGAAACTCACTGCAGGCGTGGAACTGGTAAAACCAGTCCTTAAATACAGTATCTTACTTATCTCAGAAGCCCCATTAGGATGACTGTACATCGGTTCCAATTTGTACATTGGTACATCGGTTTTTAATTTTGTGAGCCATGAAATTAAAAGACACCTGCTTCTTGGGAGGCAAGTGATGCCAAACCTAGGTAGCATCTTAAAAAGCAGGGACATCACCTTGCCAACAAAAGTCCAAATAGTCAAAGCTATGGTTTTTCCAGTAGCGATGTATGGTAGTGAGAGTTGGATCATAAAGAAGGCTGACCGCCGAAGAACTGATGCTTTTGAACTGTGGTGCTGGAGGAGACTCTTGAGAGTTCCCTGGACTGCAAGGAGAACAAACCAATCAATTTTGAAGGAAATCAACCCTGAGTGCTCATTGGAAGGACAGATCCTGAAGCTGAGGCTCCAATACTTCAGCCATCTCATGAGAAGAGAAGACTCCCTGGAAAAGACCCTGATGTTGGGAAAGTGTGAAGGCAAGAGGAGAAGGGGATGGCAGAGGATGAGATGGTTGGACAGTGTCATTGAAGCTACCAACATGAATTTGACCCAACTCCTGGAGGCAGTGGAAGACAGGAGGGCCTGGCGTGCTCTGGTCCATGGGGTCACGAAGAGTCGGACACGACTTAACAAAAAACATCGGTTCCAAACTGACAGCACATAACATGGCAGCCAAGCTGGACATTTTGAAGATCCAATCAAGGTGTCAGATTGGAGATTCTAATGCCCCTTCCTCATCACCATGTATAGTTGTAAGAGACCTCTGGGTAGAGTGGGCGGCATATAAATTAAATAAATAAATAAATTGTGAAGGTGTAGGTCAAAGTGTGCCATCCTCAGAAGAGAAAGACCCGAAGGAGGAGAGTGGTTGCGCAGAGGGGATCTTAGTAGAAATAGAACAAGAGGAAGAATCACTGAGGAGACCGACAGAAGTGTGCTTGGTTGATGAGGGAGGAGCTGAACTGGACTTGATCATGTGGGAGGAGGTGACAGGGGAAGGAAACAACGCACGGGAATTTAGTTGGTTGGGAGAGGGTGAGCTGGGAAGATGTATGAATAGAGGCGTACAGACCAACTGGATAACGGACGAGAGAGGCCGGGCTGACCTTGCTCAAGGCTTCCCGAACTTACAGAACGGTGGGGGACTGCTGCCAGAACCTCTTCCCCCTAGCAGGCGCGGCCGTGTTTATGAGCCTTTAGAATGGAGGGTCTTGGTTTTCCCATTGAACTACCCTGGTGGGGGCAGGAAGGTCATCCACCCGGGCCCAGAGTTCCAACAGAAGCCCCCAGAGGTGGATTGGGCCCGACATCCCTGCTGTGGGACCATATGTGCCGTGCAGAGTGCCCCTCTTCGACCGTTAACGGACCGCGAGCGATTCGGCCCAGCTCCCTGGTAAGGGAAGAGTTAAACCCAGCTGTTGTGAAAGCTAAAAAGTACACTGTGTTAACCGATGAAGTGTTAAAGGATCTGTTTGATCCAGTCGAGTTGAGTGTGTATTCAAATAAAGCTGTTAATATGGAAGAAATGGACTCCCCTCCTTGTCTCTTTCCCGCCTTCACCACCCACCCACCCACCCCCGGCGGAAGACGGACCTTATCACATAAATAAATAAACAAACAAACAAACAAACAAACAAACAGTAAAGAAAGCCGATGGGAAAAAATTGATTTGTTTGAAATTGGTGCTAAAGGATAGATTTGCAGATAGCCTGGATAGCTTGGACTTCTATAATGACAAGTGAGTCCTAGGTCAGATCAAATCTGAACTATCTCTGGAGGCAAAAAGTTGAAACTGAGACTTTTCCTAAAGCAGTGATTCTTAAACATCTGGGTTACTCAGATGTTTTTGGATTGCAACTCCCAGAAGCCTTCACCACCAGCTGTGCTGGCTGGGGTTTCTGGGAGTTGCAGTTCAAAAACACCTGAGTAACACAAGTTTAAGAACCACTACCCTAAAGGAAGGGAGTCACCGGCTTGAGTTTACAAGAGCTGAGCAAAGCTGTTGAGGGCAGGAGCTTTTGAAGATACTGTATCTCATTCATATACCATTCAAAGTCGACTTGAGGGTACATAACAGAAATAAGGGAAGGTTGACTGATTAGGCACCCTTCAGTCTCAAGAGACTATGATATCGTGCTCTGTATGGAGGACTTGGAACAGTGTCTAGTGTGGCTGAGAACTTATGAATCTTTCTCTATTCCCTTGTCCTCCTCCCACCACAACATGCCCCTACTTACTGTGATGAGCTCTATATTTAAAGAGAAGATTCCCCCCCCCAGTCATTTTAACAATACTGTAGAATTAATGTCAGTGAATGTAAACACCCACAAAGAAGCATGATAGTCTTAAACTGCAATAGCACTCTTTCATTAAAATAGTATTTCATTAGTATATAGTCATAGGAGCCTTTTAGCATTAAAAGATCAACTACAAAAAAGCAAGATAATAAAATTTATAGTTAATATGCATTGTAATGTGAAATGTTAATTTGCCCAGTACATCACTGTGGCGATCCCCCTTTGTGCTCTTTATACCTCTGGGCTCCACAAAGGTAAATACGCCCTTTTCGCTGCCACCAGGTATTATACTAATACCAAATCAAATCCCACACACTCAGGAGCTGTCACCCCAAAAGGTCATACAATTTCAGGAATCAAGGGTTTTGAATAAATATTCTTTTATTATTGAACAAATCATAAGGAGAATCAAATATAACTGTTTCATATGTTCATGTATAATAAATCAGGTGTTAACGTATATCAGATCATGTCAATATTTCTCTTGTTGTACTTAGGCATTCATTCCTGCTTGTTCACGATATTTTAACTCTTTCAATTCCCTTCCTTAACCCTTTTTGTTATTCCTAAATCCTAGCACTCTCTCTCTCTTTTTTTTTTTTCCAAAACTATTGGGTAATGGGGAAGGAATACAAAAGGCAAAGGGCAGTGGGGGGGATGGAAAAAGGGTTTTGAGAATAAGAAAACATCAAATGCATAATCATTCAATCTTTCATATCAAGTATATAAACATCTAATCTATTCATGTTCCAATAAAGGTTCATCTTTTTTCTTCTTTTTCTTCTTCTTCTTTTGACTATTTTGTCTATGTATTAACCTCTTTAGCTTTCAACTTATACGTATAATACAGCTTAAATCTATGTTATTCCCACAGCATCGGAACACCAAGGCCAATTGTGAAATATATCCCCTCTTTCACCCTCCTTTTTTCTTGAGAATACACTCAACAGACCCAAAATAATATAAATTCTGCTCTCCCCTCCCCTTTCCTCCCTGTGCTTGTTTTGTTTCTGCGACTCTTTTTTCTTCCATATTTTAAAAGGGGGAACAATATCATTCAAAGTTTGCTTTTCAACCTCAGTTTTCTTATCTGCTATCGCTACATCGCTTACTGGGTGGCCCTCCATCCCTTGTATATTATCTGATATCTTCATCAATACAGCCGGTTCTGAGATCTCTTTTTGGTGTAATTTAACCTCCGCTACCTTCCCTCCCCTAGAGCCTCCAATCACGTCTTCCATCTGGTCAATATAATAATTTACCTGCATGAATTTTTGCAACAGTGACATCTGAAAAGAGGTTTTCCAGTCTAGCCACCGATCTGTAATTTTCTCAGGGGGAGGTTCCATTTTCTGTTTCCACTATTTTCAGTTAAAATTCCCTCCCCCCTTTACCCCAATACACATCCAATATTTCTAATATTTCACCTTGCAACTATACAATATTAGCAATAAGATAGCAGGTACATTCAAGTAAGAGATGGAATCTAAAACATGAATCTCTCAAGTGTCTTTGTAGTCCAGTCCTTTTCCACGTGGCTGATAACTTTCAGACCGGTTGCTTCTTCTTTTCCCTTCTTTTCTCTTCTCCAAGTTTGTTTTAACCTTCAGCCAGCAAGACTCTATTATTAGAATGTCATTTGTCAAGATCCCAGTTCAGTTCAAACCACATAGCCCCCAGTTCACAGCTCACAGTCCGTTCTTCTCCCTTTTACTTCCAGAGGCTTCCTTCTCCTCCCCCGAAAAGGGAGGTCCAGCAATCAGGGTCCCGGCAAATATATTATCCACGGAAAGCAGAGTCCCACACAGTCTAAAAATATATATCCAAAGAGGAAAAGGGTCCAAAGTGAACAGCTTGCAACAGAATTTATTTTTTCAAAGCCTGTCAGTTGATTCTTCAAGAGTTATTTTTCCTCCTTTAATGGAGACACGAGCTATTTCTGCCTGGCTGTTCCTTTAGAAATGACTCGACCTTCAGCTTGAGTAAAAGCTGGTATGCTAGGAATGCCGCTCCTTATCTCATTTGGTCATAAATTTGCACACAATCACTTGTTCTTTATTTAATGAGGTTTTTCATAGAACAAGGGCTTCCACTTACTTTGATGTATACTTTCACCGTGCTTCTGTTTTCTTATTCTCGGCGAACGGAGCTGTCTTTGGCTAGTTGCCAAAAATGGTGCCCGTCTTCGTCTGTGCTGATGTGAATTTCCAGAAGAAAGAAAAATCGAGTTGCTGCCCAATCTTCTAACTTCTGTGGCTCACCAACTGCTGCAGAAGGGTCTCTCCTGACTCTTCCTTGGTTCCCCCGTTTCTGGGAGGGTCCCAGACCGAAGTGGTTCTACCTTTTCCCGGGATCTATTCCCGAGAGCTGCTAGCTTCACCAAGACGAAGCTCCTCCTCAATCCTAGCACTCTCTTAATAACTTCTGGTCCCTAACTCTGCCTGAACCTCTCTCTCTCTCTCTGATTCCAACCCTTAACAGTCTCACCCAGCTGTTCCAACTGTCATTCTGACTCCGCCCCTCCTGCTCCATCCCCTGATTGACATGCAGGAATGACATCATACTTTGTGTTCCGTTACAGTCACTTTTCAAAACTTGACTTTGTAAGAAAGACAGAAGAGACATGCTAAGAGTCCCATTTCTCTCCCATTCTTCTGTGGGGAAAGTCAGGATTTCTGTGTTCTGAGATACAATGGAAGAACCACAGGAAAAACAGAAAGTGTTAAGGACTAGTCTAGGACTAAGGGTACTGTATAGGTGTCCCTTACAGAGTAGGCATGAACAAGATTCAGCAGTTATACAAGAATTGCAAATGTCCCAGAGATATGTTTGCATATACAGTGGTGCCTCGCACAGCGAGGTTAATCCGTTCCGGATTAACCCTCGCTGTGTGAAAACATCGCTGAGCGGGACAGAAAAGCCCATTGGAACGCATTAAACAGTGTTTAATACATTCCAAAAGGCTCCTTTACTCACCGTTCAGCGATGTTCCTCTATGGCCGGCAGCCATTTTCGTGCCCTCCCCTCGCTTAATGAGGGCGCGAAAACGCTGTGCGCGGCCATTTTGCGGCTTCCGGTGGCCATTTTGCAGCCGCCGAACAGTTGATTGGCGGGTCGCAAAGCGAAGGTCGGTAAGCGAACCGCTTACCGACCTTCGCTCTGCGATTTTCAGCCATAGGGGCCATCGGTATGCGATAGCATTTGCGATCGCGAAAACGTCCTCGTAGAGCGAATTCATCACTCTACGGGGCGCTCGTTATGCGAGGCACCACTGTATATAAGGAGAAATCACACTGAATGTCACTATGGCAGCCTTTGACATTGCACTACCTACATGTTAGGCATCCTTCAGTCTCAAAAGACTATGGTAACATGCTCTGTATGGAGGACTTGGAACAGCATCTGGTGTGGTTGAGGAGGCCAATTCGAGAGTGACCATCCCTTCCACACTGAAGACAAATACAAACTGTCCCCTGTCCAGCTCCCTGATTTTGCTGCTTTTGTGCTGCCTCCTTGCCTTGGCCTGCTGGACAAGGGTCTCTTCAAATTGGGAGAGGCCGTGATGCAAGGCTTGCCTCCAGGCTGAATGCTTAGATGTCAGGGTTTTCCATCTGTTGAGATTAATTTCCAAGGTCTTCAGATCCTGCTTGCAGATATCCTTGTATCGCAGCTGTGGTCTCCCTCTGGGGCGATTTCCCTGCACTAATTCTCCATAGAGGAGAGTTTTTTTCTTTGACACAGCCCAAGTCTGGCAATCCCGTCTCTTGCAGGGCAACAATGTCCATCTGCAGTCTACTCAGTTCCATGTTGATGACAGCTGTCTTGTGCACGACATCTATTTCCTGCAGGTTGTCAGAAAAGCCGTAGTCAGAAAAGCCAGGGGTCTTTGTCCGTACATTCCAGGTGCCCAGCTTTAGGGCAGAAGTTAGTCCAATAGTCCAATGGAAAGGCAAGAGCCAATACAACTGGTTCCAGCGACGTTGCAGGAGTTGACAGAATTACATGAACTGCCTCCGGGACTCCGGCTCCGGATTTTGCCTCGAGATTAACTCCTGGAGCCTTTTCCATCAGTGGATATAGCCACAAGGCAGTGGAGGTTTGAAATCGGAGTTTTCCTTTTCCTAGATAGGCTGCCTCCCAAGGCTGATGAGCCCCACCTACCTGGCCTGGTCCCCAATAGTGCGCAGGAAGGGACCAGATGTCAGTATCATACCAAAGTCTTGGTTACTGGGGTGGATCCTTCCCCAGCACTGCATTGCTGTTAAGTTTCCTATAGTATTGCTCACAGTGGGAAAAGAAGGGTAAACAGATGGGCCATTTCTGGTGATGGTTCAATACATCTTGGAGTGCTCCATTAACAAATTTATTTTTATTTTATTTTATTTTATTTTATTTTATTTTATTTATTTATTTATTTATTTATTTATTTATTTATTTATTTATTTATTTATTTATTTATACCCCGTCCATCTGGCCTAAAAGACCACTCTAGGCGGCTTCCAGTGTAATATAAACAATAACATAATACAAAGAATTACGTACATAAATCATATTATAACATACACAATACAAAAATAGAGTAAAAATATATAAAGGGAGAATAAACAGAAAATCAGGTGTTAGCTGGAGAGAAGGCCTGAATGTATAGCCATGTTTTTATTTGACTTTTAATTGAATCCCAAAACACTGACGTTTCAACTAAAATGCTTATGGGCTGAGGATCACAATCAAAATACTGAAGGTTTAAAGAGAACCAAACTTCATTCCCCACCCTAACCCCTTCCATTCCCAGAGTCTCATGCAAAAAAGCACCAGAGAAGTTGCTGGACAACCATCATGTGGCCTGGAGAAGCTCCCACTGTTGCCCTGGTATATCCGACTGGCAGATGTTGGTCACTGATCTACTGGACTGGCTTTCTAAGCACAAGCCGCCGACAAAGTGCTGGATGAAGCTGGCTTTCATCTTCCATTTCTGATGGTGTCATGCCTCCAATTTCATATCTTCTTCAGAGTCGTCGTAACTTGCGTCACTGGTGATTTCTGTGGAGCAGTACAAAAGCAACTGCAACATATGTAGTGGAGTTTGTTCCCCAGTTTCTCATTAAAGCTGCAGCCCTATTGCCACCACCCATGTGGCTTAGCAACCTTGGGGATGGCACCCCCACACCGGGTAACAATACTGTACCTTGACCACACTTTGTGATGTCACTTTGTCAACTTTATAAATATCTGGTCCAGCAGAGACTTTAGGTAGAGTCATCATGTCTTCAAGAGAGGAAAACAGGTTGCTATCAACACATAAAAAGAAAAAAGAGGAAAAGACCCAGGAAGACCTTTCCTCAAACAAGACAACCAGGGCGAGGAAGACACATCTCAACATTCATATGATAACAGTTACAGTAGCTGAAATTATTTATTTTTACTTAAGACAAATATTAGTGTCCTAATCTTACATATTTTAGAAATTCATAATACTGGGTGACAAAAATCAAAATGTTCAGACTGAAGAGCATAGCATAAAATATGTATTTGTCACAACAAACCAGTGTTTCATCAATGAAAAATTGCAAAAGGCTGCCAGCTATAGATATTTCAGAAATTTAAGAGTATTTAAAAGTTATGTATACTCTTCATTAAATAATGGGGGGGACATCTCCATTCACTTCATTATACACATCATCTTTGATTGGGAATGTATGAGAATTATAGGAATATGCCAGTCATTTTCCTAAGATATGATAAGAGGGCATATAAAATTGTAAGATACCATTTATTTTTAAGCCTCAGCAGGAATGCTGAGCTGTCCTTAACCATGTTTACTTTATTCAGAAAAGCAGGGGAGGTAAAAGAGAGATTCTAGCTATATTTTATAAACACATACTGTACACAGTATTTTCAGGTTAAAATTGCAGTTTCCTAATTCAGCCACAAGGAGGAAATCTTTCTCCAGGTTTATTTTTCATCTGTATGTCTTTCAGGGGAATTTATCCAGATGGAGCATTTATTCTCCATAGAGTACTGTACTTTATTCAGCATCAGTGTTATCAGTATTCTACATTTTGCTCATCTTGTTTCAGTTAATATCCACCAAACAGTGCTGTTAGGGCTGCAATCCCATGCTAAGATTTTTGAGGCTAAGATTTTTGCTTGGTCCCATAAATCATGATAACAAAGTTAATTTAGCATCGAATTGCACATCCATTTTTTAATAATTTTACTGCATTCCTGGATTCCCCAACAATAAAACAGTTTCCATTTTTCCCCATAATTTCATCACATACGAAAATACATGTTTGATGCTTTGCATCTTCTTCAGCAATAAGGATCAGATGCTTGGTAAATCCCATACAGTGGATACAATCTCCAGATTACTTCAGAGATATATTATTTAATTTTCCAGATGTTGATCTGAATCCTGGGTGTTCTTTCTTTCTGGTTTATGTTTTCATGAAGATCTTTTCTCTGTGTTGTTTAGAAACTTTCATAAGGAAGGTAAGCACATCTTTACTTCATGAGGTAGACCTCATCCTTTAATTAATTAGCAATTTGTAAATTTAGGAAGTGGTTCCTTTCACTTACTTTAGGACTGGCAATAGACATTTCTCCAGGGCAGTAAGAGGACATGCAGTTTTTGCCATAAATTCTGCATTTGATATAGAATGGATGATTCCGTGTATTTGTAGCCAGGTACATTTGAGCTGCTCAGCAAAATGAGATCCTGATTTTCTCTTTGGCCCTATAAATGCCTTAACAGGAACAAGCCACATTTTTCACAGCAGACACCCAGGTTGGTAGGCATATGATTGTAGCCTTAGGCGAGATTCCTATACCTAATTGATTAGGAATAAACTCTGGAAGGGGACTTAATTTGGTGTCTGGAGTGACTGCCATGGAACTCAATTATGGGGCTTAATACTCAGTTAACCTGCAGAAGATTGAGTTGTTAATCAAGAAATCTGGCCTATCAAAAAGATACTTACTTACACCATGTAGAAATGGACCATACTTGGGCCTGCCGTAAATAAAAATCCTCCAAACTCTAAAGAAGATCCCTGGTTTACGGCAGCTTGGGAAAACGCCCTGAGGAATAGATTTTGTGATGCTTGTACTGGCTTTTAGAGCTAATATTCATCATGAGTAATCTGGATCCAATATACTTGTTCCATTCATCTGCTTTTCTTTGCTTCTTCTTTTGAGATTTATTCCCTCCTAAACACTAAGATAATAGCAGCAAATTTTCTTTACACTGTAAAGATCCTTTTTAAAAGCAGCAATATCTCTCACGTAAAAGCAATGGTTCCCAACCTTGGGTCCCCAGATGCAACAGGACTACAACTCCCAGAAGCATTTACCACTAGCTGTAATAGCCAGGATTTCTGGGAGTTGTAGTCCGAGAACATCTGGGATTATCGAAGGTTGAGAAGCACTGCTTGATAGCCATCTTCCTGTCCTGAAACTGCTCCACAAAAATTTACTGTGCTATCTCTATCGGGAGCCTTATCTAGTGGAAGTGGAGGAAGGTGGCAAGAAGAAAGACAAATCCACTTCATTCACTATACTGCTTCCTTACAAGAAAAAGGAATTTGAAAGATTCTCAGACTTCTTGATTGCCGCTTTCATAATGATGCAAATGTTATGATTTTGGGGGGAAAAAGGTCTCCATGTAAGGAGAACATATAGAGGCAATTCTTAAGTATTCCCAAAGCATTTCACTTCAGGCTAGCGAGTGTTAACTGAGTACAGAACAGATGGATTGGTCTCTAAAGCAATTTCATCAGATTAAAAAGGTTAAATCAAATGTGGTAAAAAGTTGCCTACAGTTATGATTTCTCTCTTTGTGTCTATCAGAATGAGAAAAACTGTTTTCAAGACTTAAAGCAGATTTCAAGGTGATATCTCTCCTCTGGATTTTCTGTGTATGCATGAACAGGAAATTCTTTCATCTCCTGGAATCTGCAGATAATTTTTCTTTGTTTGGCGTTTGGTTTTCAGGAGTTCAGCACAGGATTCTGAAAGATGGATGACCTGAAAAACTGCCTCACTCGCTTCTTTCTGTTAGAATATATAAATATATCCCAAGCCAGCATGCATGTGTGTGTGTGTGTTTAATTCTATTAAATCTATTATATATGTATTTTTTGCAGAAGAGAATGTGTAGCCAGTCAGATTGTTTCTAGTGTCTGCCAATAGGTGCTTGGAGAGTTAACTGTCAGATGTAAGGAAAAAATGTCAATTAATTATTAGTGCCTGGGAGGACACCAATATATTGTGCTGACAGAAGGATTCAGCATTACATAAAACAACTTTTTAAAAAAGGAGTGCCCCAAACAAAAATTTACAACTATGACACCAGACTTGGATCAGCACCAAATTTGGCACAAATGTAGCAGAAAGTCTGCTCTTGTTCTGTGCCAAATTTTGTTGATGTTTGGGCAAAGGGTTTCTGAGTTACGGTTTTGAAAAATGTAACACTGTTCTGCCCCATGCAGAATAAGTGAACTTGGAACTACTGCCAGTTTAAAACAGATTGAATACATTACAGTAATAAGATCAAATTTGCATACCTGTAAAAAAAATTTCATTTCCAGCCACTTTACTTTTTAAAAAATTATTTGAAAGAATTCAGCATTCATGGCTCTAATTCACACTTTGAAATTAGTGATTGCAAAGTGTGAAAAACTCTTGAGAATTTGGGCTTCCTTATAAATTGCCAGCATTCAAAATTGGGCTTGACTTGATGAAACGCCCACTTTTCTGGCTGTCTTTAGTATCTATACCAATATCACATTTCAAATGAGTTTATTTTTATCCCTGTCTTTTCTTCAAGTTATTTCTTTCACATAGTATGGATGATTTTGACCCTGATTTCCAATGACATTTTTACTAATTCCAACCTCTTCCTTTTTAAAAATTTCAAAAAGCAAAAGGACATACTGTATTTTGGAAAGCATGCACACAACATGTGCATACAGCTTTTGGTCCAATGCAGCATTTCTTCCTCAGCTTGCCTAACTCACAGAAAGGGGTTAGAAATTGGAACATAGCTTTCCAGTCTGTCTTTGGAGGAAGCGGCATGGCAACATTAGTTTAACCAAGAGGTTAAAGAGTGTGTAAGTTTCTCCACTGTATGTGTTGTACCAACTCACAACTTTTTTTTCACCATTTCATGAAGCCCAAAACAGCCCTTCAGAATATTTTGACACAGAGAGACTACAGCCACATCTGAGCTGTTCTCACTTCTGTCTTCTCCCAGGACCCATAGCATATACCATATGCTTATCTTCTGGAATCCTCTAACACTGGGTAGTTCTATATGACGGAGATTTTTGATTAAATTTGTGTATAGCTTATCTATATTTAAAACTCCCATTAAAAAAAACCACAGGAAATTCAGTTCCTCAAAAAACTCAGGTTTATGAATGTGGGATATTGCACTTCTGTACCTATAATTCAAAAAAGAAATAACCTGACATTGCTGCACAATATTGTGCCAGCAGGAAAAAAGGATGTCATGCTTTACATAGCAGAGAGCAGCCTGAATGTTGACAACATCAACACTCCCCAATGCTAACTCCTTTCAGCTTTTAATATAATGTCTGTTTCTGCCCTTAGATAACTTCTGGCCATTGACCTACCAGCCAGGACTTGGAAACATACTGGATAGTAGAAACATTGGCCATTTCTGCCTTAAAGCAAGCTAGTGGTCAGTACAGAGACAAGCTCTCTCAGCTCTGGAGACCAAATGTGTCTCCTGGATTGCTGTTACCAAAAGAAGAAAATCTGAGTGATTTGCAGAGTGGCAGGAAATCAGGCCAGTGGCAGCCCTGGGGTGCCAGTTTCTCCTGTGTTAAGGGGTTCTAAGCCCAATACAGCTCCCCAAGCCCATATCGCTGCCCTCAGTTCTGCTACACCTTTAACACTTGAGCGGCTTGGCTGAACCCTGAATCAAGGCACACAGCCCCTACAGTTGCCTTGCCACTCACCCATCTTCGTCGGAAAGAAAAGTGAGGTCATGAAACAGATTATGGGGATCTTACGTCCCAGCATAGGAGAGGATTCAGTACCCTTCACCCCATGTATTTGAAAGGTATTCTGAATACCAACCACCAACACAGCCCAATGTACCCTGTAAATGCTAGATTTTAAAGAGATGACCCCGCTCTTTAAAACTTGAACTCAGGACTGGACATATTTATTAGCATAGATTATGGTTCTCACAATATATCTGTGTCTACTGATGATAAGAGCAAGGTAAAATGTATAGTCTAGTGTGTAAAAACACAAGTGAAAAAAACAAATGGATTCAGTCTGAAGGATTTTTATTTCAGATTCAAAAAAAAAGACATACGTGATTGTTTGGGAGTAAGCTCGTCCAGTTATAAAATAGGATGATGTGATTTAGTACACTTTCTCTCTGGCCAATAGCATATAGAGGGGCTGTAGATCTCTTTACATGTAAAGGAAAAATACACACAATCATATTTCAATTATAGAATCACGTATCTACATAGACTTTCTGTACATGCAGACCCGCATGCCCATACAAACACACACTCTTGGTCCTTGAACAATGACCAGGATTTTATGGAGCGAGGTTGAAATATATATTAAAAATATTTTCATAGATAAAGAAATACATTTTCAAAAATGGAGTGGTTTATCTGTGCAGACAAGGCTTTTGGTCTTAATGCTGCATTTGAACATCATTCTTTTCAAGGATATATATTTTAATTCATTTGAAATGTACTGGAACAGAATGACACAACAGAACAATGTGTACTGAAACGAGATTAGTGCAGAATCATTGGTTTTCTGATCCTATCTACACAAAACAAACAGCAACAAATGTCAATACAAAGAAAAGGTGACATGTCGGCGAAGTGACAAATGTATCATCAAAGGGGGATGTCTAACAAGTCGAGGGGATGCCAGTGGACCATTTCTCGTAACATCTGCAGGGGTGATCTAGATCAGGATTTCAGTGAGAGAAAGTGAAATCCCCAGCACTATGCTCATGATCTGAACTGGGCCTTCCTGTGGCTGCTGTCAGCTTTAAAAAAAAAAACACCCACCAATCACACAGACAGTCATTGTGTGAATAACATCAAATATAACTTGGACCTCATTCTCCTGGAGGACTTGGCCCCAATCAACTGATAGCAACAGGTTATTCTACATCTAGTGATGCTCAGTCACCAAACAGTACAAAACTGAACAATGTCCAACAGGAAGACTGGTCAGAGCTGAGCATGCCAAAGCACTTTAGAGAAGGTGCAGTAAGGCAGGTGGTGTCACATACTTCTTATTTGGAATCAGTAGCATCTTATTCTGCTGACCATCCTCTCCCATAGACTTCATGTCAGTCAAAGTACTGATCTTGGCATGGCCCAGTGTTCCACTTTCAGTGCATCAGCATGTTCCACCTACCTTTTTTAATGGACACCAATAGAGAAAGACAGAAGGTGCCACAGCACTAACATAGGGTGTGGAGTTTTCTGCAACAAAAGTATCAGAGACGCATACAAAAAATATTGTTTAAAGATACGGATTCACAAGGTGGGAAAGCGAACAGAGTTTTAATCATAAGGTATATAGATTATAGAGCCATATGTCTTCTCATAATTTAGCCACATTGAAACTGCCCCACTTTCAGTTCCTGAAAACTCCAATTAAGCAGGGACCAGTTTGTAGTGATATGAAAGGTCTTTGCTTCATACCTGGAGAAAAGCAGCCGCAGCCTGTCAAAGTAGGCAATCCTGGACTCTGGGTGAGTGCAGTCTGACCACAGTACGAAGCAGGCTACTCTATGTTTAATGGGTATTTTCTAGTCTAAAGATTGCTTAGAGCACCTTAAGACAGCTTTTATCACCCTTGGGCACAAAGTGGCTGCATTTACTTGCGGGCAGGGTACAAAAGGGCATTATTACAAAACCTACCAAGTGTTCGGGTAGCCTGTGATAACCTTGAATTTGGTCCAGGGATTGCTCAGTGGATAAAGAAATGTTACCAAATGCCAGAAACACCCACTCTGTTTGCTATCTTGATTCCCTCCCCACCAAGATAAAAAGGAAGGCACTATTATTCAAGAATTTGCTAGCCACAATAGGTGGGGGGGGGCTGGAACAGTAGAATTCTTCTTCAAAACAGGTAAAGACAAAAGTATAGGCTCATTTTCAGTAATTATACTGGCCCTGAACCAACATTTGAATTGAGGAAGATACTGAGAAGCATTTTTCCCCTTTCTCTCTGTAGCTTCTATTCCCAACTTTCCCAAATGAGCCTGAAATTCAGAAATGGAACTCTCAATACAGGCATGAAAAGCTAATCTTGTTAAGGGACAGGAAGATCCCCAGAGGCTTTTATTTTCTTACCAACAACGAAAACTCTCTGCCAAGCCAGTTCAGTTTCAACGTTGGAAGAGCTCTGGCTGGACAGCTCGGTATTCATGACTCCTACATTGCAGAAAGTAGTGTTATTTGTGAGCCAGCTTTTCCCAACAGAAGAACAGATTACCCAGCCTGTTCCATTTTAATAGTGCTTCCTCAGCTTATGTCACTTTGCAGACATTAACAGAAGGGTGTAATTTGTGAGGCAGTCAGATTTTAGTCTATGTGGCTGTTCATATATTGATAGGCTGCTGCTGGGGATGTTTGCCATGGCTAATATTTCCCCTTCTTCCTTCTACAAGAATTCCATCCACCCCCACAGTCACTAAGGAACATATTTGTGTGCGTACAAAACAGGCTGTGATTACATTGCCACATATCCCATGGTTTGTGTTGGAGTTGGCACAGTTAAAATTGATTCAGGCAACGTGCATGACGTAAAGCTGCGGCTCAGTTATATGTCGTAATGCTCCAGGTTTTGCATCAGGTTTAGCGCATTTGAAATCAATTTAAAAATATCAGTCTATGTGATGTGCAGTGACTTTTTTGGCCAGGAAGTGTGTTTTTTGGTTGGAAAACATGCTTAAAAAACAAACTCCTGAGGGGCTTGTTTATTTTAACTCAATTATGAACATGATTTACTGTATTTTGAATTGTTTTTGCCTGCTTGCTCACCTGTGTCAGAGTAAATTGTGTCTGTGGGATTTGTCAAGTATTGGATGACAGGATCAAGAGTTTCCAGGCTGCAAGAGAACTTTGCAGTCTGATATGTTATATCTATTTTTTTTCTATCTGTAACACTGTTCTAGCACTATTCCACTTTCAAAAGAAGTTCAAAATAAATAAAACAAGTATTAAAACATGACAAGAGACCCAGAAAAACACTTTAATCCCTTCTGCTCTGCCTGCTCTTTCTCTCTTCCTCCAGGGAAGTGAAGCCACTGAAGCAGCTGGCTTCTGGCTGAGTGGGAGAAAGAGGGAGGGGGCGGCTGTTTCCGTTGATGCACTTTGATTGAGGCAAAACCTACATTCCCAAAGTGAGAAGAGAAAGGAAGAAAGGAGGAGGAGGAGGCAGTAGCGCTTCTGCTGCTCTCACCCCCTTCCCCACCCCACCTCCACTACCAGTGCCAGGCAGCTTACTAGTAGATTAAAAGTTGTCCCAAGAGGGTGCACACGCCAATCTAAAAAACCACAAAATTTTAAACAAAGTTCAAAAGCTATGATCCAGCTCCCAATTTATTTCAATATTGTAACTGAGCCCATAATTGCACAGAAGCGCAAATTTTTTTTCTAATAGTATTCATGTGTTTTTGTTCATCTGTTGGCGGTGGTTTATTGTGCATCTATTAAGCTGGCAATTAAACTGTGGAAGTATCCTATGGCAATGTATCAGGTAAGTGCTGCACTGCCAAGGTTGTTTTGCTTGCTTGCTAGTTTGCTTACTTCTCTCCAGTCACTCCATTTAGAGCTCATCCAAATGAGGTGTGTGGCTTGGATTGGTGTGAGTTGGAACCATTCCTGTAGATCAGGAATTACTCACTTAAGGCATCCATACCTGTACCGGAAATCAGTTTGGTGGAGAACATCCCCCCTCCCCTTGCCTTCTTGCCTTGATCTGAAATCCTCACTGGGACCCAGGTGAAATTGACAAATCTAGTCAATTTCATGAGACAGTGACAAGACATTGCACCAAGTGATAAACTATTAAGCCAATTCAAAGCTATGTCACTCAAGAGAGTGTGTCTAAATAGTACACTGCAGGGATCTAAATGTTATAGGTCCACACTGTGTCGAAACATTTCATATTGAAAATGGGAATTAATTCTTCCTGACCTATGCACTTAAAGCCCTGACAGCTGACAGCCATAGCAGCTGACTTGAGAGGAGGGCTAAAAGGGGAGGGATGAAGGAAAGAAGTGGGCAAGAGGACAGTGTTAATAGAAATGGAGCTGTGAACCCAAAGAAAACTGTATCACTTGGGAAGTTCAGTGTGGACTTTTGAAACTGTATAATTAATCATATCTGTGTGAACGATTACAATGATTTCAACAGTGGAAACTACTTCTAGTAGTCCCTGACTGGTTTTTTAAAACCTCCAGCACAAACCATGTGGTATTTTCCAATGTAGTCACACCTACAATCAGGTGGAGGTATACAATTCAATATGTAAAGGGACTCGCAATGTGGAGTCTGACTTTCTGGACTGACAGCGTGTTACATGTGGCACAGTTCTCACTGAAATGATCATCACACTGAGGTGGTAATTGTAAGACTGAGCAGCTTGAGATAGATTATGGGGCTTACATAACAGAGTGCTTCTTCATCCATGTCCCTCAAATATCCATCTAGTATGGAAAACTGGAGGGGCATGGCTAGCCTTCTTCACCAGATACGGCTTCCTCAGTGGATACATTTTTCCCTTATGGAGAAGATTCAGCCACCCGAGTCTCACTAGCAGTACTGAAATAGTATAACCGAGATAAAAAGTATGCTGCCTCAATGAGAACTATGGCCTACCTCATTTCTCCTATTTTTCTTATTGATGCACTTGGCTTTTCCCACCCTTGTTCACTAATGGATATTTATTTGATTTCTGATTTCTAGTGCTGGAACTTTTATTCTGCTTGGAATAATGTGTACCTTTCTGATTACCATATACCACAAAAATATGGCAACATTAGGGGGGGAAATGAAAAGGGCAGCCCAGATCATCTGGGGTGGTGGTGGTACAACTCCTGTTAGGAAAAGTTACAAATTTTGGGCCTTTTATTTTTGGAATAAGGTGGAGGCATGTTAACAAGTGCCAAAAACTACAACATGTTTCTCATCCTCTTATAATACTATAACCTAGAGTTATTCTGTGGAGCTGAATGGTCTGAGAGTCAGGAAAGAAAAGGAAAAAAGGAAAAATAAAGAAAAATAAAGAAAAGAAAAATAAAGAAAAATAAAGAAAAGAAAAGAAAAGAAAAGAAAAGAAAGAAAGAAAGAAAGAAAGAAAGAAAGAAAGAAAGAAAGAAAGAAAGAAAGAAAGAAAGAAAGAAAGAAAGAAAGAAAGAAAGAAAGAAAGAAAGGGGAGGGGGTCTTCTCATGAAATGTACTATGGAATTTGCTAATACAACCTTCAATGATGGCCACTAACTTTAATGGCTTTAAAGGAGGATTAAATAAAGTCATGGAGGGTAAGGCTATCACAATGGTTATAATCATGAAGGCTGTTATCTCCAGTATGAGAAGGTGTATACATAAGTGTAGTACTTGCTGGAGAAAAACACTGGAAGGAAGCCATTACCTCACACGTTTAGTTGGCTACCCTAAGAAAACCAAGGTCAGGCTAGAGTGGCCTTTGGGCTAAGCTATCAAAGCTGTTAAGCTCTTATAAGCTTCAAAACATACACACCAGTAACAGACACTTAGGTACAGTGGACCCTCTACTTAAGGAATTAATCTGTATTGGAATGGTGGCTGCAAGTCGAAAAGTCTGTAAGTCGAATCTCCATTGACCTACAATGCACTGAAAACCGATTAATCCCATAACCAGTGGTTTTTATTCTATTTTTATTCCATTTTGGTTTTTTTCTGGTCTGTAAGTCAATTCTGTGGCTGCAAGTCGAATCTAAATTTTGCAGCCAGAGAAGTCTGTAACTCGAAAAGTCTGTAAGTCGAGCCGTCTGTAAGTCGAGGGTCCACTGTAACTACTTATGGTTTGTTATTCTCTAGACTATAACAATGTACTAATTAATAGAGGTAAAGAGGGGTCAACCTCCCTCACTTATACCATCACCAACTCAGAGCACCTGGGTAAGGTACTTTAAAACTGGGGAAAGGGTGTAGAGAGACTGCTATACTGGCTTCTCCAACATGTGCCTCCAATTCAAGGAACCAAGGCCCCAAAGTGACATTTTAAAATTTTTTTAAGTGTCTATTTTTGCCCTTATTGATTGTGAAGAGAGAGGTTCTTGTAACTGTTCTTTCCAAAGCTGCTACTTTGAAATTAGTGTCTGGAAAAATAAAATATATCCTTGGGGAAAAAAATCACTAAATTTGCAAGCACCTAAAGGGAAAATATAATTTGGACTTCTAGGGAAAATAATTTTTCTCAACATTTGAACCATTCAGTTTCTCTGAGGAAAGTGTGAAGAACCATTGTGAGACTATTTGCTAATTAGGCCTTATATAAGATAGTGGATTGTTCTCTGTAAGCTCATTCATGTAATTTTAATATGTGACCTGAGATATGACCAAACCAAGATCCAAATTGGTGCCAGAAACAAGGAACGTCACTCTGCCTTTTGCTGCAATATGTTCCACTGAATGCACTGATCTGTAGCGCCTGAAATTTCTGTATGTCTATCATTTGTCTGTCATATGTCTGTCACTGTGAACCTGGTAACCAAGCCAGATGACCCGAATGACCCGAACTTCCGAGTACTTACCTCTCTCTTTTTCTGATAATCTGCAGTCAGAAAATTAAGCAAGGGAGAGGTGCAACCTTGTACTTAATGATTATCTAACTGAAAAACAGTGGGATTGCCCACATATTCTCATTTTTGCAAGAAAAGGAACAAGCAGAACAAATAGGACTTGCTTAACTGGCCAGACTGCTAAAGGTACAGCGGTGCATTAATTTTTCACTCAGGTAACCAAGTATGTATTTGCCCACTGGACACAAAGAGAAAGTTGTATCGGCATCACATCTCAAAATGTGATGATTAAACCCTATGCAGGAAAAGACTGCATGGGTTGAAGACTGTATGAATATTTATATTTTTTTCTCAAATCGGCACAGAAAAAATAAATATAGTTCACTCCTTCTAGGAATAAAAGACTTTTAGAGAGTAAATATCCTCCAACGTGCCATCTAATTTTCAGTCCTGATGGACAGGGCTCCACCTCTCTCTCTCTCTCTCTCTCTCTCTTTCAACTTCTCCTCTGCATATGTGCATGACTCCATGCCCCCCCCCCCTCTGTGCATGATTCTGTCATGACCGGAACCAAAGAAGTTGCACAGAGGAGGAGGAAAGCTGTGCGGAGGGAGGTGGAGTTGCGCACATGTGCGCAGCAGCACACTTAGAGGGATCCTTCGTATTCATCTTTCTACATGTACCCCAGAGCAAAGAGTAAGCACTTTACCAGTGACAAGCTATTCTATGAAAAAGACTGGATTGCGGGTGGTGAAATTCTGTATTCTTAAAGGCTGAGGGCCTGATTTATAAAGAACAATAACCTAAGGCATCATTAACAAGCATGAAAGGAAATCTGAGGGCATCTTCAATGGAAACTTCTGTCAGCTCTTGTTTCAACTGGGTTTGTAGCAGGAAGCAATGCTAAGCAATTGTCCCGAGCGCTCATTCATGTCACAAGTACATCTCCTCTGCATGAACAAATGGCATTAACAGAATGAATTGAGGCTCACAGGCAAATTGTATGTTATACGGAATTATTGTTTTAGAATTTGCCACATGAATGTCATTATGACCATTTTTGCACAATAAGAAGCACAGATTTAGCTTCTTTCTTATGTGGGCCATCTAGCCCTTCCCCTAAAATGCCCCAGTTTTCATTATACACAATTGCTCTATATTGTGGGGAGGGATAGGGAAAATATGGAAATTACACCTTGTACAATAATTTGGAGTAACAGCCATGCCCATCAGAGGTGCTTGGTTCAATTTCATTCTGATTCTTTAAGAAGTTCCATTTTACTGATTTTTTTCAGGTACAATTAGTTGGAAGAGCAATAGGAGTATGATTTTTATACCCCTTAATCTATGGTCTTTAATCAAGATAACCTGCCCTTCATGGACAAGATATCTTTCGAAATGCAATGAAGTAGGCCTAATACAATTGTTGGAGAAAACTCCATTTTTTAAACCTATATAACTCACAAGAACACAGTGACTTCACTTAATACTGTATGTTCTAACTTCTGTAATCTACTCTTTCAGATTATTTCAGCAAAGAAAAAAGCCTTTCTGAAATACATTTCAGTCAAATCAGTAGCTGTGTGGTACCAACTTTATACTCATACAAGTAAATGCAAAACATTACTATCTTACCACAATAGATACCATACTCAAAAGGGGAGAGGGAGACACAACACACACACACACACACACACACACACACACACACACACACACACACACACACACATTCTTGCACATACCTAGTAGTCTGTGGCTGGCTACCACTCTGTTCTGCACTACCAGAGTGGAAAAGGGATATACCTGCTTGACCCTACATGGCTGAATAGTCCATTCACAGTCAAAGAAGCAACCTTCAAAATGCAACATGTCAGCAGAATGTCCCCCTCTTTTTCTCCTTCATAGGACTGACTCTTTTGATTCCAGCTCTTGAGTGCTAGATGGTGGAGTGGTGACAGCTTGGCTCTTGTGCGTGACCAGTGGTGACGTTTCACCCTCAGCCTTGGTGTTTGGAACAGCTTCTACCTGGACTTCACTGAGTTCAGCCTCTTTCTCCTTTGTGGCTTTTTCATTCAGATAATGAAGGATACCAGCTCCAAAGGCATCCCCTTCTACATTCACAACTGTGGTGGTCCGGTCCCTGGTCAATAGAGAAAGCATACAAGTGTGCTTGACAGGGTTTTTCATACAGATAAAACTGATCTCTCGAGCTTAAAAAGGCTACCTGCTCCCACAGACTGTGAAGTAGTCTTTGTAAGATGACAGGGTGTGTCCCAACAAATGGAACAGGGCTACTACTCATAAAAGCAAACAAACATGCTGAGTTCCTCCAAGCAGACTCAGGTGAGGAACAACTCTTGCATCACCCAAACTAATCCTCTGTCTTGGTTGCATATACCTTCCTGAACCATACTGTGAGAGACTTTCCTGCCTTTTGGCATATACTTGCATATGTGGGTTAATCCATATATACAGATATGGCTCATGAAGTGCAGTGAACAACTAACTCCACCTCCCGAGCTGCTATTTTGCATCTTCCTCCCCGATCCATCTCCAAGCCACTACTTTATACTTGATTCCAGCTAGTGAATTTTAGCATTCTGCTAAAATATTAAAAAATGTACATTGATGGCTGAAGCCTGCCCATACCTGAAACTGTGCCTTCACATCTAGTTTGCTTCTCTTTCATAGGGCGGTGTTGAGCTGATGTAGAATCTAAAATTTAAGTATATTTATTCCAGTTCTTTCTCGTGACTTAAGTTCTACCCTCTGTTGCTTCCATATTGTTTCTTGATTTTGCTACCCTTTTGAACTGCACATTGTCTTTATATTAAAAGATCATAACAAAGTTAATTCCACTAATCACCTCCAATACCCTCACAATGATGTACTCCCAGTTACATACAGATATGTGCTACTTACACAATCCAGTCCACTGCCAATATGAGGGAAATATCATTGGTGGGAAGTCCAATGGCCTCCAAGATAATAGCTATGGTTAGAACCCCTCCAGCTGGGATTCCAGCAGCTCCCACACTAGATGCAGTTGCAGTCACACTGGCAATGGGAAAGAATACAGGTTACTTTTAATGCTGAAGTTACGCATTGCGAGTGACGAGGGAGATGCAAATGCCTGTCATTTCCATGGACGTTTCCTCCTTCCCACACATTGGTATCACATGTTTGAAAAACATGTTACAATTTATGGAATTTTATGCAAAAATAAATCTTATTAGTCTTAAAAGTGGCAGAAACTGTTAGCATTTTTTTGTTTTGTTATTTGGATGCATGCTGAAACAGACTAACATGGGCTAGCTCTTTGAAACCAACTGGTAAGGAGGTATCCTATTTTGTAATGCACATTCAAGTCATTGTCACTACCAATAAGCTTAATCATACACATCAGGTTCCCCATTTCACATTGTCTTTGTAATTTGATAACACAAACCTTTCCGTACATCACCTAATGCAGGTCAAAATCATTACTATGCACTGCATGCAAGCCTAGACTTATCTACTCAGATGTAAGTACCACTGGGTTCAACAGCACTTATTTGCAAAGAAATATATATACAGTATATTTAAGGAAGGCACGAAAGAGTCAGCTGAAAGACAACAAACAGCTGCTTCTCTCTAGTGTACTGCATGGCTAGACTTTTCTTTCTGCATGTGCGGTAAACCAAGTGAGCATTGCATTTGGCTATGACAGAAAAGTTGGCTTGAATTATAACTTACAGAATGGTAAAGATCTGCCCAATATTGAGTTTATAGTTGTTAAGCTGAGCAATAAAGACTGCAGCTATACACTGGAAAATAGCAGCTCCGTCCATATTTACAGTAGCTCCAATAGGCAGAATAAATCTGCTAATTCGTTTGTCCACTCCATTGTTATCTTCAATGCATTTGATCATTGATGGAAGAGTTGCAGAACTAGATGAAGACAGAAGTAGAAGATCAACAGGTACAGCAGTGTCCTGTATTACCTTGAAGCATAACCATCCTAACAGCCAGTTCTCTTGATGAGTCTAAAACCCTAAACGTATTGTGCAACAGTCCAGATATTTTCTGTTCCAGGACACAATCATGCTGAAATAAGTTCTACAGTTTTCATTTCCAAAAGATACATACAAATCTTTTGAGAAAAAACATAAGGGTGGTCCACTATATCTTTTTTATTATTTCTCCTTCAGTGCTATTTTTATTCATTTCAAGGCTATATTTCTAAGGATCTAAGTTGCAATGCTTAACTGTCAGAAATTTCTGCTCTCTTGAACTGCACATCTCCCTTCAAGAATGGTTCATGATTGGGGCAGGGAACCCCATAATCACAGAGTCAGGCACACACACCCCATCCTGGTTCACGAACCTACCTATCCTCCACTTAAACTAATACTCTTTGGCAATTTAAAATCTTAGCCCTCAAGTGCTGATAGTCATACATTAGGGACCCACCACAGAGTCTTCTAACAGCCTGCCTTGCATTTTGAGAACTCTAAAATCAGATCACCATAAGTGCCCCTTTTTTAGACAGAAAAGCTATAAAGAGATCTAAGAAGATCACAAGCCTAGAATTTTTCGCCTAAGGACATTCTGAGATGGCTGAAAAGGCACATATCTGATCACACTATAAAGGGTCACTATAATGGAAGTGAAGTGGCCTTTTGTCTGCTAGGGAATTGTTCCAGCTTGGCCCTAAAAAGTAGAAGTCCTACAGCTCAACCAAAAAGATCCAGTTTGGGCCTGGTTCTGGGTCAGATTGGGACACATTTCACCATGTGTGCTATATGATCCTTGGGAAATAGATAGCCACCAGCCCACTTTGCAAGTAGCCCAATTGAAATCTATTTCCCTATGTGACCACATCCTCAATTAGAATAACACGAACTCAGTTTCAGAAATAACAGCAACAGCAAACATCCACTAACCTGGAGCAAGTAGCGAAGGCTGTTGTCAGTGGAGTTATGAGTCCTAATAGAAAAGTGAAAGGGTTTTTGCGTGTCACTGCAAAATAGATAAGTGGTAAAATGATCCCTCCATGAATAATATGGCCCAGAATTGAAGCAAAGATGTATTTCCCAAGGCTTGTCACCAGCAGGATAATATCATCCATTTCCACGATCTTGCTTCCAACAAGAAACATAATGCCAAGAGGTATGTACCTGTGTGTAGAAGTTAGTATTAAACTTTCGGATGCTGAAGAAGTAGGTATATCATAAGGTATATCATGAATGGTTGGGAAAAAATCTATATTTTTCAATAATACTATAGGAAGGGTTGAGGAAAAAGAACACATCACAGATTGTCCAAGGTTTGCAAAAGGTCCATGATTCCATCTTTGGCATTTACAGAGGAGAAAAGAAATTCACTCAAAAAGCTTGAAAATTATTGCCACTCATCATAATGGACAGTTATTAGGCTTAGATTATTTGACCAGGTTCCAGTTGGCTTCCTGTCTTCCTAAACATGATTTGGGAATGGAATGTAACGGTGCGGTTGTTTCAAATCCCAAAAGTTTAGCGTAATTGTTTGACCCCGTGGCCTACAGTAAGCTCACCTTTTTATAAAACACCAATTAGGATTTCAAAAGAGAAGATTCTAAATGCCATCAATTAGCAAAGCACTATTAAGAAGAACTTATCTTCATTTGAGAATTACATCAAGTAATATGCTCATAATCTACAAAGAGGTGGATTATATGGTGACTGATTCATTTGGAGTGCTGGTCTTCTAATGACTCAGGGGAACATAGCATACCAGTTTACACATAGGAGTATAAACGTTAAATTGCTCTAAAACAAAACTTTTATTATGGGCACCAACATGCGGTTCTAGATTCCAACAAAACTTTCAAATAATGTTTTCCACTGTGAATAGTTCTGATCAACATTTTTCTCCTGCCCTCCCCTCTTCTGCTGTTTTTTAAAATAGCAATTTAGTGTTTCAGAAATGTCAGGAAATTCATGGCAGGTTCTCTGTACTATGTCAATGTCACAGCTTTCAGCTGGTTCCAATGAAAATATGGTACTCATTAAGGAGAAAGATGAGTGACACTCTCTAAAGGTGCCATCCCTGAAAGAGGTGAAGGGGATGGCATGTCGGAATAGGGCCTTCTCGGTTGTTGCCCCCCAACTTTGGAACACCCTCCCTAGAGAGATCCGCCTGGCTCCGACACTCTTGGCCTTTCGGCGCCAGGCAAAGACCTTTCTGTTCACCCAGCATTTTAATTAATTAATTTTAATGTTTTAATGTTTTAAGAAATATTTTAATATATGGTATTTTATACTGTCTCTTAAAATGTTTTTAATGTTTTTAAGTTTTAATGTTGTACGCCGCCCAGAAGCCACTGGCAATGGTGCGGCTAAAATTTTTTGTAAATAAATAAATAAATAAATAAATAAATAAATAAATAAATAAATAAATAAATAAATAAATAAATAAATAAATAAATAAATAAATAAATAAAATGAGGAATTTCAAGTAAGAATTGATGGTATGTGGGAAGTTCTGCGTCCACTTTCCCTTCCCACTCTGAAAGACTGAGGTTGTCATTTGCAGCCACATCCTTCAAAAAGGCAGCAGCAGCAGCAGTCCAATGAAGTGTTAGCTTGCTTGCTGCCCAAATGCATCAACTGCAGGGATCACCATCCAGGAACCATTCCAGGTCTGTGGAGGTGCCGCCTGAGATACCTGGGAGTGCTTCCCATCTGCCCATATCAAGGAACAAAAAGGTCAGAGATATGAAACCAGCACACTGCAAAATGTTCAGGCTTCCCAAGGGACCTGAAGGGATCTCAGCAGCCATCTGAAGGTTTGCTTCTGTGGAGTCTCTTGGGAAGATATAACTATAAGATGTATGTGATGGATCTGATGTGACCAATTATCTCCTCCACCAATTCTACATGTAAAGTTGGCAGAAAGGAGCTTGAAAGGCAGATCACACATTAAGACAAATGCATCTTTTCTCCTGTTACAAGTTATCTCTCCAGGCATGCAAATCTTTCAGAGCCCGAGGAATCAGATGTTAAAACAAAGTCACATCTATCCTGCCCTGGCCCCAAGAACTGCAAAACAAAAGCAGGGTAATTTGCTAAATGTAGATTAAAGCAAGCCCCTGTTAGAATGAACAGACCATCTTTCTCTTTTGAGGGAGCTCTGATTATAAAGACAGGTTAACTACAGTGCCTACTTCTGCTGTGACTCGGTGTCTTCAAAGTACTAGATTATTTATCACACAAGAACTTCATTTTAGGTAGCAGCAGGCCAACAAATAGTAATGTCACCTGCTGCTGCTGCTGTGTGACTACTGGCCAGCAGGTCTTCTTGGTAAACACTTGGGCATATGTAAATTATGGCTAGTAGCCTAAATGTACTTATTAGGGAGTAAATGCCACTGAATTCAAAACAACAATTGAGTGAACATGTTTAGGCTTGCACATTAATACTTTAAGTTACAAAAAGAATGAAAACAACTGCATTAGAGCATGCATGTGCAAGGGGTTTTTAATGAATGAAAGTTAATGTTCCAGACTGTGAAATCACAGTAATTATTAACAAATAGTTCAATTTTTTTTAAAAAAAATCCCTATTGCTTTCCTTTAAAATGTAAAATTCAGAATATTCTCTTTTTCACTCTTAGCACCATCAGATTAATGATGGTAGAATAGCCATTGCTCCTGAACTTTCTACTTTTGGTCAAGAAAATATATGCTTACACAGCGGATGCTCTTCTCTGTCCACAGGGGGATTTTCATGGTAGCCTTTGGCCTTAGGGACCCACACCCCTAAAGAACACCAAGTGGTACCTTTTGTTTGCCTGTAACCCATAGAAATTTGTCCTTAAATCACCAATAAACATTACAGTAGTCTTTGTGACTGTGTGGTTTCCCTCACCCTGTCAATGAAGATGTCAAGACCCTAATGCACTCCCGACATTCTAATTAGAGATTAAGATCAAGTTTAGATTTACATCCTCCACATCCTTTTAATAGCCATTACTAAGTAAAAACACAAGGGATAACATGATGTTTATGTCTCATAATGGGACCCTAGGCAACAGCAGATTCTCTGGAAGACATTAGTACCTCCAGATAAAAAGAGAAGCATGACTACATCTGATCTTCTTGAACTGTTTCAGGCTTCATTCCTACCACATGAAAATATATCCAGGTACACAATGTACCAACGCTCCTTTAAGATTCTTCATGGCTTTTCTCAAGTAACCCCCTAACTAGCACTTATTTGTTCTAGAAAAATGGGGATACAGGGAGGATACATGGTATATAGGGAATATACAGTAAATGCAAACACATTTGCCAATGATCGTTTGTGGGCAAGGCTTGTGTTCAAAATTCGGCTTGTGTTAAGAATTTCCTTTTCCTGTCAATCCACGATGGGCCCCACCTCAAGTGTAAAAATGGAATGTGTTCTTTATGCAGTTTGTCATCTTCCAACCTCTGCCCATTAACAGGTGTCAACTCTGCATCCAGCAAAAATGTTTTCAGCTTGAAGAAAGCTTTAAGACTGTTCAGGGCCTTTAGGAAGTAAATCATGTAATGTCTTGGAAGTGGTTCCTAATGAACTACATTGTCTATCATCCCTTCTCCCTAAATAAAGCCCCTTAATGTGGAACCTGGGATTTGATTGTGTATTATTGACCACGTGAGATTTTTATTCCTCTACATGACTGATTGTGTGTTCCTGATACACACTTGACTAAAGAGTATTAAAAGGCAGATAGACTGATCTTGCCTGGTTGTGACTGCGAAGCCAACCTGTTCATTTTATGTCAGGTAACAAAAAAACCAAATACTTTAAATTCCCGTTTGTTCAGAATTTAGTATTGAGCTGAGAAATGGTATCAATACATGAGGGAACAGCCCATTGATTGTGGTTTCTCCCCCTCAACACTTTTTCTGAAGAATACTCACCACATAATCCAAGACACCAAGACCATGGTTGCCTCATTGAAAGAATTAAAGAAGCGGATCAGTTCTTCCCCTTCAGGACCAAGTTTTTTCAATGCTACTCCCAAAACCAGAGCAAAGAGAACTAGCCCCAGGATATTCATTCCTTCAGTTTCAGTGCCAACAGGGAACTGTGGAATAAAAACATTTTTTTAAAAAAATAGTAAGTTATCTTTTAAAGCGACTTAGCACCTTGCTGCTCTTAAAAGTGGCAGAGTACAGAATGGATGAAAACAACATGCAAAATATAGCACAAACTCTGGAGCAGAGTTTTTAAATAGCCTGGCTGCAGAAACGTAAACGCTTCAAAAGAAAGGATGGTTTTCAGAAGATTTTCTGAGAATGAAGTCGGTGGCTCTTCCATCATCCTAAATTAAGAGTCAGAATTTCCATGATGTTTTAACTGTACTATACCTTGGATGCTTCCACTGGAAGACAGGAAGGGGAGATGGTTCAAAATAACTGACTTATTCATATAACAGGGTAATTGCTTTCATCAAAATAATTGAATCTCTTCTGAATGCTTTTCTATAGACTGTGTATGCTAAGAATGACCTCCACCACTTTTTTTTTTTGGAGGGAAAAGGGAGAATTACTGAATGTAACATATAGGCATTAAATATTGTGGGGGCAGGCAGAAGGATTATGAGTAGTGATTCCAGGAGACAACCAACAAATAAAGGTCCACAGGGAAAAATTTGGGAGAAGATGAGCTGACTGTCCATGGCAAAATCACAGACACTGGGGGGCAGATGCCCCCTATGCCGAGTCTCAGGGAGACTTCAGACCTTTAGTGAATTCATCTCAAAAGGCAGCCACACAGTGTTTCAACAATGCTTCAGCAGGAGGCCTGCAGGAAGCAAAGGAGACGGCCAACAGACCCAGGCCCAGAATGAATGTCGGTGGCCTACATCTGAATAAACACTGAAAGAATCAGGCTACGTAGATATTTTGATCTCTTGTTTAAAAGAAAATAATCACAGAAATCATGAAGTCTTATCGCACTGCAAGAGAAGCACGCAACACATTCTTCATACTTCAGACATAATTAAACAAACTAGAAAAAGGAAAGGGATCAAAAGAGCTTAAGCCTCCCATATAATAGGCTTGTGACTAAAATACGATGCCACCCCACAGAGCTTTAGTTAACTCCAAAGTTTAATTTCTTCTGTAAAGGAGAAACCTACATATTGGGGCACGCAGCCATTATTTGTGGTTACTCCAATGCTTCACCTCTATCCCAGCATATGCAAAAGATTTGAAGAGGGGAGGATTCCACCTTTCGCTTTGTCCCACCAAGATTTTTTTTTGTTCTTTCTGACCATCATTTGACAAGAACACTGTAATGCTTCCATCCCAAGAAAAGAAAAATATTAACTAAAAGAGAATGACCAAAGGGGACATTGATAACCATCAGACTGAAACATTCAGTGTTCTGTGCAATGTGTTTTCCCTACTCTGACATAATTTAACATTTAAAAATAGTATGTTTCCGTTCTGCACTTACCGAGGCTGGTCCAAAACATGTAGGGGAATGGAATCAGAAGGCCCTAAACTGCATCCCTCCTTTCTATTTCTTAGTACAGAGCATAGTCCTCTAGAAAGCATTGCTGCACAACACTTCATAACATAAATGGGAGTAACACCAAACTCTAGAATAATCAATAGGCACATTCAGGTTCTGGAAATGAAACTGGCCATTTGGTACAACAACACCAGTTTTTGCAGTGAGACAGGGGTATTTTTGTTGTTGATTCTGTTGTGCTGGAACACCACAAGGTTGGAAGGCTTCTATCCAAGCTAACAGAAACAACACAAGAGTTGACGTGGCTTAATTCTGCATTGGAATACATGCAACCATGGAAGCTAGCGACCTCAAGTTCTTGGGGGCATTATATCCACTCCTCTTTTAGACTGACCTCAAGTTCTTGGGGGCATTATATCCACTCCTCTTTTAGACTGAGCATCAAAGGTGCAATCCAAAGTGCTGAACTAGGGTTTTTTGGGGGGGAGGGAAGGAAGAGATCCAACACTGTGGAGTCCCACAAAGTTTGGATTAAAAAACTGGAGTAGATTCACTGACTCCTGATGAAATCCAGGTCAGCAGCTTTAGCATGCATGTATCTAGATAAATCTAGATAGCAGGGGCTATGAGGAGTACTCTCCCAAAGCCAAAACCAAACATTGAATGGCTAGAAAAGAAAACTGTCCAAAAGCAGCAGGAGCCAGCCAGATGTCCGAGGGAACCTAAGAAATATTACACTGGCTTTCCAGGGAAAATACAGAGTTCTGGCATTCCAGAGTGCTGTCCAGAGTTAAAATGAGAGAAGGGCACATTGTTAAGTGTCCAAAAGGTACATTGAAATCTTATGAGAGAAAATAAAAAGAAGGAGGTGCTTCCAAAGTATATGTATGCTTCAAGGATGAACCCAACCTTCTACATATTGTTCTTGCCCTTTGCAGCACAGTGTCCTCACAAGTACTGCCAACCTGAAAAGTTAAGCAGCCTGCTCAACCCTTGTCTTCTTTCTCTTCATCCATTTATGCATAGATCTTTCCTCCCTCCTTCCAAAACAACAGTGAAAATGCTGACTCAAATGCCCAAGAGACAATAAATTTGTATGAAACAAAGCTCCAATAGATGTCTATTAAGGCATATCTTAGAGGTGTTGAGGACATCCATGTTAGCAAGATAAGCCACACAGCTTGCAAAGTGCCCTTGGGCCAGCAACTCTCTCCCAGACTAACCTACTTGACAGGACTGGTGTCATGATAACAGTAGGGAGAAGGAAAGAAAGCCATGTATGCCACCTTGAATTCACTGGAGGGAAGGTAGGATAGATATAAATGTAGCTGATAGGTAAAGAATAAAGAAAATAAAAGGCAGTATGCCACCTTGGGTCCTTTTGGGGAGGAAAGTGGCACAGAAATGTTTTAAATAAATAAAAGCAACTGTTTAGGAGCCAGAAACAAGGTAGGATGATGAAAGCGGGGCTGACTATCACCCCAAACTGGAAGGCACCACTAACTGATTTGTGGGCAATTACTGTCTCTCCCACCAGTTCTCCACAACTTATACCATCTTGTTGTGAAGGTCTGGCTCACATAAAGTTTGTGATGGCAGAGGGACCCAAATAGCTGCAGGGGGAAAGGAGGTTGGGAAATTTGCCTTCTTTGAACCTCTTTCCACATGCTTCAGATCCAAACTATTGATCCTCCCAGACGCATAGCGACAGGTCTTAAGTACACTAATCTCAGTAGGTTTTGGGTGGTCAGCAAGATGATATGTCAATGACATTAATGCCATATCTCTAAAGAACCTCCATGTGGAATTAAGTATCCACTGAATTCCATGAGGACTTGCTCACTTTTCAGTATAGTATGTGCATCAGATAAGCATTTAAGTATTTACAGTAGAAACCTCATTCGACTGTATTTGCTTAATTCCTATATAAAAATTATTTCATGAGGAGAGAAGGAAATGATAATAAATTCCTACTTTATTTGGAATAAAGAGGGATGCTGTTTTACTGCGTCTTAGAGAACAGCAGAGAAGTCTTGCCCTGTTTCTTGAACTATGCCAATTGCCCAGAAAAAGGTCATTCCTTTTTCAACTACCCCCTTCAGAAGAAGGCAATATGTTTACAATAATGCGTCTGCAATATATTGTTCCTAACACATAGGAGATATAGAGGGCACATATACATATACCTATAGACAACCAGAATGCAGTTATTCACTTTCAAAATGTTGCAGCATAGCTCTTGGATCAAACATCTTAACCCCTCACCTTGCCAAGTAAACCAAAACGATGTTTTGAAATGAAATGTTAACCATTAACCCATTCTAGAAACAGTTCTATTGAAAAAAAGGATTCCAAGTCTATATTTACATGTGATTTTTTTTTGCGAGGGGGGGAGAATATATTTAGAAAAGTACACTTGCAGAAAATGTTTCAAGTGCACATTTAAAAGTAGATTTATCAGCAGATTTTTTTAAAAAAGTGTTCAAGCTGAAATGGGATTGAACAGACTGTGTGGGTAAACATGACCAAGAGATGCAGGTAGGAAACAAAAAGAACAGAATCTTGTGGCACCCTGAAGATATGTAAGTTTTATAGGGTATAAGCTTTCTTAAACTGTAGCCTGCTTCTTCATATGCAGTTGAAGACCATGGATGTACCTGTGAAATAAAACCTGTAAAGTCTTCAAGGCACCACAAGACAATCTTCTGTTGTTTTGTTCTACCTTCACACTTGAAAAAATCTGGAATAATCTGAATTTAACCATTCCTACCCAAGGGCACCACTTTAGCCACAGCAACTAATAAGGGTCTCAGTCCTCCTGCTTCTGTGGATGTGCAAGAGCAAATGGCTAAAGATAAGGAGACTCCTGTCCCAAGGGGAGAAAGTGGCAAGCGAGGCCTTAGACCGCTGAAGGAAGGGTGCCCAGATGCTATTCCCCTGCATTTATGTTTATCATTCGATCTAAACAGCAATCCTTGGAAGCACTTTAGTAAACACCACACGTACTTCAAAGATGAAACAAAGATCTAATTCTAACATAAAGTTTAGTATGCAGACTTTAAGATTAAAACCTAATCACCACTTACCTTTTCAACAGTAGCATTTCCAAGGTCAGCATTTATTGTCGCCTTATAATCCGTGACATACTGTTAATGGAAAAAAGAATATTTGGATAAAGTAACTTTATATGTCATTAGACATATACAAATTAATTATCATTACACAGTGGCAAACGTACACCTGGGGCTTCTTATATTTAATCTGGGGAACTGTCGTACCCGTGGTGCAGTCATCCAGATACTGTAAGGACATCAGATTTTGCTTCCACAAAACATTACTTAGGCTAAACCACATTTTCTACGAATGAAAGGATAAAGGTTTTGCAAGGCATTTTTCTGCTGTGTATAATTTTTCTGCTGTGTATAATTTCAAAACAGATATTTCTGAACATTCCCTGAGCTTGTGACCCAATGTGGAAATAAGTACCATGGAAGAAAATGGGATTTACTTTTGGGTAAACAACATACATACATCTGTTTGTACGTATGCTTTGGTTCCATCATTAATCCAAATGGAGACTGTAACCAAGATCTGGAAAGGTAACTGTGAAGGAACTAGTGCAGATCCTTAAATGTAAGCATGTGTTACTGGAAACCAAAGCCAAGCTGATCCACACTATGGTACTGCTAATTACTTTGTATGGATGTGAAGGATAGACAATAAACGAGCTAGCAGGAAAGAATTTATTCGTTTGAAATATGGCATTGGAGATAGATTTTCTGGAGCCACTTTGGGTCCCTTGTTGGGAGAAATGCGGCATATAAATAAAAGTAATAATAACAATTAGACATGGAGATGAATTTTAAAAATGGATCGCGATATTCATAAAAATTGCTGATTTGTTAAGTATTTGTCCCTTCATATTCATCATTTCCAGAGACCCGTGATGAATATGAAGGGATGAATATTTCCCAATTTTTATTCGTCCCCGATAGGAAGAAAGGGAAGGCTAGCCATCTTTCTCTTCCTATGGCCTTCCCATCACTTGACCGGCAGGTCAATAGGCACCCACCCAGCCCCACAGCCACCCACCCACATAGCCTATCCCTGCCCCCTTCCCCTCCCTTCCTTAGCCGCTGCTGCCATCCACCATTGCCCAGCACCGCCATCATCTACTGCTGCCCACTGCCACCACCATCCATCACTGCCCACTGCAGTGGCCTCCACAGCCATGACCTGTCATAAGACAGGGATCCCCACCCCCTAGTCTGCAGCCTGGTGCCGCTCCATGGCCTTGGCAGGACCAGGCTGCAAAGACAGATCTCCCACCCACCCCTCCGCATTCGCACATTCCCCCACACATGCACGGCCTGCCCACCCGCACACATGGGTGCCCCGCCCCTGTGTGCGTGCCCTGCTCACTGGCAGCAGTGGCAGTGGCAGCGGTGCAGACTCTAACAGCCAAGGTGGGGAGGTGACAGGAGTAGTGGGAAGGAGGCGGGGGGGCTGGCTTTCGGGGTAGAAGGGTCAGCTTTTATTTTTAGACAGCCAGAGGCTTTTTTAAAAACAAACCCAACAAACCAATGAATACATTCATGTTTCATTGGTTCATGGGGAGGAGATTCATGCTTCGTGCTTCATCAACTTTGACGGATCATTTTCACCAAAATGGTGATTTGTCCCCATCTCTAATAATAATATAACTTAAAATGACTGGAAAAGACAATAATGCTAGGAAAACAGGAAAGCACTAAGAAAAGAAAAAGACCAAATTTTAAATTTTTAAAATTTTATTTAATTTATATCCCGCCTATCTAGTCGCGATGGACTACTCTAGGCGGCCAGGACTACTCTAGATAGTTTGACTCAATAAAGGAAGCCATGGCCTTTAGTTTTCAAGACATGAGCAACCTGTTCATGCGAGGGAGGTATTCATTTATAGGATTGCCATCGGTCAGAAAAAATGTGATAGTATAGGACAACATACATAAATATACAGCATCAAACTGTAAGACTGCTTTAATACATATTATGAGAGGAAGATATAACTTCCAGTACTACTGTGCAAATGATATGATTAACACATTGCTTACCTTCTCAATGGTAACATTTCCAATAGTTGCATTTCTTACTATTGCTTTATAGTCAGTGGCATACTAGAAAAGAAAAAGAGTGTTTTGATTCTGATGAGCTATTAGATAAGTGCAGACTTTTTATTTTTAAAAATCAGCAAAATTGCAACAAAGAATAATCAAGCAAACAACACAATTAACAACATGCCACAATCTGTATAATAATGCAATTATTATACGGATAAGAGCTCAGTCAACAACAATACACTGTGAGGACAAAAAAGAACTCCGAAGACATGCTTCCAAAATTTCAGCTGATAGCACGATACATAGGTATATTATTCTGTAGTTTATAAACTTGTATCTGGAGTTCCTGATATGTAATCTAGGAAACTACCACACATACCAATAAGATGGGACAGATCAGATCTCAAACAAGACAAGTGGGAGAAAAAGCTATACAGTCCTTTCTACATAATAAAGCTCCTCTTCCACAAAGCAGCCTTAAATTTTGTACAACTATTAATGTCATATTTTTAATATAAAATATTTGCATGGAAAGTAATTATACAGAAGTGCTGCCAAAGAGTTGCTTCTCTAGGGAGCATTTTGGTAGGAAGGGAAAAGAACAAAGCCAGGTCATCATATAGTTGAGCTCACATTGTGCTTTTTTTCTGTCAATAGAACAGGCTGGGAACTCCCAGTAAAATGTTATCCTGTCCAAATAGTGCAAAGTTTGCAGACGTTTCTCCCCAAATACATTTATAACTTCATTTTAAAGCCACTTTTCAGCACTTTCAGAAACGGAGGCCAGACTCATACAGTTGGACAGAGAAAGTAAAGATTTGCTAAAAGTTCATTACTGAAAATGAGAATGTACAAAGAGACACCACTGTCCAGGGATGGGGACTTGAGCTACGAGGTTCGCTGTCATGTCGGACTCAAGTCACAATGGTGACTCGATTCAGTTTTTTTTCCCAATGACTCAGACTTGACTTGTGACTCGGAACCCACTAACCCTCTCCTTTTTTGCGGGGAGCGGGGAGCTTGTTTTTAACAGGGACTTGGACTTGGGGCCTGGGTCTTGGGACTTGTTACCAAAGACTTGGACTTGGGACTTGGTACCAAAGACTTGGGACTCAGACCCAAAGACTTGCAAACATCCCTGCCACTGTCAACTATCTTGTGAACTAGTACATGGCAGGAACTAGCTCCCACTGAACTCAGTGTATCCTGACAAACGTACACGTGTTTAAGTGTGTTTAAGGCACATACGTACATTTAAACAAGTAAATTAAGAAGTCATTCTCTTAAACATGCATTCATGTTCAAGGGTGTTTTAATCTCATCTGAGTAAACTGCTTGCTGGAAAACAATTTACACCTTATCTGCTTATTTTCTTTTAAAACACTCTGATGTCACAAGCATATATTTCTGCTATGGTACCTGTGCTAAACCAAGAAGGACTACATAAGCCAAGCAAGAATATGTTTTGAATTTGAAGAAACTCCTAGCTTTCATCAAATTATTTTTGGAAAAACTGACAAATGTGAATGGAAAACTGCTAGATCAAGAGCCCCATAAGAGCGTAAAACCTAGGAACTTTTCTTTTGTAATCCATGGGAGTGCACCAGAGCTATTGACTGATTGAATGCAGCCTATTGATCAGATAGCATGGGGCAACTAATTACTGTATAGACATAATACATCCTAGTTACCTAAACCCATCATACTTCCCCCCTACTAATATATTAATTTTACATTCTTATAAATCTAAATCGATAAATCTTGAAAGCCCCTCAACGCATATAGCATTGGATGAATAGAACTAGTGCAGTGGTTCAGCCATGGTTCCCCAGATGTTCTTGGACAAAAACTTCCGGAAGCCTTCACCACTACCTGTGCTGGCTAGGATTTCTGGGAGTTGTAGTCTAGGAACCTCGGGGGACCCAAGATTGGAACCACTAGTCTAGTGAACTACAGTTCAGGCTAGTTCTCCTGATGTTGCCGAAGTGCAGTTCTCATCATGACTTACCACTAGCTATACTGGCTAGGGCTAAAGGGAACAGTTCAACAACAGCTGGAGAGCTGCAAGCTACTCAAACCTGCATTAGTTCTACAATACAATCAGGGGTTTGTTTGTTTTTTGGTTATACATATTATAGACAGAAAGATCAATCTAAAATCTCAACTTCAAGCAAGAAAGCAGAAATAATATGAACGTTACCGATCGAAATGCTGCAGCAATGAGGTTTGATGGAAATAAATTCCTGCAAAAAGCCAAACACACATACACAAAACAGAGATTAGGATTTGACTACAGCTTATAAACTCAATTATTTCTTTTCAAATTAAAACTATATTATGCCTCTGGTAAGATTAAAGCATTAAGGCATTAATGAGGCGAAATGCCATACAACCAACTTTCTACATCAATGTTTTTCAGCCTGAGCAGACACGCTTGCTATCAGAGAACATGTGGTGTAGAATGTACATGTTAATTGCAGCTTTCTTTGCAACTGTTCTCTCCAACTGTCATGTCCCACTTTTCACATATACTTCTTTAAAGTGGAATACTTGTTTCTTTCCCAGAACATGAACTTTGACTAATCTTCAGACTCCTGCATTTCATAAGGAACGAAAGATAATCTGGAGTGTAAATAAGATGTTCTAGATATATCTGGCTCCTCAGTACCAAATCCGACAACTTGTAAGGAGAAGAGTATCATTTAAAAACATTGAAAGAAACCTAACAGCAAAGCTATGCCAATGAAATAAGTTTTCATTTCTCTTGTTCCTGTTATATATGCCGCCCAATCCCTTCCAACTTATGTCGACCCTACAGATGAGTGGATTCCAAAAGGTTTGCAATCTTAACAGCCCTGATCAGGTGTTATCAATTCAAGGCGGCTCTTTCTTTTCACTTAGACACCCTGTTGATTCTGGAATCTTCATAGACAATAGAAATATACAATTGGGAATTGATGGGACAATCATTCCCATTACTTAGGGCATGCACCACAATGGCTAAAAATAAAAAAAGCAGTTTCCCACCAGAGAGTCTCAGAGCAAATCCTATGCTTGTAATCCTGGAACCTCTGGAGCAATTACCTTATCCTGAATCCTGTGGAACATCCACATCTTATGCATTTCCAGAGAGAAACACTGGCGAGTGTACATGATGACTACATTTATTGCAGTACATTGTTCTGGTTTTTTGTCACTTCTGTGGACAATGAGGCATTCCAGTGTAGAAAAACTCACCCCAGGTGGAGTTCCTTTTGGAAGGAGAGAAGGGAGTGTGTTTGCCAATGTATAGCTCAGGCATTGGAGGGGGCATAACTTCAATTCCTTGTCACATCCCTTGTCTCCTGTCAGATACTCAGAGATGGAAAGACAATCTCAAAGTGCTATTAGCTTGCAGAGTCCCCAAACTCAACATTCTCCCCAAAAGTGGCAGCAGTGGGAGGCACAAAGGAGGGAAAACATGCCATGTCCAGACTGTCCTGGGAAACCCCATGGGATGAGCCCATTCTGACCGAAGATGAGACAAAACCCGCGCAAGAAAGTATAGGAACCACAGGTGGTCTGGGTTTTCCACCTTCCCCAGTAAGGTCAGCTGCAGATGTACCCGATAGATCGGGCGTTCCACAGAGGTGGAGTTACAAAGACTTGAGTTCTATCCCTGTGCAATTAGAGGGGGATTTGTTGTGGTTCAATGAGAAAGGGAAAGGCACAACATCCCTGAAGCAAGAGACAGAGTTTGTTGTTAATGCTGAATTGAACAAGTTGTCAAAGAATACGGGATTCTTGTTAAAAACTTCTGGCATCTCTGAGTCATCCATCCAGCAAGATCCAGATAAGAGAGAAAAGGTAATTATACCAGATCATAGCCACACACATTAGTTCTTTCCAAATATGCCTTTGTATGAAATGCTCTGTTGTATTGCTTTAGGAGCTTCACGGTACCGTGGTTAAACTGCAGTAATGCAATCAAGCCTCTGCTCACAGCCTGAGTTTGATTCCAACAGGCTCAGATAGCCACCTCAAAGTAGACTCAGCCTTCCATCCTTCCGAGGTCAGTAAATGGAGTACCCAGCTTAAGAGGGGCAGGGAGATGTGTAGACCATCATTAAATAATAAACTGCCCAGAGAGTGGTTTAATGGGGCAGTACATAAGCAGCACACTTTGCTTTACATTGCTTTAAGTTATAAGACAAAGGATGCAAGTGTCCTGGATCTTGAACTGGAAGAAAGAAAGGCTGTTCTTTAGTTATCCCTCTGCCATGGAGGCAGCCTGAGTCCTGCAAAATACATGCCCAACACACACACCTCCAGTTCAGTGCATACAATCCAGATTTCACAAAGAGAACAGGTGTGTGTCAGAAAATTTGCCTGCAGTGTAGAACAAACAACTCTAGTTTGTCACCAAAGGCATTAAACAGAAAAGCTGTGATATACAGTCCCACAGTGGTGGGAATGTAAGACTGGAAACCTATTGTAGTCAAAAGAAAGCAACCCAGAAGGCCTGCTGTGACAAAAGGAGGAGCCATCATCTGTGCTACGGATCAGCTGTTTGGCCTTCAGTTTCCTATTCAACTCACACTGCATGAACTTTCTCACAGTCATTGAGATATGCCAAAGGACACAGTCATCTAAAGAGGTACTTCTGTCAGTGTCCATGAGCAATTCTGTTTTTGTTTTTTTTTTACCTTTGTGTATTGGAAATGAACACACAGATCAGCAGCAACATCATGTGTGATCAAATCAATTTTGACTTATGGTGACCCTTTTTAGGGTTTCCTAGAAAAGAGTGCACAGAAGTGGTTTACCATTCCCTTCTTCTGGGGGTGCCTTGCAACTGTGCAGCTTGCTGAAGACCACACGGGCTGGCTCTACTTGCAGGAGGCACAAACTCCCAACCTTGGGCTCTGCAACTGAAACCGCTGAGCTATCCAGCCAGTACACACTCATATATGTGTGTATATGTGTGTATTTGTATGCACACAGTACAGTCTGCATACAAATACACACCTATACACACAAAATACAGTGTGTGTGTGTGTATTTGTATGCACACATACAAATACACACCTATACACACACTGCATTTTGCAGATTTGTTCAAGATAATTTTGGTTACATCAACTCTGAAGGTGTTTGGAAGCCTAAAGCAGTGGGGTCAGCATGTGCCTATCTGCACCCCATTTTTTCACATGAGACGTAGCAAGCTATTCTAGCAAAGTGCTATTCGTCGCTGGTCTGATTTCTTGTTATTCAAGGCATTTATCAGTCACCTGTCTCTGCATGTACCCAAATCAACAAACATAAAATATATCACGTAAGTAAAAGCTAATCTTAAGGTCACATCTGCTACGTGATGTGACCATATGCCTCTTCAACTGGAAAAGAGAGGCAAATATTGTAATGCACTACGTTGCTCCTACTTGAAGCAAGAACAGAGGAGTAAAAGGATGGGCCACTGGGGGCACATGATCCGTGGGCAGTATCTACAGGGCAGTATCACATGAAACATCAAGGGTCTCTTGCTTCTTCTCTCTTTTTCTCTGGGCTTCTGGGCAAGTTGAGAGATGGGTGGATGCTTCTTTAAAGCCCGCTCTGCTCCAGCCTTGTGAAAACATTCTGAAGAACAAAGCATTGCTTAGAATTCACATGTCCTGGTCTGCCCCTTTGTTGTATCAGAGGCACGTAAAAATGTCAAGAACAATCCTGTCAAAACATCCACTGCTGGTCACATTAGATGGAAAGGATTAAAGGGCCCTGCCCATGACTCGGCTTAACAGGGAGTGACTCAGTGAACTGAGTCAAGGCTTCTGGTCCTCCAAATTTTGCTCTGTGGGAAACACGATTCCCAGGAACAGTTACTTGCTAGGAGGGGGCCTGTGTAGCGGGACAGCCACTTTGCACAAAGATGGTTCCCACTACCTTCCCCAGAGCACTTCTCACCATGACCTCAGTGCACATGAGGATGGGTCTGGCACACGGTGCCATCCAGACTGAATGTGAAGGAAATGAAAGCTACATTAAACTACAAGAATGGAGGCCTCATCCAAACTGGGTAAAATGGATGCCAGACTGCAACAACATGGGCTAAGGCACCACTAAATGGCATTCCAACATCTTTCAGATGTTTTAGACTGTAGTTCTCAATATCCCCGGTTATTGGCCATCTTCTTCGTAACCAAAGCCAGTGGTACTCGGTTCAGTACGGTAAATGGAGCATGACCTAACTACTAGCGTCGGTTACTCCCACTCCTGCTCGCCTCCCTTCCTCCAGTCAGTATGTGGGCACTCACTCATTTCCCTGTCTTTCTGTGCCTGCACATATGAGTGAGTGCATCTATCTGTATGTGAATGTCTCTCTGCATGTGTGTATGATTACCCACTATTGCTCCTGACCCTGGCTGCTGGCACTCCCAGCTCTGCTCACCACTGGCTACTCTGCCTTCTCCCTCACCAACGACAGCAGTTGGGGGGGGGGGGGGGCTGGACTAGGGCCACAGCACTAGGATAGGCCAAACATTTCTACTGTTCCCCTAACTTAAATTTTCCCCTCCCCAAAGCTGTAATTAACTTTGTATACAGAATGGAGACCCATCTCTTCCTTGCCCTGTGGCCCAAAGCAGCTCTAATAGGGCTACTCAAGGTAAAGAAATTTGGCATGGAGGTTCTAGCTGATGTTTTCTCTCTGCACCCCAAACCCAAAAGAATTAGGAGGTCCAGTCATACCTCTCTCATGTCAGCTTTATCTCTATGGCAACTGGGAAGTAACATAACTGGAGCAGCTGCAAGGCACTGTTTGAAAGATAAAGTCTTCTGCACCCTAGACTGCCACAACAAAGATAAGGAAAACTCCATATACAAAATATGTTTGATTTGCAGTTTCTAACAAGTACTTTTGGTTAGAAGCTGGCAAATGACCCTTGTAAATTCCATGCTTCAGCACTACAGAGCTAAGCCAGTCTATTTAGTTTCTGGGCATGTTGTAAACAAGGAGTGAGTAACTGTAGCCCTCAAGATATTTGATAATAACAAAAACAAAACAAAACAAAAAACAAAGACAAAAACCTTGTGGCACCTTAAAGACTAACCTCTGTATTTTAATGTGAGTTTTCGTGGACAAGTTCACTCTTCAGGCCTCTTCCAGATATTGTTGGGCTACAGTTCCCGTAATGTCTCATTAGTACCTATTCTATTCTATGGCTAATAGGTATTGCAGTGCAGCAGCATACAGATGGCCACCATTGCTCACCCTGCTAGAAAGCTATCTGTCCAGAGCTGCCCAGAGGGCGGGTGGAGCTGGGCAAGATGTAATGTTTCAGGGGCCACCACTGCTGGACACCATTACGGAGTATTCTGTTTTGGCCACACCTCATCTGGAACACTGGATCTAGATCTGGCAGAGTTTAACGATCTCAACACGTTGGAATGTGTCCAGGAAGATGACCAAGATGGGAAATCATCTGGAAACCAAGCCCTATGAAGAACTGTTAAAGGCGTTAGATACATTTTGTCTAAAAAAGAGAAGGCAAGCAGGCAATATGATACCATTTTTTAAACATTTGAGAGACTGACATGTGGAAGATGGACTAATCTTATTTTCTGCAACTCCGCAGGATAGAACCGAAACCAATGTATTCAAAGTATAAGAAAAAAAAGATTTTGACTGAACATTAAGAATAACTTCCTGGCCATAAGAGCTGTTTGATGATGGAATGGACTACCTTGGAAAGTGGAGGACTTTCCTCCAATAGAGGTTTTTGAAGAGAGGTTGGATGAATATCCAGGATGCTTTAGCTGTGAATTTCCTGTTTCACTGGGGATGGAACTCGATAACGTTTCGTGTCCCTTCCAGTTCTACAATGATTCTAAACAGCTTAAAATAATGAAAACTCTATTGCTTTATACCCGAACATTTCCCGAACTTAAAGTGAAGGGTCGTTAATAATACTGGGGGTTTTTTTAGTACAGTAACTTTCCTTCTCAGCAAAATTGGACTGTGCACTTTTGAATGAATTCATTCACACTAGCTGTTCTGCTGCCTGTTGACATTTTCAATCATTTTGGAAAATGAGCTAGAAAATACAGCCTGCTCAAAATGCAGCCGTAGTTATCCAAATACATAATGCGTTTAGCCATAGACAGATGTTCCTTTGACGTTCATAGAATTTTGTTTTTCTTTCAAAGCTTGTTGTAACTACAAATCCACTCATGCCCATGTAGTGAAGGTATCTGCTGTTAGTGGGGATGCATTCCTGAAGACCTGCAGCTCCTGAAACCATTTTAATGTGATCCCTGAATGGAAAGCAATCCACAAAAATTGATAAGGAGGTATTGACCTGATCAATTGACTGAATGAAAGACTGCTGGTAACCCCATGGAAGAGCAGCAAGTACACTTTAAGTGTTTTATAAAAATAAAGTGAAGATATTTTAAAAAGAGAGATAGAGAAATAACACTTTAAAGACGAATGGATATATTTTGCACGTTCTTGGCTCATGAACGGAAGTTTTATCCTTGACTAAAAAGCTTGCCAAGTTTAGCTCTGTCTATCCATACTGAAACAGAGGCGGGGGGGGGGGAATGAATGAAACGGACAGGGTACAAGCCTGTGTAAAATTCTGAATTTATACAAGATACACGGGCCAAGACCATTTATATGTGAATGGTCCTTGTGCTTGCCTGCCTCACTGTATATCTATACCAGCATTGCCAGGGGTGTCTCTGTGTCTACATAGATAAGTTCCACAGAGTTGGTGAACTCAGCTGTTCCAAGTTCTTCCCACAGTATATTTGGTATAGTCGCTAAGGGTGCCACAGGTCGGCTGCTTCTGGCAACAGGCTAGCCTAGCTCCACCTCTTGAGTCACTGTTCTTAAAATCAGTGCTGTTACCTTCATTCCCTTTTGTCAGTCGCTGTGGGCTTTCCCATCCTGCACTGAGCACCTTTCTAGAATCAGACAGAGAAACCCTTTCAGTTCTCTTATTCCGTAATTGGATACTTAGGCTTTAGGAACGGTTCCTAGTCCATCCGCAGCACCTCTCTCTAAGGATGAAAACGGGAATGTGTCCATTCCACACTTTGCACAAACTGGAGAGATCTCAGGGTTGGACGGCCAGGTATATCGTGCACACTTGACATGTCTGGTGGGCACAAACCTCAAGTATATCTGGACCAGAGGTTGGGAACATAAATACAAACGTTCAGAAAAATGAATACAATGGCATACTGAAGCCCTCTCTAACCGAACCGCAGAAGGATGGTGCTGCAGCTCTTGCATCATTCCCCTCCCCTGCTCATTGACAGATGGCATCAGCACAACATCATTCTTGCCGCTGAAGAAGTAGACCCGAAGTCTGTCGAAAGCTTATGCCGAATAAAACTTACTAGTCTTCAAGACTGCAAGACAAGGTGTTGCTTTTGCTCCAACAGAGAAACACAGCTTTCTCCCCGGAAATCATACTCGTTACTCTGTAAAGTAACTTTCCCGGGGGTTCGTAGAGGCAACTTATTTGATAGAAGGGTCGGGTTCCGTTTTGCGAATCCTCCCCGAGACCCACCGCCCACTCCAACCAGAACCCGGGCATCATCTGAGGCGTTCGCTGCTTCTGCTTCCTCGGGTTCAGGACCCGGAGGGGGCCAAGCCAGCCCAACCCCTTACCTGAGGAGGTCCAGGAAAGAGTCCACGGTCTCTTTATTGGTGGGCACCTCGCCCCCAAAACCCAAGTCGTTCTTGTTGAGGGCCCCGGCGCCCACCCCGGGGTTGATGATGAAGCTCAAGGCGATCGCCAGGGCCGCGGCGATCAAGGTGGTGACCAAGAAATAGGCGAGGGCGATGCCGCCCAGTTTGCCCAGCGACCGGGTGTCCAGGCTAGCCGCCCCGGAGACCAGGCTGCACACCACCAGCGGCAGGATGATCATCTTGAGCATCCGGAGCAGCATCTCCCCCGGGAAGGCCAGGTAGGTGACCTGAGCCGGCGTGAGGTGCAGGCGCCTCACCAGGGCGCCCAGGGCCACGCCGGCCAGCACCCCCGACACGGTCAGGATCACCAGGCAGTTGCGCTGCAGGAACCGCCCGAAGCCCCGCAGGCGGAAGAGCCTCAAGCGGGGCCGCTCGACCCCTTCGCCGCCGCCGCCTCCTCCTCCAGCCTCGAAGCCGGACACCACCGCGGGCTCCAGGTAGCCATTCCGGCTCTCGCCGGGCTTCTCCATGCCGGCCGGGGCCCGGCGCGACGAAGGACCGGGAAGGAGCTTGCCCGGCGGCGGCAGCGGCGGCGGCGGGAGCTGGTGGGCTAGCGCGCCCTCGCTCGCGTTCCTCGGAGCCGAGCAGGAGGAGCAGCCGGGCGCTGTGCCCTCCGGGTGTGGGTGCCTTTTAAGCGCGGCCGGCAGGCAGGCAGGCAGGCACGCTGGCCGGCTCCTAGGGAGGGAAAGCTTGGACAGCGCTCCCACCTCACCGCTCACCCGCCGAGGCTGATGCAAGGCGAGGGGAGTCTGGGCTCAGCGCCTGCCGCCCCTTCCCCTGCGCGCGGCTCCTCCCTCTCCTCCCTCCGTCTCCCCCCCCAGCCAGCCACATTGGAGAGGTTCCTTCCCCCCCCCTTTTGGTACGGCCCATTCGGACTCCCAAGGGAGGGGGCGCTGACAAGAAGCAGCGGCGGCCGCCCGCCAAGGGGGCGCTTCGAGAGGGACGAGGCGAACTAGCAGGTAGGAGGGGTAGGAGGAGGCAGCCTTTTCCCTTTGCCCGCAGGGAGCCAGGGACTGGGCTGCCCGGGAAAGGCGTTTCCCCTGGCTCCGTTTCTCGAGCCAGCGGGACGCAAATCCCCCCCCCCAACGCGCGGGAGGGGGACGTGCCATTGGCGGCTTATTTTAAGCGCATCACCCGCCCTCCGCCCTCTTGTGCCCATAAATGGTGGCCAGGCGGCTCAGGGGAAAGAAGGAGAAAGGCGCGTCATGCTCCATCCATCTCTCCGAAGCGGGGGCTACACCCGCCGCCCAGGAAAAGCGAAGGCTCGAGGTGGGGGAGGGGAGGGGGGCAGCGGTCCAAACCATTTCACTCTTCACGGCTGGGGGGAACGGGCTCTTGTTTGACCGGGTCTTTCTACCGTGCGCAAAACGCCCGACCGCTGAGAAAATTCCTCCAGGGAGGAAAGGTGTAATAGGCAGCTGTGCGACCACCCCTGGGCTCGCTCCCTGTTCGCCCGGTGTCTCCTTCCCACAGGTGACATTTGACAATGGGCTTTCCCTCCACCTGCTTCCTAAAGTGGTGCAGTCCTCAGCCTCGCTCCCAGACCCGGGACTGGACCGGTCGATTCCTCTGCCTCCCTCTCGGGCTGGCTGGGCACTGTGGGGCGGGGGGGGGGCCTGGGTGCTGCTAAGCGTACCCATGGAACAAGGGTAACGTCATCCCGACGAGCAGATTAAGGGCCGGGCAGCCGGCGTTGCTCTCGGATGGCGCTGAACTCCGCTTGGCAGCCCAGGACTGAGGTGTGCTTTCTATGCTTGGTGAGGAAATGGCCATTGGGCTGCGCCCTCTTTGCTTGGCCTCCTGTTTTTAGGCAGTTGAGGCACCCTTAGACCTTGAGGCTTTTCCACGCTTGTGAAGAAGTACAATGTACTGGACAGAGTGTTGGACCAGGACTCAGATGACCTGCTTTGCCATAAGCCCAAAGTGATTTGATGGCACAAAACAGCAGGTGCCACCTTAGATCTGCCTCTGGCTGGCATGTAGCCTCTTCCCTAATGGGTCCTGTACTGAAAAAAAAGTTCCTCACCCCACCGTATGGTAGGTTAAGGCCAGCACCAGCAGCTGACACGGAGGGACGCCTGTAGAAATCTTCCACTTCCAAAAAGGCAGGCAGCTCATCAGGTGCTGCTTTTGGTAGGAGGGACTTTCGCCTGGGAGCTTTGCGAGGCACCCTCTGATGTTGCCTTCAGCCCCAGTCATCTAAGAGGCAATTCAAAGAAACTAGCTCAAGCCCTGGCCCTGCCCTGTCTAATCCCCTGGGTAGCAATGCAGATTTGGGCTGGTACTGCCAACCAGGGAAAATGAGCAAGCAAGTGGAGCCAGCACTTGCGTGGCTGTGTGAATGATGTTGGTGAAAAGGAGGAGGAGCTGTCCTGCTTCCCATATATGTGTGGGCAACATGAAGGATTGAGCTCCACTTTATTACCTGAGCCCAAAAATATGGTAGGGCATAAATTATCTCAAATGAGAACAATGGTGTTCTTCATTTTTTCTCAGCAGTTCAGTTATTTCTCATCAGGCTCTGGACTGTCTGTCTCTTCATCAAGATGTCCTGTTGTGAAAATTATAATTTCTGCACTGAGTGGGCACTCCGGATAAGAGTGGTCCCCAAACCAGTGATATTTATGACAGTAAGATTGTAGTTCCTTGCATGCTTACATTGGAGCACATTCTGCAGCTTCTGCAGATTTCCTTGTGAGTAAACATGCATAGGATTCTACTCTAAAAATCAGTGGCCCTTCATAGGGCTTGACATTATTCCAAATACTTTGTCATATTAGGACCTGTACCCAGGAATTCTTGACCCAGTCAGAGCCCAATGCATTTTCCTTTAAAAAGCAAAACACAATGGCTCCACTTGTTCCTTTCTCTTGACTCTGTTTTGGTTCCCACACCCTGTGGAAACATATTCTGAAAAATGAAGCCTTGGTTTCAAATAGTTCTAAGCAACTGATTAAAAACCACTTCATTATCCAACCATCATGTCTAAATTTAGCATTCCTACCCTCTCTATAAACCCCAGTCCTAAAACCATAAAGACACAGAACTGGAAGGAACCTTAGGAGGGCATCCAGACTTGTCATCAACCCCAAGGCAGTAAGGATTCGTATGGTAACTGGTTTTACAGTGTCCAGACTCTGCCATCATTCGTCCAGTCTTTTCAGACTGGTGAGGCCAGAACATGTTGACTGGACAAGGCCGCACAGGCTGTTTGAGGAGCAGATTTCTATAGGCTGGCAGAAAGTTAAGTTCCAGTGCCATCTGGCATACATACTCAGAAGGAACTTGCCTGCATTGTGTCCTATGGCTCTTACCCCAATGACATAGGAAGGACTATAATCTTACTTTCTCTTGTAGTTAAATGGTAAGTGCTCGCACACCAGGAATTTTTATTCAAACCCCATTACTTAACCCATTGCAGTGATGGTTCACTTAAACCCTCTGCTAAATGTTGACGCAAGATAGCACACTCTCCCTATTCTTGCACAGAAGCTGATTGGATTGTGACTGATCTTGGAAAAGTTATTCTTGGGACTGCAAATCCCTCCAGGTTGTCCAGGGGATTCTGGAAGCTGTAGTCCAAAAAAGTAACTTTTCCAAGTTCTAGATTAGTAGTTGAATCTTATACTGTACTTTTCAGCACTAGTGATGGGACAGATCATTGTTGATTGAACCTGAGACAGTAAATTTTTTTAGGGAGACTCAGCAGGATGAGGCATATCCAGCTCTGTTGTCCAGCAGAGGGCGATACAGAGTAACATGGCACCACTGCACACCCCATGCTCCAAGACTCTCAGCTTGAAATGATCCCTTCATTCTGCCTAATGATAGAGCTGGCTTTGCAGCAGGTTCAGGGAGGGAGAAGCAGAGTTGTTCAGCTGAGCCCAGTCTTACTTTCACCACTGAACCTCAGCCCCTGACATCCATGCACCTGGCATAACATAGGAAAAAGAAGGTACTGTATATCCAATAGGTGTTTTACAGTAAATTTCCCACATGATTGTGAACAATGTTTGTACAAGATTCCTGACTGCTTGGACAACCTGTCTGTGTAGATGAAACAATGAATGAACATTTTCAAACACTGCTCTGTGAACACATGGGTATCAGAGGCAGCCCATTGATCTGCATGACACAGGGCCAGAGGTACAGTCCGATGTGCCTTTTCAAGCAGCAGCACATGTGTGTTGGCGGAAGGGCTCACCATGAAATGGTGCGGAACATTCCCCTTCTCAGACCACAAGCCACCCATGATGTGTGAAGACAATCCATTGAACACTCCTTCAAGCATGTTGTTCCACTGAGTGGTGGAAAGGACATATTGGCCAGAATCCTTTTAAGCAACTTTATGCCACAGAACTGTCATGATGTTTCAAAGGGAATTTAAAGTGTCCTATTTCCTCTCCCTGAAGGTTCCTGGCATCCCTAAGGATTCCTTGTCCCTTGAAAAATCTCAGGGACCTACAGAATTGGGAAGGAATTATTTAATGCTTGAAAATTGCTGGTGATAGTCCTGGTGCATCAGCCAACCATTTAAAACCTTGCAACAAGTAGTATGACCTTGGCTTTAACCCACACATTTTAAAATGTCAAGCAGGTCATTCTGACATTGTTTAGCATTCACCCTACTTCTTTTATATATTGAAAAAAAATGTAGTGGCAGTTTTTGGGCTTTAAAGAGTTCCATTCCTCATTCTGGCAACTGTAGCTGATTTAGGACCTCGATATCTAGCTGAGCACCTTCTCCCTGTCAGGTCTGCCCCTGTCCAGTAAGATCATCTCAGGCACGGCGTCTGAGACTTCTGACCCTGAAAGAAGCCTGGAAAACGACCACCAGAAATTGGGCCTTCTCGGTGGTTGTTCTGCAATTTGTGGAACAGCTTCTCACCCAAAATCTGCCCGGCCCCTTCCCTGGGTGCCTTTAAAATCTAACCTAGTTATTTAGACAAACCTTTCCAGATGAAAAAACATCCTTATGCAATAGTGCTTCCAGTAATGTAAGATCTAATCTACCATGATGCTTTTCATGTTACTTTATTTTGTTTTGTTTTATTATACTTTTCATTGTATTTTTTTGGTATTTTTGTTTTGCACCTTTATATTTTATGGATGTTGTTGAGTTCTTTGTTATTATGCTATTGTTATTTTTTAGTTGTTGTAAACCACCCAGAGTGGCCTTGGCTGCCGGATGGGTGATATAGAAATAAAATAAATTAGATAGATAGATAGATAGATAGATAGATAGATAGATAGATAGATAGATAGATAGATAGATAGATAGATAGATAGATAGATAGATAGATAGATAGATAGATAGATAGATAGATAGATAGATAGATCAAAAAAGTAACTCTCAAAGGCTTCGCAGGAGGAAGGGGATTCCTAGTGACCCCTGGAACCTTGAGGGTGGGTAGGAAACTGAGTTTGCCTGAAACAGCTGCAGCTGATGATATCATCAGACTTGTGTGGCATCAAGTTGTTTAACAGGATTCTCACCATTTTGATGTATCTTCTAGAACAGAGCAGGGGCAGTGATCCTCCAAATGAGTTCCTACTCTCCTCACCCCGCACAATTAGCTGTTTTTTTAGTGGCTGATGGGAACTGGAATCCCACTATTCCTCAGGTGTCTCAGGTTCCTCAGCCATGTTATAAACAATACTTAGGCTTCTGCTCCTAGTAAAAAATGTTATACCCAGGAAATGTTGCTTGTTTTTGTCTTCATTATTGTTAGTACTGTTACATTTATAGCAAAGGAAGCATGGTTTGTTTTCAAAAACAACCTGAAGCTGGAAAAAAATGCAGACACCTAATAACCTTGGCTTTGTGGCAGAAATATGGGGAAATGTCGCAAAGCAATACACAGAGGAGGCAGCATGAATGCCAAATGATGTCAGAATAACTTTTGTGACATTTTCAAGCCAACGGGCAAAAGCCGGGGTCAGGCTCCTTGCTGCAAGGATTTAAATGGTTGGCTGCTGGTTCACCACTAGATTATGACAGGGATGGGGGCAGGCTTCGGCAGACAGGATCAACATTGCTGGTTTTTTCACTAGATCTCTGAGGCCCATCGAATGGTACCAAGTGCAAAATAGTAGCATAAGAAGGGAGGTCTGGAACTGCAGAAAGGGGCACCTCTGAGCATGTGCTCAGGTCAAGTACTGTATCACTTGTCATTGCTAGAGCTGACATTCATGCATAAATCTGGCTTTCATGCATAAATCATCTCCGCTTTGCCTTTGTGTTTTCTTGAAGTCAGCAGCCTAATGTAGGAAAGTCGGAAATGCTGTTTATTGGTGCTATTGTTACCCCAGCAGGAGTTGTAATCTCTTGCTGATAGTCTACTGATAGAAATCTATTAGTAATTTCCAGTCTATCTTCTGATGTCCCTACATTTGGAGATGCTTTTCTAAATTTTGCAATATGTGGAGAATGTGTGTCTTTCAGTGGTACTCTTGATGGCACTAAGTTAAAATAGGCAATACCTTTGTCTTCATCTATGCCACTGGTTCCCAAACTTGGATCCTCAGAATTTACTGTATTGTATTTCAGTTTTCCTGAATCTCCCACTAGTGTCTTGGTCACCAATTCTGAGATGTAGTTTTCATAAAGTCTAACTTAGGAACAAAACATGCTGGAAAACATGGATTAGCAGAAAGAATGTGATGCATATTTATGACAGAGAGGCAAGAGAGTCTATTGAAGACACCTGAAAGGTCCAGGGACCTCCCCCCCCATTTCTCTCTGGAGATTTAATGGGGGATAAAGATCTTCAATCTTCTGCTGTTTTGCATCCACTTATGATGTACTAGTACATTTGCAAATAAAGACTATGAGTTTCCATTCCAAAAGGAAACGAAAGAGCAATCACCCTTGGACTGTAGCAATGCTCTGGAAATTTCTCAGTGCTCGGGGAAATGTGGGATGTGCAATTACTCTGGCATTCCCACTTCTGGCTTCAAATGAGAGGATGACATGTTTGAATCCTCCCTCCAGAAATGTTTTGCATTTAGGAAACTGCAGCTCTGAATGAAAGGTAGACTACAAATTCAGAAAGAGTTTCTTTCTCCCTGACATGCTTGATGTGTTAATTTTTTTTGTGGGAGTACTGTTCATAGAACATCCAGCTTGACTCCCCTCAACACATTCATGTACATAACCTAATGTGATCCAATCCTAGAAAAATGTAAATCACAAATATTGGCCCTGCATGATCTCCAATAAGCATGGGAAGGAAAGGATGGTGTAAACAAAGGGGCACTTGGACTAGGGATGTCATAAGAGTGAGACAAAGGAATGGTGTCATGGAATAATGCTTCTTGGCAGAGATAAGAATGTAATATTTTAAAAGGAACTTGCTGAGTTAGTCAATATTTCTCAGCAGACAGGATGCCACTATCACACTGTGTTACTGTAGTGTGCAAATAAAAAATTATAAATTAACATGACATTACCAAAAGACCAGCAGCACACTTTGCTTTCCTCTAGTAACTAATCTTGATATTGCTAGAAGACAGAAGTCAAAACTGAATGTTTCCTAAGATTAATAAGATAATGACATAAAACCTGAAGGGAAATACCATATTTTTCTGTGTATAAAATGGCATTTTTCCTGAAAATCACTAGAGGAAAAATTGAGGATTGTTTTATACACGGATAGAAGCGGAGGTGGAGGCAAAGGAGCAGCCACACTCGGCTGCCTCTCGTGGCTGCTGCCAGATCACCTCCTCCAGTGCCACCCATAGGCTGCCTTCAGGCAGGGGACAAGGCGGCAGTGTGAGATGGAGGTGAGCCCCAGCACTGATGATGGAGGAGGCGATTGGGCGGTGGCGGCAGCAGCAGGAGATGGAGGAGCAGACACACTCGACCACCTCTCATGGCTACCCATTGACTGCTGCCTCTGCCATCCAATCACCTCCTCCAGCGCCACTGCTGGGGCTCACCTCCAGCTCACGTCCCCACCTTGTCTCCTGCCTGAAGGGAGCCTGCGAGTGGCACTGGAGAAGGCGATCTGGTGGCAGAGGCAGCAGCAACAGGAGGCAGAGGCGGAGGCAAAGGAGCAGCCATGCTCAGCTGCCTCTCGCTGCTGCCCATTGACTGCTACCACTGCCGCCAGATCACCTCCTCCAGCACCACTCGTGGGCTCCCTTCGGGCAGGGGACAAGGTGGTGACGTGAGATGGAGATGAGCCCTGGCAGTCACACTGGAGGAGGGGATCAGGTGGTGGAGGCAGCTGCAGCAGCAGGAGACAGAGGTGGAGGAGCAGTCAAGGGGTGCCTCGTGGCTGCCCATTGACTGCTTCTCCGCCTCCGGCAATTAGGGGGTCACCTTATCCATTGGAGGGTCATATACACAAAAATTTACGGCACTGTCAAAATGCTGCCAGATGCCTTCAAAATATAAAATATACCTTTTGAAAATAACAAAGTCTTAGTCGTCATACCTAAGTAACGTATAGTAGAACTTTTCTGGTGCTTCCTTCTGTAAGAATGCAAGAAAAACCTGAACACCAGGTAATATATAGTTTACTCTTCTACAGGCTGCAACTGGTGGAGTTTTAAGTCAAACACTCCATCTCCTTTTCATGTCACTCTAAGACATGCTACTGCAGGACAAATAAATATAGCAGGTAGAAAAGACACTTGAGTGATATGCCATAGTTGGGAGAGAACCGCAGGCCAGCCTCTGGGGGGTAAGAATAGATTTGGCCAAGGTACAAGAGAGGGCCCCTATTTTTACCTGTAAAATAGGGAAAGGTTGTGATTGATAGCAAAGTATTAATCAAGATCTTGTTCAGGATGAGTGTTCAGTTCATGACAGCATTGACATATACAATTAAATTAATGGGATTTTTTAAAAAGGGCTTAAGTGCATTCTAGAAGTAACGTTTTAGGAGGGTGGTGTTTATCCTTGGGATATCTGCTACATGCTCAGATTTCAGACAAGACTATGAATATTGGTTGATTAAAGTAATGTAAATACATACTGAGCTTTATGGTGCAGTGGTTAAACTGCTGTTTGCAGCCAGGACTCTGCTCACAACCTGAGTTCAGTCCCAATGGGCTTTGATAGCCAACTCAAGGTTGACTCACTTTTAGTACTTCCTTCCTGGGTTTGGAAAATGAGTATGCAGCTCACTGGGGGAATGGGGGGGGGCAGTGTGTAGCCTGCATAATTACATTCTAACCACCTAGAGAGTGCTTTAAGCACAGTGGGGTTGTATATAAGCAGCATGCTTTGCTTACCTTGAGCATATGCTTTCAGACTAGAGAACTGCAAAGAGACAAAAACCAGTCTTTTTCTCTCTCTCTTTTGCCTGATATGCTAGCACAGACTAAAATGGAATTTCTGGCCTGTTTGTTTTTAAAAGCATGAGAACAGATACAAGGAGTAAAGGTGGTGATACATTTCCAAAGCACTGGATATATTTCTGTTGCATAAGAGAGAGAGGGTACAGAGAAGTAACTGGATTGGACTATGCTGAAAGCTTTCTCAGAGCTACAAGAGAAGTAACCCATTATTAGTAAGATCTACAAAAGCTTTTCATTGCAATGAATTGAGAATGCCGGGAGGACAGCTAAACCAAAGCAAGCCAGTGCAACCGGAAGGTTTAGGACCTTGGCAGTAGTAATTTTGGCCACATAATAATTCTAGTTTCTCTGACTGAATGTTAAATGGAAAACTCTGGAGAGATGATGTTAAGCCATTAGGGTTTATTGAGATATTTGAGTAAAAACAGGTTTGAGAGATGTGAGAAAGCAGCTCTCAAACCTGGTCATTTTTTAATTGGTCACTTTTAAAAATGTATTTTATTGTGATGGGTAAAGTGAAAGGAAACAGACTTTAAAGAAAGAATATGTTGTGTTGATTTGGGAAACACAAATGGGTAGAAACACTGGGAACTCTCCAGTAAGGTCCTTTCTTGTTTTATTTTAGCCTTTCCTTGAAAGATTTTGACTGGTCTCTCAAAAGTAACAGGTTCTTATTTCATGCCATCTCTAATTTTTACCTCAGCTGTATCCATCCAGATTTTCAGGAGAGACAGGTAGAGCAGAGCTACCATAACAAGCTGGAAAAAAAAGAGGCTAATTGCCCGTTCCCTCCTTTCTGACTTCTAACTGGTCAGCTAAAGCAAATGAACTTCCACCAGCTGGTCTTGTAAGCAAAAACGGATCACCAATTTTCTGCTCCCCCCCCCATCTCTCTCTCTCTCTCTCTCTGTCTGTCTTCTAGGTTCCCGAGCACAGTGGTTCTCAGACTTGGGTCCCCAGATGTTCTTGAACTGCAACTCCTAGCAAACCAGCACCAACACCAAGTCTTTAACAGTTTGGAGACAAGAGGTACTTGAATTTAATGAAAGGAACTCTCTCTCTCTCTCTCTCTCTCTCTCTCACACACACACACTCACACTCACACTCACACTCACACACACACACACACACACACACACACACACACACACACGGGTGACTCTTTGTTTCCTCTCACCCCTTCTTCAAGTAGGAAGCTGGGAGATTCAGCTTTCTGGTTGCCCATTCAGCCACGGAGATGTATCAGCTCAAGTGATCACACCATCTGAACTGGTGCAAAATTCTTTGTTTGTTTGAAGCCCCAGTATGGACTGTGGAAAAAAAAACTGGGCTTATTCACATTGACTTGTATGTTAGGCGGTCAATGGATAATAAGGCAAACTTGACCAACTAACCCATAGAACATTTCCTGCATTATTTGTCATTGTAGTCACACACCCTAAGCCAGATTTTGCTGCCTCTTTGTGACATCCAAAATGCCCTGCCAGGGAACTCTGCGAAAGCATCACTGCTCATTTCTTCACTTGGAGTGCAGGCATGAAACTCCTGCTCCACTAATATTCTTAGCCTGTTTTTGTCATATATAGTTTACATGTTCAGATAGCCAAACAAGAATTAAAATAGTAATTATTGAAGAGTAATCACTCCCTGGGACACACATCTCTACGCAGATTAAACACCATCATCTCACATGACTCAGCAAGGTGGAGCGTGTACCATGTGTTGCTTGCAAACCAGTTTGTGAGAAAGGGCCACAGCCTGTTACGTGAAATAGCATTATTTCTCAGGAGAGGAATCTACTCATGAGGGGAGCTCGGTCTTGCCTCCTGTGAGAGTTAATGTTGCTTTATGACCTGTACAAACATCATGTGGTGTCTAACAGTAAAGAGAAAGACATGAATCCTGCCTGGATGGGTATTCTGTGGGAATCTGGCAACACACAACTTTAGAGACGGTCTTTGAAGGACATTAATGCCAGATGCTTGGAGAAAGCTGAGCTGAAGGCCTGAAGCAAATTGACTTTGAGTATTTCTACTTCAGAGGAAGTGGCTATCTGACGAACTGGTTTCACTTCGTTTTGATATGGCAAATTGTGCTTTTGTCATGATTCTGGTTTCCGATAACGGCTTATGTAACTTTTAGGGCAAAGATGGCAGAGCCACCCTGGCACTGCCTCCTCCCCCCACAGCAGGGTTAATTCCTTCACAACAACAGCTTTGCAGGTTGATCCTGCTGGTAGATACTGAAGTGCATGTCCCCCTGTCTTGAAGAAAACAGGTTTACATGCCACACAGTGACTTCCTGCAACTTTGTAAATTAACCTGCTGCCTTCAGATATGGTGGAGCATGCTATACCACTTCAATGGGGAAAGTAAGAGCAAGCTGCTGGTCCAGATAGCTTCTGTATTTCAGAAGAATGAGAAGGTCATTTGTCCTTTGCTTCAGGAAACCTGGCCTGCAATGTTTTTTCCCCACCTTAGTTTTGAACAAACACCCCTCAGTTTATCTGAGAATAGGGACAAAGGGGCCTCCACAATCTGGAGGTTAATCTTCTTCAAGAGTGGGAGCAACTCCTAGGAAACTCTAGATGTTCTCCCTGGACAGAATCCGATCAGTTGCCCCCTTACTTCCTTCTACAGCAGTGCTTCCCAACCCAGATATTCTTGGACTGCAGCTCCCAGAAGCTTTTACCACTAGCTGTACCAGCTGAGATTTAACTCTAGCCTCCTTGTTGCCTTATGCTTGCCTGCACTTGTCTCTTTAATAAACCCGACCTCTGAAGAAAAAAAACTGCCACAGAAATTGATGAGCATAGAACCAAGATAAAAAAAGAAGAAGAACAATCTGAAAGTGGACCAAGTGGAAATATAGAGCTTCTCAAATTAAAGCTTTTTAGATTATATTCGGATACCCAATGTGGCATAGTGGTTAGAGTAACAGACTGGGACTCAGGACTTGGGTTCAAATCTCCGCTCAATTATGGAACCTCACTGGGGTAGTAGAACTGGTGAAACCACTCCTTAAATGTCTCATTTATTTTGAAAGCCTTCTTTGGTCTCCATAAGTCAGGTCCAACTTGAAGGCAAATGGCAACAAGGTCATATTGCTTGATGGGATGTGCCCAAATATATATATTTTTTAAAAAAGAATCAAATGAAATCTATTCTGTAGCGGAAGAGAAGAAGAAAGATGCAGGAAGCGTCAGTGGCTTAGAAAAAGACGCCAACAAAGCTGGGTTGTCAGCTGAGGTGCTCTCTCAAGAAAGACAAAAGAACATCAAACATCCACAGTGAACTAAATAAATCCACAGAAATATCCTGTGCTGCTATGATGATGATGCCACATTTCTCCCAACAAGAGATCCAAGGTGGCTCACAGCACTAAAATGTACACAATTAAGAACACAATAAGTTAAATACTAAAAGACAAATTAAGCAATATATGATTTAAAATAAGATTAAAAGATCAAAACATGGAAACATGGAAAAGATTAAAATTACCTGCTAAAATGGGGTTCGGGGAATCTAGTTGTAATTGTTAAAAAGTTATGTAAATAATAAAATACCATAATTAAAATTGTGTGCCATTAGGTCAATTCTGACTTATGGCCACCTTTTTCATGGTTTTCTATGTATAGAGTAATCAGAAGTGGTTTACCCTTCCCTTCTCCTGGGACTGAGCAGCTTGCCCATGGCTATATAGGCTGGCTCTTCTCTGGGGGGTGGGGGCAGGGGGAACAGAACAGTGGGGGAATTGAACTCCCAACCTCTGGCTCCACAGCCAGTTACCTAGCTCACTGAGCTATTTAGCCTGCTGAGGAAGAAAACGGGGTAAAATATTCAGTTGAAGATGAGCAGAGAGAAAAATTTGTAGACATCAGGAAGGATGCGTTGCTATTGGCTATGGAGAAGGAACAAAGCCAAAGCCATCTTCTGAAGCTTGTAACCAGCCTTTTTTGGATCATGGCCCTTTTAGGAGCTTTTCTCAGGTTCCAGGCTTCCATGTCAAACAAGGAAAGCCTTTGACTGAGTGCAGCGATTCATGCCCACCTCAGTGGGAGCCCACAATGTGGAAGCACCCAGCAAAAGGTGAAAGATCACACGGAAAGAATCTGACTGTATCCAAAACAAGGGCAAAGAACTTTGAAATTGCTATAGTATGTCGTTTGAAACAAGCATTCTACCATGAAATCTGAACAGTTGACCATTAATGTATATCATACCAGCCAAAAATTTTCCTAGGACTTTGTCCAGAGTGGATGAAAAAACAAGCAGAAACCTATTAACCATGAGCCTGATACAGGTTTAGCAATTTTTAAAAACTTGCATTTTAACCTTGTAAACTTGCTTTATTATGATCATTTTGTAAGGAGCATATCCGCTGACAGATTGAACGTCCTTGCCAGTATATTGGTAAATGGTGACTGTTTAAAACAAAAAACAACCCAGACACAGTCACAGTTAGGTATTGGCAGCAAAATTGAGTCAGGAGACGGGTATTGCTTAACTTAGGTGACTCCTGAAATGGTTACCCAATGCTGAAAAATCTTCTCCATACTCCATTTGGATTCATAAATTAAATTAAATGAAACAGGTAATGTGTGGCGTGGGTGGTACCAATGATCAGTGGTCAGCCTCTCTTAGCATCAACTCTGAACTTTGTGTCCGGAAGCAATGTAACCATATCAGTCCATTAGGATAGGGGCAGACTGTAGGTCAGTGGAAATGTATGTGTACCATTTTCACTAATCCCACAGGAGCAAAACAAAAACAAAATACAAAAACAGCTGTGGAAGTAATACCAAGAACACTGAAAAACTCAGATTTGGCACGGCATCTTTGGCAACTCCTCCAGTGTTCACTACTCATGACATGATGTGTTAGACATTTCCCACATTGGCTATGCTTGAAAACAACAATCTGGAGATATCAAAGTGGGCTGCAGTCCATGACAGTGTATGCCAAATAAGGACTTGCTGACGTAGAGAATTGGCTCATCTTCCCTGTGTATTGTTTGGTGCCACTCAATGCCATATGAGTGTGGCTTTTACTGGGGTTTCTGTCCACTCCACCCCCAAATATCCTACTTCTTTTCTCTTTAAGAAATTGGCATCTTTTAAAGGAATTGTTTGAAAATATTTCAGAACACTTCAAGAAGCACTTTTTAAATTACCTTTTGTGTTGGATGTTTGTTTTGTTTTTAAATAGATTAGGTAAAGGTAAAGGTTCCCCATGACAATTTGTCCATCGTGTCCGACTCTAGGGGGCGGTGCTCATCCCCGTTTCCAACCCATAGAGCAAGCATTTGTCCAAAGACAGTTTCCGTGGTCACGTGGCCAGCACGAAATAGACCCGGAACGCTGTTTACCTTCCCACCGTGGTGGTCCCTATTTAGCTACTTGCATTTGCATGCTTTCAAACTGCTAGGTTGGCAGAAGCTGGGACAAGCGAGGGGAACTCACTCCGTCACGTGGATTCGATCTTACAACTGCTGGTCTTCTGACCCTGCAGCACACAAAGGCTTCTGCAGTTTAGCCCGCAGTGCCACCACGCCCCTCAGTTTAAATAGATTAGCACTCTCATTAAAAGTTTCCACTTTGAGCCCTTTCCACAGCAGAGTTCACTGTGAATTCACTCCACTGTCTTTTACAACAAGGAAACCCCCTAAGTCTTTTAAAGAACCATCTCTTGTATTGGACTTCTGTTTTTGTTTGTTTATTTGTCAGTGAATTGGTGTAAGCATTATATTCTGACTTAATAAGCTCTGTCTGCCTGAACCCCACCCCAGTTTATACCCCAGTGGAACAAACAAACAAACAAAACAAACTACCTATAGGAGTTGTTTTTTTTTAAAAAAAACTGGAAAGTCAGGATTTTCTCACCCTTTTGTTATCTGGGTATCATCAATGCACAACTAAGTACCTTAAAAGGAACAAAATGCGCTTTCTGGACGATCCATAAAACATACTAGTCGTCATGGCTGACGTGATATCACATCACAAGACTTAAATTTGCTGTTTTGCAAACAGTATGTAACAACCTTCTGCTCAGACTTCATTCCTTCTCTGCACGTGTACATGGACACACACACACACACACACACACACACACACACACACACACACACACACACACACACACACACACACACACACACACACACACACACACACACACACACACACACACAATTCCAGTAAGTCAACTCAAATTGGGGATAAGAAGCAGCACCTGACACTTGCAACCACAAGCTCTTCAGGTCTCCTGGAAGGCAAGGGTTCAAATCCTTCGGAAGCCCAGCCACAGACACCCTGGGTACAGGGGGCAGCATTTAAACCCCATCATTTTTTCAGCAGGAAAGCTTGGGGCTGACAAAATTCACTTCAGCCAACCACACAGGAGTCAGCAAAGAGAGGGGAAGGAATTGACAATCAGGCCTTGTTTGCAGTTTGTAAAGGTAGCTCTGCTGTGGCTGTCCAGATTTGCACTAGGCAGAAGGTACCTTAACTTAGCTGCAAACAAGACAGATAGGATAATTTCTTCTTCTCTCTCAGTTGACTCCATGCTCTTTTCCCCCCTTTGTTCACCTAAGTGCCCTACTGCAATGGCACCAAGCCTTTAAAGAAGGGAAGGGCATATGAAAAAAGGCAGACACAAGCACCAGGTTTGGCGAGGAAAGAATTCAAAAAGCAGACTGTTTCCATGCTGCCTTGCTTCTTTCACTGTTGCCGTAGCTTCAAACAGAACATCTACAAACCCCTCCAAATTGACTCAAGCAATCATGCTGCCTGAACTGATTTGGATGCATTCACTACAAAAGAAGAAGAAGCCTCAGAGGTAGGGGAAAATAATCTGGACAGAGGAGAAAAACCCCAGGTTGATTCTCACTGACTTATCCAACATGTAGTCAGTAGAAAGCAATGTGAATCTAACCATTTCAATCCCAGAGCATTTCCTGTGTTATTTGCTCCCTAAGATTTAGCTATCACTCTGGTTAACTCTATATGTGGAGCGGAAGGCTGTAATTGTATCCTTCACCTCATGTAGCAAAATGCATTGAACCAGCTCTGGCTGAAGGCACCATTGCACAATAAACTTGTAAACCTTATGTGGAATTTAGAAACCTTCCCCTTCCGGCTGAACTTCAGATGATGCCTCCTACTGACGTTCATGGAATTGCCGAGAAGACTGCTGATCAAGGAAAAAGCCACTCCAAAGGGCAGCAAAGCATGCTTTAACATGTTTTCGCTTGACCTAACATTGTCTCAGCCTCTGTTTGCAAAGAGATTGTGGGGCTGATCCAGCACCTACACAGTTTCTAGAGATTAGGGGATTCTGATGGGTGACTCTCATCTCAGTAGTATTTGGGGGTACCTTAGGAGGGGTTGTTTGGGAAGAAATGAAAGGTAGATATCTGGAATGAAAAGGAAGAAGAGGAAGAGGCCTGGAACTGCTTTCAAGTATGGATTGAGAACCACAACATTTTCTTGGAGCACTGGATATTACAGTAAATGGTTATAGTAAACTATGCCCGTGTAAACTTGACCAGCATCCCGTGGGAGACCATTGGGAACCCAAAGACAGAGAGTGAGGTGTAGGATGGGGAAAAATTCATGCTTGGGTCTAGAAGAGGTTTCTGAAGCAAGTGCTGCTGCTTTTCTGCCAGTGTTAAGAGAAGATCCATTACATTTCTAAATGGCAAGACGTCTTGCAACATATGGTTGCAACAGGAGCACATGGCTTAACCTTAGTGTTCTGCTGAAGAATTTTGTGGTAACACGCCAAGACAAACTTGGTTCGTGGGCAATAACTGTTGGCTGTGTTTCTGAACTGAATTAAGGAAGTCATCCAGATTTATCAGAGGCTCAGTTGAATCATGAAATTCTGGCCATTACCATGCATGAGTCTGTTTGCCTCTGGCTGTGAATCTCATATGGAACATATTTTGCAGTTACTCTGCTGTATTTAGGTTTGCCCCATCTAAGGGGATTGTCTGGTGTCTTAAAGACAGGGTGAGGAAAACATGTGGCTTTCTATATGGTGTTGAGCTGCAGCTTCCACAAATCCTTGCTGTGGTCGAGGGCTGATGGGAGATGGGGTCTGACAACATATAGGGAGCCACAGTGACTCTGTGTTGAAGCAACAGCCTATTTCTTAGCAGTCTGAGGAGAAGACGTTTATCTCAAGATGAGGAACCAACAAGACAAGAAAGGTACAGAAAAAAAACTGTTTTCCAGAGGCCACATCCATAGCTTTATCCTTTCTTATCTCCCTTCTTCCCTCCCTCTCATTTCCTCACACTCAAACAAACATACATCTCTGTCTGACATGTTCTTACAGACACAATATATTTCTTCATAAAAGATACAGATTCTAATGAAGGCAGAACATATATTTAAAAAACTGAAAAATTGTCTAGCACTGAAAAAAAGTTAAAAACTGCTGCCTCCCAGGATGTTCTGCTACTGATCTCCACTTAAGCATAATTGAAGACAGAAGTTTCAAAGGGAAATTGCCCTGGGAAATTACAATTACAATTGATGAAGAGGTTCATTTCTAGCACCTGTGCCCTGAATGGAGATTTTTTTAAATCAGACATATGTGTTAATCACGCTACATATATTAATTAACTTACAGAAGCCAGGATGTTTGTGTTAACACAAACACTAGTTTGTGAATGGCCATAATTAAACGTAATAATTAAGCATTAGTATAAATCAATTATTTTAAAAACCTCCAGTTTATGTATGTGGGATACTATGGTGGGATACCCTTGATTCAAAAAGCCAGGAAATGGCCCAGTATTGCTGCGTAATATTATGCCCACATTGCCGATCTACTTGCATAAAGGAAATTCTTGGGAAACTTGCTTATATTTCTAAGCCTGTAACTCCCCACTCTTTGATGTACAATTACACAAAACACAACAGACACTACAGGGGAGAGTTTTCTTTTTAAGTCATCTGCTGTCAGAGGGGTCACCAGTCCAAAAACCCCAGGTAGAAAGAGCAGGGCCTGTATAAATTAACAGATGCAAATATTATGCAGCTAGGTGCCCCTTTGTTTTGTTCCCATTTTTTAATGATGCATTTGGGGCTCACTGTTCAGTGGTGGGTCACCCCATGACTGAAGAATCCTCAACGGATTCTTGCCAAACCTCTGTGAACAGCTTTTGTTTATGAAAGTGGCCTCGGTGTACTTGGCAGGTCACACCCACGCTCACACTGTTTTGCTAGTTCAGCCTCTTTTCATCTCCAGGACAAACTCCCCATCTTTCGCCTTCAGTGCTTTCCTTGGCTCAGACGGTCACGTCTCTCAAGGCTCCTTTCTCTCTAATAAGGCCCCCCTCTTCACTTTGTGAAATACATTCATGTCCCAGTTCCAAACCTTATTCTGCAAACAACTCTTGAGAGCAGGTGTAGTATACCATCCCCTTTTTAATCAGATTCCTCTTCAACAGCTCAGTTCAAGGAAGAGGTTGCTATTTGAACTTTGTTCATTCCTGTTTACAGAACTTACAACTGTTCCAAACATGTTTGTTATTTTTATTTTATCAAGATTTGCATTCCATTTTTTCTGTTATATTGATAGGCACAGACGTGCATGGACCCATATCCATTAATTAATTAATTAGCTAAGTTTAGGGATGCTTATAAATTGCCTTTAGAGCAAACCGACCCATTCATGGAGGCTTACAAAATTCATGTATGAATACATAACACTCGTGAATTTTACCATTATGAATGAAGAACACTATAGAACAAGCGCAAGTAATATCCAATTAATAACTTCACAACTATTAAAAACCACACAGTAGAACTAAAGCAGCCATATACAGATATTGAAATTGATAGCGAATGGGGGAGAAATCATGAAATAGTTCCATAAAGTGATTAGGAGCATCCTTAGGGCTTTACCAAAGGATTGCAAAGACAGGGTTTGCCTCTTTACCCCAAGTTGTAATGAGTCCCCTAAGACTGTTCCTATTTCTGATAACTTCATCCTATGGACATGTTAGTAAGATAATTTCAAATAAGTTTTAAGGTTTAGTGTGACTTATAATCAAGATTTTAAAACACAGTTGCCTTAAAAAAAACTTTCCTACAAAACAATGTAGAAACTGAACAATTTACATTTTAGTGTATTTGTAAAACATGTGCTGTACTATATAAGAAATAAGAAGAACAAGAATAATAGGAATAAAAGTGGTGCCCCGCATAGCGACATTAATCCGTTCCATATTAATCGTCGCTATACGGAAACATCGCAATGTGGGAGGGAAAACCCCATAGAAATGCATTAAACTTTGTTTAATGCATTTCTGTGGGGTGAAAACTCACCGCTATGCGAGGTTTCCTCCATAGGGCCACCATTTTCGCCGCCTCGGTAAGCAAGGGCAGCGCGGGCGGCCATTTTGGAACCGCCAATCAGCTGTGTGAAAATGGGACCTTTGGGAGGAAAAGCCCCCATTTTCACACAGCTGGCCGGCCGGGGCACTTCGGAACGATGGCGGGGGAACCCTTCCCCTGTGGTCGCTCCGAAGGGCCCGCCAAGAAAATGCCGACCAGCGTTTCGGAGCGGCCACAGGGGAAGGCTCCCCCGCCGCCATTCCAAAGCGCCGGCTGGCCGGAGTGCTTCCGAACGACGGCAGGGAACCCTTCCCCTGCAGCCACTCTGAAGGGGCTGCCGGCCAGTGGCTCCAAGCAGTGGTGGTGGCAGTAGGGTGTGTGTGGGGGTCCGGATGCCTTCCAGTGCTTCGCCTGGAAGGCGTCCGGACCCCACCCACCCTGCCTCCGCCACCAGGAGCCACCCTGCGCCCAGTTTCCCAGCCATGCTCGCTGCGGCAGCAGCGGCGGCAGGGTGGGGGGGGGGTCCGGAAGGCTTACAGTGCTTTGCCTGGAAGCCATCCGGATCCACCCTACCCTGCCCCCGCCGCCGGGAGCTGCCCCGCGCCGCCTATCCCAGCCATGCTTGGATTCCTGGGAGTCCGAGCATAGCTGGGATAGGCGGCGTGGGGTGGCTTCAAGCAGCGGTGGCGGCAGCAGCAGGGTGGGGGGGGTCTGGAAGGCTTCCAGTGCTTTGCCTGGAAGCCATCCGGATCCATCCTACCCTGCCCCCGCCGCCGCTGAAAGCCTTCCGAGCAATCAAAGGGCTTTCTCCAATGTCGGAGGGGGGCCCTTTGAGAGCTCGGAAGGCAAATGTCGGCGGTCGGCGGTGGCTTCGGGGTCCTTCCGAGGCTGCCGCCCACTGCCGACATTTTTCCCCAGCTGAGCGGCGGGGCTCCCACTGAGCTGGGGGAAAATGCCCCTTCCAAAGGGGAACGCAGGCGGTAGCTTCGGAAGGACCCTTCAGAAGGATCCTTCCAAGGCCACCACCAGCATTTTCCCCCAGCTGAGCGGTGGGGCTTCGAAGCTCCCACCGCTCAGCTGGGGGAAAATTGGGCTATGGGGAAAAACCGCAAAGCGATTTTTCCCCAGAGTAAACATCACAATGCGATCGCAAAAGTGATCACAAAATCCGCATCGGTATGTGGATTCATCGTTAAACGGGGCACCCGTTAAGCGAGGCACCACAGATAACATCTCACACACAAAGTTAAAGAATTGAGAGAAAGGGACTATATCAAAAGGCTGCAGAAAATCTTAAAATCAAAATTGAATGGTGGAAATACAATCAGTCATAAACACATGGGCAGTTCCAGTAATTAGATACCCAGCTGGAATAGTAGATTGTACTCAAAATGAATTAGAAGAATTGGATCGAAAAATACAGAAACTAATGAGCATGCATCACTCACTACATCCAAAAAGCGATGTGGACAGATTATATTTATTATTAAAAATTGGAGGCAGTGGATTGCTACAAATACAGCAGGTAGTAGAGGAGGAAAAAAGCCTACATGATTATGTAGAGAAAAATTACTTAAGGCAGTGAAAATGGAGAATGTTATGAAAGCAACAGAAGCAAAGGCTCAATATAAGAAACAACAACTTGAACATAAATTGAACAGCTGGAAAAATACACAAAAACATGGAGAAATATTGATGGAAAGCATGATCATAATTCAACGTGGGCATAACTAAAATTGGGGACCCTTAAGAAAGAAACCGAAGGCTTGATTTTTGCTGCACAAGACCAACAACTGCAAACCAACATGATGAAAGCTAAGATCCAAGGAATCAGTGCTAATAGCAAATGTCAACTCTGCCAAGAAAAAGATGAAACAGTGTCACACCTCATCTGTGAATGTCCAAAGATTGCACAAACAGATTACAAAGTTAGACATGACAGAGTGGCAAAATTAGTACACTGGTCATTATGCAAACAAACAAACAAACAAACAAAAACTTGCCAGCCTCCAAAACCCGTGGGAAAATGAGGAAGTCAAGATCTTGTTGGATTTCCGAATCCAAACAGATGGACACCTTAAACATAACACACCACACATAGTAGTAATAGAACAAAGAAATGTCTGGCTCATTGACATTGCAATTCCAGGAGATGCCAGAGTTGAAAATAAAGAATTGGAAAAACTAATGAAGTACAGAGACTGGGCAATCAAAACATCTCGCCTCTGGAAGAAACACACTTCAGTGTCATTGGGGCTTTGGGAACAATATCAAGAAATTTCACACAGTACTATAAACAGTTGCAGATCTCAGAAATCACACAATCAGTGCTAAAAAAATGGCTACATTAGGAACAGCATCCATACTGCACCAATATTTAACAGATACTTAAGTTTATGGTTTGAATTCGTATCTGTTCTATAACACCAGTCAATGTTTTCATAATTTTGACTGTGCCTGGTGTTTTTGAATAATAATAATAGTGTATCATCAAGTCAGTTCTGACTTTATGGAGACTCTTTTCAGAGTTCTCTATGTATGGAGTAATCAGAAGTGGTTTACCCTTCCCTTTTTGTGGGAGCACCTTGGGACTGTGCAGCTTGCCTAAGGCTATACAATGCCCCTGGGCCCTTCTCCAAGAAAACAAAGCAGAGCGTTGAACAGCCAACCTCTGACTCCACAGCCAGACACCTAAACCACTGACCCATCCAAACAGCGTTTGTTTGAAGTGTAACTAACTCCCAACATCCCTCAGCAAGGAGGACAGTATTCAAGTGTGCAGTATTAAGTTAACCATCCCATTGTAGAGATGTTTGTCACTTTTGTTATGGTTGTATTTTAACGGTTTTTGACTATTAGAATGTGCTCTGGTATACAGTGTTGTTGTTGTTGTTGTTGTTGTTGTTGTTGTTGTTGTTGTTGTTGTTGTTGTTGTTGTCGTCGTCGTCGTCGTCGTTACTACTACTACTACTACTACTACTACTACTACTACTACTACTACTACTACTACTACTACTACTACTACTACTACTACTACTACTACTCAAATCATAGACATTTTTTCTCTCCCAGAATGGAAGGGATAGCTTTTGTGTCTGGGTATAAGAATATTCTCTTGACTTCATTAAAACATGCTTAATTTAAACAATTTGTCAATTTATATTTCATATTCCTTAGAGCTGGAGCCTCTTATGTCTTCTTTTACTTCTCCTCATTCAGCACTTGTGGGTTTATTGACTTCTTTAGTGACTTCCTTCCTTCCGATTGCAGAGGTGGTTTTCCCCAGCTTGCCCTTAAGCCCTTGCTGTGCGGTTGGTTTTCATTCTTGTCACGTCACTGCAAACTTTGCAGAAGCAGCCGGCCGGCCCCATTGTCCCACTTGTGCATTATGAGAAGTGGGAGAAAGTTCTCTGGGTACAGGCCAGCTGTTCCCATTTGCACATGGCTTCATTTCTCTTTCAGACAGACCCCTGTGTAGCATTGGATTAGGTTGTTGACCATTTAAAAGCAAAGAAGCAAAAGGTTGTGTATACTTGTGTTTTTGTGTCTTTTACTTCTGTGTCTTAAAACACACACAAACACACACACACACACACACACACTATACTTTGCATACATTTGGGTTCTAAATGCATTATCACATGCTTCACTTGCTTTGCAATTCACTGTCCAAAGTTACTACACTTTTTCCTTTATACCTGCCAACTTGGGGGGGGGGGAGCAAATATTTCAAGCATCACAAAAGCTTGCACCAAAAGCTTGCCTCTAACTTGCATCATGAGGCTCTTCATTCTGTTCTAGAACATATTAAAAGAAATCACATAAGAAACTAGATATTGGGATACACAGCCACAGAGAGATACTCAATATCACACAGATACACTATTGCAGGCTTGTATGATTCCTACTCTGAAGAAAGTTTGTTGGATTAATTCGTATTTTCAAAGAAATACATCCTTGGTTCAACTTAATACTCAATTCTCCAAGAACTTTGGTGCTTAACTGATGAATCTTTCTCTATCCCCTTGTCTTCCTCCCATCACAACATGGCCCTACTTACCGAGATGAGCTCTATATTTAAAGAGCAGAAGATCCCCCCCCAGGTCTTTTTAACAATAGAATTAATGTTAATGAATGGAAACACTCGGAAACAAAGAAGCATGATAGTCTTAAACTGCAACAGCACTATTTCATTATTCACTATTCCAAATAAATGCAATCCGCCTGGAGTAGGAATTGGCAATGACACTCCAGTATCTTTGCCAAGAACACTCCATGATCAGAAACAAACGGCTAAAAGATAAGATTTTGGAAGATGGGCCCCTCAGGTCAGAAGGCGTCCAAAGGCTACTGAGGAAGAGCGGAGGACAAGTACAAATATCTCCAGAGCTAATGAAGTGGTTGGGCCAAAGCTGAAAGGACGCTCACCTGCAGACGTGCCTGGAAATGAAAGGAAAATCCAATGCTGCAAAGAAAAATAGTGCATAGGAACCTGGAATGTAAGATCTATGAATCTTGGGAAGCTGGAGGTGGTCAAACAGGAGATGGCAAGAATAAACATCGACATCCTGGGCATCAGTGAACTAAAATGGACAGGAATGGGCGAATTCAGCTCAGATGATTATCATATCTACTATTGTGGGCAAGAATCCCGTAGAAGGAATGGAGTAGCCCTCATAGTCAACAAAAGAGTGGGAAAAGCTGTAATGGGATATAATCTAAAAAATGATAGAATGATGTCAATACAAATCCAAGGCAATTCAACATCACAATAATCCAAGTTTATGCACCAACCACTAATGCTGAGGAGACTGACATTGACCAGTTTTATGAAGATTTACAACACCTTCTAGAACTGACACCAAAGAAAGATGTTCTTCTCATTATAGGGGACTGGAATGCTAAAGTAGGGAGCCAAGAGATAAAAGGAACAACAGGGAAGTTTGGCCTTGGAGTTCAGAACGAAGCAGGACAAAGGTTAATAGAGTTTTGTCAAGAGAATAAGCTGGTCATCACAAACACTCTTTTCCAACAACACAAGAGGCGACTCTATACATGGAAATCACCAGATGGGCAATATTGAAATCAGATTGATTATATTCTCTGCAGCCAAAGATGGAGAAGCTCTATACAGTCAGCAAAAACAAGCGCTGGAGCTGACTGCGGCTCTGATCATCAGCTTCTAATAGCAAAATTCAAGCTTAAACTTAAGAGAGTAGGAAAAACCACTGGGCTATTCAAGTATAATCTAAATCAAATCCCTTATGAATACACAGTGGAAGTGAAGAATAGATTTAAGGAACTAGATTTGGTGGACAGAGTACCTGAAGAACTCTGGACAGAGGCGCGTAACATTGTCCAGGAGGCAGCAACAAAAACCATCCCAAAGAAAAGGAAATGCAAGAAAGCAAAGTGGCTGTCCAACAAGGCCTTAGAAATAGCAGGGAAAAGAAGGAAAACAAAATGCAAGGGAGATAGGGAAAGTTACAGAAAATTGAATGCAGACTTCCAAAGAATAGCAAGGAGAGACAAGAGGGCCTTCTTAAATGAACAATGCAAAGAAATAGAAGAAAATAATAGGAAAGGAAAAACAAGAGATCTGTTCAGGAAAATTGGAGATATTAGAGGAACCTTTTGTGCAAAGATGGACATGATTAAGGACAAAAATGAGAGGGACCTAACAGAAGCAGAAGACATCAAGAAGAGGTGGCAAGAATACACAGATGAATCATACCAGAAAGATTTGGATATCCCGGACAACCCAGATAATGTGGTTGCTGACCTTGAGCCAGACATCCTGGAGAGTGAAGTCAAGTACCCCTTATAAAGCTTGGCTAACAACAAGGCCAGTGGAGGTGATGGCATTCCAGTTGAACTATTTAAAATCTTAAAAGATTAAGGTGCTACATTCAATATGCCAGCAAGTTTGGAAAACTCAACAGTGGCCAGAAGACTGGAAAAGATCAGTCTACATCCCAATCCCAAAGAAGGGCAGTGCCAAAGAATGGTCCAACTACCATACAATTGCACTCATTTCACACGCTAGCAAGGCTATGCTCAAATTCCTCTAAGGTAGGCTTCAGCAGTATGTGGACAGAGAACTCCCAGAAGTACAAGCGGGATTCCAAAGGGGCAGAGGAACAAGAGACCAAATTGCTAACATGCTCTGGATTATGGAGAAAGCCAGAGAGTTCCAGAAAAACATCTACAGTACTTCTGCTTCATTGACTATGCAAAAGGCTTTGACTGTGTGGACCGCAGCAAACTATGGCAAGTCCTTAAAGAAATGGGAGTGCCTCACAACCTTATCTATCTCCTGAGAAACCTTTATGTGGGACAGGAAGTAACAGTTAGAACTGGATATGGAACAAGTAATTGGTTCAAAATTGGGAAAGGAGTAGGACAAGGCTGTATATTGTCCCCCTGCGTATTTAATTTATATGCAGAATTCATCACGCAAAAGGCAGGACTGGAGAAATCCCAAACCAGAATTAAGATTGCCAGAAGAAATATCAACAATCTCTGATATGCAGATGATACCGCTCTGTTGGCAGAAAGTGAGGAGGAATGAAAGAACCTCATAATGAGGGTGAAAGAGAAGAGTGCAAAAAATGGTCTGAAGCTCAACATCAAAGAAACTAAAATCATGGCCACTGGTCCCATCACCTCCTGGCAAATAGAAGGAGAAGATATGGAGGCAGTGACAGATTTTACTTTCTTGGGCTCCATGATCATTGCAGATGGAGACAGCAGCCATGAAATTAAGATGCCTGCTTCTTTATAGGAAAGTGATGACAAACTTAGGCAGCATCTTAAAAAGCATAGACATCACCTTGCCAACAAAAGTCCGCATAGTCAAAGCTATGGTTTTTCCTGTAGTGAGGTATGGAAGTGAGAGCTGGACCATAAAGAAAGCTGACCACTGAAGAATTGATGCTTTTGAATTGTGGTGCTGGAGGAGGCTCTTGAGAGTCCCCTGGACTGCAAGGAGAACAAACTTATCAATTCTAATGGAAATCAACCCTGAGTGCTAACTGGAAGGACAGCTCCTGAAGCTGAGGCTCCAATACTTTGGCCATCTCATGAGAAGAGAAGACTCCTTGGAAAAGACTTTGATGTTAGGAAAGTGTGAAGGCAGGAGGAGAAGGGGACGACAGAGGATGAGATGGTTGGACAGTGTCATCGAAGCAACCAACATGAATTTGACCCAACTCCGTGAGGCAGTGGAAGACAGGAGGGCTTGGCGTGCTCTGGTCCATGGGGTCACGAAGAGTCGGACACAACTAAACGACTAAACAATGAGTATTTCATTAATATATAGTCATAAGAGCCTTTTAGCATTAAAATATCAACTACCAAAGAAAAATCAGGATAATAAATGTTATAGTTAATATGCATTGCAATGTGAAATGTTAATTTGCCCAGTACTTCACTTTTCAAAACCTGACTTTGTAAGAAAGGCAGAAGAGACATGCTAAGGGCATCTGCTCCTGCCCAGATCCCATTCCTCTCCCATTCTTCTGTGGGGAAAGTCAGGCTTTCTGTCTTCTGAGATACAATGGAAGAACCACAGGAAAAACAGAAGATGTTAAAGACTAGTCTAGGACTAAGGGTAGTGTATAGTTGTCCCTTATAGAGTAGGCGTGAACAAGATTCAGCACTTATAAAATACCGTAACTGCAAATGTCCCTGTCGCGACTGCCACCTCCTCCTACGTCACCACAAGAGATGACAGGTCACGATCCTTCACACACACTTACACAACTTCGCTGCCACCAACCACACATAAACCTGACACATCAGACTTATTGTGGATTTCAAAATAAAAAATGATGATTTATTGAATACCAAAAATAAAATGGAAATCACTGAGTAAAAGAATCACTTGTCACACTATATTTCTCAGACCTTAACCCTGCACAGTTCTTTGTTACTTAACACTCAATTACTCAATTACCTAACCTATATCTAACCCTGTCTACAGATCTTCTTTCAAGCCCTCTCTCAGCCCTCTATCTATCTCTCTCTCCCTCTCCTCTTTGCACTTCCCCCTTATATACAAAAACTCCACCCCTTTAAGACCCACCTCCTGCCCTGCCATAGGCCAGGAAACTCCAGCCTTAGCCAAGACAGGCAGGTGACGTCATGGCACACGTCACAGTCCCAGATAGATGTTTGCTTATATATGTGACAAACCCAGACCTACTGGGATATACCACAGTTTCACTAAGCTGCCACCAACCATTCCCTATAAGAAGTCACACAGACCAGGGATGGATTTTTAAACAAATAAAAGAACAAGGTTTATTTACATAACACACAGGGAAAATAAAAGGATCAAGTGAATAAGATACAGTAACGTGGCGTAGTCTCAATCATATATACACACAGTTTGGTTCACACAGAACACTAAACTTGAAGCACAGACCCTGAACCTATCAGTTCTGGCTAACCATACAGACACCTGAACCTATCAGGTTGGTACTGACTGACACACAGTAGTACCCTGTCTGACACACAGACTCCCACTCAAGCTTCTTCTCTCAGCTCTTCTCCAGCTTCTTCTCCTAAACTTCTCCACACAGGCTTCACATATATATACAGTACAGCCCCTCCTCCTGATGTCCCGCCTTCCACTCCCCATAGGATGGAACTTTCCCTCCAAACCCATGACAGACAGGTAACATCAGTGCTGTATGTAACACCTCCCCTCTTTATAAGTTGTTTTGTAGGGGGAAAGCTAACGTGCTTTTCTCCAAAAAACAACCTGGTTAAAACACACAAAACCAGTTATACATACAATATCATACTTACTTATACTTACACTCTAAGTTAAACATTTACCATTTACAATACATCAAGTTACCTTTATTCATACAAACCAAACATGTTTAATAAAAAACAGGTACATTTAACCTTTGGTCACCAAAATATATACATAGTCCATGTTTCTTTCGCCGTCTTCATTCTTCAGGTCTTCTTGACAAGGCGTCAGCAACACAGTTCACTGACCCTCTGACCACCTTCACTTCAAAGTCATAGTCCTGCAGGTTTAAAGCCCACCTCATAAGTTTACTATTGTGGGTTTTCATTGTCTTTAACCATTGCAGTGGTGAATGGTCAGTGCACAGAATAAAATGTCTTCCCCAGATGTAAGGCTTGGCCTTCTGGATCGCGTAGACTATGGCCAGGCACTCCTTTTCCACGGTTGCCAAATGTCTCTCACCTTTCTGGAGTTTCCTACTCAGGTAGGACACTGGATGCTGGTCACCATTTTCATCCTCCTGGCAAAGAACTGCTCCTACCCCGCTGTTAGACGCATCGGTGTAGATGATGAACTCCCGGTCGAAGTCTGGAGCACGCAGCACTGGATAGTTGATGAGGGCCTCCTTCAACCTCTGGAACGCCTCCTCACAGTCGCTGGTCCACGGGATGCGGTCATCAGTCTTCTTCCGCGTCAGATCGGTCAGCGGAGCCGCAATCTCGCTAAACCTCGGGATGAATTTTCTGTAGTAGCCCACCAACCCAAGAAATGATTTGACTTTTTTCTTGGTGTTAGGTCTAGGCCAATCACGAACTGCTTCTATCTTGGCCTCTAGGGGTTTTATCACTCCTCCCCCTACTATGTGACCCAAGTATTTTATTTCTGGGCTACCCAGCTGACACTTGCTCTCTTTGCAGGGCCTAGGCCAAAGCACTTCCTCCCCTGGGTTAAAGTGCCTCTCCCTGCCTTCCTGGTCATCCCAAGCTTTCTTTCTGACCTTTTGAGCTTGCAGGGTCTCTGCTGCTAGCTCTAGGTTTCTCTTTAGGTCATTCCTTAAAGAGTCTATGTATGTCACAACATCTTGTGGGTCATCCTGGGTGATCTGCTCCCAATTTTGTTTGATTAAATCAAGGGGCCCTTTCACCCTTCTCCCAAATAAAAGTTCAAACGGACTGAACCCGGTACTGGCTTGTGGCACTGATCGATAAACAAACAAAAGGGATTGCAGCTTCTGGTCCCAATTGTTTGGATTCTCTGCCAAGTAAGCCCTAATCATGCGCATTAGAGTCCCATTGAACTTCTCAGTTAACCCATTACTTTCAGGGTGATAGGCAGTGGTTTCCTTGTGCTTAATTCCACAGATTTGCCATAAGCGTTTCATGAGCTTCGATGTGAACGATGCGCCCAAATCTGTGATTATTTCTGAGGCAAATCCCATCCTGGACATATACCCCACCAAGGCATCTGCCACTGTGTTAGTTTCAATGTTAGTCAAGGGTATGGCTTCAGGGTACCTTGTGGCATGGTCCACAATGGTGAGAATGAACCTGTTCCCCCTCTTTGTGGCCTTGGGCAAAGGTCCCACAATATCCACCCCTATGCATTTGAACGGAGTGTCAATCACAGGCAAAGGGCACAACTTTGCTTTGGTCCTGTCACGGTTATTCCCCTGCCTCTGACACACATCACATTGTTTACAGAACTCCTTGATCTGCTTCCCTATTTCAGGCCAGTAAAAATTCTGTGTGATTCTCTGCTGTGTTTTGTTCACCCCTAAGTGCGCAGCAAACATGTCAGAGTGCCCCCTTTGTAAGATCATGGGGCGATACTTTTCAGGTACCACTAGCTGACTTCTGATCCCATCTCCCCCTTTTGAGATATTCCTCAGGGTCTCTCTATATAAAATTCCCTTTTTCTCATGAAATCTCACTGGGGTTTCAGGTGTTAGCTGGGCGTCTGTCACCTGTTCAAAACACTTTTGGAGAGTGGCGTCTGCCTTTTGCTCTTGGCCAAATCGGCTGTCTGTGGTTAAGGTTTCCACCACAGCTTCGGAACTCCCCCCACCTGCTTCCGTCTCTGGCTCATCATTACCCCCCTGAACTGTCCCCGTGGTGGCTTGTGAACGTGTAATCACTAGCACCCGTTTCACATGTTCAGCCAGGTCATTTCCCACGAGCACGGCTGCTGGCAGAGTCGATGAAATCGCTAGCCGCCAAACTCCCCTCCAGCCTTGAAAGTTCATAGGTACCTCAGCTACTGGCAGCGAGATCACCTGTCCCTCAATCCCTGCCACCTTTATGCTCTCATTTGGGATTACATACTCCCTAGGAATAATATCTGGATGGCACAGGGTCACCTGGGAACAAGTATCCCTTAACCCCCGATACTGATGGTCAAGTATTCCTACGTCCACCCCTGCTGTTTCGAACAACTGAGAATCTGTTCTCACAAGTAAGCAGCGCCTGACCTCCACAAGAGGACCATTTTCCTCAGCCTGATCAGCAGATGTCACTGTTCCAGATTGAGTAGCCATGGCAACAGGCTCCCTCAGTGACAAGGAGCTTTGCTCTTTCTGGACACAGAACACAGCTTTTGGCTTGGTTCCACTCAAATCCTGAGGCACATTTCCTTTTAGCTGCTTTAATTTCTCACACTCTGAGATTAGATGGCCCTTTCCCTGACAGAAATAACATTTTCTGCTATATTTTGAGTCTTTCTCATCTTGTTTTGGTTTTCCCTCCAAAATCTGAGGTCTTGGTTTCATGTCTGAGGGCTTCCCTTCACCATGGGCCCCTCCCCCTTGCTGGCTTTTCCCTGGTCCCTGAGAGTACTTGCTGTAGGTTTCTTTAGGTTTCCCCATCGATTTCCCCTCAGCACCTAAGGGCTTTCTTATTTGGGAAATAAAATCTGCGATCTCGGCTGCTTCTGCCACAGATCTAGGTTTCCTTTCCCTCACCTGGAACTTCAGTTCCCCATGCAGGACTGAATAGAACTGTTCCAGCGCTATCAAGTCTTTGAGCTGCTGAAAGGTCTCTGTCCCCTCCTGAGATAGCCATTTCTCTAGCAGCCTCACCAGTTGGGCCCCCACTTGGGTAAAAGTCTGCTCTGGTTTCTTTGTGAGGGACCTGAATCTCTGCCTCAGCTGTTCCGCATTTATCCCATGTCTGGCAAACACCAGTTTTTTAAACTCAGAGAAGTCTTTTAGCAGCTCCTCTGGCATCTCTGCATAGACTTCTGCCAGGCTGCCACTGATTAAAGATCGCATGATGGTCATCTTCTCAGTTTCCCTTACTGAGAAGTCCACAAACGCTCTTTCCACGAGGGAAAAGAACACCTCAGGGCAATCTCCCTTGTGGTACACAGGGAATTTCTTCAGGTCAGCTTTAGACAATTGGCCTCCCTCAGAATCCCTATTGTTATTATTGTTCTGATTCATCAGTTCCAATTTTCGTAACTCAAATGCCATCCTTTCCTTTTCCAGAGCAATTTTCTCTCTCTCTAATCTTTCTTCTTTTTCCATTCTCTCTATTTCAAATTGCCTTTGTTTCTCTCTTTCCCTTTCCTCCATTTTTTCTCTCTCTAATCTTTCCTCCATTTCAAATTGCCTCATCCTCAGTTCATGCTGTTGGGCTATGAGCATTTTCCTGAGTTCTGGGTTCTGTTCTCCCGTGCTGTCACCCTGCACCGAGCCAAATTCATCCTCAGAACCTTGGTCAACCTGGGGGTCTTTCACTTCACCCATTTCTGCCATTTGGCTTCGAGTCAAGGGCATAATCCCCCCCCCCAGAACAGGCTGCTTTCAAAAGTCAAGCCTCAAAATAAAGCGACCACTTTTTTTTCTCTCTCTCTCTTTTGCCTCAGAACCAGCCTTCTATAGATTGCTGCTGTTCTTCAGCACTAACTTGCAACTGTTGCAAGCCAGAGTCTACCCCCCTCTGCTAGGCCTCTCAGCAGACAGGCTAGATCACTTCTACTTCACACAGTTTTGCCTCAGCTTTTTTCCCGCCAAAACAGGTTGCCTCAGAGCTCCCTAATCTAGTCCCCAGTTGGCACGTTCTTCCACTAGCGCACCTCCCCGTGAGGTACGCCTAGAAGATTACCTACGCGCCCTCAGATTGTCCCTGACTAGACCCCCCTTGCTCTGGGCACACTTGCCAAGGCTTTGCTGGACCACTGGACAACTGGACCAGTCGTATCCCACACGCTGGACACCAATCAATGTGACAAACCCAGACCTACTGGGATATACCACAGTTTCACTAAGCTGCCACCAACCATTCCCTATAAGAAGTCACACAGACCAGGGATGGATTTTTAAACAAATAAAAGAACAAGGTTTATTTACATAACACACAGGGAAAATAAAAGGATCAAGTGAATAAGATACAGTAACGTGGCTTAGTCTCAATCATACATACACACAGTTTGGTTCACACAGAACACTAAACTTGACGCACAGACCCTGAACCTATCAGTTCTGGCTAACCATACAGACACCTGAACCTATCAGGTTGGTACTGACTGACACACAGTAGTACCCTGTCTGACACACAGACTCCCACTCAAGCTTCTTCTCTCAGCTCTTCTCCAGCTTCTTCTCCTAAACTTCTCCACACAGGCTTCACATATATATACAGTACAGCCCCTCCTCCTGATGTCCCGCCTTCCACTCCCCATAGGATGGAACTTTCCCTCCAAACCCATGACAGACAGGTAACATCAGTGCTGTATGTAACAATATATAAGGAGAAATCACACTGAATGTCACTATGGCAGCCTTTGACATTGCACTGCCTAACTAGATAGATAAACAGAATTTCAAGAGAAACTATTTCTTGTCAGCTGAGCTGAATGAACACTTGTTTAAGAAAATTCTAAAGCACTCCCAGAGCTCTCCTCTCTCTCTCTCTCTCTCTCTGTGTGTGTGTGTGTGTGTGTGTTTTCCATGTTTCATACACAATGATAAGCTTGTCTGTCATTCTAAGCCAGCCAGTTCTCATTCACCTGCCAGCTTGTGCTTCTCGTCTACACCATAGATGGGCAATTCCTGTGGGGCTGGAGGCCATTTTTTCAGGTTGTCCAACTGCTGATGGACTCTGTTCTGAGGGATATTCTGCCAGAAGGAAAAGAGACATGATCGAGTCAGAAGTGGAAATACAGTTTCCCCAAGTCTCAGCATGACCAGAGCAAAAAAATACTTGCAGGTGGATCCCTCCCAGGAATTCAGACAAGATAACTGGACCTCGTGGTATAAGAAGACTAGCCACTTCCTCCTCCTCTTTGTCTTCTGCTTTCCACTTGTCCCAATGTTTGTCAATATGGGAATAGCTAAAAAAAGGGGGGGGGAGAGAGGTTTCCAAACCCTTATGAAGAGAGGTGCTGGATACTGGGTGCTCAACAATGGTTGCTGCCAGTGAGCCAAGACCAGGCGAAAATTTTTTGCTGCCTGTGGAGCAGCTGATGACGCTCCAAAGTCAAGGTGCATGGTAGACACTGCCCCCTCCAAGTCATGTTATTTTAGCAACTAATGGCGAAAATCTCACAAGTATATCTCCTTCACTTCCTAACAATAAAAGCACAATCAGAATGGATTAAGAACCAACAAGTTGTTACTATCAATGAAACAAAACATCTACTGCTCAAGGCGGTTGCCTCACTTTGTCCATTAGTTGGGCCAGCTCTGCAGTGAGCCCTTCTCTCCTTTAAAACACTATGTCCCAGCTGTGCCTGGTCCTCTGTGGTAGAGCTATTTGCATAATAGAAAGGAACAGCCAGTCTATAGGAATGAATACTGCCTCAACTATACAACTGTAGGCTGAACTTTATGTTCCAACAGGAAAACACAGTTTAGTGAGTATGAGCGGAAAGAACCCTAAAAACTAGCGAGCAGTTTATGAATGCTTGTTGACAACTATGGGTTGACATCTAGTGGCAAGGATAGGTATAGATTTTCTCATGTTAGTGTTTCTGTTCATGGAGTTTTGTGAGTTCTGTGCTGCCAAGTCAGAACTGACGTATAGCGACCCTAATATTGGTTTCAAGGTAAGTGAGATATTTAACGAGTGGTTTTATATGTTCCACTCCCCCAGTGAGTTTCCATTGCTGAGTGGGGATTCAAACCTTATTCTCCATCACTCTGTCTACTACACCACATTGGGAACTTAGGGAGTTGGGGGATATTTTTCCCCCAAAAAAATAAAATAAATCGTGGCATTGAAACATTTGCAGTCTTAAATTGCATCATCCGGCAAAGGCTACACCATGAGATTCTATGGTTTATTTAAGCTGCCTCAATCGAGGAAAATTATGTTAAGGCACATATATCTGTTTGCAGTCTACTGCTAATTGCTAATTGCTGAGATAGCCATAAAAAGAATATTTTCATGACCAAGATTGCTTCCACACTTAACTCTTTTTCCATTGCTATTCCTTACACAACTTTGGAAATAGTGCGAAAAGTTGAAACACCACTGAGTTTTTTGAAAGTTTCCGCACCTTTTTCTGAAAGTTTCCTGTTTGCAGATCATCTCTGAATTACCTCCATGACAATTGAATGGGTAGGTGGAAGATGACATGTGCAACCAATGTTTCCCTTGTTGTCCTCCCTCCTATGCTTCAAACAGAAAGTCTCCATGGCCATTCAGAATAGAGTAACCTTTCTGTTGGGGTGGAACACTATATCTGGAAGGAATCTGGTAACAGTTTGGTAAAGGAACCTATTCAGATTGGATCTTATCTCTCAACAGACTCCAACAACTTATTTTGTTCTATTCTCCTTTCCCACTAGTTTACTACACCACAGTCCATGCTGTCATAGGATGGATGTGGGGGGAAGTATTCCAGGAGTCCAGGTAGGAAGAACAGTTTGCATGAATGGCCTTAATCTCATTCAACCACTTGATACCACTCAGTTTTTTGTTTTTGGAAAATGCAGTGTAACTATGTGTGACGGACAGCTCTCAGAACACTCCTGTCAGTCAGGTCAGAGCTCTGATATGGGAGCCAATGACATGACAGGAGGGGCAGAACCAGGGGAATAAAAGGAGAAAGAAAGACAGTTATTGACAGCTTAGGCAGTTAGGGCCGTGATTGTGTTAGAGAGAAGAGTAACAGAGAGATAGAAAGAGATTGAAAGAGATAGGAATAGGACAAGTCTTGGAAAGTTTATGTGATTAAGAATTGAATGAATTAAAAGTGATTATAATAAAAGAAAATCATTGAATATAATAACATTGTGAGTACAGAAAACAACTAAGCAAGCATATCTCAAACCAAAAGTACATATATTGAATGAATAAAATAAAACCATCTTTGATTTCCATGTATGATTGAACTGTTGTCCTATAAATAAACCTGGTTAATGTTGACAGCTGTGATTTATTATTACAAGTAGGTAGATTGAGGAAAATCCTCTGGTGGCAGCATATAAAAAGGTGAAAACCATCAGTAGCACCCAAAGGCAAATCCGGAAGTTAGGAGAAACAAACAGAGGAGCTGGAGGGTTGCAACACTATGTATATGCTCACCTCACCCACATGCTATGCACCATGTCTACAACTCTAGAAGTATTTAAATTAGGATAAAGGTATCTTTACTTACAGTTACCATTTGTAGTTACAATCAAAAGGATAGAAGAATAAAATGGAGTCTCCACCACACAGAGAGAGCCTTCATTCTTGTTGCTTGGCGGTTAGAGAAAGAAGATTATGAATAACAAAGACAATGGAAGCAAGCAAACAGGAAGAGGGAATGTGGGCTTGCCTCAAATAATAGACATGGGAGAAGAACCATAGCAATCAAATTAGTGGCAAAGGACAATCACATTAAGCTGTAAAAGCCTCAAGACCCCACTCTGGATCCTCCACCAGCACCAGCTGCTCCGGATCTGCCTGTTGAAGCGCCAGCACTGTGGCTGCAGCCACCTTCTCAGGTTCGGCTGCGCAGGGGGGGAAGTAGCGATCCAGCAATTTATGGCTTGCATGCCTGCAGAAAGGGTTCTGCATGTCAGCGGTGGCACGTGTGCCATAGGTTTGCCATCGCTGCCCTATGTCCTCTAGGAAATGTGGAAGGCATTTATATTGAAGAGTACCAGGCAATTATTCTGTCTCTAATGCATTAATCAATCAGCCAGAGACAGAGAGATCCAATAGATATTTATTTTCAGCTGAAAGCAAGCAAATAGACGCAAACGTCACTCGCAGAAACATGCAGAGAAGACGTGTGCCAGATACAAAAGTATACATTTTTATAAAGCAAACATGAAAGTGGGGCTAAGAGAGTTGGGAGAAAGAGGAGATATAGGAGGAGGTTCCATAATTGGGAGGAGGTTCTGCAGGTGTTCTGGGGCTGTGGACAATAATTCATCCCTCCCAGCTTCCTGTCAGATGCCCGGACTTCTCCAAGGACAAATTTCCAATTTAGAAACACTTTAATTGTAAAGTGAAAGAAACTCAGACGGACACCCCCTGCTCCCTTGTTCATTCTTGCCTGCCTAAGCAAAACCTTAATATAACTGGTTTACACATTCATATAGCAAAGCAAGTTACAGAAAGCAAGACAGCTACTGTAAGGCGAAGATATATATTTTATATGTATTAATTTGACCCCTTCAGTATCATGCTTTGAACCACTCCCCCGCAGCACCCCCTCTCTTTGAAAACAAACAATTTGTTGCTAATAGAGGGCACAGGGGCTTTCTGAGTTTAAAAAAATACCCATGGGAATTGGTACAGCCCTCTGGGGCTCAAAGATGGGTGTCTGCCATTCCGGGATAGTTGCCCTCTCCTGCTTTAAAGCCACTCCACTTACAAAAAACCACACTTGTGTCTCCTGAGTGGCATTGGCTGGGAGAGATTTGTTTCCCTTCTTGGAGAGGCAAAGTAAATTTCCTTAAACTTCAGCTGGCACTTTGAGACCTGGAAAATCCCCTTTGCAGCATGTTTTAAGGGACAAAGAGCACACGAGTTTCTCTGAGAATTAGGGGGCAGGTGGGGGCGGGGACTGCTTTTATTCATATTCATGTCCGGCCCAGATGACCACAGAGACATTTACCTTGGTGTGAGACCCATTGAGCTCAGTAAGGCTTTCCCCATAAATCAACAGAGATACAAATGCAATGTAATTGTCTGAAAGCAACTGCAATACATGGGTAGGAGTTTGCAGCTTTTAGAAGACTTGTTGGAACTGGAAGTGGCTTTAATGGAATCTTTCCATTAGATTTTTTGAAAGGGAGCAAATAAGGACTCTTTGAAAGTATTCTGAACTATATAGTTTGCCACGGGTGCGCCTGTTCTGTGGATCTTAAATGCACTTTCCCTTTTAAACTGTTCTCCCTACCGAAAACCAACTTAATTCATAATCATCTCCACCATCATCCACATGCAAACACTATTGTGACCATGCTTACTCCTGATGTTTGCTGTAGCCTCCCTAATCCCTGCTTAACCTCATTCGTTTTCTCTTTTAAGAACAAAACTCCCTGAGATTTGCTCAAGGACCCTGGATTATGTCTCCTCTGTCAGACTATGGCACTCATGGAGGATTAGTGATTAAAAACCTCTCAGTTCATCTCCAGCCAGCAGCTGCACAACACCTTTCAAAGAACTTCCCTTTCTGTTCTGGATTCCTCCACGTAGAAGGCATTGTCCATTGACTCACCCCGAATGAAAAGAGAGAAGATGCAGGAAGCCTGGGACTCAGTGGCATGAAAGCACACATTGCCACGGCCACAATGTCCTGAGTCCTCAGAGGCTATTTCAAGTATTCTTTAATCTTCTCGGCCTTTGCCTCCATTAATTTTCAGTCCACCAAATGAGAGCTGACAGCTCACTTTGCTCTTTTTCCTGTTGATTTGTTTTGTTTTAGTCTCTCTCTTTCATCTATACAGTGATGCTGATGAGAGGGAAATGACCATGTGCTCCTGGTTATACAGTATATTTTTTAAAAAATCACGAGAGAAAAGGTGGTTCTTCTCATTTTGTAAAGTGTGCTGTTTATATAACTCCTCATAGTGCTTAAAAAACTATCTGGGAGGTTTGCCATTTTAAAAAATTACACAGGCTACACATTGCTTCCTCTGTGAGCTGGGTACTCATTTTACCAACCTAATTTGATTGATATCCGTTGGTATCAAATGCTGACCATGAGCAGAATTTTGGCTAAATGCTACAGTTTAACTACTGCACCACAAGACTTTTTTGCTCCTTTAAACTGACTTTATTTCCCCTCTTGTTGCAATCTTCACACTGAACAGCAGTGGTGCTAGGAGGCTGGCCTGTCTGGAAGAGTTGTGACACTCATCCATTGTGATGTTACAGGCATTGTCCAGTAGGTGCCTGCAACATCTCCATGTCCACAATGCAGGCAGGATTTACTTCCCCATTTGCTGAAGAAAGAACTGCTTTCCAGCAAAAGAAACAGACAACTACCTTTTTGCACAGAAAAGCAGAAAACATTTATGTAGCAAGATCATGGTTTAGTGTTAGGGAAGGAGTGTTCTTCCTCACTTCTCCTCCCCTATGGCAGATATGAATAGATTGAAATAATTTGCTTCAACTCCTAAATGAACCAGAATTCTTCATTGCATGTGAACTCAAACCATGATTAATGATTCTGATTCATCAGAATCCCCTTAGTTTGGGTGTCCGTAATGAAGAACTCTAGTGAAAATAAAAGTGAAATTGAACATTTCTCTTCTCATTTCTGCCACAGGAGGAAAGACTGAGAAGTACCTAATCTTCAGATTGATTCTTGTTGTGTAAACCTGTAAACATAATTTGAATGCTGGGCAAATGTAATATCTCTGAAATAGAAAAAGTAATTTCAGGAAAAACCTGTTGAGACCTTTAAAAGCCTATTTCAGAAGAGAGCAGCTTCTTGTTCTGCTAACGTGGGCAGCAGTCTCTATGGATGCTTTTACAATCGATTGCCACAGGGAGGCATTACAGAACGCACGTCTCAAGAGTGACAATAGAATCAGTGCTAACAAGAATAATTGGATGGGTCAATTATTTTTAGGATCCCATTACTTCTCTCTTCCCTCACCCCCAAGAGACAGGGTAATCTCTAAAGAGCTAAGTGTCACCCATACTACCTGAAATCTGGCACATTGCTGTCCTTTTGGCTACAAATTAATGTCCCCCAAGCACAGGCCATTCCACACAGCTAAAGGAGAGTGGCGCTAATTCTTCAGCACAACTTAGGGTGCTGTCACACAGCTGATTTGTATTGGTTTCAGCTCTGATGTATTTTAAATTGATTTACAGTCACATTGTTTTTGCATCACTGTGTACATTCACTTTGATCATTATTACTCCGATACAGTGTAGGGGCTTAAAACTGCTTTGAGACACTACATGTGAGATTTTAAATAATTTCATTAACCAGCATGTTTGCAGACCATCTTTTCCATGCTGTGTAGTATTTCTTTGGTTTTCAGGCATCCTTTGGAATGACTTCATTTCTCTCTCTCTCTCTCTCTTTCCCTAAATAAATTTTAAGTGGCATATTGGTACAGTGATGCAGTGCTGTAGTTAGAAAAAATAAAATAAAAGAAAATTAATTTAGACAGGCAGCAGTGTCCCTGTCATCCGAAACCAACAACCACCCATAAAGGCAGTATTTAATACGAAGGCATTCACATTGCCAAAGTGATTAATAAAGAATCAATTTCAGAAGTGGGTCCAATTTTTAAAAAGCCCCTGCCAACTTCTTCAAAAAACAAAAACAAAACAAAGTTCAGTTTGCGGTCAGAAAGAAGTGGGCTGTAGCCAAGATTTTTGAAATAAATTTCAAAACCCGATTCGACAGTGGTTCTGGTCAGTGTAACCACACTGTTGAATCTCTCTCACACATACATACAAGAGGGCAGTGTTCATATCACATGTGCCAGAAAGGTTGAGCAAATGCTAAGTGTGCGTGTGCCATTATTACCATATGTGATTGTTCTCTCTCTCTCTCTCTCTCTCTCTCTCTCTCTCTCTCTCTCTCTCTCTCTCTGTGTGTGTGTGTGTGTGTGTGTGACTCACAGAGAGAAACATGGATATTTCCTAAAGGTTCATTAGCTTCTGACACTTATCTAAAATATAGCATTTAAATCCAAATAGTAAGAAGAGACAGAAGAAGAAAGAGGAAGGTCAATGCAGAAATGATATCTTAGTGAGCGATGTTAATTAAAGCTTGAAACTATGAGGTGGCAGAGAGATAGAAATTGACTTTATCCCTCACCTGAAGAACGACAGACTTTCACTAAAAGACATTGATCTGCCTTTAAAAGAATATACCATTATTATTACCCTGCTTCCCCGAAAATAAGACCTAACCTGAAAATAAGTCCTAGTACGATTTTTCAGGATGCTCGTAATATAATCCCTACCCCCAAAAGAAGCCCTAGTCAAGTGAAACCTTGCCTCCACCATTGTGCTGAATTGTGCAGCAACCAGAAGATGACATGACTGTAAAAAAAATCCCCCGAAAATAAGCCCTAGTGCGTTTTTTTGGAGCAGAAATTAATATAAGACCCTGTCTTATTTTCAGGGAAACACGTTGCTTTTGTTTGTTTGTTGTTGTTGTTGTTGTTACTGCTGCTGCTGCTGCTGCTATTGCTACTACTACTGCTACTACTGCTACTACTACTATTTCTTTCTTAGGCATCCTTCAGTCTCAAGAGACTATGGTAACGTGCTCTGTATCGAGGACTTGGAACAGCATCTAGTGTGGCTCAAAAGGCCAATTCGAGAGTGAGAATCCCTTCCACACTGAAGACAAATACAATCTGTCCCCTGTCTAGCTCCCTGATTTTGCTGCTTCCAGGACTGCCTCTTTGCCTCTGCCTGCTGAACAAGTGTCTCTTCAAACTGGGAGAGGGCGTGATGCACCGCCTGCCTCCAGGCTGAACGGTCAGAAGTCAAGGTTTCCCATCTGTTGAGGTCCATTCCTAAGGCCTTCAGATCCCGCTTGCAGATGTCCTTTTATTGCAGATGTGGTCTCCCTCTGGGGCGATTTCCCTGCACTAATTCTCCATACAAGAGATCTTTTAGAATCTGACCATCAGCCATTCTCACAACATGCCCAAGCCAACGTAGACGTCACTGTTTCAGTAATGTATACATGCTGAAAATTCCAGCTTGATCTAGGACTACTCTATTTGGAACTTACTATTACTATTATTAACATACATACATTGCACTTAAATGTAGGCCTTATTCAGAATTGATGCCCTACGGAGTTTATTAAAAATGTGTCTGCATGCCTGCCTCAACTTCATTTCACTGAGACTCTGACAGCTACTAGCAAAGAAATGGCTCTGAGATGCAGTGAATCCAATTTAACAATTCTATGCAGAATACAGCAAAGTTAGATTTTTTCTAGATTTTCCCCTCCTTCCCCCATCATGTCTTCCCCTCAAACAAAACATACCCATATCGTCAGGTTTAGCAGTTCGGTCTTTCCGCTATTCCATCATTATAAAGTCTAATCTTCTTACGGCTGCTCCAAACTGCACCCTTCCCACCTCTCTGAATTACTTATTTTAAATGTTTAAATGTATTTACCTAAAGAAAGTTTGGGTTAAAAAACCTCACAGGGAAACTGAATTCAGAAGAAAATAGAGACATGTATGAAGGGGAGAAAAACAAACACTTCATTCTCAAAAATGTCTTGGAAATTAATAGATGGAGAGAGGGAGAGGGTGGGAACAAAGGTATCCATTCATTCTCCTCTTTTATTACATCCTCCTAATCCTAGGAAAGATTGCTACCAGCACGCCTTAATGACACCATGATTTGAATGAGAGAATCCACAAGTTCCAAACTCCTCCACGTTCTTAGCTGCACTTTTTAATATTGATAAGAAAAACAACAATATCCAGTATATTCAGCTGACAAAGCAGCATAGTAAAAAAAATGCTGATCAACTCACAAGGACTTGATTTCTTCGGAGCAAGGTAAGCAGGAAGTTCTATGGCTCCAAAACACAGCTTCGTTCAAGACTATTCTCCTCCATTTCTTCTCCAATGTAGGTGTCACAAAGCAGCACAATACAAAATCTAAAAAAATTACAAAAGTTCTACTCATAAGTCAAAGAGTAAGTCAATTTACCAATACTTATATCTCTAAAATCCACCTCCCTACTGAAAATTATATACACAGTATTGAATGCAGCAGCAGAAAAAGACACAGAGAGAAGCAGCTGTGCTCAAATAATCAAACAAAAACATTTTTTCCCTTTTCCTCCAGCTGCTGGTTCTCATCTTCATGGACTCACAATGGACTTACAGGAATTCCTGTCCATGTGCATGTCTCAAACAGTAATTTACAAAAAAAACAACAACAACCCTGTAGTGCAATAAGATTAATGTTTACTACCTTTATCTTTGATCTGGAGGCAGGAGATGATTTTCCCTGCCACTCACTGGAGGATGGAAGATTTTTCTGTCTTGTTTAAAGAAGAGAATATCAGTTGGCTCTTGAACACTTAGCAATTAAAACGTTTAAATTCACTATTTTGTCTGTATTGTTTGGGGACAGAGAACTATTTGATGTACCTGAGGAGTGGTTTGGCTGGGAACAGACTGAGCCTGAGAAGAGGCAGTGACCAAAGAGAGGTGAATGTGGAATGTTGTGTGGCGTGCACCATCAATTACAAACTGGCTTGTATCAGTCATGTTACAGACAAGCAGATGTAAAGTTAAATTCGAAAGTGACCAAGATGTGACAACATGCAGAGGATAAATTTACTGCGTAGCCTCCAAAACCGACTTCATATATGGCGTTTGGGAGGACAGACCAAAGCAAGATTGATTGACGGATGGATTGATACCTGTTTTATTTATTTGTTAACAGCCTTCTTATTGCCTTCATCTAGAAATGGCAACTACCCAGGTAATGCCAGCCAAATGGAACAGAAGAAACATTTTGTGACATAGCTGTAGTGAATATACAAGTGCATCAGTGCTAAGGAATTAGGTGGCATCTATTCAACACAAAGAGACACTCAGTGGAGATATGTTTTGTTTCACAATAAAAAGAGCAGAATTTTCTGCTGGTTATAAATGGACTTTAAACAAACACAGGTAAGGCCTCTTCTTGGGTCAAGGACAGGTAAGAAAAAGTATTAGCACAAGTAGACATTCTTTACCATTTAAGAGAGGTCAGCTTCTCAATGTGAACTGAGTGTCTTGCTTGGTTTGACTCTTAGGCTCTAAAAACTTGGAGTTGCCCGTTTTCAACTGATAATGTGGTGGGCACAATGGACTCTTCCAGATAGGACATTTGTTATCCAAAATATATCAGTTCCATCTGAATTTATTTATATTTTTTTCCTGCTATCCAGACAAAGTACCGTAAGTCTTACTGTTTTATGTTCAGCTACAAAGTGTGTACTTTTTTGTTCTCTGTTAAAATTTGATTTACTTTTGTTGTGATTTGTTCTGAGGGTATCTGTAGGGAAATTGATTGATTGATTGGTTGGTTGGTTGATTGATTGATTGATTGATTGATTGATTGATTGATTTTACTTCACCTTTCCCCTTAAAAGAACCCAAGGCAGTTTACATCATTAAAAGACAATATAAAAGCTAACAACAGTGAATATACAAATACTAAAAAGAATCAAACAAATGCCATACGAAAAGCATTAGCAAGACCAAAACACATTCAAAACAGTAAGGTACAACAATTCATTTAAAACTCCCACTCAGGCAGCCAGTCACTCAGAGAAAGCTTGCCTGAAGAGAAAGATCTTTGCCTGCTTGCAAAAGGACAGTAAAATGGGGCTAGCCTGGCTTCCAGTGGGAGGGAGTTCCAGAGTTTGGAAGCAGTGGCAGAGAAGGTCCTCTCCCATATCCCAACCAAATGCACCTGTGAGGGTGGAGAGATGGAGAGGAAGGCTTCTCTTTCTTAACACTTGAGCAGGCTTATAAAGGGATATGTGGTCCTTGAAAGGTTAGAACCACACCTTGAATTGTGCCCAGAAATTGTTTGGCACCAGTAGAGCTGCTATAACAAGGGAGTTACGTGATCCTGGTAACTGCACTCAGTCAGCAATCTGGCTGCCTTGTTTTGGACAGTTTCCAGACACCTTCCATAGGCAGCCCCACAAAGAGAGCATCACAGTAATCCAGCTGGGATGTAACTAAGACATGTATCACCACAATCAGATCAGACCTCTCCAGTAATGGATGCAGCTGGTGCACTGGTTTTAATTGTGCAGGGCACCCCTGGCAACAGCTGAACCCTGGTCACCCAGGCTCAGAGATTAATCAAGGAGCACCCTCAAGCTGCCCACTTGTGTTTTCAGAGGGAGTGCAATCCCCATCCAGCACAAGCTGCATCCCTATTCCCTGGTCTGCCTTTCAACTGACCAGGAGCACGTCTGTCTTCTCTGAATTAAGTTTCAGTTTATTCACCCTCATTCAGTCTATTACTGACATCAGACACCAGTCTAAGCTGAAACAGCTTCCTTTGGATTTGGATGGCAAGGACAGGTAGAGTTGGGTATAATCTGCAAACTAATGACCTGGAACCCCCAAACTCTGGACAACCAGTCCCAGTGGTTTCATGTAGATGTTAAATAACACAGGCGATAAAACAACCGTGAGGGATCCCATGGTAGCCAGGGTGTTGAACAGGATTCTCCCAGCACCATCTTCTGAATTCTCTCCTCCAAGAAGGATGGGAACCACTGTAGAACAGTGCCTCCAAGTCCATCTCAGAGAGATGACCCAGAAGGGCACCATAGTCAATGGTACTGAAAGCCTCTGAGAGGTCCAGCAGAACCAGCAGGGACACACACTCCCTGTCCAGTTATCGGTATAGGTTCATTCACCAAGGCAACCAAAGTGGTCTCTGTCCCATAACCAGGCCTGAAACCAGATTGAAATGGATCCAGATAATCTGTCTCAAACAGGAACCCCTGAAGCTATAATATACCCAATGAGGTTTTTATGTGAATTCCAGCAAGTCATGTGCTTTTCTACAACAAACAAGGATGAACCTAGACAAAAGAGAACAGCCGTCACATAATAGGACATCTCAAAGTTGTGCACAGAGCATATCCATTTTGTTCACAAAGTGGGACAGAGGACATCAAGCATGTGCTGCAAGTATGCCGGCTCTGAACAGTCTTGTGCTGAATTGTCCCGATAGGGTGGAGAATACCAACATGCACTGCTTCAGTTTTTTCTTTTTAATCATATTTATTATTTCCTTCCAAATAGAACCATTTAATGTATCATACATTCAGTACACTCATTCAGAAACTATGTTACTGATGCATATATCTAGTGTGCCCAGTGGTATACCTTTCGGATCTGTTGAGTTCTCACTCATTGTCTAGCAGTTTGTAATAAATAAGTTTCTCAATATAGAATTTAGACTAGCTATGTGCTCTAGAGAAGTGACATTTTCATGTTCCATCAATTTATCCAAACATTAAAGCAATTTAGCCCCTATCTGGGAATAAGATTCTTCAGGCTTTTTGGTAAGGGAATGAAATTTTCTCCTCAAGTGTTCTGCATTGATGCCAAATCTAGCATATACCATCTTTCTATATGCTTCAAAATATCTAGCCTGCTCCAGAGGCATCTGAGAATACAATTCCGCTAAATCTCCACTTATTTGTGATCTTACAAAGTCCCAACACACCCTCTCAAATGAAATGAGGAGAAATTCTGGGCAGTCATCTTTTCTATATTGGGGAAATTTCTTTAGATCGATCTTTGACAGATTTCCCTCACTAGAGTTATTGTTATTATTGCTATTATTGTTTTGAGCAGCAATTTCCAATCTTTTCATTGCTATTTGAAATTCCATTTGTCTTTTTTCTTGCTCAGCCTTTTCTCTAGCCCTCAAATTCTGGGAGCTTAATTCCTTTTGTCTTTCTGAGGCACCCTCATCAATTTCCTCCTGTTCCATCAGAATTAAAGAGTCTCCATTTCCCTCCATTTCTTGAGAGAAACTCTCTGCTTCACAACTCCCCTTTTGGCTACATTTGGGTGGCATATTTACATCTGAGTTACTTAGTCTTGAGTGTTTGTACTGATTTTTAAAAGGACCTGTCTTTCTGCTTTTAATTCCAGTTACTGAAATAATTTTATATCTCACACATCTACTTTGATTCTTCTGTCTCCTCAGATCTGCTCTGACCTCTGGCTTCTGCTTTTATCCACCAGCGCTCCCTTCTCTCAGAGCCTTGGATTTTAAGCTAGCCCACTGGTCTTCCAAATCCTGAGGTAAATAAACAGGAATTTTTCCTACAGAGTTGTTCCCTATCTTTAGTCCCCCCAGATCTGGGATCAGAAGCCCTGCCATTAAGCTTTTCCACAAAAGCTCTACTTCTTCACCACAGACCTCTGACTAAAAGGTACCCTTGACTCAAAAAAATCACTTTCAACTCTGGCTTTACTGAATTGTTTCGTATCCCTCCGCTGGACACCAATGGTGATGTTTGCCCTTCATGGCCCCCCAAACACAGAACTCACAACGGCAAACCAAAACCTCTGGATATGCTGCCACCAGTTGATCTCCTTATCAACGTACTTTACTTAGGAAATATGAAGGTCCATTCAGTACTGACTTATTAATAAAAAAGATTTATTGATTACAGATGGTTTCTAGGGTAATTCATAAGCATATTCTTTCAGTTTCACCAAGCATCAATATTATTTTTATTTATTTATTTATTTATTTATTTATTTATTTATTTATTTATTTATTTATTTATTTATTTATTTATTTATTTATTTATTATTGGATTTTTCTCCCGCCCTTCTAGACAGGAGTCTACTCAGGGCAGCTCACAATATATTGTGCACTAGCAACTTAAAACAACAATTAAAATCTACAATAATACTATAACTAAGATGGGAGGATAAATAGCAAAACCAAGAAAAGTAAAAAGTCAAGTATTGGCAGGAGTGAGTTTTTAATTGGCTCTTGAAAACACCCAGCGAGGGTGCCAGGCAGATCTCTGGTGACAAGCTGTTCCAAAGTCGAGGGGCCACTGCCGAGAAGGCCCAGTTTCTTGTTCTTTCTTTCTGGGCCTCTCTCAGCGTCAGGCCCCTCAGCTGTCTTTCCTGGCTATGGAGAGTGACTCAAGTAGATCTAGGTGGGAGAAGGCATTCTGCCAAGTATCAAGGTCCTAAACTGTTTAGGGCTTGTATGTCATCATTAACACTTTGAAGTCAATGCGGAAATGAATGGGCAGCCAATGCAGAGCAGCCAGAATGGGAGAGATATGCTGGAATTTTCTTGTTCCACTACGTAATCTAGCTGTCGCATTCTGCACCATTTGAATCTTCTGCATCAATCTTAAAGGTAGCCCCACATAGAGCACATTACAGTGGTCTAATCTTGAGATTACGAGTGCATGGACCAGAGTGGTGAGGGCCCCGCCATCAAGATAGGGACGCAGCTGGGCAATCCACCCCAGATGGTAATAGGCGGAGTGGACCACTGCCACCTGGGTTTCCATGGTGAGCGCCGGGTCCAGATGTATTCCCAAGCTGTGAACCTCACTCTTCATGGCGAGAGTCCCCCCCCCCAAAAAAGAGAGGGAGTTTCCCAAACCTCCGTCTTGTCCGGATTCAGCCTCAACCCATTCCCCTGCATCCATTGTAGTACGGCCTCCAGGCAACAAGGGACAGAACAGCATCCACTGAAGTAGGTGAAAAGGAGATGTAGAGCTGCATTTCATCAGCATACTGACAGCACGAAGCTCCACACCCCCTGATGACCCTACCCAACAGCATCTTATAGATGTTAAACAGCATTGGGGAGATGATCGAGCCCTGCAGAACCCCACAATTGAGACTCCATGGGACCAAGACACTCTCCCCAAGCTGAACTCTCTGAGGACGGTCCTCCAAGTAGGATCAGAGCCATGCAAGCATCAGGCCACTGATTCCCAATTCAGAGATCCTCCCCAGCAGGATAACATGGTTGATGGTATCGAAGGCGGCTGAGATATCGAGGAGGACCAACAAGGAAATTTTGCCCTGTTAGCCTCCCTCAACAGGTCATCCAACAGTGCGACCAGTGCCGTTTCTGTGCCATGGCACGGCCTAAAGCCCGACTGGAACTGATCCAGGGCATTGGTTTCATCCAAAAGAGCCTAAAGCTGATCAGCCACCACCCTCTCAACCACTTTACTAAGGAAAGAAACATTGGCGACGGGCCTATAATTGCTAATATCATCCGCCGCCAAATTTGGTTTCTTTCTTATGGGTCTAATGAGTGTCTCCTTGAGGAGAGACCCATTAATTATCACAGTGGCCCATTCCATTGTTACAGGCCTGGCTACTTTGATTAGCCAGGCTGGGCAAGAGTCAAGAGAGGAAGTGGTGGCCCAGCAGTGATCAAGCGCTTTGTCCACCATATCTGGTGTCACAGGCTGAAAAAATTCAAGATTCACTGGGCAAGACAGAGCGCTGGACATCTCTGCCCGATCCACTGTATTTAAAAATGGAGAGAGATCCCAGCAGATGGCCTCCACTTTATATTTTTAAAATGCTGCAAATTGGTCAGGTGAGATACTAGTAGGAGGCCCATCACCTAGACCAATTCTGGATAGATCGCGAACAATACGGAAAAGTTCCACCTGCTGATTTAAAGCTTTGCTTATCCGGTCAGTGATCATCTAGCAGCCTTCACCTTAGCAAGGTAATGGTTAGTCGCAATTCTGACAGCTTTCTTATTATAATCCATTGGTTTCTGTCTCTAACTGCACTCTAGCCATCTCCTATTTCACTTCATAGCTCACAGCTCCTGATTAAACCAGGACCCTGGCCAAGCTCTGCGCCAGAGAGGGCGTTTAGGAGCGATCGTGTCTACAGCCATAATGGTGGCAGCAAGCCAGCCATCAACCAGAGCCTCGACAGGAGTGCCAGCCAGATCAGCTGGAATCCCTCTCATGGTATCTTGGAATCGTAATGAATCCAGTAGCCTTCGAGGGTGGACCATTAAAATAGGTCCATGCTCCCTGCGGAAAGGGAGAGCCACTGAGAGGTTACATTTTATTAGGTGGTGATCTGACCATGACAAGGGGACTGAAACAAGGTCAGTCACCATCAGACCACACTCGCTCCGCAAAGTAGAGAAAACCAGATCTAGCATATGACCGCCCACATGTGTGGGGCCATTAACATGTTGGGACGTGTCCAAGTAAGCCATGGTTTCCAAGAACTCAAGATATTGAAGTTACCCAGGACCAGAAGTCTTGGGGATTCCAACAGTGCTGTGGAGACAAAGTCCGCCAGCTCTGGTATGAATTAATTAATATTAATTTTCTATTTTAAATATCACAGGTTACTAATCACTCCTCAGACTCCAGACCATCCTCCTCTCAGATTCCTAACACTGACTCCTCTGACTCTCTGACTTAGACCCCCCCCTCTCTCAGGCTCCACCTTTTAACATCTCTTTCAGCTCTGCCTCTCAACCACATTAGCATAGACCATGAATAATACATAACTTATATTGCATAACAAAGGGTGAACACTACACTGTGCCTTTCACTGCAAGTCACAGGATTTTTTTTTAAAAAAATCTTTAGATTTGCCAGGACAGCAGTGTCCCATTTCCTGAGATTTTAGAGCCAAGACCTCTGAGACCAGGAACTGGATTCTTGGGTGCCAGAAAACTCATCTCTTGTGATGTCACAGTGGCTGATGTGTTTGAGGTCACAGCCAGGTGAGTTCTGGGAGATTCTGAATGAGGTTTTCATGTGGGGGCTAGACGTGTTTCTGAGCCGGTTGATTATGGAAACAAATGTGAGGGGAATTCTGGTAATATTTATTTATTTATTTATTAAATTTATACCCCGCCCCTCTAGACCATGTCTACTCGGGGCGGCTTACAACATAAAAAATCAATATAAAATATATATAATCATTAAAATACAATTACTATATTAATTAAGACAATTAATTTAAGAAAGGATTACCAAGTTGGGATAGGATAAGGAAAGAAGAAATAAAAGACTTAGCTGACTGGACGGAAGGCCTGCCTAAATAGCCAAGTTTTTAATTGTCTTTTAAATTGTCTTTTGGTAAATGGGCCCAAACTCCCCATAACACATAGCTGTTTGGTTACTGTAGCAACCTAAAGCCCAAAGGGGAACAGGCTGTTTTGGCAGCTTTCAGGCAGCAAAATGTGCCTCATAGCCATGGTGGTTTCCACCACTGCTGCTATAAGGGCTCACATCTTGCAACAAGAAAGCCTACACGTTGCAGTGCTGGTGCAGAGAGGAATGGGTAGAGACAGGTACCAAGGCTTTAAAGCTACCTGACAAGATTACACTGCCTTCTCTCACAGGGCTGCTCACCTTGAGATTTACCTCCTTGCTAGAGAGCTGGACGTGTAGAGCAATTTCATGAGGCTTCAAGCCATTAGCCTGAGAACCTGGTAGCCCTGCATTGCTTTCTATACATAGAGATGCAGGAGACATCAGTTTCCCAAAAAAAAACTATTCTATTACTTAGAAAAGGCCTGGTTCATTAGACCACACTATTCAGCAAATAAAACTGTGCAAGCCATTTTTCATGCTTGTTTCTCACTGTTCCACCAATCTTTGTTATGCTGCTCAACCACTATGGCAGAGCTGTAGAAAACTTAATTAGCTGGATAGCACCATGAGTCACACAAATTAGCACTATTCACCACATTCTTGAATGTGTCATTTATAATAATGTCAGCCACCATCTTTACCAGGGGGAAGAGGGAGCTTTACTTTTGTGAGAACACTCAATTTTGTTCTAAAACTCTACATCTTAAACTGTACATAGAATCCTGGTATCAAAACCGAAGAAGATGGGGTGGGAGTGGTGGCTAATTGCCTCTGCCAGCCTCTTGTTTACTTTACAAAGCAAACAATGTGAGTGAAAGCAGAATTCCACAGCATTACCCAATTTGTATACATTTTTTTCTGTATGAGTCTACATTGCAGCTTTCTGCAGGCTAGGTTTACATGTTATTAATTTATTTTAATTTAACTGGTTGTGAATGGGGTTTGTTTACAAATCTTAAAGCTAACGTGTTCTACCTCAGTCTTGCTGTTGTTGTTTAGTCGTTAAGTCATCTCCGACTCTTTGTGACCCCATGGACCAGAGCACGCCAGGCCCTCCTGTCTTCCACTGCCTCCCCGAGTTTGGACACTGTCCAACCTCAGTCTTGTATTGCAGGGCAATTACATTGGCCGGTTACCTCGTAGTTTGTGTCAGATTTGGCATGAATGAAATTGAATTTAAAAAGCAATGACTACACCACATATAGTTAAGTGCAGGGAAGCCTGGTGTTTTTCAATGGAGAATTGTCTCTTTGTTCAGCCAGCAGAGATTATTAATTTTGCTCTAATTCTGCTGGAATCACTTTTCTCCACTTTGTGCCTTGTGTAATTGCCTGACCAAATCCAAAGGGATACTCATTGTGTCAGATCCCCTCAACTAAGTGCCTGTTGTGTCCAAAATCTTCCTTCCTTCCCTCCTCCCTCCCTCCCTTTAGTAATAATTGCATCAGGTTAGCATTTTGTAATTATTTAAAAAGACCAAAAAGAGGTGAAAATAAGGGCTGGTCTAAATGGAAACTGTCAATCTCATTTCACAGCTTTCTGTCTTTGCCCCTATGAACCCCCGCAACATGATAACTGTTTGAATTCAACTGGGTAACTATTTGAATCCAGTTGGATGGCTACAGTAATTTTACTAGTAAAAAGCTGCCGGCATCTGATTTGAAAAACTTTGAAGCAAATCTGATTGTCCCTGCTGTGTAGTTGCATCCTTAGTTTCATATAATATCTATGTTCTCAGATACCTGAATGCATGTAGACCGGGATCCTGCAATCAGGCAAACTATCAGCATCACAATATTTCCCCCAGGTGCTTCGTCCTGCGTGTTGATCACTTTAAGAAGCAAATATTTGTTTGTTTGTTCATTTGATTTACATCACCGCTGTCTCCAAGAACAGTGACTGCAAATTGCCCACAGCAAGATTTAAAAAGTGGAACAAATAAAACCGCAGTAAGGGCTGCTTCCGATGAGGAAAATCCACCCTCCCCCTCGTCCAAGTGCATCCTTAATCATTGCAAATAAATGAGCATAGGACTTACTGGGACTCACAGTCAAACAGTCCAAATGAGAAAGTGTGAGAGTGTGTGGAATCTGCTTCCCCCTTGCCTCAAAGAGAGAGCAGAAGCATAAACACAAGCACAAGAATCCAGTTTTTACTTTGGAGCAGACAGCTTAAAAGGTGGTGGTGGTGGCAGCAGCATAGCAGTTGTCTCTTCAGCCAGCCTCAGGCATCCTCTTCAGTTAGGATGAGCAGTCCAGAAGAAACAAGAAGCAACTCGGCTACTTCTGCTCTCAGGCACAGGTGAGAACAAAAGTGGGGAAAGGAAAGGACGTATGTATGTATGTATGTATGTATGTATGTATGTATGTATGTATGTATGTATGTATGTATGTATGTATGTATGTATGTATATGTACGTACGTACGTACGTACGTACGTACGTACGTACGTATGTATGTATGAATGAATGAATGAATGAATGAATGAATGAAAGGTCTTAAAAATATGAAAATAAAAAATAAAAACAAAGCCTGCCAAAGTGCTAAACTACTCCATCCCCCACGAGCACATACTGAAAGAAAAATGAATTATCTCTTCAGGAGGGGAGAAAAAGCTTGCAAAGTCATATATCTTGCCATTATTTGATCTGCAAAACACTGCAATAGGTGGAGCAGCTGGAGGCTGTTCTACAGTATGTGCTTGAGGCAGGGAAGCACCTATCCAGCAGTTAATACCGATGGGTGGGTTGCAACAGATTTTTTGCACTCTCTCAATTTCAGTACCTAGTTCCCATGACTTAGCTAAAGGTTTACTTTGTTGTATACACAAGTAACCACTGTCCATTTTAGATTTCATGTCTTCACAACCTAATGTTCAAGCTGCCCTTTGCTGAAGACCACACACTTCAAGATTAAAATTACCTTTGTGTTCTCTCAGATTTTGAGGCAATACTTTCTTATTTGATAATTGGAGGGATGAATCTTTTGGTCATACCAATAGAAATGTGTTATCAATTTGGTACAAATAGCAAATTTATCCATGAAGAACAAAGGAACATGTCAACTCTCTACTGTAGAGCTAACCCATCCCACCTCTTGTGTTCTCACCCTCCTCATATGCATATCAGAGTATGGCCCTGGCATGTGTCAATGATATACAGTACCCAGGATTTACTGACCTTGTCATACATGATGGAAAAAATCAGGTCATCCTGTAATAGCTTTTGGAAGTTGCTCATGGGGAACATTCAAGGAGGTATCATTTTACTCATCTCTTCACGAGAACCTGCACATGCTAATACTCCATAACATTTTGTTGTTGTTATGTATCATAAGAGTTCAATAAAATCTTGGCAGTACATTTCTTAAGGGCCTCTCTTGTGACCTATATATCTGAGGGTCACCTTCCTATAGGGTAGAGGGGAAAAAGAGCATCAGGAGTGAGATATTGCGTAGAGGAAAATTATAACCCAAGAGATCGTGGGTGGGGGGGAAACCAGTGAAGTATATGGGTGAAACTAACAGGATTGAGATGTACTGGAAAAGATTACTATGAAACAATTATCATAAATGTATGGTTATCACTTACCTTTTAAACATGTATTATTAAAACTTACCCAGTTGAATATATTGGTTATGTTATTAATGCTTTTTTAAAAAGTTAAAAGAAACAGAAAAAAGAAGAGTTTCAAGCAAAGTTAACTGTGGAAGAAGCCCTGTAAGGCCCTGTAAGGTCTTAACATTTTATATTTTATTGTATTGAATTTTAATTGTTGTAAGCCGCCCAGAGACCTTTGGGTAGAGTGGGCGGCATATAAATTAAATAAATAAATAAATAAACATATTGTGGAAGCTGTGCAGAACTGCCATTAAACTGAAACATAGACACTGGAAGTCAGGGAGAAGGAGAGGACAACAACATATAGCTAGTCCTCACTAAAATCAAGAGGATAAGTCTATTACCATGCTTAGGATGTTAGTAAAAGCGTGCTGCTGCTTAAAGTCCATCTTGCTCACTTGAAGGAAGCTTTTATTTTAAAGCTTAAATTTTCATAGCTGTAACTCGGCAGGCATTGGCACTTTTCTCATCCACGCACTAACTTGCTGCTTCGTTTGGGTATATGTTTGCATAGCATCGGGGGGGGGAGGGGAGAGAGTGGCTGCCAAACCATCTTCCATTCCTGAGACCCTTCTACGTGAGCTCTGTGAAGAAACAGGGTGATGAAACACTCCCTGCCATTATTCCCATAGCTGGCCTTGCAAAACTTTTGTTTGTAATATGGAAGCCAGAAACAACTGGAATGTGCTTTCTTTCCTGTAATATTTTAGGAAAGGCCATCAACAAATGCCACCTGTTCAGCTATGCAGCATTGGTCTTTGACTGGCAGCTGGGATACAGGATCAAGAATTAGAGAAGTTAACTTCACTGTTGCAGTCAACATCTGGCTCTTGGGCATAGCCTGAGAATGCATGTCACAGTAGACCTGGAACTATTAATTGAGTCAGAAGGCACGTACTTGACCTTCAGAACACCTGTTTGCTTTTGGCTTCCATGCTGATTTGCAAGATCTAAGTCACATCTGCCATTGGGGGGAGCCTAAGCGCCAGTAATAATAATGGTGATACAGTTGCAGCCTCGGCTATCTCAGCCACTATGCTGTCACAGCAAGTGTTTAGGGCACACATCCAGGATCATATGGAACAGAATGAACAAGAGGGCTCCAACATGCAGCAAGGCTGGCTCATCAAACTTTGAAGTGAGGAGATGCTCATCATTACCAGTGAAAAAAGGGGAGAGGCGTAAGATCATGACGTCCTATGCCCGTTGTTGGTTTTATGCATTGTCACATTGTTAGCTCATTTACAGCAACTGCAATAAGGTTTCCTGTGTATGTAAGATATTCAGAGTGTGCTTTATTAGCATTTGCAAAGTGACATCACATAAGGCAACACATTGATGTTTGCTACCAACACAGTGTGATACCCCTTCATTCTGGAATTTTCCACACTGCTGGGCATCTTTCAATCAGTGAAGAGAAAATCAGACAGCCACCTGTTTGATATGCTTTAATTTGGAATACTCCTGTATTGAGAAGCAGGTTGGGGTTATTGGCCCCTTTCAACTTCATTATTCTATGATTCTGTGATATCACCATCACTATAAAAGAACCCCTAGCTATAAAACTGCCTAGGCACAGGATAGAAGAATAATAATTATGTGCGGTCAAGTTGTTTCTGACTTATGGTGGCCTTTTCAAAGGTTTCTTGGGTATAAAGCACTCAGAAGTGGTTTATCACTCCCTCCTCCTGGGGGTGCTCCAGAGACGGCACTACTTGTCCAAGGCTGTACAGTCTGGGTTGTTTGTTTTTCCTCCTGGGAGGCACAGAGGACTTCTAACCTCTTACTCTCTGGCTAAATGCTCTGTCCCACTGAGCATCTGCCCAACTAGAACAAACTATACAAGAGATTTTAAGAACAAAAATATGTTTCAATGTTTTAAATAATCATTGTTCTAGCTCATGTACCTATTCAGTAACCTACTTTCCTAACAAGGTACTAATCATTTCCAGTACTGTCTTTTAATTGTCACCTTGACTGATGTGTAGGGTATGGGCCTACTCTACTATCCATTAATTTGTCAGAATCCACCCTGCTTAACCCACAGTTATGGGTTTGGTAGGCTGTCTGTACTTGCTTGACTTGGGGGGTAACTGATTTCACAGCCCTCACATTTCTTCTGGAAGTTTCTCCTCAACTGAGGCTGTGACTACACTTGTCCTTTCGCAGTGGTATGGTCTAAATATTGGCCTTGAGGTTGCAGGGAGGAGCAATAGGCCATTTGTGAATGTGCCCAATGATTTCTATATATACCATGTGACAATACATACCATCTCAGTATAATGCCAGGTCTCTAGGTACTGTACCTTGTTACTACTAGTTAATTAGCATGCATCTAAAACAAGGATTTATCATCGGAAGGAGCATCTGCTCATTAAGGATCAAGTGGCTTGCCAACTGTCCGTCACATGTGTTATACTTAGTTAATGTGCATTCCTATGCATATTTCTTCAGCAAGCCGACCAGCTGAGTTTAATCCTCTGCAGTAAGTCCCATTCAGTTAACTGGAACTTATTCCCTTATAAGCATGCCAATGATTGCAGCTTGAAGCTTTCCCAAAATCTACTTTCCTTTCCTTGTCCCACTTTGCAAACATTAACTAATATGCCATCTTTCCTTTGTCACCATGATGCTACTACACTTTGACAGCATAAGATCTGACATACGTTAAGCTTGGTCACTGTGTTTTCCAGGACTATGGAACAATGGTTATTTTTTCAGCACTTCAACTGGCTGAACCTTTTGGATGAGCAAGATGTCTTTCCTCAAGGATTTGTTTTGTTTGCTGGTTTCCCAATTTCTGCCTGAGTTGTACTTCCATCCAATTCTGGGGCCATTCTTTCATTGCTGGCTTTTTTTTGGGGGGGGGGGGGGCTTGATAGTGTGGCAGCCAGGCAAGGGTGGCCTGCATCCACTGGACAGTGCCGGTGGCATCACTAATGGCAAAAGGCCTGTTTCTCCTCTCCCATATCCATGCTAATCTTGACATTATTTTCATTTTAAAACTTCTTCCCACTCCCTTGCTGTATTGGAAAACTTGTGCAGTTCCTTAAAACCACTAAACACAAGCAAGGTTACCTTCCTCCCCAGTGTCAGGATCTCATCTTGAGACTAGTTAATTTCAGTGACACTTCTCTGCTTTTGCTAGATATCTGTTCCGAGTAATGCAGAAGATTTATTCACTGCATTGATTCATCTTAGTGAGTCAAATGTTGCATCACTTTTTGTCTAAGATTAAAGCTGAATCAGGCTATATTTTTCCTGTGCCTATAGAGGTTATTGTTTATCAGACCAAACTGGACTGCAAGTTGGTGGCTTTTATGTTGATGACTTCCCCATCTTTGCTGGTAAACTGAGATGCAATCTGTAGGTCTCAAAGAAAAGGTATCCAAAACCCAGCATATGGGGTGGGGGATGAAATTTATGGCAGAATTTCATATGTTAAATTAGTAGCATTCAGATCAGGAATGCCAAACAGGAAATAGGTAGCAAACTGGAAAGAGAGAGAATTTATCGCCAGCACTACATGACTGAGGGTTTTTCCTTTCTTCCTTCTGCCTCTCCATCCCCTGCCTTTTTGAGATGGCACTTTTAATGGAATGAGAGAGAGAAATGACAGATATGTGGAATCCCATCCTCCTTTTACTTCCCTTTGTAAGAGTTCAGTGCCCAGTTCTAGGTGCAAGAGTAATGAACGTAAGTACAAAGACATAATCTGTAATTACATATCAAGCCCTTTTGTACCAGTGGACTATATAAGATTGGTCAAATGTTTTATACACTCTACAGATGTGTATCAGTGTGAATTAAATATACATAAAGTAATAAAGAACCATTTAAAATGGAGATGTCAAAAACAAGTTGTTTGAAAGATCTCAGAACTATTTCCCATGCGTGGCACCAGAGGGCAGCAGGTTTGGGCACTTGCTAAACCACCCCACAAAGCAAAGAAGGCACCACCCTAATATCATTACTATTTCAGTTTTGCAGGGAGTATGGCAGTTCAGATGTAGTTTGAGAGAATGTTAGATGAGGGTGTGGGGGTGTCAACTGCTGATCAAACAATTTGTTAAATCTTAAAAATAGCCTATCAACTTCTTAGTTAATCAGAAGGAAATATAAGGCCTTTGGCCTGGATCAGAACTGACAGGCTTGAGCTAAAACTGAAGGAATTGTTAAATACAATTTTGTACATAGCAATAAGTATTTATCAGAATCAGTATTATAGAATGAAGTAAGGCAAGAATTTATACAGCTGAGTAAATTGTAACAGCTGTGAGAGCAATCCCAGGATTGGCTAACCCTGGGATAAAGCTAGCAGACCTAACACACACACTCTGTGGGTTATTGGTGGTGTGAGTTGGTGTTGCTGTGCTGGAGTATCTTGGAAGAAGCTGTGTCTTTGTGCTGTATATTGGAAGAAGAACTCTGGCTACTGGACTGAACATATGGTATTTGACTGCTGAACTAATTTACAAGGACTTTGACTCTGATTTATGCATTGAACTCTGTGGAAACTGCTGTGTATGACTTTGGGACTGGAAACAAGGACTAAGCTGTACATGTATGTATATATCCTGTAAATAATACAACTATTCTGCTATCAACATTGCTTTATTGCTTGGTGTCTTCATCTCTCTGCCACCTGGTGTATCCTGGTAATACTGCAACTCTGTCAAGAACCACTGTGCCAGAGGGGATCTAAAACTTTAATCCCAGCCATTTGCCTTTCATCCACCATCTAATCATGTGCTGTCAAGTCAATTCTGACTTAGGGTGATCATTTCCAAGGCTTTCTAGGTGGAGAATACTCAGAAGTGGTTTACCATTCCTTTCTTCTGGGGCCACCCTGAGTGTGCACCTTGGCCAAGGCCTGATAGGCTGGCTCTTGTAAGGTGTTCAGTGGGGAACTGAACTGCCAGCCTCTGGCTCCACAGTCAGATGTCTAAACTCCTGAGCTACCCAGACAGCTATCTACCCTATAGGGATAATTTTTTTTAAAAAAAGCAAACCTCTGATTGTGCTTTTTTCCCCCTTTTACTTTTTAACTATTACTTGAGAAGTAAGTGAAAATTAAAGGTATACTCTTTTGTATGGTTTTTGGTTTTTTTGTTTGTTTGTTTGTTTTTTGTACTCTAGCTCCTAGAATTCTCCAGACAGAATTCAGGAAGTTTCAAACCCCAAACGCATATGCACAGAGCACAGAAACCTACATTTCACTCAGCTGAAGAAGGACCCTAGCTCTGAGGCAGTATGGCATCCTCTGGCCTTTGCTTCCTGTTGGGTCTTTTTAAAGGAGAAATGTGAGATAAAAGTATTTGAAAGAAAGAAAAAACAAACTGCCATGGTGCTTCCTAGAAGTCGTAGTCTCACTGCTCACCAGGCTCTATAGAGCAGTGGTCCCCAACCTTGGGCCTCCAGATGCTCTTGGACTTCAACTCCCAGAAATCCTGGCCAGCAGAGGTGGTGGTGAAGGCTTCTGGGAGATGTAGTCCAAGAACATCTGGAGGCCCAAGGTTGGGGACCACTGCTATAGAGGACACTTCCCAAGCAACTATGACTCCCAGGAAGTAGCCCACCTTTCTTTATTTTTATATCAACAGGAAGAAAGACTGGAAAAGTCTATGCAGCATCCCTTATCCAGGTGAGCAAAACGTAGGCACCTGTAGAGGTGTTCTTGTGGGATGAAATTCTGAGAATTCTGAGAGTTTGGGTCCAAAAACTTTAAAAAGCACACCTCTAGTCAAAAATTAAGGAATAAAATAACTACAGAGGAAGGGCTTAGCCTTCTCTCCTTGTATGCAGTGGCCCTGATCAGATCAAAGGACTACATGTTTTCCAGTGTGTAAATAAAAAAAAATCGATGCACGCTTCATTGGTGCCATAAGAAGAGTGAGCACTTCAGACAAGCTGGAACAAGTACAGAGGTGGGCAACAATGATCAGAGGATTCATGGTGCTTGAGACATGATGCATTCTCTCTATTCAAAGCCTCCCTCACTCCACTTCCTTTCCTTCTCATGTCTCTCACTTTCCTCTGGTTCACCCTAGTAAGGAGGCTTTCAGTACACCTGCCCTCCACTACTTCTCCACAATCTCTTATTTCCCATAAACTTAAACCTTAAACTCAAACCATTCACCAATCCAAGGGGCTTCTTTTGTGATTTCCATCCAGCCCTCCTCGTTCTTGTTCTCCTTTCTCCTGTACTCAAGCAACACTCTCCTTTATCCACCTATTCCAACTGTCCTCTCTTCCCTGCTTCCTTTTTTTTTAAATACCCTTCCTTTCTCCCATCCAAATAACTCCCTCCATTGGCAAACCTTTTGCTGGGTTTTCCAGTTCTTTTTTTCCCCCAGGCTCAAGGCTTTTATATCTTCCCTCAGAGTTATTAATTGCAGTTCCATAACACCCTCCAGTGTGTAGGATGGCCCACCACCAACAGCTCCTCTTCAGTCTCACATAGCTAAATATCAAAACACCTTCCTGACTGTTAATGCAGTACAACAATGGAATCTATTACCTTGGTAGGGGGTGAGCACTCCAGTGCTGGAGGCATTCAAGAGAAAATTAGACAAGCATCTGTCAGATATACTTTGACTTGGGTTCCTGCACTGAGCAGCAGGTTAGACTTGACAGCTTTATAGGCCCCTTCCAACTCTGCTATTCTGTTATTCTCATGATGTACAGTGATAAAGCCCATTTTGAATCAATGGAACCTATGGAGGAGGGCACTCACCAATCCCCCCTAATTCAATGGGCCTCCTCTTGTGTTACTGACTGTGCTATGCAACAGGATTTCAACCACAGAATCTTCTTTATTAAACAGATGATGGTGTTGGAGAATACCCACCTTCTCTGCCTTTTTAAAAAATCACTAGTCCTTGTCAGCAGTTTTGTTGAGTGAATATCAGACATCTGAAGCATTGTTAAGTAAATCTGATTGTTGCTCAGAAATGTCACAGACTTACCAACCTTTTCATGGTTTTTCACTTATGAAAAAGGGAAAATAATCTGAGTCCCACTAGCATTCTGGAGATCCACCCAGCCCAAACCTCTCAGTGCTTCTACTCTATGGTTTTATCTTTGATGTTATTCAAACAACATGTGGAACTAATACATCTTTGCAGTACCCCCTAAGCTCCTGGTCAGACATGGGTCAGGATGGCAGCTTCTGAAACTGGCAGCCAAGCTACTGGTAACCTGTCATCAGAAGAAGGTAATATACAGTTTGACCTTGGGACCAAAAGGTGTGGGAAGAGTGAAGCTTTAATTAGAGAAAGGACAACGGTCTTGTTTCTCAATCCTGCCTCATTTTTTTGCAGGGGAATTTAGTTTTTAGTACATATAAAATGTATAGGAGGAAAAAATGAATATTTACATCGCAGCTGCTGATTGTCTCCCTGAGAGCACATTCCAAATCCCCACAAGGTGGACGGATAGCTTTTCCTCTGGTGGGGCTTTCCCACTGGCAGGAACAGGGCATCAAAAACCTGGTAGTAAAGGCATCTGTGGTGAAATAATATTTTGCTGTTCAAGCAGACTTCAGTTCAGGAACATCTAGGTGGAAAAGTGTTATTAAGTAGTATATTGTGCAGGTTAAAAATAGCTCTTTCTGCTCCTTATCCAAACCACATTCCCTTTGGGAGTGCAAGGAAATGGAGAAGGAATCTTGACTTGGCCCCAATGGCGTCTGCTTAAATAACTGTAAAATCTATGCAGGTAAGAATTGCAGAGATTGTTTCACAACTCTGGATGATTCTTGTTGTCAGAACAATATTGCCCTGTGAAATAAAAGAGACATTTACTGGTTGGATTAATGAACTGGCTTACATAACATGCTTCTATGTGATCAAAATGTACATTTTTCCTGGCTGTCTTTCTGCCCCCCCCCCCCTCTGTCTGTAGAAGGTAAAGTCTGGATAACTCATTGGAGTGCTGGGCCAAAACGCTCTCTGTCGGTGGCGTTCCGAAGGGGTGCACTCCTCACCGCACAGATGGTTCCACAACATGGGTGTCTCACCCAGTCTCCTTCTTTCGGTGGTCTGTTATAGATGGGATCAGGATGGCTCACCTTTTTGCCTCTGCCCTGTTCACGCAGGAAGACAATGACTGTCCACTCTTGGGTTTCTAATAAGGTCTCTCCCTCTCGCTTCGGCTCCGGGTCAGGCAATAGTCCACCAACTTTCAGGTTTGGAAAATCTCTCAAGAGTCCGCGCAGCTTTTCGTAATTAGTTTCTGAACCATCTTGTCCTTCCTTCCTTCTCATTCTGTCCCCCTCAAGCTTACTGCCAAACCATTGCTTCTCCTGGGCATTTATACTTTCTTCCCAAATTGACATCCTTTGCTCCTCCCCTTTCCCTTTCTCTCCCTCCTCTACCAAGCAAACCTCAACCTTTCCCTTCCTCTCTTCAGCCTTTTCTATCTTTTCTAACATGATCCCCTTCTCCTCAGTTACATCCACGTTATAACTCCCTTTTTCCTCTATTCCAGTGTATTATATCAAAGAAAACACATTTAAACTACATTTTTCTAAAAAAAATAAATAAAACCACAATGCAAACCATTATAAAGCAGAAATATGAAGTCAGTGGTTCTAGACTGGTTTAGAGTTAAACTAAAAATTGCAGAAATGAACATCATTAGAACCAAAGTGCTGATAGTGTTTTATTACTGCAGCAGGTTTTGTTCACACCTCCTGTAGTTTGCAATGTAGCTCACTTTATTTTGTTATTGGTCTTCTAGGTATAAAAATGGGCTTAATTTCAAAGGTCTACCAGAAGCTAGTGCATCTCTGGAATACTATACCAATGATATATAAATGTAAACAAACACCATATTTCCCCGTGTATAAGACAATATTTTTATCTAAAATCTTTAGACTAAAAATTGAGGGTGGTTTTGTACATGGAAGTAAGGTGAAGAGAGACCAAAATGGCCCATACCTTGCCTCTGCAAACAGGCTTCATTCAATCACGAGGCTTAGCTTCCTACGGTCAGGAGATTTCACTTCTTCCAATCACGAGCCTTATGTAAATGACATCACCTGATGCCATACAAACCAATTGGAACACATCTTGTTGAAGGTGGAGCCTGTAGGCAGTGCTCAGATTCAACAGGGACTTGTAATAACCAAACGTTTTGAGCCTAGAGGCTGAATACTCAAAGCTAAGATTTCTTAATTTTGGATTACAAAAGGGGGACATCTTATACATGAGGGTGTCTTATACATGGAGAATATAATAAACAAACAAACAAGAGTTTGGAGATCACTAATTCATTGGGTCATAAGTCAAAAGCAATTTAATACTACAGAACAGTAACAATATCATAGTTTGCCTCTTACACATCTGTCCAATACAGCAAACTAAGGGTTTAAGGAAAGAAGAATTTTCTAACAGAGTGGTGCACTAACAAAAAGCTCCTTCTCCATTTGCTCATGGATTTTACATCCCTAAGGAGGCCATATGGAATAGTCTCAAAAACCAAGCCTGAGAGGAATTTACAGGAGGTGGCATCTCTCAAGACATACTGAATTGAGAGATCCTGGAATAAGTGTATAACTGCCTGAGAGATAACACAGAGGGTTAAAGCTGGAGTTTCATAGAAGTTTCATGGCCTATTTCCCCTCTATCCATATAGGTAGGTTCTGTATATGATGGGCAGAGAAGAGAATTTGTGACTCATGCTTGCCCCTTCTGCATAAATTCTTGGGGAAGCAAGGAGACACAACAGCTAAACAGACCTGAAATAAAAGGACTGGTAGTGTGGATTGGAGATGGGCACGAACTGGAAAGATGGCAATTCATTTTGATTCATGATTCATCAAGGTTGATGAATGAAGAATTACAAATTTACAATTTTTTTCTAGCAAAAATCCGTTGATTTATTTTTTTAAATTTAAAACCCTATAAAAGCCCCCCCCCAACACCTAGAGATATAAACATTCCAGAGAAGTTTTTTTCTACTCTTCTCTACAAATCTTGCAAGTCTGGTGAAGTTTAGGTTTTGGATGTCTGAGTTTTATACCCACAAATAGAGTCCCCCAGGAAAGTTCCCCTCAGGCACCTAAAGACATCAAAATTGCAGAGAAGCTTCCTCTGACTCTCCTTTACAATCCTTCCAAGTCTGGTGAAAATTGGGTTTCTCTAAGCCAGCTGCCAAAGGGCAATTTCCTGCGGGGACCCACTTAGTGAGTGTATAACTTGGATGTTTGAAACCCAGTCTTCACCAAATGTAGACAGACTGTAGAGAAGAGTCAAGGGAAGCTTCTTGGTGGTTTTGGTGTCTCTAGGTGCCTGGGGGGCATTTCATAGCCCAATTAATTGACAAATTAAAAATCACTAAAAATGCATTGATTCATATGTGTTGGGGGCATAGTTTCAGAATACAAATCAACGAATTAGTGATTTTGAGCACATTTTGAATTTCATTTTTTAATTCATATCCATCTTTTGTGTGCATATACCCTTGGAGAAGCCATTGCCAATCAGATGCCTTCCATATGCATTAGATAACAAATTCCATCATTCCAAGACACCTCACCAATGGATACCTGGAGATGATGCGACTTCTGATCAAATGCATCTGGTGAACACTGGACTGGGAAAGATTGCTTTAGCATGTATCTACTCCAGCTTGTTTCACCATAATGGCTGAAATCCTGTTCCACAATTACACAAAATGTGTAGCTTTTGGAGGAGAATTGCCATGACTTGAGAAATTTCCATAAACTTCATTTGTTGCATGCCAACTCACATGCCTCACTATGCAACATATAGTGTGTGTGGAGAGTTCTTAACTTCCAGCAATTCTCTTCCAAAAGTTACACTGTTTACATAACTATGCAATAGGATTTCAGCCAACATGTCCTATAAATACATTGAGAATGTCAAGTGTAGCCATTGCATCCCTTCCCCAAGAGAGTTTTAGAACATGGCTTTCACCTCATCAGTCTTTACTTTCAAAAAAGCAACACCAGCATGTGATGGTCTAACCAGATACTATCAGTTACAGTGGTGCATTGCTAGACAGTTACCCCACATGACAGTTTTTTCGCTAGACATTGGCTTTTTGCGATCGCTATAGTGATTTGCAAAGCAGTGATTCCTATGGGGGAATTTCGCTGGACAATGTTTGGTCCCTGCTTCGCAAACCGATTTTCACTTAGATGATGATTTTGACAGCTCCCTCTGCGCTCGCAAAATGGGTGTTTTCGGGACCTAAGCTTCGCAAGACAGCCATTTAAACAGCTGATTGGTGGTTTGCAAAGCAGCTTTCCTATGGCCGATCTTCACTAGACAACGACGATTCTTCCCCATTGGAACGCATTAAACAGGTTTCAATGCATTCCAATGGGGAAATGCTTTTTGCTAGACAATGATTTCGCTAAACAGTGATTTCAGTGGAACGGATTATCATCATCTAGCGAGGCACCACTGTAACATGTAATTAGAAGCACAGCTCACTTAGGAGGTAAAAGATGTCTGTTTGCTATAGCCTAGCCATTGTCAATCTTTTTTTTGCCATATTCATAAACCCAGTAGGCTAAATCAGGATTGTACAAGTCACATAATGAACCTCACTCTAGCTCAGATCTTCCAGTGTTGCATTATTAAATTAACTTGTGTTTCTTTGTAATTGGTTGTTGGGATGTAACTGTGGGCTTTGTTTGCCAGTCTAATTGTTCAGGCATAGAGTTTTCAGGGAACTGCATGCCCAGAGTGAAAATGTTATAATAGTAGGAAATGTGCATTTTGCTTAGTGTCTAATTTTTCCCATGCTGCCACGTCGATATATCTTCTGAAATGGTAGCTATTTCAAAGGACATGTCCCGTCATTGTTGATAAATGGAAGCTGGCAGTTATTTTTCAGTGGAGAGCGATATTCTGCCCATGCTCAGAGAGATCAGTCTCTGACTTGCTCTTTCACACATTTCGGAGCTCAATTCTGTCACAGAAAAGAGCTTCCAGGATATGCTTGGTGTGCTTTGCCTCTTATTCAGTTTAGAAGCAGGAATAAAAAAGAGGAGCACACCCATTAGCCTAACACACACACACTGCCCCAGAGAAGAGAAATGAGCAGATTTAAAGTGTGATTTCCAAAATGGTTCTGTTGTCTCTCGAATTTAAAATGGTGCCGCTTGTCTTTGCTCCAAAAATATATTAGGCTGGTGCTGCTGCTGCATAGCTATTTTTCCAAATAATTAATCTTTCCAGTGGAATAACTTCAAGCCCCACATTTCCTGTTATGTTATACAGCTGCAGTTTGTAACCAGAGATCCTGCACAGTGTTCTGCGGGCATGTTGCCAAGTACATGACACTTTACCTACAGAAGTGCCCTACACAAATAATTCTTAACCACAAGTTAAACAGTTAGGCACTGTTCTGGTCCAGTGGAAAAAGGGGACAAGGAAGGGGAACGGCCCTCCTCCCACTGCTTTAATGAACCTGTGTTAAACATCCCAATTTGATGCTCATAATATTTTAGTTAGTAATTTTCTTGTAAACCATAATTTGTATTTGAAAGAGGTTTGGGGTTGTTCATGTCACAAAAATAGTTAGATTGGCTCCAAGGCTTTTTTCTTTTTCTTTAAAGCTTATTTATTTTGGTAAAATGCACAATTTTGTAGCCATCTGCAGTCCAGACATACAGTTACCTTAATACATGACAATCTGTCTAGATGATATGAGTACTTGATTCATACATACATATAGATGCCTTGATTTCTGTTGATAAATACCTGTTTTCACTGAGAGTTAAGTTATCTCTCCTGAAAAGTATCATCCAAAGGATATGACAGCATTTATCACTAGCATTATCTCCCTGATGAGAGTAACACAGGTAAGTTATCATTTGACATTGAAGTCATTTACTGAAGAACAAGCATGCACGAATTAACCCTTCCCTGTACAGTAATCAACTTTGAAGTAAGTCCAATTCAGTGGAGTGACTTCTGAGTAAATTGTGCTGTCATTTAACTAGCATTTATAGCAAATCACCATCAATGATGATTAACCTACCCCTGTTTCAGCACAAAGCTCAATTCTGGAACCTATGTTTACTTCATTAAGAACACCACAGAATCTGTTTGAACTAATTTCCATAATCAGTAAGGGTCTAGTCTTGGCCCAGGGACATCTGGAATTAAGGCCAATTTTCAAAACAAAAGTTATATGCCATAGATATTTGTCATCTGCAGAAACACATCTACTGTCAATAAATAAATAAATAAATCTGGAATTACACAAGGCTCAGATCAAAACCACCCACGGAATCAGAACTGTACAGATGCCACAAATCAGGCAGCTTTAGATATGTTTTCTAATAAAATATGGGGCATCCTAGATTTCTTTTGCAACAGCAAAAATATCAAACAGCTTCACACTACATCATGTCAAGAAATAGCAAGACACCACACTTCTAGAGTCATCCAGACAGCAACCTCATATTGCCTAGCATCACGGCTGTAGAAGGGAAGGAGAAAATCCTGGCACCATGGGCCACCCATTTGTTTGAGGCATTACTGGAGTATTTATTGTAACCAAGAGACCGCTGCTATTGACTTTCCACTCTGGGTAATGAATGAAGTTTACGTTTCCATTATCTCTTGTCTTTTTACGAAATGTGGCAGGAACACCATTGTCTTTTTTACCACAAACCATGGGCATTTCTGGACTATTGATGTAAACTCAGCTTGTTAGGAGGGGGAACGCACAGGAGCAATAAGGCTGCTACTTGATGGGATAGAAGGTCTTGAACTTCATTCATTCAAATCATTGGAAGAATTGAGTGGATCCTAGACAGTGTGGGTGAGCTGTGACACTTGCTTATTAAGATACTATCAAAAGTTGGACTTGTTTTGTTTATTCTCATGATCATTCATTTATTCATATGATCATATCAATAACCTGTGTCTAATACAATTAGATATTAAATATTTACTGTGATACACAGTGTGTTTCCATACTCATAGTCCTGTGACTCACATTTCTTTGGGTTGTCTACAGCAGTGGTTCTTAACCTTTGTTACCCAGGTGATTTTGAACTGGAACTCCCAGAAACCTCAGCCAGCAGAGCTGATGGTGAAGGCTTCTGGGAGTTACAGTCCAAAAACATCTGAGTAACAAAGGTTAAGAACCAGTGGTCTACAGCAGTGAATATGCATTCATTTACTAGCCCAGGGAGGCAACATGGTGACCTCCAGATGTTGGTAGACTGCAGCTGTCATCAGCCCAGTCAACATATCACATGGGCAGGGATTATGGGAATAGCAGACAATAACATCTGGAGGGCATTGGTTGCCCACCTCCAATAGTATTTGGGGGGAAATCACCTTTCCTTGGAAGGCATATACTGTATATTTGTGGTACCGTTACCTAGCATATTGGTGCAACTAGACAGAAGCTGAGGACTCACACACTAGGCTGGGCCACTTCCCTATCAGCTGGGTGAAAGTACTGCATAGGAGAGAAACTGAAATTTCCCCTCTGCCTCTGTTTCCCACTCCAAGTTCCCATTTTTCAAAGCTTGTTCTCCTGCCCGTGCTTTACTTAGAGAGCTCTACCACAGCATGCTGCTTCTGAAAAGAAAACTTTAACAAATGATAATCTTTTTAAAAAGGATTTTCATTTTAAAAAAAACCACCAATAAACATGTGCTGTATGTCACCACCACCAGTAAAGTCACACATGCTACAATGAGTGTCTTCATTCTAAGCCTTAGAGGCAAAGGACTGTCATGAACATACACAGTTTTCTTCCATTCTACCCTCCCATTAAAGCAGATCTAGATAGCTGCTTCTTCACCATCAATCGCAGCAGTAAAATAGCAACCAGTTCCCTGTCTCCAGCTCTCCCTCATCTGCCCAACTGTTGTATTGGCAAAAAAAAACTGATATTGGAATCCTGAGTTTCTGTGGACCACACAAAACGTGGCCAGGGGCCATAGGTTGCCAACGTGTCATTTACAGCCTGGGAAATGCACCACATTGCATGACATGCTCTTAGGCAGCAGTACATGTTCTTGAATTGGGTTGCTAAATAATGATCTACAAAGCCCTCCATTGGTACTGGCTGAGGGACACAGTGTCCTGAGCATCTCTGCTCTATTTTTTACCCTTTAAATGTACATATTTCACTCTGAATTTGCTTGTAGAATCCATGCCTGCTAGGATCTCAAAAGCTACAGAACTGGCATTTGACTGCAATGCTGTGAATCAACCTCCTGGAAATCTTTTCTCTACCTCTGTATTTTAAGCTTTCCTCCCATACAAAGGGTTCTAGCTCTTAGGGCATTGAGGACAGACTGAAAAATTGCAATACAAAATTTCAAAAGTCAGACCGGAGTGTAGCAGCATGGGGTAGGCAATCTGGGGCCCTCTTGATGTTAAGAGAGCAGTGCAGAGTGTTTTTCATCCTTTATTTTTAGCACAGAATATTTGCAGCCTGAGGATGGCTTTTGGGTGAAATCCGAAATGGGAATGCATCACTCTGGCCCATTCTTCCCAGGTCCAGAGAACTTGGAGGACATACACAACACTATTGCTGAATCCAGTCTGCTATATATTGGGTGAGATGTGCTTTTCAGGGTGAGCACGTATGTAGATGTGCTTCCTGTTCCCCTTTGCTGTCTTTCTGTGGTCTCTGGGCATTACAGAACAAAGGTGAAGCACTAGGTTGCCTATGGCATGAATGAACTAGCATTTCACATTTGCTTTGTACAGGTGTAAACAGCTCTTCAATCTGATGGGCAATGGTGTAGAGTCAGACTTGGGATGTTTATTTTATCCACTTGTGCAGAGGAGAGAAAGTGAATTAATCATGTGTAATGGTATTTGTAGCTACTGTATTTCAGTGGATGACTACACTGTGATAACAGCTAATATAAACATCTTACAAGTAGGCTGCCAAAGAAGCCTTCTGAATTAAAAGCACTCAACAAATGATTTTATCAGCAGATGCTTCTGTAGCTAACTAGATGGGGATACAGATCACACAATCACTTGAGGAAAAAGTTTACAGTAGCTGTGTTGCCTGAAGCAACCAAAATATTGATTGAGCTACAAAACTGTAGGGCTGGAGCAGATGATGCTCTAGTCTTGGCCCAGGGACATCTGGAATCAAGGCTAATTTGATCAGGGCTGGTGGCAGCCAGACTTTTAGCTGGAGAATGCAAGAAGAGCAATTTAAGAAAAGCAATCCTTGTTTCACCACAGGGAATATGGAGGAAAGCTGGGAAACAAGCGGGCGGCTGGCCGGTCAGAAGTAAGCAACAAAAGTAGGCTAAGACAGCTGATAAAAAGGAGCTAAGTTAGATAGATCCCTGAAAGCCAGTATGGCGCAGTGGACAAAGTGACAGGCTAGGACTCAGGAGAACTGGGTTCAAACCCACTTGGCCACATGTTAGCATCACCATAAGTTAGATATGACTTGACAGTACATTATTAAGAAAATAAAATCCTACTAGTCTACAGTGCTACCAACAGGGTTAACCCTACCATGTGGCAGAGGCAGTCTCAGATGACAGATGCTTGAAAGCAGTAGTGACTCTACCTTCTAAACCCTCTATTTCCCCCCCTCCAATACAGGCTAAAACCATATGTGTTGCATGTGGTGCTCTGAGCCCCCCTTCCCCACTAGCTTGTTTTCTGAGGTTTGGTGAAAATGTTGTCCCATCAAGTGCCCACACGACTTCTGAATGTGGTATGGGGAGCAGGGCCACACTGTCCTTTGCCTTAGGCAGCAAAATGTCTTGAACTAATCCCACTCATTTAATGATTATGGTGCCTCTCAGGACTGGAATATGGTGGTCTGGAGACAGTTAAGAAGCAAGAACTGGGAGTTAGGACTCAAATACAAGTAGGGACAGAAAGCTAGTCAGAAGGTAGAATAGGGGAAGAAGCTAGGAATTAGGCCCAAAAATGAAGACAAGTTAACACAACACATGGTGTGGTATAGTGGATACAATGACAGACTACAACTCAGGAGACCTGGATATAAATTCCGCATCTCCCCCAGAAAGTCATGGGGGAGATGAAATTGGTAAAAACAGTCCTTAAATATCTCACTTACCTTGAAAGTCCCTGTCAAGGTCACTATAGATTGGTTCTGACTTGACAACACATAATAGCAACAAAACACAACACTTACTACAGTTCAAACAGACCCTGCAGCAATGAGCTAGTAGTTACAAGGGGTCTTTTTAATACTCCTCCACCTGGGAAGGTGCCAAAGGACAGCCTGAGTGAGAGGAACCACACTAGAATATTCTGAATGTTCTTCCTGAAGAGGCTGTAGTTATTATACACTTTACCACTGGAGTAAGAAGTCAGCAGTTCTTGATTCTCCCTCTAACCATTTACAAGGAGCAGCTGCAGAGTTACCGATGCACGGTAGAGAGCAAGACAACCCTTCTCTCCTGTGACCAGCTACACTGGGGGGAAAACTCTGGCGCTTACAATGGTGATCCTTTGAACACTATGAGACTGAACGCAGTCTTCAGCTTGGCTAGTGTTATTTTCAAATGACTGAAATATGATTAAACAAATCAAACAAATGTAAATCCTAAAAGACCAATGCTATATGAAAAGAGAAAAATGTAAAGTGACGTATTAACCAATATAATTGGCAAACATCATGGAAGATGTTCCTGCCCTGTAGGTTTTTTTCCCCTTGCATGGATTCATTTTAAAAAATTCTAGCCATCAGAATCTTCTAAAAGAAGTAATGTTTGGATCATGCGGATCCTAAGAAGACCTAGAAAGGGAGATAATTAGCCACTTAAACTTTGTATTTTAGATTCATTTCCCTATAAGATGAGATGTGATGACTTGTATTACATGGTGATAGGAACAGCTGATGGAATCATTCAGATCTCCACAACAGACATGTAAGAATGTAGGAAGGCCTTTCCTGAATCAGACCCAAGCCTGCCTAGTCCAGCGCTTGTTTCCTACTGTGTGCTCTTGTGCTGATAGTCACATGAAGACAGTGCGCAAATCATATGCCGTCACTCAACCTTCCCTGACCGGGTATAATTTCATGTTTTGGGCAGTACTGGCTATGCTGACGGAAAATGATAGAGGGGTTAAAATCCAAGACATCTGCAGGGCCCCAGGTAGAGGAAGACTAACGTAAGTACAGTACTTCCCAGTTACATTTGGTGTCCTGATTTTCTTAGGCAAAACATGAGGCCATAGCTTTTCAAAGGGAAGCATATCTCTGCAGGAAAAATCTACATTCCTGTTCTTTCCGGTCACTGTCATCACCTTTAGATCTTGTATTTTAAAAGAAGATGGAGAATGTTGTACTTTTGTACTCATGACAATGGGTAAACCAGTGCAATGGGGCAGTTTTCAACAAAGAGAGAAGGAGATACAGTATACAGGATCATTAGAAAGAAGCCCTATTAAAAACAGACTTACGGGGGGGGGGGAAAGAACAGGAATAAAGAATATGCACATTTTCTTCAAATGTGGGGTCTCTGTTTCCTCCTTTTCTGAAAATCATTTTCCTCTAATATGCATGTGATGGTCCTACTGTGTATTCATTGTTTTCCAGTCAGGAGGATAGATTGTTAGGCAAATCCACACATGATGGCATTCTGTGTTGCAGTATATTAGGGTTTACCTGTTCTGACGGAGAATAACAGCAACCTAAATGTATATACAGGTTAACGTCCCCTAAAGGGTGTGATGTGTGCATGTAATTTTTAAGGACACAGGAGTTCACCTTGCATTCCATTATTTTATTTTATTTTATTTTATTTTATTTTATTTTATTTATTTATTTATTTATTTATTTATTTATTTATTTATTTATTTATTTGCTAGCTTACAGTTGTGTTCAAAATTATTCAACCCCCATTGAAATTGAATGTTTTGGCCATTTTGACATTGATTTTGATCATTCAGTCATCTTGCTTACATTTACATGAAAGAGGCACTTGTAGGTCAGAGAAATATAACCTTAAGTTTATAATGAAATAACCACAAATGTCTTTTCTGTGTTCACATCATTATTAGTTTTTATTCAACCCCCAAGTGACATTCAATCTTAGTACTTAGTACAACATCCTTTTACAGTTATAACAGCTTTTAAATGTGAAGCATAGCTTGACACAAGTGTCTTGCAGCGATCTACGGGTATCTTCGCCCATTCTTCATGGGCAAAAGCCTCCAGTTCAGTCAAATTCTTAGGCTTGCGCACTGCAACTGCTTTCTTTAAGTCCCACCAGAGGTTCTCAATCGGATTTAAGTCTGGTGACTGTGATGGCCACTCCAAAATGTTCCAGCCTTTCCTCTGCAACCATGCTCTAGTGGACTTGGAGGTATGCTTGGGATCATTGTCCTGTTGAAAGGTCCAACGTCTCCCAAGCCTCAGGTGTGTGACGGACTGCATCACATTTTCATCCAATATCTCCTGGTACTGAAGAGAATTCATGGTACCTTGTACACGCTGAAGCTTCCCTGTACCTGCAGAAGCAAAACAGCCCCAAAGCATTATTGACCCTCCGCCATGCTTCACAGTAGGCAAGGTGTTCTTTTCGTCATATGCCTTGTTCTTCCTCCTCCAAACATAGCGTTGATCCATGGGCCCAAACAGTTCTAATTTTGTTTCATCAGTCCACAGAACACTATCCCACAACTTTTGTGGTTTGCCCACATGACTTTTGGCATACTGCAGTCGACTCTTCTTATTCTTGGGAGACAGCAAGGGGGTGCGCCTGGGGGTTCTGGCATGGAGACCTTCATTACGCAGTGTGCGCCTTATTGTCTGAGCTGAAACTTCTATACCCACATCTGACAAATCTTTTTTCAGTTCCTCAGCAGTCACACGGGGACTTTTCACCACTCTACGCTTTAGGTAGCGCACAGCAGTCGAAGTCAGCATCTTCTTTCTTCCATGACCAGGTAGCATTTCAACAGTGCCCTTTGCCTTGAATTTGTGAATGATGCTTCCTATGGTGTCTCTTGGTATGTTTAACTTCTTTGCAATCTTCTTATAGCCATTGCCCTTCCTGTGAAGACAAATCACCTCTTCTCTTGTCTTCCTGGACCATTCTCTTGACTTCACCATGTTTGTAACCACACCAGTAAATGTCTAGAAGGAGCTGAGTATCACAGTCATTTTAAAGCTGCCTAATTGGTGCTTATTATGCTTGATTGGTGCTCGGTGACATCCACAGGTGTTTTCAATACCTGATCGAAAACACCTGAATGAACCTCTCTTCTTCAGAGTGGTAGTCTTTAAGGGGTTGAATAATTGTGGCAATGAAGAAACCACAAAAGAAACATTTACTACTGTATTACATAAACAATTGATGTTATTTTAGTTGCATTTGGTTCTTTAAAACGTCCTTGTAGGATTTCATTCTGAATACAATTCCAAATGTACACTATAGTCCCTAAACCCCTTTACAGCATTGGGGGTTGAATAATTTTGAACACAACTGTATATACTGGCTGACTTGGTGAGGTCAGTACTTGGGGTGGCTTACATAACTTGAAACAAACTCTATAAACTGAACCAAAAATAATCAAAAGTGAAATACTGACATCCTTAATAAGTCAAAAACGTTAATAACAAAGGTTGGCCACTTGATGACACCTGAAATAAAATAAACTCAAACCACATTACAACAAACCAATAGACCACCCAAAGTAGATAGATATTAACTTTACAAAAGTATCAGCATAAAACAGTATAATAAAATATAAATGAAAATATAACAAAATATAATGGAATAATAAAAATAGTAGAATATGGGTCACAAGATACATTGTAATTGCACATGGGCATAAAACCATACTGCATGTGGACCCAGCTACAAAAGGTAACAATGTTTAAACAAAATTCATGCAATATCATGAAATGTAATTATTTGAAAATATTCATTCATCACAAGTAATTTTTAAAAATCTAGAGGTTTACAATGATGGAAATAACAAGAACCATACAGGCAAGTTAAAACCAAGCAAACAATGAAATGATAACATGTCAGAAACAATGTAAAATGTAAACAGAAGTTGTAAGGAACCACGGTCTTAAATCAGTAACAGCTCAAGCAACATTTAGCAAGGGCAATCTGAAACTCTTGTGAAAAGATGACAGGGAGGAGACTGTGAAAAACCTGCTTGGAAACAAGCTTAGGAGTGCTGGGACTACCAGAAAAATCGCCCAGGAGGAAAACATACAATGTTTGGGGTGTTACAGTTGAGGAAAAGGCAAGTAAGGGGAGAGAGCATGACAAAGGCTTATAAATCTGTGGATGAAACAAACTCTCTCAACTCTAGTGCCAGAATTTGGGAGCCATCTATTGCAACCAAATGGACAAAGTACGCCTCCACATCATGCACTGTTAAACCCATGGGAACTCTCTGCCACAAGATGCAATGAAAGCTGCAACACTATTAGTTCTGAGGGCTGCTTCCTCCAGGATCACTAGGAATATGTTGCTGGATTCAGCAGCTGAGCAGAGACAGCAGGCGGGCATTGTTGCTTTCAGGTCCATGTAAGGTTCCTGTGGGCATCAGACTGGTCACTATGGTAACAGGATGCCAGACTAGTTGGGCTCATCTGGCAATGACCCTTTAGCCTCCACATGATGGAGGACACCGCAGCATCTCTTCACAAAGAGCTTAAGGAGTTGGGGGAGGGGCTTGTACAGGAAGCAGAGAAAGCAGCAGAAGCATTAAGTACTCTTGAGCTCCCTCTCCTGCCCATCAGTGGATATTGAAAACTGGGGAAATCCTGGACAGGAAAAACCATAAAATAATGCCCAAGATGTGTGAGTCTCAGGGGCATCAGAAGCACAAGGGCAGGAAAGAGTACAAAGAATGAGCTTGCCCAGGAACCAGTGACCTGGTTAATAGCTACTTTCAAAATGAAATGCACATTCAGAAATGCCAGTTTAGAGAACTATGCATGTTCAGGACAGCTACAAATCTTCTCCAGATGCAAAGCAAGTAAGCTTTGCCCCAACACCAACTCCACAGGGATGGGGAGAAGAAAATACTCTTGCTCTTCAAAAGCACACTGGGTGAGGTGAGTACTGATCTGATGACCGTGGGGAATAAAACTCTGGGAGAAGGTGGAAGAGTCAGGATGGGCCCTGCCAGGCAGTCACTTGAGGCAGATTATGAAGCCATGAAAGGGTAGCGAATTCTAAGCTTCATGCCAGGGGAAAGGTGATTGTAGTTTTTTTTCTTGCCTCATGAGTGAAAGCAGGTAGTATTCATCTTTTGGGGAGCATATACTCTGACTTTCGGGGGGTGGCTGGGGCCATGTGCTGCTCCAGCTCAGGCAGCAAAATCCTTGATCCTGCCTTAAGAGCCATGGCATTCCAGCTGCTGAACAGCAGGGCAAGCAGGGAAGCTTGGACACTCTGTGCTTAAATGACCGGCAGGCCTTCCTGCATTATTCTCACAGAGGGCAAATCCTGGAAAGAATGTTTATGCTCCATCACAGGAGGATAAACCTCACACTGACTCACAAAAGCCAAACAGAACATTTGTCAGTAGTGACGGGTTATATGATCATTAGCTACACACGGACATTCTCATGCCATTAACATCACCGGATCAAGCACTGACATAGAGTTCCCTGGTACCAGGGTGGTTTAGTGGGCAAAGTGTCAGACAAACTAGGGGTTCAGGGGATCTGAGTTCAAATCCTCACACAGCCATGGAAATTCATTGGGACTGGCAATGGTAAACCACTTCTTGAGCATTTTGCATACTTCAAATACCTTGGGGAAAAACAAACAAAGCTGTGTGGTGGTTACACAATTAAAAAGTGAGAGCAGGTGACTAATGAACAAGATACTTTATTAAACCACTAAAAAAAGCACAAAATAAAAATGCTACCTTTCTAATCATATAAGTCTTCCAAAGACCCAACACCTCCTTGTTGTGCATAGCGTAGGGAGAAGAACTACATGAAAACTCCAAAAGCCATGGCAGATGTCCAGGCCAGGAGTCTGTTTCCCTCAACAAGAACGACAGCAAACACTACTTAGCATTGCTGCAACTTGAAAGCAACTTGAAAACTTATAACAATGGCAAACGCGTTTTATTTAGCACAGGCTTTCATGGACTAGAGCCTACTGTCTCGAGTCCAGAAAATCCTATGCCAAGTGAAATGTCTTGGGGTGCTCTGAACAGCTATGCGGTTTTCGCAGCAAAAGGGTAACCCAGCTGCTCCACCAGGTATGTTAAGGTGCAGCTCAAAAAGCAGGATTGTTGACGGTGGCAACGAGGCACAAGCGTCTTTTGCCTTGGGGGACACTCTGCACGCGTGTGGTGCAGTGAACAGAGTGGCAGACTAGGACTGAGAAGACCTGGGTTTGAATCCCGGCTCGGCCATGAAAAGTTCACACCAGGTGCGCGTGTACAGCCAAGGTAAAACGGCTCCTTAAATACCTCACTTCCCTGACAAGTCCTATTAGGGTCGCTGTAACCCTGTTCTGATTTGAGAGCAGATAAAAATGCGGTCATGGCACAGGCGATCTGCGGTACCCCTGATGTGTGACAGCCGGACGCGATCGGGAAACCTACGCGACTACACACAGACTTCAGCAGAGCTCGGAAGTAATGCATGTCAACTATAACGTGGACAGCTGCAATTCGTGAAAGTCCCCTCCCCTCCCCCGGCCGGCGGACCCCTAAATCAGCCCGCAAAGCGAACTTTGAAGTCCAGCCAACCGGCGCGCTGCTCTTCTTTCTCCCGACCGCCTCCAGAAAAGACGCGGGGTGGGGGTGGGGGGGGAGGTGGCAGGAGGTTAAATCTCCTCCTCGGTTACCGGTGCGGCAAAGGGTTCGAGGCTTGTCCTCAAGGGAAGGCCACTCCAAGGCGGGATGCGCCCGAGCGCGCATCAGGGGCCCGAAGGCGCCCTCTTTCTGCCGCTCTGGCGGGGGGGTGGGTGGGGAAGGCGAGCAGGGGGCGGAGCCTCGGGGCGGGGCTTTGTGACGTACCCGATGGGCATTCTAGAACACTTCGCCTTCTATTTATAGGCGCGCCGCCGACCGCGCGGACCACGCTCTGCTCTTTCTCCCTCCTGTTCTCTCTCTCTCTTCACCCGCCCCCCCCCCCGCTCCGGCTAAGGTGGCTCGCCGCCTGGGAGGGAGGGGGAGAAGGAAACCGGCCCTAGCAGTCAAGGCTGCTTCTTCTCCTGCGCCGCCGCAGTAGAACCCCCCCCCCGCCCAATCATCCCGATAAACACGAGGAACGGGCAGAGATTCCCAAGGCCCGCGAAAGACCCTTCCTTCCCAAGCACGTCCCGGCCCTTCGAACCTGTCTGTTGGCTCTGTGCCTGCCCCCCCTCGTGATCCTGTATCGATTTACTTACGAAAAAAGCCCGATGAAGCTGGGGCAATTTACTTCTGAGTCAGCACGCGGAGGATCCTGCTGTTTGGTCAAGAAAATGAGAGAGCGCGCTGTTTGCTCGGTCCATTGCTCTCCGACAGGTTCTTTTCCCTTCCGCGTCCGGCAGGACGTAGTTTTTTTGTGGCCTGGAAAACAACAGCGATGCTCCTTTTGTTTCTTGCAACCTTTACTTCGTTTTCAATGCGATTTGACTCTGTAGTATCTGAAACCACGGAAGTCACCGTGGGAAATTGCGACTAATTAACAATATGCTAGTCGTGTGCTTTGTTGCACGAAAGGCAGGCACCATCAGTGCCTTGTTACTTAGGTGCAACTGACTGCAGCAGCTTCCACCATGTCATTTACTCAGAGTAACATCTCAATAGGATTTAGCCATTGTCTCTCCCTCTGAAAAGTCACTTTGCTGCTGTTCCCTCTAACCAATGATTCCCTCCCCTTCCATGAACAGCGAGACAGCTCCAGCCCTCAAGACTACCTTTCCAGGCAGGTGATGGACGCCCACCATGGGAAATGCTGGTACTGTAACTGCATTCCCCCCCCCCCCCATTCTCCAGCAACTGATACTTAGAGGTCCTCAGATACTGGAGGTGAAACAAAGCTATGCGGACTAGTGGCCACTGAGGGCCCTAGTTTCAAGTGGATTAATTGCATCCCCTTTTAAATCCACCCAAGTTGGCAGCCATCACCATATTTTGTGGCAGTGAATCCAACAGTTTAAGTAATTCATTCAGATCCTCTGCAATCTCCTTATCTTGCTTAAGAACTCTTTCAATTTCATTATCATCCAACAGCCCAAATGGCCTTCCTGATTGGCTTCTTACTCCTAATGTGTTTGAAGAATTATTTTCTTGTTGGTCTTGGTGTTATTAAGATTGTGCTCCTCATAATTCTTTTTTTGCATCCCCGATTGTCTACTTTCCTTTTCTATATGCAAGTTTGCATTTTTCAAAAACTTTTATTTGTGGAAGTATTCCAGACTTGAAGGAAGACTGTTTATCCCTAACAACCTCCTTCACATTTCTCATTAGCCATGCTGGAGGTTGATCTTCAGGGCATCAACCCAGTTAAACCTCTATTAATGAGGTCCGAGTTAGATCCCATGCATTATGAATAGGTGCATACTCTACCTGGTAAGCACTTCAGTTTATAACCCTACATAAATTGAAGTCATGGCATCCAAGGCTCAAGCTAGTTACAGGGGTGGGCAATTAATTTCTATGGGGGGGGCACATGAAAAAATATGAACTGTGTTCGGGGGCCAAACCAACTTTACTTAAAAATAAAATGAAACAGTGATGTTATAATTGTTCTTATTTTAAACTTGTTAATCTTCACAAATACTAAAGAGGTTTTGCGATATGTTAAAGATAAGCAACTGATCAACTTTAGACAAAAAGTTATAAATGGTTTTGATGTTCAAAACTGTCTGCGGGCCGGACAGGAGTGGCTCACGGGCCGTATGTGGCCCTCGGGCCGCACTTTGCCCAGGTCTGAGCTAGTACATGCTAGTGAGATTGCTACTGGTTGCTTCAAACTGCTAAGCATAGATGGCAAAATGTGTGGCCCTCAGATGTTGATGGACTGTAACTCTAATTATTGGCCAGCCAAGGAAATGAGAGAAGCCATCACCCTTCAGAGGGCCACTGGATGTCCGTCCCCACTGTTCTATTCCCCCAGTACTAAAGAAAATGGATATCTGTTGTTATATATGCATTAAATTCACCATATAAAGCCAAAGGTTAAAAAACACAAAAGCATTTTAAAACATATTAATAAGATTGCACTGACAGCAAATGTAGGGCAAGCACCTGTGTTACAATTTGATATTAAACACTAGAAGCCTTTTAGAACTAAAATGTTCTCAATTGCTGCTGAAAATAAAGAAGAAAGGGATCCCGCCTATCCTCACTGGGAGACCATTCCATGACCTCAGGGTAACCACTGAGGAGCCCCCCCCCCAGGTCTCTGTCAAAGGCACCTGTAAAAGTGATGGGACCAAAAGAAGGGCTTCCACAAGGAGGATTATATAAGGAGATATGGTCTGTGAGATTGCCTGGACCCACCCACACGATACAGGACTTTGTAGGTCACAACCAGCATTTTGAATTAAACTTGGAAACAGACCCATAGCCAGTTAAGCTACTGTAACAGGGAATGTATAAGCCCCCTGTAACCAGCCCCAGTCAATAGTCTGGGCTGCCACAGTTTGCACTAGTCAAAGTTTCTGAACCTGTTCAAAGGCAGCCCCACATAAAGTTGCAGTACTCCAATCTAGTGCAAAACCAATGACATCCGGCCTGACGTGAATGATCCTCCTTCACTTTCCACTCCCTCACAAGGTGGTATGTTGCATCCTTGAAGAAAATGTAAATATAAATGTATATTTAATGGTGGGCCAGATAGACGGGGTATAAATAAATAAATAAATAAATAAATAAATAAATAAATAAATAAATAAATAAATAAATAAATAAATAAATAAATAAATAAATAAATATTTAAAACAAGGTCCTTTTTACCTCGTTTGGTAGGAGCTGCCTCAGTGCCTCAAACAGGCAATATGTATCTGCAAATACAAATATCTGTATTTGCAGATACATATTGCCTGTTTATGTTTATTGCCTATAATATGTTTTAAATACATATTACCAAAATCAGGCAATCTGAACTTTATGCTATTTCTTTATGACATGGCAGCATAATGAGAAATTATGGCTGAACTCTGAAAAGAGACTTTTCATGTTGGGTAAAGAGTGTAGCCATGGCACGGGGGAGAAACGTGTAGCTTTCCATGGGCTGTTGGACTGTACGTCCCATGGTCCCTCCCTGTCCATCAAAATTAACCTAGATGGCTAAACAGTCCATCACCAGTGGTGGGATTCAAATAAATTAACAACAGGTTCTATGTCCTAATGACAAACAAACAAACAAATAAACAAACAAATAAATAAACAAATAAATAAGTAAATAAATGCCCAGGACAGTGGGATCCGATGAGGGTTTCTTCCACAGTGATCTCCCTACTGCCTGTCATCACAACTACTTCTCACATGATTAAGACATCTAGATAAGTGTATCTGTTTGGGCATACTGCTGCTGTTACCCTCACCGTGGGCATGTGCCAAACACACACAAACAAACACACGCCTCACAGTGGGTGCTTATGACCAAGTTTGACAGAGAACTGACACATCTCTCCTTCCCTTTACCTCCTATTTCACCCTATAGCTCACCAGTAAAAATTGCTTGCATCCCCTTTCCTGCTCCTGAAATGACTGATAGCCCTGCTTGTTGTTACCTGGAGGCCGGCCGCCTTTGCGCACCTGTTGTGGAGTTCTTCTCCCCCTCCCCCACTTCCTTCTGGCTTGGAAGGTATGTTCCCTTTTCAGTCTGTCGCCACTCCACCTCAACCCCACCACCTCAATCGGTCCTTCAGTTACTGACTCCTCTGAGGTCTCCTCCTCCTCCATCTTTCCCCTCTACCCTGCACCCACCGCTTCTCCTCGCCAGTTGCTTTGAGGGACGTTGGTGTTGGTGGCAGTGCTGGTTGTGATGATGGCTTCCCTCAGAGCCCTGGCAGGCTCCATCTCCCCCACTCACCCTCAGTGGCCACTTCCTCCTCTCAGTTCCCTCTTTCCCTTCATGCCACCGTGGCACAGGTGGCATGGCTGGCGAATTGTCCTCACAGCACACCAGACTCATGGTACATCCCATACAGTACCCACCGCGGCGGGTAGGTGCTTTTGACTGTGGCACCTACAGCGACCTTCGGTGTCACTGAGCTCTGACTGTCCAGAGGGGGCAGGTCAGAACTCCCTCTCTCCCCCACATACACACACACAATGCCCAGAGTGCAGGCTCTGCACCGGGCACTTGCAGCTGTGCCTGAGCATGGAAGGGGCTGCCGAGCCTTCTCTCACACACGTGCCCTGCTTCTCCCCCTGCTGCCCTCCCTGTTTCGGATGCCTTCCCCCCCCACTATTCCCTGCTTCCATGCCGATCTCTCTTCCCCCCCCCCGCGTGCCATAAAAGGGGTAATTCAAGGATGAAGCTCCCCCCCTCCCGAAACACCTCAGGGAGTGGCAAAGAGGGGAGGAGAGCAGCCTTAGGTGCCCAGCCAGAGGAATTGGTCGAATTAGGTGGCACCGTGCCCAGAGGGAGAGAAAGAGGGAGCGGGGAAATGACTTTTCCCGTGAGTGAGACAGACGGACACGGAGACACCAGTCCGGTGACAGTGTCTCAGAAACAAAAGGCGGCCGAGGTATGGGAAGCTGGTGGTGGGGCAAGTTCATGGAAACTGGCACACACGATTAAACTATCCTCTGAGAGCAACAAAGAAAAGCAGTGTTGGATGGAGAATGAAAGGCATGGCATAATAATAGGGAAGAGCAGGGCACTCCGACCCTGGAGCGGTCAAGCAGGAGCAGGCAAGGCACAGGGTCAGGATGGAAAAAGGTAATAAAGAGCACAAAAGCTCATCTCCCTTCCCACTACCAAACACACAGATAGTGCGGATCCAAATAACCATTTCCTATTCATTGGAGAGGGCAGCTCTGGTTTACTTCAGCCTCCAGCATACACTCAGGATGCAGGGGTAAATCTGAACGCGCAGATACTCAACATGACAATCTTCCTAAGCTGGGTCCCAAAGACAGTCCCACAATGCCCACAGCTGTATTGAACCATGCCAACAGACAGGTGCTAGCAATTTTCGTTTCCACCAGGGACAGGTATTTTGTCAAGTTTATGGGTTTTAACTGTCAATTTCAGACCAGCCCATCTCCAAATGCTGCATATTGTTATTATGACAGGAGGGATCACTCGCAGCAGTATGTTGTTGTTAGAAATATGGATTTCCCCACCAGCAGCTACTGTGAGAATTGCAGCTAAATTCAGGAAACAAACAGGGGGTGTTGCTTTGGGTTGGAGAAGATCCGTTGGAGCTGCTTTCCTGGGGAAGTCAAGAAGATAACTATTTATCCTGCCCTGTGCCTGCCAGGTGGTTTACAGAACTTCAATAGAACTCGGGGTGTTCCCCCAGAAAGAACTCCGGATTCATCATATGGAAGTTAAACTCGCTTTGACTCACTCCAAAAACTCTTCCCCCCCCCCCGTAATCTTCCGGTCTATAAATGATATTTAATCTATGCACAACCTGGATCTCTCCGTATTTACACAGGAGAAGTCCCCTTGAGATCAAGATGGTTTAAGCAAGGAGAATACACTTACCGTATTTTTCGCTCCATAAGACGCACCTTTACATAAGACGCATCAATTTTTTAGGAGAAGAAAACAGGAAAATATAATCTGTTTTCTTCGCTCCATAAGACGCACAGACTTTCCACCACCCCCGTTTTGTGGGAAAAAAGTGCGTCTTATGGTGCGAAAAATAGGTATTTCAATTCACACGTGCATACACACAAACAGCCATGCTTGGATCATCCCTTTTCCCCTCCTGCTAAGAATGGAATCAATCCTGATGATGTTCGGGGGATGGCCTTCCTTTCTCCTTTTACACCCGGGATTTTTCTCCCACAGAAATGGTATGGCCTGTACTCATTTTGGTCAATATAGCACCTTGGAAAGGTTGTATACCATTCTACATATCTATATTTCATCATATGCTAAATTACATGTCTCATATTTTAAAAAAATCCTATGAACAAAAAGAAGCATTCTTACTTGAAAGTAATGTCAGAAATGAAAGTTTGAAAGCCAATCTCAACACTCCAGTCCTCTGAAAATGCCGGCCACAGAGACTGGCGAAATGTCAGGAAGAACAACCTTCAGAACATTGCCAAAGAGCCTGAAAAACCCATAACAACCAATATCAACAAATGCTTGATTAGTATGCTCTCATGTATGTCTTTTCTGGAGAATGCTGCCTTCTCATGATGGTCCCTCCCCCTCAGAGTTCCTCCGCCCCCCCCCATGTTGACCTGTGGTCAAGATGCGCCTGAATGTCTGGAGAGAAGAGTTTAGATTCCCCTTATCTATTGATATGTTTATGTGTTTTCCTTTCTTGGCCCTGGATATATGGCCTTCAAGAATAGCAAATCTTACTAGTGTTAAAATACTGATAGCTGTCTTCCTCCTTCTAACAGAGTGGGCCATCTGTGTGCCATTTGTCTCCCGAAATTGTCAGTTTTGGGGCAGGAGGAAGAGTTCTTTGTTATTCTAAATGAGGCTTGGAGGTTTGGATGTGATCTCTTTGTGGTGTGAGTGGCTTTTCTATTGCATACCTTGCTTGCGTGGATCAGCGAGACCGTCACCGGTTCATGCATTGGATATTCTCTGAGATTTAAAAAAAAACTGTTTCTAGGCAGAGCAACAGTCTTATGTGGTACCTTTAACTTGAAAAAAATCATAGTAAAACCAGGATGGTTGGGTGTTTGACTGAAGTGGTCTCACCCCAAAACGTTTTCCCTCTGTGTCCTGCCCTCATGCCTTGTCAATCACCCCCCCCCCTGCCTCGAGGCCATGGGCTTTCCTCCAGTGATGTCAAGGACTCATCCTCCCCCCTCTTTCTCCCAGTGACGCCTCTACTCTTTCCAGGGCTTTATCTCTCTCACCCACACCCCACCTCAGACAGCTCAGTGTGGCATGGGAAGGGAGGCAGCTAATTGTGCCCCCCCCATCGCTGGTCACCTGGCCCCTCCTCCTTCATTCATCTCAGCCCAGCAAACGGTTCTAAGAACCAATAGTACATTTAGGAAGTGGTTCTACAGAATAGGTGCGAACCTGCTGAATCCCACCTCTGTCCATCACCCCAACCCCTTATACCTCACTTTGTAGCCCTGTCTGGGTGTTGAAGTTTTGAAATAAAAAACTGGAAGCCTGTATCTCAGCATCTTGAAAAAGTTACTCTTTCTTTTTGAGTATATTTTATTTTGCTTTCCTAGATGTGAGAGATGGGGGGGATTTGGTAGTGAATTCCAAATACGTTGTCATTTCATGCCAGGCACTTCCCAGCCAGCTCCCCCCCCCCCCGATAGCTGCTGCTTTATATCTGGTTGAGACAAGCAGCTGCGTGTGGCGCTGCATCTCCTTGGCATCTGGGTGCTGCTTGCTGTTTCTTTCACTCTCAGCTGCTAAATACCGCACTGTATTCTTCCTGGTCTTCTTCCTACTGAGAAATTATGCATCCTTGTTGGATTGTGGCCAGCCCTTAAATGCTGCTCAGAGTGAAGAGCATAGAAAGAACATCCCACACCACCACTTTACCGGCCTTCCAGAATTGCAACCACTCGCTGTAAAATAAGTTCAGGGGGTCATTGTTACAGTCTGTTGGATTACTGTCTTCAGCTGAGGCCTGCACCCCCAGATGTATTAAAGGGTTTAGCTGGTAAGACTCACTGTTAATCACTGTCATGTCACATTTCTTTTTCCAGAGAATGAGCTGAGTATTTTCTGGCCTCTTCATGACTGACATATTTCTTAGAGCATATGTTTTTAAGGACCAAAACCTACCCCATGCAGGTGAGAGTGGGCTGCATGAGATATTTTTTTAAAAAATCTTTCCTCCTCCTTTTACAATATATTTGAATTTTTAAAATGCTGATATTTACAGTGGTCACCACTGTTTAATTCTATACTTTAGAGGAACTGAGGAAAATGCCTTGACTGAGCCACAAAGGGCATAATGATGCCCAGACATTTGCAGCATGCCAGATGACGCGGACCATTTGCCTGTCTTGGGATCCTTAACAAAGATCTGTCCACTGGATGCTCTCTAGTGCCACTGTGGCATTGGAGAACCAAGCATTGGGAAGGACTTGCCTGGAATTTTTGTAACCATCTTTGGCAATGATTTTAACACCTTGCTCTAAAAAGAAACAAAAACACAGAGGGACATCCATCTGCCTCAGTATCTGCTTTTGTTGTTGTTCACTAATCCAATGAAGGGTGGGTTTGCATAGTCCACGTGTCCTTGAAGTCTGTGCAAAAGATACGCAGGATCAAAGACCAGTCTCCGATGCATCTGCATCCAGTATCAGCTCAAGACATTTCAGAAGAGACAGTTCATGTGTCCAGGTTGCAACTGAGTTCTTTCTGTACAACCCTAATGCACTAATTTCAGTTGACTGAAATTACTCAGAAGTAAATTCCATTTCATTCAATGGCATCTACTCTCAAATAACTGCATGTATTGCATTATTAAAAAAAGTTTTAGGATTATTAGTGGCTGTGAAAAATCTCTCTTCCACATTTCTGTTTCTTGCCTAAAATATCTGACACATTTTGCAGTGTTGCAATTGCTTAGGGCTAAATCAACAATGAGCACTCAACCCTGAGTGCTCACTGGAAGGACAGATCCTGAAGCTGAAGCTCCAATACTTTGGCCATCTCATGAGAAGAGAAGACTCCCTGGAGAAGCCCCTGATGTTGGGAAAATGTGAAGGCAAGAGGAGAAGGGGACAACTGAGGATGAGATAGTTGGACAGTTTCACCGAAGCTACCAACATGACTTTGACCCAACTCCGGGAGGCAGTGGAAGACAGGAGGGCCTGGCGTGCTCTGGTCCATGGGGTCACAAAGAGTCGGACACGACTTAACAACTAAACAACAACAAATCAGCAATAAATTTTATTTATGCATGACTTCTTGCTCCAAATGTTAGGTATCACATTTATATCCACTGAATACCATCTTCAGCTTTCAGCTGCATCCAGCTGCCTTTGATACTATGATTTCTGGTGCTGCTTCAGCTTCCTTACTGGATCTGTAATGCTGGCTAAAAGCAAAATATCTAAATCTGTGCATTCCTTTTATAACAATCTTTTCCTTAAAAAAGGGAAGGAGAGTCCGACAGAGCCAATGAGAGTAAGGTAGGAGTTTCAAGATTAGATGTTATCAGCCCAGGTATATCGGCTGACATAGATATGTAGCAAATTATGACTATTTCAGCATCCATTCCCCACATGCACACTCCAATAATTAGTAAGCAAATTGCTGTACACCCATGGCAAATCCTGCATCATTTCACAGTTTGTGGGCCAGGAAAGGGTCGGTATGCTATTCACCCGTTCTCTGTGAAGGCAGCAGGGAGCTCTGGCAGGAAAGAACAGTCTTTCTGCCAATGCACACTCTCTGAGCAATTGCGTACATGGACACACACACACACACACACACACAGAGAGAGAGAGAGAGAGAGAGAGAGAGAGAGAGAGAGAGAGAGAGAGAGAGAGAGAGAGAGCGCCCTCCTCTCTGGAGCACACTTTGCTAGTGCTCCCTTCCCTCAGGCCTCCCAGCCACGGCAGGCTGTGAGACAGCCCACTTTCTCTTCCTGGCAAGCGCCATGCACCCTTCCCCCACCCCTGCTCCCCTCCTGGCTTTCTCTTTCCATCCCTCCCTCCTTGCAGGGCTTGTTTCCTGACTTCCACAATAGCCCCGGGAGACCCCTCCCCTCCCTCTCCCTGCAAACTCACATCCCTCTTATGTTCTGGCAGAAGAAGCCCTTCTGGATTTCAATTTCAGTGCAGGCTGCCAGAATCAATCCAACCATCCTTTCTCTTTCTTTCTTTCTTTCTTTCTTTCTTTCTTTCTTTCTTTCTTTCTTTCTTTCTTTCTTTCTTTCTTTCTTTCTTTCTTTCCTTCTTTCCTTCTTTCCTTCTTTCTTCTCATTCCAGCAAGCAAGAATCTTTCGGTTATGGGTATCTTCCCTCTGTTCACACATCTAAACCCTTCCTCTCTCTCCCCCCATGAACTAATCTTATCCCATGTGGTTAATTTGCCACAAAACGATCTTGGGGTACTTTCAGATCAAACTTCCCTGGTGCAATTACCTTGCTTCATTCATAGGTTCCAGACAGCATCATTGTCCACTGGTTTTCCCCCACCACATCCTCCATCCGTTTTCTTTCAACAAAAAAAATCCATTAAAGAGGAAAAGACATATTGACTACGCAGTATCTTTTGATTGGCAGCTCCAGGAACTGAAGCATCCCAGCCCTCAATATAGAAGGGAATAAATACATCACACCTACAGTACTTCTACTCATTCTTTTGCCTAAGCTGGGCTTGTACTGGTTGTGTGGAAGGGAGGGAAATCCTTCCATATGTGCAGAGACAAAATGTTTATTATTTCTTCTGATCCATGAAAGCTCCCAGAGTATATGGTGATTTTTTTTAATGGTCTACTCTTGCATTGCTATATCTTCACACACTGTTAGGAAGTTCCTGGCAAGGACCACCAGGCTGATTGGGACTAGTCACACATACTGTACTGCACTAGATACACATGTACCTCTCTCCTACACCTCCCAGTTATAGAGATCTCCAGTGGCAAAACCAGAAGGAATAGATATAATATCACAAAGACAAACCCAAGTACATTAAAGAAGTGCAGTCATATTTAGAAGAGTTCTAGCAAAACATTTGATCTGTTTTTTTTAATCACTTAGACACTTGTCTTCTTCCCCACAGGGGTTGTTCATGCATTAACTTAACCACAAGTATAGTCACAATGATCTCTACTGGATCTTAGGTTTCCCTGTAACATCCACACATTGTATTCACTGTAGTTCTTGATAAACATTTCCAGCCTTTTAACTTGTTTGTCCTTATTATCAATGTCAGGAGCAGGTAAAGGGACTGGGAAGGGGGGTGCCTCACCTCCATATATTTTTTTTGAGGGGGTGTCCCCTGCCCCAGTCATAAACTGTCTATGGTAAATAATGTTACAATTTTTTCCATGAAAAAAAATCAACTGTTCTCTTGCCATTTTATAGAAAAGAAATTCCTTTTTCAAAGACGGGTACAGGAGGAGCTATTTTTATGTGCGGTGTTCATGATTTTTGTGATCCCCTAACTGATTAGATGATTGAGAGCTGTGTCTGGATTTATTTATTTATTTATTTATTTATTTATTTATTTATTTATTTATTTATTTATTTATTTATTTATTTATCTAATACACCGCCTTTCTCCCCATAGGGGACCCAAGGCAACTCACAACAATTAAAAACTTACAATAACAACAGTTTCTAAAACTATGTAAAACTATATTGAAACACAATTAAACATTAACAAAGATTAAAATCAAGATTAAAAAAATAAAAAAACATATTCAAAACATTTTAATGAAAACATTAAAAATATCTAAATTTCATCAATACAGCACTCCCTAGAGGCGCACTTACTGCTTAAAAGCCTGCTTGAAAAAGAAGGGGTTTTGCTTGTCTTTCACTCTACAATCATCTCTGTAGCATCTGGCACCCACCCCACCCCCACCTCCAGCTTCTTACAGTTTAATTGAAGCCAAGGGAAAGATTGCATAAAGTAACTCCTTCCACAGGATTTTTTCAGATCAAGAAAGATGACCAGACATGGAAGGTGCTGGGTGATGAAGAGGTGTGTAATGCAAAGAGAAAAGAAAAACAGCACCCTCAGCCACCTTGCAATGTCATGTAAAAGCTAAAAAATATATAATCAAAATGAATTGTAAAAGGCCTTGAGAATAAGAGGGAAATGGAAGTCTCGTGGAGAAATACATTTTTAGAGAAACTGAGTGCAAATTTCACAAAACTGGATCTCACATTTTTCCTGGAGCTGGATATAACACTGTCCTCTCTCGTACCTGCTACAAGGCAGGTGGCCTATTATGAATGAAATCAGGTATCCTCCTGATTAAATGTTTGTAAGGTCTAGGGGAAGGTGCTCAACAAGTATTGAGCCAGAATATCTCAGAAGACATTTCTCCAATAAATGTTCTGAAATGCTTCATTTTCTTGCTCCCTTAAAAACAGAATGACACTTTGAATTCCCAATATTTCTCCACTATTTTGGAGGGGTGTTTAGCTCCCTACCACCAATACCCACAATGCCCTGGAATAAACCTAGAGAGAGAGAATAGTAGGGGGGGGGAAGGCAGCCAATCTGCCAACATGGTTGTGTAGTTGCCACCTGCAATATGAACACTGACAATGAGTCCCCTCTCTGAAAAATTGTTGCAGAATTTCTCTTTCCCCTGGAGAAATTTGATGAGACCCCTCCCTGCATTTCTCCCTCCCAAATACAGAACAGGGTGTTTTTTTTTTTTTTTTTTGCAAAAGGCCATTTAATGCACATTTATTTCATGCAAAAGGAAATACTGTAAAATGTAGTAATGCAGAAATGCAGACAATGTACCTAGTTAATCAGCTAAAGCACTGGTTGATTAATTAGCTTACAGAAAGGTCAAGAAAAGTGGGCCTGAAAATTATGTGTTCTAGTTTATTTTGGAGGTGAATGTGGTTCTAGACAGAAATGAAACGGTAAATAATATCTTTGCTTAAGAAAAAAGGGTGGCAACTTTTATCACAATGAAATTCTCATGCTCCCTTCAGTAACTGAAAAACACATTTGCTCTGACAGTATGGTAATACAGTATGTAGATCAACAAAGGTTGTTATTCCTGTTTACTTGGGAGTAAGACTTGCTGAATTTAAATGAGGCTTCTGAATGCAGGATACATGCAGAAGATCAGAATGTAAAAATTCTTCACTAAATGTATAGCCACCTTTAAACAATTTGCCTGCATACCTCTCTAGTGAGTGTCACAGATTTTGAGTGGATTTTACCTTATCACACCAGAGCAATAGCTGGCTTGTGACTGCAGCCAGCCACCTCCTTAATCTCAAAAGTAATGGTGCAGCTGCTTACTTTCCCTCTGGGTATTACTCCTCCTCAACTCAATGCACAAATTGCCCGGCAACAGAGTAATCAAACTTGTTTTAGGGCAGGGCTGGGCAAAATGGGGTCCTCCTGATGTTGCTGCGTAGTCAACTCCCATAAACTCTAGGCAGCATAGCCAATGGTGAGGAAAGTGTGGGCTGCAGTCCAATAAGATCTGGAAGGCCACATTTTGCTGATCCTCCCTTAGGATTTATCTTCAGGACTACATGGACTATAAAGATGTAGAAAAATAGGAGGTGGCCTTTTCAAGAGGAATAGTCAAAGCAACTGGTTCCCAGTCTTAATTCATTCCTGTAGGGAAGCTGCCTAGAAAAAAAGACCCAGAACTTGTAACCTCTGATTTAGATATTTTCAGCCTACACCACTCAATGCTAACCAATTAGGGCAGTCTCTTGATAATGTCCCCGACACCCCAGCCTAAATATTAGAACCACAGCATACCATAGTTACACACTACTGGGAAACTGTTCCCTTCAAGAGAAATCATAGGCATATTGGGTAACATGAATATATACATTTTAGAACCTTACTGTGCTGAATCATTGAGCTCTGTTTCAAAGCTGTGTGCAAAGCAAAAATGGAAAATAGTTTTTAAAAATCCCAGAGTGTTGCTTGGTGTGACGATTTTTGTATTGTATATATATATATATATATATATAATGTTTTTATAGTAAAGTGACTAAATTGATTGACAATTGTACGGAATTGTACGGGGTGTGTGTGTGTGTGCCAGAAATGACAATTATGACAGCTGAGAAGCGTAAAAGAATGTTTATGAATGGAAATGTGGGCTAACTGGTCATATGGTTCCTGGTTGGAGAGTTGTCTGTTGTATATATATAGAAGGAGTGTTGGAGTTAGTGCTGTTAATTACAGAGAAAGTTTGACAGTCAGGTTGGAGGAGAATAAGCTGCGAGGGAATGAGAATGAGTGTGATCTGTATTGAGAAGTTGCTGTAAATGAAAGAGTGGCCTGGTCTGTACTTGTGTGAAAACAAATATCTGTCTATACATAAGGAATAGAAAAGGTTTACATTATGAAGAAGAGAAGTAAAGGCTTATGATTGTATACTGAAGAAACTAATAGCTTAAAAATACTGTTCTTACATTTTGTCTTTACCCATTCACTGAGACGTTTTGTTCCTTTAGGTAAAACAAACATTCTTTTTTTTGTTTACAACCCCTTGCTTGTTATTTATAGATAATAGCTGCAAGATAGTACAACTGCATATACCTCTGGTCAGTGCTATGGTGCATGGTTTATGTAGTGTCAAAGTAAGCATAGCTGTGCTTCACCAAAAACCTTATTATTATATGGACAAATGTGAAGTCAGACCATAGTTGTGGCAGTGCTCTACCAGCAGTGCAGAAGGGAACACTGGCTGTTTGCCTGAGTTGGTGACAGAGCTAGTCTAAGAGAAGCAATCTCTGTTCGCAAGTTTAAATTCAAATTCCAAACTTAGTGCAGCTTGTCATTATTAAATATATCCACAGTACTTGTGTGTGGTACCTGAAGTGATGGACCAGGACTCAGGAGACCTGGGTTCAAATCACTGCTCAGCCATGGAAACTCCCAAGGGGAGAGGGCAGCAGCACTGGTAAAACCCACTCCTTAAATATCCTGTGTACCTTGGAAACCCTGTCAGGGTCCATATAAGTCAAATATGATTTGAAGGCACATAACAAACACAAACTTGTGCATTTGGGAATGATTCCATTGTTTTTGCACCAGCAACCAACAAATGAATTGTTACTCTGTATGTACACCCAGGCAATGAAAAAAAATCAATGCACACTATTTTAAAGATGCTTTGTTTTATTAGAAAATCAGTCAAAGTACACCCAGAGACCACAGCAGCCTCCTGAAGATACAAATTCATTTGGTCCAGTATTCTGCTGGGCTGGTAAATATTTCAGGCAGCACTCTCACCATCAAGGCAGATAACTTAACTGCCTCCTGCCCTATAAACCTATCATGATTTCAGAGCTCTTTCTCAGGATTTGCGTTTCACGATGGCCTTACTAACACTATGATCTGTATTTATGACTACACACCAATCTCAAGAGTTTGTGTGAAGTAATTAATATTAGACAGGTGTGCGATATACAAAAAGGACCAATGATAACTTTGTTAAATATGTTTGGGAATATCCAACTAGAATGGAAAAAAGGAACTTATTTATTTATTTATTTATTTATTTATTTATTTATTTATTCAATTTATATGCCGCCCACACTACCCAGAGGTCTCTGGTCGGCTTACAATAATTAAAATTCAATACAGTAAAAGATAAAATAATTAAAATACAATTAAAATACAATTAAAATTGCCATCAGACCCACAGCTAATATTATTTCAATTAAAAGCCTTCTGGAACAGGAAGGTTTTGACCTGGCGCCGAAATGTCATCAGCGTCGGCGCCAGACGAATCTCAGTCGGGAGGGCATTCCATAGTCTGGGGGCAGCTGCCGAAAAGGCCCTTTGTCTACAAACCGTCCCTCTTAACTCCTTGAAGGATGGCTCTTTCAAAAGGGCCCCCTGGCTAGATCTTAACTGCCGGGTAGGTTCATATGGAAGGAGGCGGTCCTTCAGGTATCCAGGGCCCAAGCCGTTTAGGGCTTTATATGTCAAAACAAGCACTTTGAATTGGGCCCGGGCAGCAACTGGTAGCCAATGTAACTTATACAGAATCGGCTTGATATGTTCCCTGGCAGCTGCACCACTCACCAGCCGCGCAGCTCGATTCTGGACCAGTTGCAGTTGCCGGACCGTCTTCAAAGGCAGCCCCACGTAAAGCGCATTGCAGTAATCTATGCGGGATGTTACCAGTGCATGTGTGACTGTCATGAGACTCCGCTTGTCCAGGTAGGGCCGTAGCTGATATAATTTCCGCAGCTGAAGGAAGGCGCCCCTGGCCACCGAGTCCATTTATTATTATTATGGTAACAGTCACAGGATTGCTATTTGTAAGGAACTGGAAGAATAATAAGTAGTTTAACATGAATGATTGGCTTAAAGAAACATGGAATATGGCTATCAATGGCAAATTAACGTGTGAATTGAAAGCTAGGAAGGATAGAAATCAATTTATTTTAAGGGTACATGGAATGTTTTTCTAATACATGTATTTGGGAAAGGTAAAGGATGTATCCCAGGACAAGAATCATATTTTTGGAGAGAGATGCAGCATGTAAATTTAAAAAGAAAGAAAAAAAATTCGAAGGTGGAGGGGAGCACTGGATGTATTATGCATTATGAGTTTTGATTTGAAACTGAATTTATCTTTATCTTTTTGTTGTCAGCTATGTTGCTTTTTTAGCCTTTTAGCCTCCCCCCCATGATCACTGCAGATGGTGACAGCAGCACGAAATTAAAAGACGCCTGCTTTTTGGGAGGAAAGCAATGACAAACCTCGACAGCATCTTAAAAAGCAGAGACATCACCTTGCTGACAAAGTCCGCATAGTCAAAGCTATGGTTTTTCCTGTAGTGATGTATGGGAGTGAGAGCTGGACCATAAAGAAGGTTGGCTGCCGAAGAATTAATTGATGCTTTTGAACTGTGGTGCCGGAGGAGACTCTTGAGAGTCCCGTGGACTGTAAGGAGATCAAACCTATCAATTCTAAAGGAAATCAACCCTGAGTGCTCACTGGAAGGACAGATCCTGAATCTGAGGCTCCAATACTTTGGCCATCTCATGAGAAGAGAAGACTCTGATGTTGGGAAAGTGTGAAGGCAAGAGGAGAAGGGGACAACAGAGGACGAGATGGCTGGACAGTGTCATCGAAGCTACCAACATGAATTTGACCAAACTCCGGGAGGCAGTGGAAGACAGGAGGGCTTGGCGTGCTCTGGTCCATGGGGTCACGAAGAGTCGGACATGACTTAACGACTAAACAACAACACATGTTGCTTTTTATTTTTGTTTCTGTCATATTATGTTTATCATTCACATAATTTTAAATTAAAAACAAAAAGGTGTGACTGGATCTCTTAGCCTCGCTCCTTCGGACACGTGCTTATCCCTGTACTGTACCAGCCAAGAAACAACCCCGAGGCGGATCTCCACACCTGCGATCCCGACCCTCTTCTTGCATGCTCGCAGAAGCCCATCGAGGGAGAGCATCTCCTTGCGCCCTCTGATCTGTTGCCGCCCTACCAAACCTATGCAGGTTTCCTCCGAAATAACTTTTTGGGCAGTTTGGAAATCTATGCATTGGGCTGGATTCCTAAATTAACATCCGCTGCCCGGGGGGGGGGCTGTGTGTGTATGTGTGTGTGCTCTGCCCTTCCCTCCTCGCGAGCAGACCCCTCCCACGCGGTCTCATTCTCCCAACGTCCAGGCAGTCCCCGAGGGACAGGCAGAGGCAGCACCATCTCCAGCCTCCCTTTTCTGCACCCCCTGCCCGTCTCTGATTGGTCCGTATTTTCTTGCCTATCAAACAGCTCCCCACACTGGATTGGCCATTCTGTGCAGACCCAGGAAGAGGGGAGGGAAAACTCCCTTCACTCCGTTATTCTTTACCCCCCCTCTCAGTTCCCCGCCGCCGCCCCCCCCCGCTCTCTTCCTAGTTTCTCCTCAGGCAGCGCTGCCTTCCCTTGGTTCCCCCACCCCAGCAAACGCCCTGCCCGGGCCGCCGGCTCCGCAGAAGCGGCGTGTCCTCAGACGCCTCCCGGATCAAAAAGGGCCTGGCCCCCTCCAGCTTTCATGGCAAGGGGGCTTGCCCAGCGAGTGGTGGCCAGAGCTGTCACTCAGTGCCACCTGGCTTGGGCATAGGCTCCCTGGAGAGCCGTGGGCGGAGCTCCTGCTCCGCAACCCACCCACCCCGCTCTCCCGGGCTCCCGGTTCGTGAGTCACCCAGCCTGCACAACCCATCCATTCTATTAAATGCCTTGTGCGGGCAGGCGGACGGGCGGTGTTAGGAGGGCAGCCGCTGCCGCCGCCGCTGTTGCTTCTCCTCCCTTGAGCGCGGGCTCCTCCTGCTTCTGTGGGGCTCAGCCCTCCTCGGTGCGCAGCGGGGCTGCTCCTGTCCCTGCTGGTGTCGCCGTCTCTCCCCCCACCTCCCCACCCCCGGTCCTGCTTACATGGCTAGCTGGTTGCCCTACTTGGTCCCGGGTCCCCTCCTTCGGTCCGGCTGCAGCCCCAACTTCCCTCCCAGCTAGGCTGCCCTCCTGAGCAAGAGGCGACTGCCGAGGGATGGGATAGGGGAGCAGAGAAGCCACGGGAATACACCTGGGGCGCCTGCTTGGTTTAGTCCGTGTCAGCCAGCCGGGATCGCCCCCTCCCGTCCTCACACCAGACCCCCCACCCCGCCTTGTCAACACCCCCCCCTCCCCGCCGGTCGTCTGTCCGCCTGTCCGTCTGTCTGCCTGTCTTACCCAACTCCCCTCCTCCCCCAGTCCCCTCTTCCTTCCTCCCTTCCTCCCCTCCTCTTGGAGTTTATTGCATTCTTTTTCCTCTTATGAACCTGGATTGTTGAATTCTTCTTCAAAGGGTGAGTACTGTACTAGACCACAAATAGTGATTTTTTTTTGGGGGGGGGCGACAACGTTGGTTTAAAGGCATGGCATTCTCGATCTGAAGGTTTTATTTAATTTCAATGTAAAATTGGCGGGAGGGGGGAAAGGAAAGAGAAACTGAAAAACTGGATGATGAGAATTAAGTTTTCAACTGGAGGCAGCTTACTCAGTAGTGGTTAATTTTAGTCTATTGTCCACAGTCCCAAAAGTTAATCTTTTTAAATGAAAAATCAACAGTTGGGATCAAGTAAAAAAAATCCTTAATGATTTCATTCCTTGCACTTCTTATTCTAATGTTAAAGTTCAATAGTCCACTTTTGACTGATTTACACGTACGTGATACTTGGAAATAAATAATCTATGGGTATGAAACAATGTTCACTTAACAGTATGTATTTACAGTATATATGTTCTGAGAAGGGCAGCCCTGATAGTGCTTGCTGAAAAAGAAGCCTCAATTGTTTTCAGTACATGAGTTTCAGTGGGACTCATAAATTTCCAAAAAGAGTCGTCATAACTTCAGAAAGGAAAGATGGTAACTGTTGAACATCCGTGCTATTTATTTGGACAGGAAGTCTGATGAATGTTAGATATGTCACTCCTTTGCTTTTGATGTCATTTGTCACTCCTTCCAGATTCAAGATGTAGATGCCTTTTACCTGTATTCAGAATCTTGATTGAAAGGTACAACAATAAAATAATACATCTGATGCTGTGCAAAGTAATTCTGTAGTGGAGTTTCAAAAACGAACTGCTATTAGGTGGCAAGAGTTTTAACTCTTGCATCCTGGGAGTTTGGCATTTTTCCCAGCCTAGGTGAACAAATCTGGACAGCTGTTTCTGTTCTTCAGTTTGTATTTTGAGAGTTTTCAGATGGGCTACTAATTGTGAGGCATCTGGCTAGGGATGCTGGGAAACGGGACTTTGCCAGACTTGTGTTTTACAGAGGGGTTTCACCAGTTGTTGGCTGCCCTCTTGTCTTTCAGCTCCACTCCCTTTTATTAACTTATGGCCTTAAGAAGGAAGGTAAGACTGTTGGACAGAAGAAGCTGACTGTTATGCTGGCTTCGTCACCAGTGGTCACCATTGTCATAGATGCTGCACTTTTCAGGTTCTGAGTGCAAAGTTGGGTCAGGAGCTCTGTGTAGCTTGCGCACAAAAGTGCATGTGATATGGGGCTAAATATTACCTAATTTCAGTGATGTTTTGGAAATGTACCCGTTAGAGATAGGCTGTGTAACAGATGACTTTAATCATTTTACATGTAATAATTTACACCACAGAGATGAGATAGCTCTTAGCTTCCTTTTCACATTATTGATCTTTTTTGTTACTCTCATTTTATTTTTATTGCTACCTCAAAATAGATTACTATAATGCATTGTAACTTGGGCTGCCCTTGAAAACAGTACAGAAACTTCAGCAGGGCTGAAATGCAGCAGCCAGATGGATTTCTGAGATTAGTAAATTCATTCATGTATCCACAGTCTTGGCTTGCTTGCATTGGCTCCCTGTCAGTTTCTGTGCACAATTCAAGGTTCTGGTTATGACCTATAAAGCCCTGTACCATGAACTTTATTTAGCTCATGCAACTGTGAGACTGGAATCACTGCTAGTATAACTAAGGTGACATAATAGAAGCAACCATGGTTGATAAAAACCAGCAATTAAAAGCAGAACCTCCAAATACATGTTTGGTCTAAAAGTGGCTTCCAGGCCTGCAGATGTTCGAATTCCTCACTTCATGTTCGAAGGACAGGGATAAGGAAGGAATGAAAGCATGACTTCCCCTTGAAAAGGTGTAGTCCAAAAGTGGGTTCCAGACTTGTAGATTTGAAGTTGTTTAGTGCATGATCCTAAGAGAAGAGTAAAGAAGGAATAAAGGCATGACTTCCTGTTTAAAACAGAGTTTGTAGGTTATTGGGGAATAGCCACAGAGAGTGTGGCTGTTTGTTCTGGAGAAACCAGAATCCAGAAGAACAGGGTATCCCTGTTTGAACTCAATCATGCCACACATTCCAAAGGGAAACTGTGGAAATTCTTATTCCTGGAACATGTATATGCATAGTAGATATCTTAATGCGATGTGACAGTGTTCATGTGAACAACCATAGGTACATCACATAAAGGCTATGCTAGAAGGTGTGGCTTATATAAGCCACACCTTCTAGCATAGCCTTTATGTGATGTACCTGTGGTTGTTCACATGAACACTGTCACAGTCGCATTAAGATAGAATGGCTGAAATCCTGTTGCTTAGCTTAGTAAGTTGCACTAGAGTAGACCCATTGAATCAGTGGGGATTTGGTGAGTCAACTCCTCTGCAAATTCCAGTGATTCAAGTGAACCTACTCTAGTTGCAACTGACTTTGCTAAAGTAACTCAGAAGTAGAGTAAGCCTGTTTGAATAAATAAAACTGTTGGAGGAGTTGATTCACATATTCTCAATGATTCAGTGAGTCTGCTCTAGTGTGACAAAGGTGATCATGGTCAAATACTGCAGGATTTGTCATGAGTGTAGAATGGATTAATTCACTCTTTTTTATCATTCACATGATTCAAAGGCCAATTTGAATCTGTCTAGCCCTTTCTGTTCTGGATATGGATGTTTTTCTATGCTTCTGGGGCTTCTACTTTTTTCAATTTGCAATGATTCAAATAGACTTTTTCTTATGAAATCAGTTGTAACCTGTCTCCTGATACCCCTCCCCTGCATCTGGCATTTTGAGGTACCTCCCTTTTAAGCCTGGAGATTATACATCCCCATCATGGCTTGTAACCTGCGATGGGCTTTTCTTCCAGGCATCTGTCCAATCTCCTTTTAAAGGCATCTAGGCCAGATGCCATCTCAACACTCAATCTGAGTGGATGTCCCCTGGTTCTGGTATTGCGTGAGAGGGGGAAAAGAGGGGAAACAGGCTTCCCTTCCAGGTGAGTGGTGAGCACATGTGCAGAATCAGTGGGCCAGCTTCCCTTTCTGGAGCCAGTCTGCTGTCTCTGTGCATGTGCCCACCTATCATCTAGGCATTGGGCACATGTGCAAAGACAGCGGGCGGGCCTGGCTCCTGGAAGGCAAGCTGGCCCATCATTTATGATGTTGGCATCAGAGGTGGAAGAGGAGGCCTTGGTGTTGGGACCAGGTAAGGGAAGTGGCAGGGGCAGTGGGAAGGAGGTGAGCAGGTGGTCTCCCCCAGCACAAAACTGAAAAACAAAATGGGAACCAGTTCATGTTTCAGTTGGTTCATGGTTGGTTGGTAGCCATCAACCATAATGAACCACAGGTTTTCTGGTTTGTGCCCATCTCTTAAGACAAACTATAGCAAATTGCTGTGTTTCCCTGCTATGGGATCGGCAGAAGGCAGAATCAAAGGAAGGAGGTCTGTGGCATGGATCAAACTGCATCAGATTGAGGGGTTTGTGTGAACACTGGCATTTGAAACAACCCACAGTCTCCGTGAGATCACCTTATCTGAACAGAAGTATAAAATAGGCTGTGAATTGAGTGACAGTATAGTTACAACCTTATTATGTGAAGCAGCAGGATTTTAGTCAATTTCTCCTATACTTTTAAGGGTAAAATACAGACACAAAAAATCTAAGCTTTAATTAGTTTTATGTGTTGCCCCATTTTGACAATTTGTCTAATTTTTATTGGTATGTTTTGCTACTGTGTACCAGCTTCATCCGTTCTCCTCAAATGCATGATGAACTCCAGATATATTGAAAATTGAAAGTTTGACAGGACTTAAATGTGTTATTAAATTCTGGTTTTAAATTTGTAATTTTAGGCCTCTGTCTGCACCAGAATGCAATGGAGCTTTTTCATCATTGTCTAATACCCGGGCCAGAACTTCTGAGCAGCTTCAGTGTTTGCTTGCTGACATAAATTGTGGGCAAAATGGAATCCAGCCACTTCAGTGTAGATATCTGTTTTGGTATAATGAGCACAGCCAAATAGAAATCTAATTTCAGGATTGTCCTTCTAAACAGATACCAGCTTTTTAGTGCAAAATATATGTGGGCTTCACGAACAGAATATTATGTTCCTGGGTAGTACAAAGGCTCTATTTAGTTTCTATGTTTCATGTATTATGTTAACCAATTATGCAGAATTGTTTGGAAAACACATGAGAGCTCAAAATGTTATTTGGAGCAGTGGTTGAAGTCAGCCAGGGTTTTGGGGGCCAGGGGGCTGCAGTGGAGAGAAACAGTCAGGCCATGTGTGTTGTGCAGACATAATTCTACAGTTCTGAAGTTTGACCACACATCACAGAGACAAGTCCCAGGTAATTCCTGTTACCTTGAGTTTTCAAGTGAAGAGCCATATCTCAGGCCAAGCTTTACTCAGATTCTTGACTAATTGACCTGGGTGTTCCTTGCCCCTCCCAACATTTTGCGTGCCCTCCCTCTGACATCTTAGGTATGTCCTCCTGTGGCTTCACAAGGAGCTTGTCCCCTTGTCTTGGATTGTGCCCCCTGAAATCTCAGAGAGTGAGATGCTTCAACCCTCTTGAGGAGTGCTAAGGGACTAGAAGACAGTGTTAGAAGAAATTTGTGTGAAACCCTTTTATATTGCAAGTGAAAAATAATCCAGGAAGCATTGTTTCTCCTTCTGTGTTTTGACAAGAGGGCTTTTAATTATCCCACACTTGTTTTAAGACACCGGCTGTGTTAAATTTTGCTTGAAGTAATACATCTAGCATAAATTTAGGTTTCTGTGGAATCAGAGGTGAAGTTCCACAATGAAAATGAGGATTTTTATCACCGGGTTTCGTGGAAATAGAATTCTAGCATGAATCCTGTCAGGTGAAAAGGATAGATTGGAACTTGGACTTGGTGTTGTTGCAGTTGTCCAAAGCTCTGCACGACTTTTTTGTCTCTGCAGAAAACTTGGCCTTTGAACCTACTGTTGGGGAGACAACCTACTTGTTAAATGATGAAGAGACCTGCGATGTTGTCTTGGCACCAGCGTGTGCCTCTTTTAAATTAAATCTTTAATCTCTTGGAATGAAGGGAATCTGTTCTGTGTTTGTTTCATCATGTTTCCGCTTGTTTGAGTAATAGGGTGTTCATTGCTATGCTTTGTGTCACTGATGGAGATGTTTTAGTAATTAACATTAATTATATAGACTAGGTTACCTTTAGGGGGACTCTTTGGATCTTAATATTGCCAAATGGTTTAGTGAAATAAATTCTGATGTTTTATTATCTTGGTGAAACTTGACTTTAATCCTGAGAATGTCATACGAGCATAGGTGACAAAAAGCTCTTAGAATTATGTTGTTTTTAGAAATACTTCCCTTTAAGCACTGTATCAACAGGAAAAAATATATATAGAAGAGACAGGCCGGTTTCTTGAAGATATGTGCCATGGATCTCACCTGCTTCCCACAGTGTATGTTTGTGACATGGTGCAGATATATTTAATGTTTCAGTTTTACAGATGCTAGACTGACACAGGCACGTGGTCACTTTTTGTACTTTTGAAAAGGAGTATTGGAATATTTCTTTACAAACTACTAAATGCATCTGCAAAAATTAATTGAAGTAGCTTAAAACGGACAGTGTTTCAACCTAGATAATTTGGGCACTTAAAATAGATGTGAAGTGACATATTTTTTTGAATGCAAACATTATTTAAATTAAAAGAAATACCATGAACTGTTTTCTAGTTCGGCTGTTAGGTGGCATATTCTTTAATGTAACTAAACTACCCCTTACAGATTCTATTTAGCTTCCAGGAGATCAAGATGTTAATAATATTCTCGTTGCAGAAGCTTCTAGTGTGATTGTCATGTTAGTCTCCCATAACAGAGTCTTGTGGCACCTTAAAAAGCTTTATTGGACATGAGCCTTTGTAGACCTCAGCCCACTTCAGCAGATGCTTATGTTTGAGGAGGTGTGCTGCAGTGCACAAAACATGACAGGCCGTACAAAACTTCTTGCATTTCTGTTAAGAGACAAACTCTTCCTATTACCCCTTTGGTGTTGCATACAGAAGTAAAGGTCACCAACTTGAAAAATTAAAAATGCAGTTCATGTTGACATTTTAGAAGGATTGCTGGTTTGGGAGTGGCACAGTCTTAGGAATTCCCTGTCTCTCTCTCTCTCTCTCTCTCTCTCTCTCTCTCTCTCTCTCTCTCTCTCTCTCTCTCTCTCTCTCTCTGTGTGTGTGTGTGTGTGTGTGTGTGTGTGTGTGTGTGTGTGTGTGTGTGTGTGTGTGTGTGTGTGTGTGTGTGTGTGTGTGTGTGTAGTCCTTTATTTCATGCTTTCAATGCAACAGAAGGAAGTGTTGCCAACTTCTTCTTCACAATACAATCTCTCTTTGTCCGGGAAGCTAAGAAAAAGACAATTAAAAATGTTGTGGTTTGCTCTTATTAAATGGGGCTGGTGTGGATTAGAGGAAACTCTCAATAAGGTCTCCTCATGACTTGATGGCTTAGAAACAATCCCTGAAAGACAGAGAGGGGATTTAAAGGTATACAAACAAGCTGCACATTGTACTTAATTTTCCCTGGACTGCTTAGGATGCACGCTGACATCACCAAGTTATGTCTTCTTAGTGTTTTCAAGACCTTTTGTTATCCTCTAAAATGTAGGAGTAGCAATTACAATGCTTTAAAAATCCCAATGTCCCTGGATGTTTTTAATAAGCAAAGAATTCCCAAATTTGTGTCATGGTGGTGAAGCTAAACCTTTCAGAGGCACATGCTTGTTCTCATTTGCATTCAGTGAAAACATCTGTTCAATATATACATAAAGAGGAAGCAACTAATAATATTTTAAAGAGCAAAACTGTCAAATCATAACAGAATGAGGTTTTTGTAATGCCATTGGAAATTGCGTTATGATTATGAGATGCAAAAATGAGTGCTTCCTGTAGTAAAAATTACACATTATTTTTAATAGTCCCTGGCAAGTTGGCGTTACTCTGTATATCATAGATTAGTGGTTCCCAACCTTGGGTCCCCAGATGTTCTTGGACTACAACTCCCAGAATTCCTGGCCAGCACAGCTAGTGATGAAAGCTTCTGCGAGTTTTAATCCATGAACATCGAGGGACCCAAGGCTGGGAACCAATGTTGTAGACTTTATGTTGGCATCTGTTTACATACTCTTCAAGTCCGTCTCAAATGGGCAAGCAAAGTGATTCACTTGCATGTGTGCTCCTTCCTTCCAGCTCTTGCATTCCAGGATTAGCCAGACATTCCTCTTGGATGGCTTGTTAGCTTCTGTTCCCCATGTAGTCCTCCCTTGCTTTCCACCTAAGGCACACCTTCCTTTTAGGACTCCTCTTTGAATGCCACAATTATGACTGAGTAATGCCTACCTGCCTGGGGCAAGTATTACATTATGTCCTGTTGTTGTTCAGGCATTGCCGAGAAACAAGTTTTTTGTTCCTATGCCTAATCACAAGAATGAGTCTGGCATCTGCGATGGCATTCTGTCCATCTCTTCCCCCCCCACCCCTTTTCTAGGCTCAAGCTAGAGTAGTAGGGAATGTATCTCATTCATCGGATTATTTAGCTGACTGTGGGGATGATTCAGAGTGGATCTGATGCCTCCTGAAGTCTGGAAAGACTTGTAATAAATCAGGGTTGAGATGATGTTGAGACTTCTCTCATTGTTACTAGAAGTTCTAGAGAGCTATTCTTGTGATCAGCACATCTGAAGAGTGGACTTGTGGTGATTTTAGTGCATCAAAAGATGAATGGTTGTCTTCCCGCCCCCATGTTCTTCCTGCCTTTGCAGCAGGTGTGTGATCCTGCTGTGCCTCATCATGCTGATGCATTTTACAAAGTGCTTCAAGAGTGAATTCAGCTGTTACATTGGAGACCTATGGAAAGTGTGTATGTGTGAGTGTGAGTCACTTTGACTATGTTTGTGTGCACGTGCAGTTCACATGCATCGAGATCCCCACACACCCCATTGCTTCTTTCATTTGATCTTCTAATGGTTTCCCTAGATTTGTGATGTACGAAAAAGCATGATTAGAATAATTATACTAAGATTGGAGCAGTTGAGGGTCCTTTTGTGACTCATTTAATAGGTTATGAGAAAGCAACGTGCTCTTTTTTGCTCTTGTTCCCTATCAAATATGTTTTCAAAATAACTAGGCATTTATTTTTAATAGTCCAGTGGTAAAAAGTATATAGGTAGCCTGTTTCCCCTAAAATAAGACCTAACTTGAAAATGAGCCCTAGTATGATTTTTCAGGATACTCATAATATTGTATAAGTCCTACTCAAAAAATAAGCCCTAGTTGAGTGAAACCCTGCCCTCCACCATTGTGCAGCAACCAGAAGATGACATGACTGCACTTGAATAAATGTAGATGGTTGTACATTAAAAAAAAGCATCCCCTGAAAATAAGTCCTAATGCATATTTGGAGTGAAAAATTAATATAAGACCCTGTCTTATTTTCAGGGAAACAGGGTATTGTGGAACCAGAAACATGCTATGGAATCATAGTTGTTCATCCATTGGTGTTGTGCACTTATAAAATTTGTTCTTAAGTTGTTCTGATTTATGGTGATCTTAATAGGGTTTTTTAGGTACGTGAGAGATTCAAGGAATGTTTACTGTGTCCACTACCCAACAAGTTAACAAGGCCAACAAGAATTTGAATCCATGTCTCCTGAGTTCTTAGTCTAACACTCCACCCACTACACTACATCACACTTGTCTGTGTATAATCTTTAATTTAGTTACGTGACCCTTTCCAGGGTTTGCTAGGCACACGGTACTCAGGAGAAATCTACCAATCTCTTCTTCAGGGGGTGCTCTGTAACTTGCCTAAGACTACACAAGATAGTTCTTCCACCATCAGGCACACTGGGAAATCAAACTCCTGACCTCTGGTTCTGCATCTAGATACCCTATAATCTTTTCTCCTGTTCCTCCACAAGGCATACAAATATGAGAAAACAGAGTTCCCCTTGAACCCCTCACGTACTTTCTTCCCCAGCAGAGTTCAGTGCCAGTCTCAGATATGGGCTGAACAAAAGTGCCTGTCCTAGTAGAGCTTTGAGGTGAGTGTAGGCCTTTCCCACTGAAATGGAACCACTCCTGGGTTCCCCACTACCACTGCTCAGGTTGTTCCCAGTATTCCCTAAATATCCTCTGACTCATACTATGTCTATGTGTGGATGGGGCAGCTGAGCATACATAAATGGGGATGCTGCTTCCGGCATATTTCGTGCATTCCTTAACTCCCATGTGGTGTTTTGGCTAGTTTGCTGGAATTTGACCCAAAATCTTATTGCAGAAGGCAGCATACAGGGTCTTAGGTGTCATCGGTCCAAGAACCATGACAACAATAGTGTGATCCCTAGAGTGAGTTGAGGGAGGGTCTGGTGTGCTTCCCAAGCGCAAAAATTGTGTACATTGCATGTGACCAGAAAGTTTATGCAATACACTTCATTGCCTCTATGTCTTCATTTCTCTGTAACTTACTGTATTTTTTGCACCATAAGACTCACTTTTTTCCCACAAAACAGGGGGGTGGAAAGTCTGTGCATCTTATGGAGCGAAGAAAACAGATTATATTTTCCTGTTTTCTTCTCCTAAAAAATCGGTGCGTCTTATGGAAAGGTGCGTCTTATGGAGCGAAAAATACGGTAATTATTTTTTGAGTTCTGTTTAACTGCCGGCTCTCAGCCTACAATATTGGATAACATCTCACTTACCTGATGAGTCCAGTTTGTGCCACCTCACGATTAAATCTTGTGTTACAAGATTTTATTTTATGTTTTTGCTTCATGAGACCCATTGGGGACCCCTCTTGGGGGGGGGGAAATGTAAGAATGCTTTTTACTACTTTTTACAAGAGGTGAAAAAAAGAAAAGAAAAATGGTAATAATTTCATACTGCTAGGTATGAACTCACCTCCTTCATTAAAAAAAAAAAGTCTGGAAGCAGAGTTTTGTCACAGGATTTAGGCTCTGGAAAAGTGGCCTATGAGCTGCTAACTGATACATGAGAATGTTAGTAGAAACAGTAGCTGTTTTCAGGAATTTCCAGTCTCTGAAAGAAGACTAGGAGGTCCTTGGAGGCAGACATTTTTTTCATTTTACACTTTTCACAGTCCTCCTGGGTGTCTGAGTATTGCTACTACACATGACTGAAAATCAGAGCTTTAATTCAGTTTTAATGTGTCTGCTGCTCCACACATGTTCATGCTCTGCGGGATGGAAGGGTATTTATTATCGTGACTTTATTTGGAGGGTGAAACTCTGCAGTCTATCTAGGGACATGCATACACAATCACACCTTTTTATTGTGGCCTAATGAATCTTGCAGAATTGCCACAAGCGGCCCCTCTTTAGTTTATTCTGACTCTTTATGTGGATTAGAATTGCCCCTGCACAAAACCCATGCATTAGTGAGAAAAGCACACCATTAATTTCCACCCTATCTGACCACTAAATGCATCTGTGCAGCAGATTTATATACTGCCTCTTGAAAACAGAAGGTCAATTAAATAAAATTTGTGAAAAGGCCACTAGTATATTCTGCTTGATAAAGACTATGTAGATTATGTTTCTGCATATAGAGAAAGTAGGGACTATGCTTGGGTTTGTCCTTTGCTCCTTCAATGATCAGACCACACGCGGACTGTATTCCACAATATAAAGAGGTTACAACTGTATGCTTTGTGTCAAGGCCTCTACTTCCAGCAGCTAAACTAGAAAAGGAGCGACTTGGAAAGGCAGGAAAGTGAAATGACAAACAAATCTACAGGACTGCACTTCATTTATAGCATTTTTATCTGACTCCTCAGCTGGAAGAAAGGCTCTTCGAATGGTTTACAATTTAAAAAGACACAACATAGAAGGAAAAGAGACAGGAAGAAAACAGGAAGGCAGCAGGTTGTTTTTCATTAACGTCTGTGGAATGGCCGTGCTTCCTTTCTGAACTGCCTCTTCAAGCCTCTTCTTGGACCTAGTTCTCTCTGAGGTCAGAAACTGACTTAAAGATAATCTGGGAACTGAAAATCCTTAACTAGTGTAAGGGTCTGAGTGTCACGAAAGGAGTTGCATATATAGGAATATGCAAATTAGCTTGGTATGCTTGGGGACTGGTCTTTGGGAGTTACACAGGGATTTCTCTGAAGTCTTGTTTCCCCAAGCGTGAAAGCCTGCCTCAGTTGGCTCTTGCCAACACTAATGTGCTTTAATTACTATCTGTCTCTAACGTTTGCTTCTAATGTCCTAAACGGTGTGGGATCTCGTTACCTGTTGGAATGCCTCTCCCTCAGATCATCTTCCTGGGCCACTTGCACCTCCCAGACATTGATGCCGCTAACGGCCACCCTGAGGGAGGTGAGGAAGTCTGTGACGAGGAGACAGGCCTTCTCTGTGGTGGCCATCTTGTCATGGAGTGCTCTACCTGTGGAGGAATGCCAGCCCTCTTCCCTCCAAATATTCAGGAAGCACATAAAAACTTAGGGAGGCATGTCAGGATTTCCTCGCCTGATAATTATTGGCTACTTAGTCTTCTTTTGATTATTATATTCCATAACTTTTACCTTGTTTGTTGCTGCCATCTTGATTTTTAGATCTGTTTTCCTTTTATATTATATTTCTTTTATATTTTCGGATTGGGTGGGATTTGGCTGTTTTCTGTATGTTTATTTCATTGCTGGAAACTGCCCCAAGTAGCGGCAAGGCCACTAGATGGTTTGGTATAAAAATACCAACCAACAAATTTGTTTCTTTGGACAGGACATCTCTAATGCAAGTCCCACCAGTTCCTGCATTTCAGTGCTCTGGATCAGTTCAGTTTCAGCTTATTGTGACTTTCCCCAGGATTTTCTAGATATAGAAGTGGTTTACCAGTCCATTCTTCTGGTGTGTGTGTGGGAGGGATATGCTGAGACAGTACAGCTTGCAAAAGGCTACATAGGCTGGCTCTTTTTCCTTGAGGCACAGTATAGAATCTGATTCCCAATCTCTGGCTCTGCAACCAGATATCTAACTCTCTGAGCCATCCTGGCCCATCCTGTCTTCTTGAAAACATTTGCCAAGACAGTGAGATGCACTGCAATGTTTAGCATTGCCTGGCTTGAATCTCTTGCCATCTTAATTCTCCCTTATTTAGAGGCTGGAAATAATCAGTTACAAGTCATTTAGTTAACTGGTTAATTTTTCTCTTCGGAGGATATAGCAAAGTTCCATTTCAAATGCAACATACTGGCTGAAATCCAATAGTAAGTTGCAACCAGAGTAGGCACATTGAATTGGAGTGGATTTGGTGAATCAACTCTTGCACAAGTTCCAGGCTACTCTGAAGGTGCAATCAATAATGTCTTCTAATCACTTTCACAAGTTATATTTTAAAGACATTTTAAGGCACTTTCAGGGACATTCCGGTAGGAAGTTTTCAAATTTCACGCTAAGAAATCTTTCCAGACATGTAACAAAAAGTAACACTGACTGCAGCATGTAATGTAATGCGTTATAATTTTCAAAAATGTAGTGGACAAGGGTAACAGGATTCTTTTCAAACATTACACTGGGTAGGGTTAATAAATTTCAATTTAAAAATTACCATTCTAAGCTCTGCCCCAATGGTCTCTGTGCCCCTGTAGGATTCCAGAAGAACCTGGGGAGTCAGGAGAAATTAAGATAGTGGACAGTTGGGGCCACAATCAGTCCCAAATTACATTTTTTTAAAAAAATGGGAGAATGAAGAATCTCCTCCTGCCAGTGGCTTACTGAGTTGCCAAGAAGAGCTGAGCTGTTATAAAGGTCTGGGGCAGGCAAGAAGTTGACTTGGAGCAGGAGGAGATAGGGTGGAAGAAAGAATGTGTGTGTATATGCATGAGGGGTAACCATAAGAGAGAAGGAGGTGGAAATGAATTGACTGGTATGTAACATAAATTCAGAGAAAGGTAATTGAACTGGAATTTATTTGGAGGAGAATCTGGATAGCTCATGAATGTAAAGGAACACATTTTTATGTATTCCTTCTGTTAATCTGAGGAAAATAAATTAATTTTAGAGGGCTTTATTTAGAGGAGATCTGGAGGAAATTAAATGGCTTGGAATCTCCAGCATTTTCTTATATTCAGGACCAGCCCTGCCATTCGACAGACTGAGGAATTTGACCCAGATCATTAATTTTGGGCAGCATAGAAGAGTAGTTAATAGTTAGGTATTTACTATTATTGTTGCATTTTTACTGTGAGGGAGTGAGAGAGGTGCTTTTTGAATTTTTTTTCTCAGTTAACAAAATTGCTTAACAGGCCACAGGGACTGTGCAACTGGACTGGTGTGGTGGCAAAATATTTATTATTTATTTTATTTATTTGTTTGTTTTATGTATAGGCTCCCTTTCTCCTGATAAGGGGACCCAAGGTGACTAACAGTATTAAAAAGGATAGAATTTAAAACATAATAAGCTAAACATTTTAAAAATTAAACTATATGCTAATTAAAATACAATAAATATTTAAAAGCAAGTACATATTAAAACTATCTTAACTTTAAAAAGGCATTCAGGGACTCAATCATGATTGTTAAAAGCCTGCCTGAAAAGACGAGTCTTCTGCTGTCTGTGAAAGGATAACAGGGAGGTGGCCAGCCTGATCTCCTGAGGGGGGAGCATTTCATAGCCTGGAAGCTGCCCCAGAGAAGGCCCTCTCTTGTGTCCCCATCAACTGTACCTGCACTGACAGTGGGACTGAGCGGAGGGCCTCCTCTGATTATCTTAAATGCCGAGAAGGCTCATATGGGGAGATACAGACCTTCAGGTAGCCTGAAAGATGTTACTCTACCTCAGGCAGGAAAATGTTTTGGCACAGATATCTTGGTGACTGCATCAAATTTTCATTTTTTAAAAAAATATATATGTTTCTGTCTAGCATAGCAGTAGAGCAATATTACAAATAGAAAAAAACTTTAAACAGATCTAGATGACAAGACTTTCCTGCACACACATACACACAAGGGTTTTTTTGAAAAGGAGTGGGAGCAATGGAACTGGCAGTTGGTACTGGCCAGAGGGAAAGAAGGCCAGTGAGTAACAGATTCAACCAAACACAAATTGACCAGAGAAATTGACAAGATTGTCAGCTTCCAGGCTTGCTAAGGAGGGAATACTTTCCCCCACCCAAACTTTCTGATTCCCTCCAACTATGATTGCAAGCAGGAGGAGTGAAGGGGAGGCGAGAGAAGGCAGAGGCTCTGGCACAGGCAAGCACTCATCCACTTGCCATTGCCAGTGTTATTTTTAATATTTATTTTATTTTTTAAAATTTCTTTCAAAGTGAGATAGCGCTAGATCAGTTACAGATATATATATTTTAAAACCCAGATTGGACTGGAAGAGTTTCCTGCAGATGAAAACCTGTAATCCTGGCATCTATTGCTTGACAAACTCTATAGACACAATTTACACCAACAGAGGTATATATATATACTGAAACAATTCAAAATAAAGCAATTTCACAAGTAAGTAAAAATAAATGAGTCTCTTGTGGCTGAGTAAAATACCTCCATTTTTTAAAAAAAGAGTATGCTTCCTAGGTAAAAAAACAACAACCTGTGCTTCCTTGTGCATTGTGTAGTTGGAATTTCAAAAATTGATTTCAAGCATGCTAAACCCGATTCAAAAACAGGTTTTGTTTCCATTGTGAAACTGCTGCCTTAGCCTGTTTTCAAAGGAGCTGGTGGTTTAGCTTGATTAAGGTCTACTCCTGTACATTTTTATAAAGCTCTGTTTAATCATGCTTACTTATTTCTATACCTTTAACTATGCAGATAATATTTTATATGAGAGACCAATGTTTTATATTGTACATGAAATGCTGAGAACAAAAAGAGGCACACTAATTTTTGATTTGTATCTTCCTTTTAACACCCACCCTTCACCTCCTCCTTCATGATTGTTGCCTGTGACTGCCTAAAAGAGAAGCTGGATTATAACGAGGGGCATAAGTGCCAAAAAATGTAAAAGTGAAAAAGCTACTCTTTCATCGTATTGGGATAGTCACTTCCATGGTAGGGCTGTGTCTGCTGCCTTTCTTTTTTCCACCCCTCTCCCTGCTGGGCCTCCCGTCACACTGGAATTTTGAACAAGCTAGTTGGAGTGCGGCCATCCTGGGCGGCTTCCCCGTGTGTCTTTAAATGCTCCAACGACAGGAAATATCTTGCCTGCTGAGTACGAGTACTCTACCCATGCGGGGAACTTAAAATATTGCTCCTGGTTTTTAAGAAGAGAAGACTATGACGCTGGCTCAATCACACCAAGGTTTCAGGCCATTACGTGTTACTCCAAAGCTTGAAAAAGTTACTTTTTTTGTTCCCAGAATCTCCCTGCTGGCATGGTCATGACTAAGGACTTCACAGATTGATTACTCCAAACAGTTGCTGTTCCAGGCTGTTTCCCTCTCATGACAAAGAGACTTAGCCCTGCTGTGTGAGCCAGCCATGTTGACTGATGCCATTTCATTCTAGAGGAGAGGGTCTCTGCCTCTAGACTATTCCCTAGTGCTGCCCTTTGTGTGTCTTCTTGCTGTCATAGCAGCTTTGCCTTCTGGCTGGAGGTGCCTTTTGCTGTTTTTGCGCCAGATCCTCTATCCACTGCTCCTAGAATGGGTAGTCTTGAGGGAAGCAAATCCGAGAGGCAGACCTCTTCCTCTGGAACTGTGAAGCTCTCAGCCTGACAGGCCATGGTTCCCCTGATGTTTGCCCACCTGACACCCCACATAGCCTTTTCTGTATTTCCTCCAGACTGCTATTCAGTGTCTATGTGAAAATGTCTCTGTGTTTAACTGTTACCCATTAATTGTCACTGTTGATGCAGTGACAGTGCACCTTTTCTTGAACCTGGCATTACTCCCACATTATATCCAGTTGTCAACTAAAACCTGAAGTACTTTCTAGAAATCATATTGGGTTTGCAGTAGGTGGCCCTGTTGAGAGTCTCTGGATTCGGCAAGCATTATAGTTCTGGAGCTTCCAAGCTAAAATAATACATTTTATATGTATAAGGTTTCACTTGAAGAGATCTTGGAAGCTTTAACTTTTCTAGCAAGAACCAGTGCTTGGTCCATGTTTATATTCCTCCTAGCTGTGCTTCCTGCGATTAGAGCCAGTCTGTGTGGCCTTGGACAAGTTGCACAATCCCAGGTTGCCCCCAGAAGTTTACTATTTCTGTTTATTCTGTACCTGGAAAACCCTGAAGGGGATTGTCATAAGTCAGAATGACTAGATGGCTTGCAGTTGTTGTTGTTGTTGTTGTTGTTGTTGTTGTTGTTGTTGTTGTTGTTGTTGTTGTTGTTGTTGTTGTTGTTGTTGTTGTTGTTGTTGTTGTTGTTGTTATGAACACCACAGCCCTGTAAGTATAAAAATAATGATCAGGTTACAATTAACCCATGAAATTACTATTATCCTTCATTTTGTTATAAAACATAATATAATATAGTTACACCTTAGTTATTAGAAAAGGAAATTAACTGTGAGTAATGTATTTGTAAATAGTTATTTTCATTCTCCACCAATTCATCTGTATAGGAACACATTTAGTAGAAGTGAACTCGGTAGAATTTGTTTAGAATTTCACAGGATGCAAGCTGATACATTTCTCACCCATATCACTCAAAAATATTAAATCTGTTTTTGCCCACAGATTGCTACAAATCAGTATTCCTTCTTTAACTCTTTTCTTCCAAATTGATTTCCAGCACAGCTCCAAAGAAAATCAGCTTTCATTGGTGCCTGCATGAGGGTGGGTGAGTGCAGGACAAAGCCTCAAATGCAACAAGTCTGCAGCACCCACCTCATGGTGGCTCCCTCTCACAGCTGCTTCCAGTGGTGTTATTTTTAATATTTGTTTTATTATTTTATTTATTTCAAAGTGGAATAGCACTAGTTCAGTATTACAGATAGAAAAAAAAGAACCAGATTGGAATGCTGGGTTTTTCTGCAGCCTGAAACCCATGATCTGGCCATCCATTACTTGACAAAACCCACACAGTCAGGCACACATGCCAGTGCAAGGGCTGGTAGGCGCAGGACAAAGCCTCAAATGCAACTATTTTAAAAGCCTGTGTAGCCTTCGCAAACTTAAAAATTGATGAAAAGTTATCTCAAGAGGATGCACATACGACACAAAAACCTTGTGATTTCAAAACCCCTGATCCATCTTCCAATTTATTTCAATAGTGTAGTTGCATCCAGAGTGAAACAATATTGCATTGCATTCTGAGGTACTAGACAAAGATATTTTGCTTCTGAGGAAGAATCCAAGATGGCACCTCCTCCCATTACCTCCACAAAAGCAGACCGGTCTGGCAGGTGAATTGTTTTTCTTCAGTACTGGCAATAGGACATTATATTTTATTGCACCTGAAGGCAGCAGGTTAGTTAGCTTCAGGAAAACCCAGGGCAGGTTGCATGACATTTGGCAACTCATACTTTCCTCCAACACTATGCTGTCACTGTCCAACACCTGTCACATGAAGCTTCATCCTGCCTAATGATAGGACTGGCCCTGGCTGTAGGTTTACATTTAGGAGACAAAATGGTGCTTGGTTTCAGGGGCTCATGAGGGGCAGCATGCGGCTGAAGACAAAGCTGCTGTAAAGGACGAAAAATGAACCCTGATCTGAGTATGGTGAGGTAATTCGCAATGTTTCCATGGCCTGTGCTTGCTGGTTTTGAAAGGTAAGAAACAGCATTTATTTCCTAATCTCTCCCTCCATCCTCTCTCTCAGATTTAAGTGTCTTATGATCTCTAGTGATCTACATTTCTTAGGTTTGTACATTTCTTCTTTCCTCTCTTGGTGGAACTTTGACATAGCAATAATGAATGCTTTCATTGGCTTGAGTAATTGTCTGAAGATCTTAAGCCCTGCGAATGCTGAAGAATATCTTGCCTTTAGCTTCTGAATGATGCCATGCATAATTCAGAGCTGCTGTTGGAAATGATTTGTTTCAACTGTGGAGCTAGTTTAAATAGAGCTGTTAGGAAGCATGTGTCGCTGGTTCTCATTCATCATAGAAGTGAAGTCCAGTGAAGGATGTGTTATCATGGGGGCACCATAACGAGATAAGCACTCATCATGGCTTTGATATAAATGGTAGTTTCATTAAACGAAAAGGACATTGTGTCTGCAAAGCTTAATTTTAAGAGCTGAAGGATGGAGCAGAACTTTTTGAAATTATTATTAGCAAAGATATGGAAGTGACTTGAATGGGTAGGTGGTCCTTTCAGAATCAGAAGAGGATGCCGGAAGTGAGCAGTCTTAGCAACAGGCTATTTTTTTTTCCTACCCAGGTTATTAAGTTATATTCCAGTAGTGCTGTGAATTCATGGGGAGTCTGTACAGCATAAAAATAAAGGCATATCATTAATATTTTAGATCAGTGGTTCTTAACCTTTGTTGCTCGGATGCTTTTGAACTGCAACTCCCAGAAACCCCAGTCAGGACGGCTGGTGGTGAAGGCTTCTGGGAGTTGCAGTCCAAAACTCCTGAGTAACCCAAGGTTAAGAACCAGTGGTTTAGATGACTTTCTAACAGGGTGGATTCAATGTATATTTTTTAAAAATCAGATTTCTTTGATTTTTCAAATTTTTAAAAATGATTTTTAAAATTTAAATCATGATTTAAACTGCAATTGAAATCAATTTAATTTTTTAAAATCATTTATTTTTATCCATCCTGCTTTATAATGAGGCATACGGAACTGTCTCTTGTTGATGGAGTATGCCCTGTAACACAGACTTACAACTGGGACTATTTTGGTTGCCTTTGGCAAGTGAAATATTCTCTCTGAATTGGCATCATGGCTGTTTGCAGTGGCTGCAGTTTCCCCAGCTGGATAGGAAAACAAAAATGCTGTGGCATGTGTCTGTCTCCCACTCTCCTAATGGGTTAATATCAAGGCATGTGAATCTTTACACTCTCTAGTTATAATGGCCAGTATGCTGGCATAAATGTGTGAGGAAGAGGAAGGGAGAACAGCATGGCCAGATGGCTGAACTCTTGGAGTTTCTCATGTGGCTCTGAATCTGGGAACTGGAAGCCCCATTCAGAGTGACTCAAAAACCTCACATAGATTTGAGATCTCAAGAGCATTGCTTCTGTGCAAGCATACACTAGTTAATAAAGTATATCATGCTTTCCTTCCTCTTCTTGCAGTGATAAGAGTGTGGCCAAAATTTTACTCTTCCATATATTAGGAATTGTCACCACACCTGATGGCATTACAAAGCCACTTAATCACTGTTGTAGCAGCAATTTTTGAAGTGTAGATATTCATCCTCAACATCCCCATAGAAAACTCCAAAAAAGCAGGCGCCTCTGAAAGCAGGCTGTCATGACTCAAGTGTTCAACTGCTGAACGTCTAGAACCATGTGTTGAGTGGATTGCTTTAAAGCAGGCAACAAGTGCAGGTGAGGATGGCCTTCAAATGAAGGTTCCCTTTTCATGTCTCTTCTCTTGCCCCCTGCTTCTGAGACTGTAGTAGCAGGGCAGGACCACATCTTCTATGGCACTGGTGGGACTGGAGGAAACTTTCAGGTAGAGGGAACTGCTGAACATTACTATTCAATATTTCCATGCAAGTAGACAACAAGGCTGTTGCAACCCAACAGGAATCCGTGATGGTGAGGAGCCAGCAAAGTCCCATCTGGCCCCAAGTCTTCTAGCCTGTCTTCTTTCTTCAGCTGAAGCAGCTTGTCCTTGGAGGCTCAGTGACTACAGACTGCCTGAGCCTAGCGATTGATGGGTCTCCCTTAGTTACCGTAGTTACCATTTGTGACACAGAACCTCCAAGAGCTTGAGAAGGGTAACTGGTTTTTGTTTTTTTTTAGAACTCCAAAGGTGGTAGCCCAGAATAGTTTGGCAGATTCTCCCCCTCCATATAATCTTAGTTTTTCCTCTTCAGCATGACCACTTAGCACAAAATTACAAGTACAAATTGGTGGCATATTATTCTGGGGCTCTTGTGTTTATTACAGCCTTCGGCTACGGCAGTTTCCCTTTTCAGAAAACAGAAAAATTCTGTGATATGCTCCATTATGGGTCCATGTTGAAATCTGCGATTGGCTTATTAAAATGGTATAAATTGAAAATGGTTGTTCAGATGACCAAATATATTCATGCAATGTAATCTGTTCTTTCTGAAAGGGTTGTGGCTCCTGCAAAAATATGTACTGTAGATGGTATCTTGTCTGAATATCAGTCACTTAACATACCTATTAATTTTGACTAATTAACTTTCCAGTATTTCTTGCTTCTCAGAATTTTGTAGCTTTCAGTCATAATAATCTAATAGGAATGAAGATATTCTGGCATTGCCTTTTAATGCCCCCCCCGCTTCCATCATCCATCTGGGTGTTGTCACTCATATGAATCTGAAAATGGATGTTTCTTGTTTGTTTAGAATGCATCACTAGTACAGCCCCTCTTTCTTTTCCTTCCTTCCCTCCCTCCCTACATATTTTTCCCTTTTTCTTAAAAGTCAATGTACATACTAGCCAGTGTGTAGGTGTTATAAGAAAATGTAAGTCAATGTGTAGCCAGTATAGGTATTATAAGACACAGAGGGGCTAAAATACAAATACAATGTGTCAAAATGACAAAACCCTTCAGTCCTCAGATCATTAGCCTGTATACCCCTCTACTATATATTATGACTGCCTAGTCATTGTTCTCCAGGACTCTGAAAGAAAGAGATATTTCCCAATCCTTTTATATACTTTTATATGATATCGCATGCTCAGATATCATTGTAAAACTCAGCTTTTTATTATTGCAACACAGTGAGAAAAATCCAGACTCTAAAACATGGATTGGAAAGAAAGAAGCAAATGCCTATCCACTCTGTGGTATTGTCCTTGATTATTCTTTGCTTTCTCTTGGTTATTCTGGTATTTTTTTGGTGCAGATTTAAATAGATCATACAGGTATTGGCAGCCACATATACAGACAGTATTTGTTGCTGGATGTACTGTGAGGTACTGGGTTGTCCTGGGGCCAACTCTCCACACACGTCTGGCATCGTTCTCTGAGGTTTCACTCCCAACATACATTATTACCATCCATTTCTTGCCTGTCTTCTGTACCCTCTTCATCTACTTCATTCTTTCTTGCCTTCCCTCTTATTTTATCTGCTCACTTATTTATTTATTTATTTATTTATTTATTTATTTATTTATTTATTTGATTTATATCCCGCTCATCTGATCAAATCGACCACTCTGAGCGGCTGTTTTCAATCCTTCACCTTTGAGCAGTAATGCTTTCTAATTCACTTTTTAAAAACTTAATTTTTCACTTTTTCACTCTGGTGCACAGTGGATAACAATTTAAAAAGCAGAATGCAGGATCAGCTGATGTTTTCTCTGTCTTCTTCATTTTCTCTGCCTTTCCCTCCTTGTTTTATCTACCAACACATTTTAAAACCCTGCCACAAAGGCTTACTGATTTTATTTTATTTTTGGCTTTGGTTTTTGCACTATGGTCTATAACATCTGGAAAAAATGTGAAAGCAAAAGAGAGGAACCATTGATAGCACAAGGAAACTAAAGAGGAGGCATGCTGAGGCCCACCGGGCGGATACTGACAAGCAGAAACACGCCCATAAGGACACGTTATCAAAGGACACCCAGCCATAAAGGGTGTGGAGCTGGGATCCTACCCAAGCGGTTCATGCCCTGGAGCCAATCAGAACAAAAATACAGTGGTGCTTCGCTAGACGATAATCCGTTCCACTGAAATCGCTGTTTAGCGAAATCATTGTCTAGCAAAAAGCATTTCCCCATTGGAATGCATTGATACCTGTTTAATGCGTTCCAATGGGGAAGAATCGTTGTCTAGAGAAGATCGGCCATAGGAAAGCCGCTTTGCGAATCGCCGATCAGCTGTTTAAATCACTGTCTTACAAAGCTTAGGTCCCTAAAAAACACCTGTTTTGCGAGCGCGGAGAGAGCTGTCAAAATCGTCGTCTAGCGAAAATCAGTTTGCGAAGCAGGGACCAAACATTGTCCAGCAAAATTTCCCCATAGGAACCACTGTTTTGCAAATCACTATAGCGATCGCAAAAAGTCAATGTCTAGTGAAAAAACTGTCATGTGGGGTAACTGTCTAGCGAGGCACCACTGTATACCACCACATAGGGGTGGTGTTAAAAAAAATCTGGAAAGCAAGGTGCTGCGCCCCATTCTGACTTGCTTAACACCATTTTCAGCCTTGTGTCATGTGGACCCCTGGATGCAGCAACAGTATCATGAGTGGAAGGAAAGTGTGGTCTGGCCCTAAGAGTTATCTCTGGGTGCTGGTCTTTATTTTATTTTAATTTTTTTGGCCCAGGGTTGTTCTGGTCCCTGCAGAGGCCATCCAGGTGCAGCACTCAGCCAGGCTTCTTCTAAAAAAGTTTATTTGCTTGGTTTGCTTGAACTGGGTTTTCCTGTTCGCCTCTTCAAGAGGCAGGACACAACAATCACTACTTGAAACCAGATGAAGTGGAGATTTGGGGGACTGGATCTGGAACTTTTTGTGAAGTAAGGAGTTTTTTTTGTTGTTTTGTTTTGTTTTGTTTTTGGCTAATACTTATTCCTTCCTTAACCAACATCTTTTTCACCTTGGCCTCTATGGCTGGCCTTCAGCTATTTCATTTGGGCTCTTTTCTGTTTTTCCATTCATTTTGTGCCGTGGTCCCTGCATCTGGATAAGTGATCTTGTGGATGCAAAAGGTAAATGATAATGTTTAACTATTAACGTGGATCAATGACTGCTATTGGTTAGGTAGGCCTTTCCTCTCCAAGTCTTCTTTACCTTTCTTTTCTGTAAGCAGCCCTGGAAAGATGCATTTTAAAAAAAGTCCTCTTCCTGGCTCTAGGTTTTCTTTACTGGATATCCTAGCACTGCACAATACTGCTGTTAAGTGCCAGCATTCATGCTCATTCCCACTTCCTCCCTCTCCCCTCACTTCTTTATCCTGAATATCCAAAGAATGGGAAGGGAGGGTGCTGCTGAATTGCTTTGGTGACAGAACTATATTTTGGCTGTTCATATTCTCAGTGTGTATCTTTTCAGCATAAACACATGAGAGGAGCAAGGTGCACACAACTGCTATTCTCTGTCAAGGAGAACAGCTCAGTTTCCATCTACTGTTGGTGGGTCATGAAAGGAGAACATATAAGTGTAGTGTATCCATCAAGTCAGCTTGCTGGTTAACATTAATTGTTCACTGTGCATATCGAGATCAAGAGGCCAATGACTGACATAACTACTTATGTGTCACACTTTGTTACTAATTTGAAGTAGAATTTGGGTGTAAAAAGAACTCGCGTATCAGTTTCTGTTCAGCCAGAAAGCTTACCAAGTGGCCTTATGTTCAACTGGCTGAAATCCCGTGGCACAGCTCCATATTTACAATGCAAACCTTCTTGGCAGTGGCGCTGAGGTGATGGAATCGGCTCCCAGAGAAACTACGCCTGGCCCCCTCCTTGTAGTCATTTAGGAGGCAGTTAAAAGCATTGCTTTTCAGGGAGGCCTTTCATCTGAACCCTGGTTGAATGCCTTGCCACCGGTCTCGCTTCACTCTGAAACTTGGTTAGTGCTATTGGTTGTTCAGTTTTTTAGATTATGCTTTGGGAATGTATTTGTATCTAGTGTTTATTGCTCTGTGTAGCTTGTTTTAACGGTTTGTAAACCACCCAGAATTGTGCTTTGGCACTGATGGAGCAATATGTGAATTGAAGTAATAAATAAATAAATAAATAAATAAATAAATAAATAAATAAATAAATAAAGCAAGCAAGCAAGCAAGCAAGCAAGCAAGCAAGCAAGCAAGCAAGCAAGCAAGCAAGCAAGCAAGCAAGCAAGCAAGCTGCGGAACTGGTTCAGAAAACAGCAGGATGGTAGAGTTGCTGTGCACAAAGCACCTCCACTTGTGTGCCATGCTATGGTAGTGGCAGGAACCATACAATCAGTTGTGCAATCAAATTGCACAGCCCTCGTTGGCTGAGCATATCACCTGCTGACTTAGGCAGCATACCCTTGTTTCATGAAGACAAATAGAATTTCAGGCTCAGTATATTTTTAATGTAAATAATAGGAAGGTAAAATTAGAGAATCTTGGCAGGGGGAAGATAAAGTGCTAATGTCTATTGTGCCTCTGGTGTGCATGCGTTCATTGGGAATGCATCTGATTCTGATATAATTCTCCTTTTGGTCTGAGTTCATTGTGAGCCACCACACCATTGGAAGTTTGAGAAAGATGACCCCCCTCCCCCCAAAAAACAGAGGCCTAGATAATATGCAAAACATGTGCCACACTTTCATAGCAGTTTTATGTATAATTTCATGCCATCAATACATGAGCAAAATTTGTTATGTCACAGGTATCTCAGACTCCACGGAACCCACAACTAACCACAATAAAGTTCATAAAATGTCCAAAATACCAGGGTTTGCCTGTTCATTTTGTAGTCTGATAATCATGTTGATACTAAAAAATAATAGGCTAGGAAGGAAAGAACACTCCCATCCGAATTTTTGAATTTTTATGCCCAAATTAAATTGGAGACTGACCCACAAAGTAAAATTCAACACAGAAAATTCTGCTGTTCTTTCTTACAGAGTGGCATTGGTGGGCGGGTGTTACATGTGTTTCCTATAAGTCTTACTCTGCATCCATTCAGTAATGGCACTTCAAGTACCACAATTTGCATTGTTGTGGAAAACTTTGTCAAACCTGACTATACCTTTAGCCTTTTCCAGTCTGGATCCCTCCAGATGTGTTTGGCTAATAATCCCATCATCCCTAACTTTCACAGTTCTTTCCAATGGAAGCTAGATATAATAGGAGCTATAATTCAGTATTTGGAGGAGGGCTTCTGTATGTTAAGTGGAAATAGCCTTTATTGTACAGGTGCTTTTGTGTGTGAGAGAAACAGGCAGGCAGGAATATATGCTGCCACCTCTGAAAGATAAGATAGTTGTTAACTTTGCCAAAGTGTTGAAGAGCATAGGGAGTATATTGGATGATTATAAATAACTGACATATCAAAAACTTCAAACACTGAGATTTATAAAGGTACTGTATACAAGAATCAAAATGGAGAGGGGAGTCTGCATATAACATTACTTAAGAAGTGGTACCTCTATTTGAGAACGTCCCTACAGAAGAACGATTCGAGTTAAGAATGGCTCCGTTTGCAAAAAGTTGCTTTGACTTGAGGTAGGAGCCTCGACTTAAGAACCAAAAAAGAAGAAAAAACCCACCTTTCCGCCCCCCTTTTTTTGACCTAAGTTCACCTTAGGTCAAAAGAAGAAGAAAATAAAAAATCACCCCCTAGTGGTAGATACGTATTAACTGGCTTTGCATTTGTTCCTATGGGAACGAATGCTTCGACTTAAGAACAGCGCCTTGACTTAAGAACAAAAAAGAGCAGATATGAATTAAATTGTTTTCAATGCATTCCTATGGGAAACGGTGCTTCGACTTAAGAACGTTTTGACTTAAGAACGCAGTCCCAATATGGATTAAGTTCTTAAATCGAGGTACCACTATAAAAGGCAGATAATCTGAATGAGGAGCCTCAAAGTGAAAACCTGGAAGAACATTGTACCCCTTTCTTTGTAGCTGCTCTGCTGCAGGCTGGCCATCAGTTTTAAGCAAGTAGGCTTCAAACCACCTGTTGGGAAATTCTGGTTCTCCTTAGAAGCTTTTTTGAAGGGAAGGCGTCTCAGAGACAGCACCAGATACAGCCTGAACAATAGCTTGTCTGGGATTTCCACTCTTTTCTTGCAGTTCACTGTAGGATGGCGTAGGGAGATGTGGTTTGGTTTGAATGTTGTTTCTTTCAGTACTTTTAACTGAAAAGTAACATTTTATTCCAACATCAAATATTGAATAAGTTATAGGTTTATTGCATTTACCAAATTTATTTTGACAGCAAGGATAATTTAACACTCTAAAATGGGGAGAGGAGATCTCTTGTACAAAAATGTTAGATGAAATAACTTTTTACTGTAGGTTTTGTCTGCCCTGTCGCTAAAACAGTGGGGATTTCCTAGTCAAAAAAGGAAGGAACTCCAGCTATTAGAAACATTTTTAAGGGATTCCTGTACAAGTCAGTGGGGGTAGAATCTTGCTGTTACAGTATATTACTTCTGCTGATAGTTAGATGGCCGTTAAAAGAAAAATCTAAGTTTTTTTTAAGAGCAACTCTGAAGCATCTAACATCTGCATCTTGTGTGTCTCAAATTATGCTTCTTGTGAATGTTGCCATAGTATATCTGTTAAAGCATTTTGTTTTTAACAGCCCACTATCTCGTTTGGCTGTTAATAGCATACTTGAAGAACTTGTTTGCTTTGGAAGCAATTAAAACACAAGATTTTGTGGTGTGTGTGTGTGTGTGTGTGTGTGTGTGTGTGTGTGTGTGTGTGTGTGTGTGTGTGTGTGTGTGTGTGTGTGTGTGTGTGTGTGTTGGTGCCCCCACACAGCCTCCCATAAGCACCACACACAAAAGGAGCTTGTCTTTTGCTTCTGTGCAACCAAGAGAGGCAGGACACTGCTGTCTTCAGTTCAGTGGAAATTGGCAGCAGTCCCATCTCTCGTAAACAACCGTCTGACGTCACTTCATGCAAGGCCGATAGCAGCGCAACTTGAGAGATTTTCAGCTGGACAAGCTGTTGAAAGCCTATCATTGGTCTTGATAATCTTTGGCTGTGCTTTAGAGGACCCAGGGTAAAAAAAATTGATTGACTAATGACAGAAACAATAGGCCAATTTCTGATAATGTTGCACATCATAGTGAAGTGTGTGTGTAAATGCAAGTTGAGTATGCTTTTTTAAAAAAAATTCTTGTCTGTTTGCTTTTTCATAGTATGCCTTCGCTCTTCTGTATTATTGAATTTACTGTACTAGAGACAGTTGAGTTTAAAATGTTACACTTCCCATTTTCAGTACCAGTGAGCAACTCAGTTTCGTGTACTTTTCAAATTTTAACGTAAAAAATATTTTTCACTGGCCTCGTATAGCACTTCAGAAAGGAAGGTGGCAGCGAAGAATAAAAATGTGGTATCTTACGATATTCGAACAATTAAAATGGATCCTTTTATGCAACGTGCTACCTGTGACATGAGCATAGGTGAATGTTGATAATCTACATGGCGAGGCAATTTGCTTCTTTTTGTACTCTGTTGAATAGCTGGAATGCTGACACTTGTAGCGGCACAAATCTATGCACGTTCACTCAGAAATAAGTTCTAGTGATGTTGGTGAGACTTCCTCCAACATTAATGTGATTAACGTGAGAACAGTATTTTAGGGCCCCTTGGCAACACAATCCTGTGTGTAGTTTCTTCAAAGTAAGGGCCAAGTTAGCTATGAAGTTAAAAATACAAACTGTATCAGCTTGTGGAATGCCTTTGAAATAGTGGTGTATAACTTTCCTTGTCTTTTTCTGTTGTGCATCCACAAGAAACTCCAAAGAAATTCTCTTTGCCTGTGAGACAGTGGGATGTGCTCTTGATCAGAGGTCTCATTTTGTGAGAATGTTTTTTTCCCATTAATTGCATGGATTGTGTTTGAGCTGTTTTGTGCAAATCACAACAGTCTTGTTGAAAAGCATCTGTTCCTTGATTGGTTTTTGCACCAGAAGTCACAGAAACAAGTGATTTCTCAAAAGGCCATCTCTATGGGTACAGATAGCCCATCAAGTTTTGAAGAATGAGTAATTTTGCAAGTATGTCACATCCCTATTTCTGAGCAGGCATGGGGAGGGATTTAACCAATTGTTCCACAGCTTTGGTATTGAGGAAGAATCCTACTGTGAAGCTGCTCTTTACATGGGGAGGAAATTCCCTTCGTCATGAAATGACTAATTTCTGCCATAGCAGAAAATGTTGGTTTCAAAAGAGGGATTTTCCTTAGGACAAATGGAATAGCAAAGAAGGGTTAAACTTCCCCCTCATATCTACCTTTAGCCCCCCTCACCACCTTCATGCAATTTATGTACATATATACAAATGCAATTCGTATCTATATATCACGTGATGTAGCCAAGGATGGACAGATTGCCCCCATTGCAATTCATACATTGTTCTCGAAATTACAAGTCCAACTTTTTAACATTTGCATGAAAGTTTTCTGTTATCATGAGATTTGGAAGTAATAATGTAGTATTATGTTTAGATGTATTGTTTTCTTTCTTTTTTGTTAACTTGATTATTTTATTTTGTTTATCTATTTTACTGTGTCGTGTTATGTAACATTGTTTGTATTGTTTGGATGTAAACTGCCCAGGAGATGCCCAGCACTAATTGGGCAGCATGCAAGTTTATTGAATAAGCAAACAAACAAACAAACAAACAAACAAACAAACAAAAAATAAATTTAAGCTTACAGTAATATGGGATGGTTTTTCAACTGTTTCCTTTGTTTTCTTCAACTTTTTAAACTATAAATTGTCTCCCAGATAATGGTTCCTCTTGTATGCTTGAAAGTAGCAAAATTGTCTCTAGAATTTTTTGTACTTGACTATCTCACATTACAGTATTTCCATGGGCTATATGGGAATTAAAATAAAAAGTAGTTGCTCCCATTGTTTATGCAATGTTATTTTTCCCCCTTTCTGTACTTGAGCATAGAAGTATTATGGTGTGATCATTCAGCACCATTTCTAGTAATCATTCTGCTCTCATTAGTTCATTTTTATGTGTTACATATTATTACATTTTCATAATCACAAGCTCTCTGAGTGAATAACGAAACAAGCACAACATTGAACTACAAAAAGCAATAAAAACTATTAAAAATAAAATACAGTAATAGCAATTGTGGACTCCTAATAGCTGCTTAAGAAAAAAAAAGAAGGTTAAAGCACAACTAATTTGAAATGATCAGTAACTGCAGTCTCCCCCCTCCCACAACTTCTCTGTATCTTCCAATAATCCAATCACCTCACGCATAGAAATGCACTGTTATACAGGACATTGACATACTTGTTAATGAGAACTTAAGTAACGTGTAAGTAACGTTGGCAGTCACTCTTCTTGGTAGAAGTAGTACTGTACAGTATTGAGAAATATTCCTAGAAAACTCCAGCCAGCATAGCTGTAGGAGTACAAAAATTAACTTTTCAGATCTCTTTGTCAGAAAGGATCTTGTATTTTTCTGGTTATTATCATAACCCTCCTTTAAGTTCTGACGCATGGGTGGCTCCATAACTTTTAGACAAGCACAGAAACAAATCCACACATTCTTGTTTTGAAAACATAATTCACATTCTTGGGAAATTCAATTTTCATTCTAAAAAGGGAAAAGAAAGCACATTTCTTTACCCTCTTGGCTATGAAGATAAGCTGAAAAGCATGTGGACACTGTCTTCCGAATAAACTATGCAAAGTGACTAAAAAGCTGCAATTTTGTCTAAATTACATCATTTTGAAGAGTGTGCGGAGCAAGAATTTTCTTCAAGCATACTGAAAACACAGCACTGATTACAGTCTAATTAAGACTGATCAGCTGTGCCCTCCAGTATTAGACAATATTAGCTTGTTTAATGTTAATTGAACATGTGGTTCATAGTATGATAAACAAACAAAGTGTATAGCAGATGCCTGAAGACTAGTGAAACTGCTCTGCTAAAGATGTTTAGAGGTATTGATGTTGTAAATAGCTTCTCCTACAGTCTAGAAAGCTAAACGTTCAAATGTTGGATAAGCACTTTTTTGCTATTGCTCAACATCTTGCTCCTAAAATGCTAATATGTCAAGAATGTTAATGTATGACTTGTGAAGCTGAACTCTTAAATAAAAGGAATGCCATTGTGTTGACAGGCACATGAGTATAAATTCATTCCACCATAGCAACTGGTACACAAAATGAGAAACTGCCATGTATTCATTCAATAGGTATAGATGGGTGGAGTATGCTTGAGCAATGTTTACTTTTTTCTCCTGAACAGAAAGAAATCACAAAACAAGATGCTTCAATGTATAAATATCCAAAGCGGCTATCTGAAGAACCATATTCTTCCATGCAAGCAGAGCCAGGACTGCAGTCAGGTCATTAGGACTCAAACCCAGACCATGAGATTTCAAGAGCAGGACACAAATTCTCCCATTGGTATTTGTGGGTTGAAGGGCGTGAGCCCACCTACTCTGAGCACATGCATTTAGTACCAATACTATAAGCAGCATACCAACAGTAAATAATCCATAATGATGTATCTCTTTGTCCCTTATCTTAAAGTCACAGTCATTCTTCTCCAGATGTATTAGCAGACTGTTCTTCATGTTAGAATAACATAATAATGTTCCCGTTTTGACCTGCAAGTGTGACTGTGATGAACAGAAAATTGCTGTGGAATTAATGTGATAATCACCGATCTGTACACAATACATGTAATAAAACTTGGTTATTTAATGAAAGCCTTCATCTCAGCTCAACAGTGTTTACATAATTTAAAACAAAAAAAGAGTTCCACTTTCAGAGATTAATTCTAATGTAACTCTGACATCTGTACCTTGCCAGGCATAAGGTACAAGTCAGTCAGTGAGCTCAGGCTTTATATTCTAAATGAGATGACTTTATATGCATATATTTAATTTAGGAATGTTTGGTCTGTAATGATTTAAGGAATGCATAGGGAAACAGGGTTATTTCTACCTCTTCACCTAAGGCACACCCACAGGTCTCTGGTTGGCACTGCCCGTCCCCTGTATCTCCAAGCCAATAACTGCATTTCTAAAACTTTGGCCATTGATGCCTTGAAGAGCAGATCCATAAGGACCTCTTCCTGTGCTTTGAGTAAGATGACATAATGTTGTTCTCTTGTACATTGAAGTGGCTATGGCTTGCTATAGGTCCTGTGGTGTGGCACCATAGGCAGAGTGCGTATTAAAATGCCACATCTTCCCTTCCCTGCAGGCATACTCTTCCCCTTCTAACCAACCACTGTTTCATATTCACTAGGATCCCTCAGTGGTTGGGTGATGGTGCTTTATAATAGATAATTATGTGCTGTCAAATCAGTTCCAATTTGTGTGTGGGGGGGGTGTCGGGCTTTTAGATATGTAGGACTCAGAAGTGGTTTACCAGTCCCTCGTTTGGGTGGTGGGACTCTGCTAGTGCACATCTTGCCCAAGACTACACAGATGGCAGTGCCCATTGGCCTTGCGCCCTCCAGGTAATCCTTGTACCTAACTGGGGTGATTAGGTCTAGAATAGATAAGAACAAACTTGCCCTGATTTGTGTCTTCATGTCTTTTTATGGTTTCTGCTGATCAAGTCAAGCAAAATGTTTAACTATGTTAATGCGAACTATCTGCATATCCTTAGGAAAAGAAAGGCATGGATTTGCTTCAAAATAATATAATAACTATATTCAAATTTATGTTATATTCTTCTTTTACAGAAATATGTTCTTTGAATACAGTGACCTGGCAAAATTTCTAGAGCTGCCTCTTAATAAAACTGATGCTGGCTGAGTGCTTTGTTATGCAAAAAGTTTAAATTGAGATTCCTGAAAAATAATATATAGCTCATCATCTATATTGCACTGAATTTACAGACCAAAATTTCACGCACCACACAAAAAAGTAGCAATTCAAGTAGAAGGACTGTTATACTTACATATAAAATAAGAGGATTGCTGCACCTTTAGGACAGGTATTTTTATTGTAGCATTAGCTGTCATGCATTACAGCTCAAAGAGTTAGGTCTCTGGCTGCAGAACCAGAGTTTAGGAGTTCATTTCCCCAGTGTTCATTCCAGGAGAGACAGCCTATGTGGCCTTGGGCAAGCAGCATAATCCCAGAGCGCTCCTAGAAGAAGGGAATGATAAACTACTTCTGAGTACTGTTTACCTGGAAAACACTGGAAAGGGTTACCATCAGTATGAACTGACTTGACAGCACATATTTCATGCATTACAATCAACTTCCTCAGATGGAAGATTCACATGTTTTTGTACTTTTGCAAAGACCAAATATCTCTTTTTAGTCTAGCCACCTTAATTCTCTTTTTAAAAATGATCTCTCAGATGGTTCTAGACAAGGACCCTGGGTTGCAGTGCATATAATGTTTTATCTTCTATGTATTTTTAAACCGTTTGCTGGACTTTGTATTCTGTGTATTCTCGAAGGCTTTCACAGCCGGGATCTGATGGTTGTTGTGGGTTTTCCGGGTTGTTTGGCTGTGTTCTTAAGGTTTTTCTTCCTAACGTTTTGTCAGTCCCTATGGCCGGCATCTTCAGAGGACAGGAGGCAGAACTCTGTCTGTACTCTGGTGCAATTTGCTTGGATAGTTGAGTATTTATAGCTGTGGGATCAACTTTTGTCCTATTCAGGAGATTGGGTGGTTATGGTGATCAGCATGTTTTTTTATTTGTTGTTGTTGTTGTTGTGGGTGTATTTAGACTACACAGGGAAGCCACTGAAATCCACGAACACCAGCAGAGCTTCAACAAAAAAGAAGAAAGTTTAAAACTCAACAAAGCCTGGCTCTCAGCACTGAAAAATACAGCCTGCAAAAGGTCCAACGAACTCTGCACACAAAATACCAACTAATGACACCCATCAGTCACAGTGACAGAAAATCTCTCCTCCTTATCACAACAAAAAACCACGCTGATCACCATAATCAACCAATCTTCTGAACAGGACAAAAGCTGATCCCACAGCTATAAATACTCAACTATCCAAGCAAACTGCACCGGAGTACAGACAGAGTTCTGACTCCTGTCCTCTGAAGATGCCGGCCACAGAGACTGGCGAAATGTTAGGAAGAAAAACCATAAGAACACAGCCAAACAACCTGGAAAACCAACAACAACCATTTGTATTCTATGTTGATGGCAAATCCTTCACATTTCAGAATGAGTGATTTTTTTTCCTCCATGAACAACAATAACATGATTGGAAAGAAGCAGACAGTTATGTAAATTAGCTCTTATACCAGACTGCTTTTTTCTTTCCTATTTCTATGCAAGACAAAAAAGTGTTTGCCCCAGATCCTCCCCTTCCCCCAGCTTGTGCTCTCTTTTTCTCAGGGTATGTTGATGTTGTAGGTTATTGGGATATACCAACTGTCATTCAAGTGGATCATGTGTAAGTGGAATAATCTGCCCCTTCATATCTTAGAACTAAGCCTTGTTGTCTCCCTTGCTTATTTAAATAAAACTGAACAATATACACCCTTCAGATAACCTTTTAAGTTGTACCATACACATGGTCTTAAGATAACAGAGGTTAGCAAACTGTGTAAGTAATCTGCTTGTCTGCCTAAAGTTGGAAGTTCAAAATACTCCATGGATTTACATAAGAATCTTGCCGACAGTTATTCACTGCATTGAATCCTTAAATGTTTGCTTACACAGTTCTTACCTTTTTGGTACCCGGGCAGGTTTGTCCTTCTCAGGGTTTTAATTTTCAGTGCAGAGCAGTGGAGTGTAAAAATAGTCAGCTTCAGAAAAACAGTTAAGTTATTAAAGCCTTTCTAAAGGGGGAAGGTTTCATTTAGGCTTTTAAATGCACAGAGGCAGGTTGCTGGCTGCTGAGCTTCTCTGCAAGGTGTACCAAACAGCATCCAAGCACAGGCTATAAAGCTTTGTTAATGAACAGTTACAAAGTGTGCATGGCACTAGGATCCTCCCATAGTCATCGCTGTGTTCTCCTACAGTTCTCAGAACTTTACCAAGTGTTTCATACATTGCTTTCCCTTAATTACTAACCCACCTATAAGTAGGGAAATGGGCTCTTGAGGGGGTTGCCTGCCCCCCCTCTTTGCCCCATGCACATTTGCCTGGCCAATTTCCCAGCCAGATAAAGTGAACACATGGATTGCACATGGGCCTCCCATACAGTATATGAGGAAGCATCCTTCCCATTTCAAAAGGAACCTTCCGTGTAAGACATGGTTCAAGGACACCAGCAATTAACTCCCCACAGTACTGCTGCTGCTGCTGCTCTGTGGGAACCCATAGTCACTGCCAAGGTTTCTTGTACACTTAAAAGCTTACAATGCCAGTTAAACTACTTCTTCCAATTGTTTCTGTATCCAGCTGCAGGAAGTGGTAGCGAGTCTTTGCTAAGCTCACTCAAGGTCTCCTGAGATAGCATGTAGTGGCTCTGTAGAGGATGGCTGAAATCCTGTTGTTTTAAGCCTATTAAGCTGCAACTAGAGTAGGTCCATTTGGATCAGAGGAACTTTGGAGGAGTTGACTCACCAAATCTCCACTGATTCAGTGGGCCTACTCTAGTGTGACTTGCTATGCTAAACAACAGGGTTACAGCTACAGAGCCAAACTTTCTGTACCCCTTGAAAAAGCCTTCCTTATCCCTCCTCCTGATTTCTCCCCCATGGATGTGTCCTCTTGAATCTTTTGCATCTTATAATTCGAAACAGCAGAGAAGCTTCCCTAGGTCTAGAAACAGACTATCAAGGATCTGAATCCAGCTTCTAAGGAGGATGGCATAATTAGTTTCCACATTTGCTTTTCCAGCCTGAAAAGCTACTGAACACTATAACCTTGAGCAGAGTCGAGGCACGTTGGTTGTTAAGAGTGCAATATCCATCAGCCCAAGGTATTATTGCCAATGTTGAGGGACAATGGGAACAGTAGTCTACTCATAAATTAAGAAGTGCAGGCTCCCCCGTGAGATTGACATACACACACTTTCTTTCCATGTGTGCACCTCCTTTCCTTCCTGAGTGCACATGCACACCCCACACACTTCAAATACTGTAATGATTTAGCTGCAGCTCCTTGTTTGTGTGTCAGAGAGGCAGGAATCGAACACAGATAGAGAGACAGAGAGTTGGGTGGGGAAGAATAAGAGAAGCAAAGTTTTCCACATTGCCCAATTAGTAAGTTGCAGGATGGCTCCTTTTCTGGTTTTAGTGAACACCTTGTGTGCAAATGCAGACAAAGGTTAGGGCACAGAAAGCCAATCAGTATCCAAGCGTTCCCAGCCAGGCAAATGAGAGGGTGAACTGGCTGCTGCCATTTTGGATGGAGTGTACGGGCCAGGATAAGATTCCTCACCCTCACAAAGGGGAAAGTGGTCAGAGGTTAGGGAGGAAATGACATAGGAAAAGAAGGATGGTGTTCAAGGAGGGGTCACTCTGAAAAGACATGTGCCAACAGCTGCCCTGAGGGGAGATGATGGGGGGAATGGTCTGAACAGAACCAGTAGGGAAGAAATTATAATAGAAGACAAAAATAACCTGGAGTGTAATAATAATCTTAGAACTGCAAAGCTGAAAGGTAATTTATGGGTCACTGAGTCCAGCCCCTGTCAAGGCGGCCAAGTGGGAAATTACAGTAGTAGATCTTGCATCTCAGATAGCCATGCATACTTGTTAATTTGGTAGCCTGTTAGCCTGCATTACAATAGAATTCTGCCTTTATCAGGCAGCTAATTTTTTTAGCCAAATAAAATGGTCAATAATAATCGCCTTTGTGTGTCTTAGGAAAGGCTTGGAGCGTCCATTGGGGGGGATAAAAACCATTTCCTATAATCACATTAAACATGACAACTGGCCTAATTACATGCCACGAGAAAAAGCATGAAGGGATTTTTGGGGTATGTGTGTGTGTTTTTTTTTCAACGACGCTAACTCGACCGTGAGTCTGGGTCAGTGCCACGGCCATCTGGAAAGAAACGATCTGCGATCCAACGGAGGGATAAGAAGAATCCACACATTTCGACAAAGGAAAAATAAGTTACAGCCCTTCCCCCCCCCCTCTTTTTCTTCTTCCTTTTTCCCTCTCTGTCGGTGACGGGAGCGGGAGCGGCAGCTGGCCCAAAGCGCGGGTCTTTCGCTGTGGTCGTCGTCTTTCAACTTCCTCCCCGGAGCACCCGTGGTTGAAAAGCGGGCCCTGCCGAGGGAGCGCGCGACGGCCCCCGCGGCTCTCCCACGGGAGGGCGTGGCTTGGGCGACTGCAGGGCCTCTGCGCTCCCGGCCGGGCGAGGAGAAGCCCAGCGGAGCACGTGATGCGGCGGCGGCGGCGCCCGTGGCGAAGGAATCTCCTTGGCGAAGAGTCCGCCAGATTTGTTAGGAGGCGGGGAAAGGCAACTTTTGGGATTGTGGATACATTGCGATTTGAAGCGAGTGGTGGAGAATAGCTGGTGGTCATCCCTCTGCAGGATTTTCTTCAATTTGGGCTACTGCGGCTTGGGGCTGTATTATTGCTATTGGCTTATTCCGGTTCCTTGTGAAGTAAACAGTAAATGTTTTTTTAAAAAAAACTGTCCATTAAAATACGGATCGAGGGGCTGCAATGGCGTGGACTGGGATTTCTGCACCCCCGCTTAGAGGCCAAACTGGTTAATGGCTTTTTTTTCTGGTTCAGCTTTAAAAACCAAAAAGTTTGTCTTGTCTTCCGCTTCCCCTTCGGGCCCCGCGGGCGCCCATCCTCCCGAATTTGTGCCGGCCAGCTGCGAGACACCCCCTCCCGGAGGAAGGCTTAGGAGCGGGGGCGGGAGGACGGGCGGCTGAGCGTCAGTTCTTCCGTGGTTTCTGTTCTGCTTATTGAGAGAGAGAGAGAGACTTGATTTTCACCTATGGAAAGGTAGCTCTAAAACAAGCCGCAGAAATCTTGATCCCTTCATCAAACCAGTTTTCAATTAGGACTGGCACTCCATTGATAGGTTTGAATCGGAACTGATTAACGAGGTTTGTTTAAATAAATATGTTTTGTATTCTCGAAGGCTTTCACGGCCAGGATCTGATGGTTGTTGTAGATTTTCCTGGCTGTTTGGCTGTGTTCTGAAGGTTTTTCTTCCTAACCTTTTGCCAGTCTCTGTGCCCGGCATCTTCAGAGGACAGGAGTTAGAACGCTGTCTGTGTTCTTGTCTGTTTTCTTGAACACAGACTGGCGAAACGTTAGGGGAAAAAACCTCCAGAACATGGCCTAACAGCCCGAAAAACCTACAACAACCAATATGTTTTGGGTTAAAAGATTTTCTGAGGAAATGACATTCTTAGTGTGTAGATGTTCCGGAGACAGAACCATCTCAGCAGATGCATCTCCCTCTCCCTCTCCCACCCCCCACACCAGAGGGAGAAGGAGAAAGAGGAGCTCTTTTAAGACAGTAGTTGCCTTGAAAGATTTGTGAGTACTTACATTTTAAAATAAATAACCTTCTGTGGGTTTTAAAAATTATTGTCTACTTGGACACCCCTTTTAATAAAATCGATTGATCAAATTGCATAATCAACTGCAATTACAGCCCTAAATGTTAATTAGATCTAAATTTAGAAGTGGCCATACTTGTTCAAATTATATAGTGTACAAAATAGGTTTGGAAGAGATTTGCACCATAAACTGTACTGTACAGATGTATTTACATTCTCATGTAGGCCTACTTCTGTTTTGGATTTAAATCTGTTATTGACAACTAATCACAAGTAGCAACTGTTGGCTTTGAGTCCTGATATGTATCTTGTTCGCCACCTCTTCAATGACTGTTGTGATAGAGATGCATACGTGCATCTAGACTTGAACAGCTTTGAAATATATGGCTCTCTTGTTGAACTGGGTAAATCCACTTATGTGTGCTATACGAGAGACCATCCCATTATTTATCTGACACATCACGGAGAAGGAATGATGGCAACTACTGTATTGACGCATTTAGACTACCTGAAAATAAAGTAATTCAGAAAAGCTTCTAGTTTGGAGATCCTAATGTGGAACACCTTGCATATAAAGGAAGTGCACAAGAAGTTTTTGTGGTTTTCTCTCAGTCATTCCACTGGGGGCACAAATGAGTGTGCAAGTCAGTATGTGAGCTGAGCGTGTTTCTGGGCCCAGTTCAAAGTGCTGGCCATTATTCTATAAAGACCTATACAGCTTGGGTCCAGGCTACCTGAAGGACCATATCTCCCTATATGTGCCTTCTCAGCTATTAAGATTAGCAGAGGAGACCCTCCTCTCGGTCCCATGGCCAGCACAAGCACAGCTGATGAGGACACGGGAGAGGGCCTTCTCTGTGGCAGCTCCCAGGCTATGGAATGCTCTCGCTCGGGAGATCAGGTGGCCCCTTCCCTGTTGTCCTTCCGAAAAAATGCTAAAAATCCATCTCTCTTCAGGCAGGCTTTTAACAATTACAACTGAATCCTTGAACCCCATTTCATCAAATAATTGTAATCTTTCCATGTTTTAATCTTTTACTTTAATTTTAAATTATATATCATTTAATTTATCTTTTAATATTTAACTTTTTTTTAATTGTGTGAATTCTAATGTGAGCCGCTTTGGGTCCCTTGTTGGGAGAAATGCGGCATATAAATAAATCTAACTAACAGCAACAACAATAAAACTTTCTTATGCCTAACTATCTGTTGTAGACTGCAATCTTAAAACACCTTCACTGGAGAGTAAGCCTAATTGGAAGCAACACGTGCATGCGCAGAATTCCATTATTGGTTTGCTAGTCTGTGGTTAGTGGGTTCAGTGCTCGGGTTACTGTGGCTACAAGCATTGCTATCATTTTGCATTTTCTTTTTCTTTTTTTCATTTTGTGTATGTAGTGCTAAGAGGAGGAAAACAAAAATGGGAACTAAGAAGGTGTAATTTAGACAGATATGATGGTCTTTATTTTCTGTTGCTAGAAAATTATTGATGAAATTCAGTCCATAGCTGCTCACAAGTAAGGCTGCAACTACACTGGCAAGCTGAATTGGAGCAATTTGACTTTGCTGCAGCTTGATTCACAGTCTGTTTTACACTCCTGTTTGAACAGATGATCACACAGGGGCCATGGATTGCTTCGGTACCAATGTCCACACTGGCCCCGCAATCTGAGGCAGTTTGATCCATGCCACAGCTCCCCTTCCTTTGATCCCACCCTCTGTTGATCCCCGGCTTTTCTTTTACAGTTCATTGTAAAGCCAGTGAGCTGTTGTGATGTGCTCCATGGTGCTATGGAAGAGGGGCAGGTTTCCAAAATTCCCTACAGCATACAAATATATACACTAATGTTAATGTGAAAGCATAATAGTCCGCTGTAATTCATTGAAGTTTCTATTTCATCTGCTTTTTAAAATTTCTCTCTCTCCTTTGCCCATGCAAAGTGCTATACTGTTGGATCAATGTAGTGATAAGGTGATCTAGGGCTAAATTCAACAGTTTGTTTTAAAAACATACTTTGAGTGAGAGATTGCAGGGTGGGTGGGAGTGTTCCCACTGTCCAAAACATCATGCCCAGCTTAGTACATTACCAAAATATCACCCAGAGTCATGCCTGATTGTGATTTGAAAATGAAGGACAACCTAATATCAACAGTGTGTTTCATCCCATGCCTTCCAATTTTATTCCATTATTCTGAGTAACTCATTAGCCTTTCAACTGTATTGTTTTTGTCACAGAGCTCTACAGACAGGTTCTAACTTCCTCCTTTTGTAAAAATAACATAAAAACATTTTCCTCAATGGGTGCCGAAATGGTTACATGTTCTGCTTAAAAAATAAATAAAAATCAAAAGAAAATCCAGTGTGTTTCTGTATTTGTGTGTGTGTGTGTGTGTTTATATTACCACTTTAGGCCCATGCGGATACAAGAAGTTGGCTGAGGATGTGAAAATGTAGTGCAGTCAATAAAAATGTAGACCCTCCAAAATGTAAGGTGGGTAGGCCGTCATGCCTATTCTTAGTCATGTGTTACTACCCTGTTTCCCCGAAAATAAGACCTAACCTGAAAATAAGCCCTAGTATGATTTTTCAGGATGCTCGTCATATAAGCCCTACCCCAAAAATAAGCCCTAGTTAAGTGAAACCCCGCCCTCCACCATTGTGCAGCCACCAGAAGATGACCTGACTGTATTTGAATAAATGCAGATTGTTGTACATGTTAAAAATAAAACATTCCCTGAAAATAAGCCCTAATGCATTTTTGGAGCAAAAATTAATATAAGACCCTGCCTTATTTTCTGGGAAACACGGTAGTACTGTATATCTGTAATTTTCAGAAACCAGTACTCTCCCCTCACTTTTATAATCCGCTTTGGCTCAGGACTTTTTGCCCAGAGAGAACTGCACTCATAGCATTGCTGACCTCCCTCGTTAGGACACCAAGGCTGTTCCCCCAACCCCCACCTTCCTGGGGCTTTCCCTGCAGGAGGTGGTTGTTTGGCCCATCTTCCCCCAGCAGGAGCTAAGCAGTTCCCAGCACAAGGTGGCATGGCTGAGGGCCATAAAAACGTACGGCCTAATGTTTGATTCTTTTCAATTAGACAGAATGAGGTATGCTGTCTCAATACAGTCTGCAGGGCTTTTCATCTATTAATAGTAAAGCATTTATTTTGGCAATGGGTGGTTTTTAAGTGACGAAGAGAGGAGCCAAATTGACTGGCTGCTGTGGAAACTGAAGATCTCTGTTCCTCTGAAGAATAGTGTGAGACATGAATAGAAGGCATACAGGCTGCGGGCTGCTGCTTTCCACCCCTCCATCATCAGCCAACTTCAAGTTTGAGTTGGAACTGCCACTTGTCCGAGGAGCAAGGTTACCTCACTCAGAGGATAAAATCAGTTTGTTTCGTCTGACCTTGGGGATTTTCAGTCTGTTTCAAAAGAAGCTTCTGGATGATGTGTGTTTGTGTGTGTGTGTGTGTTGCTTCTGCCAAAATTGCAGGGTGAGCCCCCACTTGCTTCATCTGTGAGCTGCAGCAAGGGACTCCCTTTGTTTGTTTTTTTAAAGCCTTGGAAGAGTAACCTCCTAAGCTTATTTCCAGTCCCAGGTTCCATTGTCACATGTGGAAGATCTAATACCTGGAAGAGTAGATACAGGCAGTGAACTGCTACTATGTCCTAATGCCAAAGCTAGGAAAGAGCGTGTTTTTTTTTTAACCACTGTTCACAGAATCTCCTAGCCTGCCTGGTTAGGCTTTTCCTTTCCAGGATCTGCATACAAGGGGCTGCCTCGCTTAATTTAACTTTCAAAGAGAAGCAGCCGTTCAAAAGCAGGAGCCTCAGAGTAAACACTTACGCTCTTTATCCTCAGGGAAAATAGTGCTGTCTGAGCGTAGGGAGGGCACTCCCCTCTCTGCCCACAACATGTCAGTTAGCCTTCATTGCCCTCCCTCTACCCTCTCGACCAAAGCATGGTAGCAGACACAGCCTAGTTTCAAATAATGTCAACTTCTTTCCTCTACAGTCCAGGCTGACTAGGGGGGCTGTGTGTCTTGCTTTTTGCAGGGGCAATCCTCTGCTGGAATGTCTGTCAGAGAACTTTGTTTTTCAGGGCTGTATATCCCAAATCCAGTTAAAGATAAAGGATTCTACAAAAGGGGCTGTGTGAGAGAAAGAGTATTAGTGAGCCGTCCTCCATCAATATTGTGCAGGAGAAAGTCTGTGAATGCGTAGAAGGGATACTTATAAATATAGAAGAAGGGATGACAGAAAGGAGGGCTATTGAGGTGTGTTTATCAGAAGATCAAGGGGAGGAGAAAGGGGAGGAGCAAGATTGTATAACATGGGAGGAGGTAATAAAAGGAGGTGATGCACGAGGATTCAGAATTCAAATGGAACCAAGAAGAAGAGAGACAAGGGATTGTGCGGTACAGTCCGAGAGAGAAGAAACTGCAGATAAGGTCTGTAGCCTGGTAAAAGACTTTCCTAATTTGAAGACTGGCTGAGGGTTGTTGCCAGATCCGGAGTTACCAAAGGTGGAGAAGAAAAGATCAGCCCTTTTAGAATGGACTGTGATAGTATACCCCCGAAACCAAGGTGGGGGGAGGAAAGTGATTCATCCCAGTCCCTCCTACAATGTTCCACCTCTAGAAGGGGACTGGGTGAGACACCCCTGTTGTGGGATGGTATGCTCAGACAGGAGTACCCCATTGAGAAGAATGATGGATCACAAACACTTTGGTCCAGCCCCAATGTAAGAAGTGAGATATTAACTCCAGGGACAAAGGTTTTGAGTTACAAGACGTTGCCAGAATTAAGTTGTTTAGATCCTTTCAATTTAGTTACTCTGGATGCTGAAGTTAATAAAGTTGAATCAGTTGAATTTTTGAAATCGCCTCCATCTCTTATTCCTGCCAAAAGGAGGGAACTGTCGCCAAAATATGAAGAACCCGATCACAGGGGCTGTGAGGTTTCATAGTGTTAAAATAGGTAATATCAAAAACACAATGAATTACAAAGTGAAAAGCAATTCAACTACAATAATAATTAAAAAGCCATTCAGTAATTTAAAACATTTCAGACTTTAAAAGCCAACTTAGAAAAGCAAAAGACCAATATCCAGTCAACTATGTCTGAATTAAAAAGCTTTAAAAGCCTGCCTGAAGAACCGGGTCTTCAGCTGTTAGTGGAAGGATAAAAGAGAGGAGAATAGCTTGACCTCCTGAGGGAGAGCATTCCACAACCTGCAAGCAGCCATAGAGATGGCACACTCTCTCTTTCTCTCTTGTGTCCCCATCAAACGTGCCTGCGATGGCAACGGGACAGAGAGAAGGGCCTCCTCTGCAGATCTTAAGGGCTAGGAAAGCTCATATGGGACAACAACACTCCTTCAGATAACCTGGCCCCAAGCCATATAGGGTTTTATAGGTAATGACCAGCACTTTGAGTTGGGTCTGGATACAGACTGGCAGTCAGTACAGTTGTAGCAAGGGTGTTACATGCTCCCTATAACTGGTTCCAATCAGCAGTCTGGATTTTGAACCTGGTGAAGTTTCCAAACTATCTTTAAAGGCAGCCCCATATACAATATGTCATAGTAATCTAATGTCACTAAGGCATGTGTCACTGTGGCCAAATCAGACATCTCAAGGAACAGACACAGGTGGCAAATGCACCCCTGGCTATCACATAAATCTGGGCATCCAGGCTCAAGGATGAATCCAGGAGTACACCAAGCTACAGACTTGAATGTGTTCTTGAAGGCTGAACACGCCCTGAAACAAGCTTGACATGAAATTCTATTTCAAGATACAGAAGTATTGGACAACACCAGCAATCATTATGTTCGACTACATAGGGAAACCACTGAAATCCACAGCACAGCTTCAACAAAAAAGAAGAAAGTCTAAAAATCAACAAAGCCTGTCTCCCATCACTAACAAATACAACCTGCAAAAAGGTCAATGAACTCTACCCAGTCCTTATGCACACAAAACACTAGCCAACAACACCTATCAATCACAGTGACAGATAATCCTTCCCCCTATCACAACAAAACAACATAACAAAAAACACCCTGATCACCGGAAACACCCAATCTCCTGAAAAGAACAAAAACCTGATCCCACAGCTACACCATGGGATCCCACACACTACACTAGAACACGGACAGAATTCTAGCTCCTGTTCTTTAAAGATGCCAGCCATAGAGACTGGCGAAACATTAGGAAGAAAAACCTCCAGGACATGGCCAAACAGCCCAAAAAACCCTACAGACTTGAATTTTCAGGTGGAGTGTAACCCCATCCAACATGGGTTGTATTCCCTCTTCTGCCTTTTGATTGACCAGGAGCAGCTCTGTCTTGTCTGGATTAAGTTACAGCTTGTTTGCCCTCATCCAGCCCATTACTGACACTGAGACAAATTCTTTGGAATTAAATGTAAATTAGATTTAGGTGTCATTAGCATTCAGGGACACTGAACCCTAAAACTCCAGAAGGCCTCTCCCAGTGGTTTCATGTATATGCTAAACAGCAAAAGGACAAAACAGAACCTTGAGGGATGCCACAGGCAAATGGCCAAGTCATCTACAATGAGTATTTTGGTACCACTTCTCCCCTCCAGAAACAGTGCCTCCAAGTCCCACCTCAGACAGCCCAGAAGCTAGATCATGGCTGATGGTATTGAAAGCCACTGAGAGGTCCAGGAGAACCAAATGGGACACACTACCCTTGTATATTTCCTGGTGTAGGTCATCCACTGAGGCAACCAAAGCTGCCTCTGTCAGGCCTGAAGCCAGATTGAAATGGGTCTAGTCAGTGGTTCTCTACCCTGAGGGCCCAGACATTCTTGGAGTAAAACTCCCAGAAGCCTTCACCACCAGCTGTGCTGGCCATGATTTCCACGGACTTTGAGTCCAAGAACATCTGAGCACCCAGGGTTGCAAAGCACTGGTCTAGATAACCTGCTTCATCCAGGAATCCTTGGAGCCCATCAAAAATGAAAACCTGCCCTCACTGGAGGTTCACCCAGTCATCGTCTTTCCCATTGTGGTGTCATGTATTATAGTTCTATTTGAATTATAGGCAAGAGCCAGAATCCTGTTAGGATTTAACTTTGGAGTAAGTGAAATTGCATTCAGCAGTTGTGACAGCAAATTGCAGTTAATCAGCAATTAGGTACCTCTGTCTGTCTGTCTGTCTGTCTGTGTGTGTGTGTGTGTGTGTGTGTGTGTGTGTGTGTGTGTGTGCGTGTGCGCGTGTGTGTGGTCATACATGCGGGCATGCAACTGGGACCTTGCTAATTAGCTGTAATTCACCACCACAGTTTACAGTATTTTTTTTATTCTAAAGTAAAATCCCAGTTGGATTCCGGCCACTATTTCTGAATATGTATTCATGCAAATTAGCATATGCTATTTTTTAAAACAAAATATAGTTCTATGTTCTGGCCTTTCCCTTTTTTGGCCAAAATTTCTCCTCTGATTTTAGTTTGGAGCAAGTACTTGAATCACTTGAAACTGAAGGGAAACAGAGCTCATGCTGGAGAGATGGGTGTGTATTCTTAGACTTCAGCTCCCAGAAGCCCCAACCTAGAGCTTTTCAGAATTGTAGTCCAAGAACATCTGGCCCCCTGAGTTTTCAAACCACTGGTTCTAAGAGCTCACTGCTATGGCTATCCATGCAGAAATAAGTCCTGCTGTGTTCAGTAGAACTGCGTTAATTCCCAGGTAGACGTGTACAGAATGGCAGCAGATGCATGCTCAGCCCACTTCCATTATTGCAGAGCGTTCTGCCTGTCTGCACTGCTGGAGGCACACAGTGGGCCAGACACTACTTCAGGTTATAGCTCAGCAGCTCCTGCGGATCAGTGGACAGGTTTTCAGTATGATTGCACCAGGGTACAACTTGTTCTTTGGTGTTTGTTTAGGGATTATGTGGGTGCAGAAACCCTTTTCTTTCTTCATAAAGCTTATGTACACTGTGAAGTTTTATAGATGCCATAATGTTTAATACTATAAATTACTGGCAAGTAGCCTAGGGGAAGAGATGTTCTCTTTTAGCACAAAATGACTAAGATTTGCCTTTTTCTAATTTATATCATAAGCTGATCAGTTTGTGGATATTCACATTTAAGATTTGAGAAGCCCAAGAGCTGAATGGCTTTTTGGTTGCAAACCAAGGCCAAAGACGAAAAACAATCATTAGCTTTTTAATTATTTAAATAAAAACTGATTTTAAAACTTGAATTGTGATTTGATTTTTTTACCCAGCCTCATTGATTGTTTTACTCAGCCTCATTGTATGTTAAAGCCCCGTATTTATTTAATTTGCTCAGAAATAAGTCACAATGAATTCTTCAGGACTGGGTTCATTATTAGTGTTCACAAGACTCATACTTTCACAGCATCTTTTTATTTGGCTGTCTCTAGATAAAAGGCAGCCCACGTAGCTTTGGGCCAGCTGCCCAGTCCCTTCTGAGTACTCTATAGCAGAAACAGTGGAAACAGCTACTGTAAGCTGGAATAGACTTGGTGGCATGCAATTAATAAATTCATTTACTAATGTAGATATAGCTGTAAAAATGTTATTAGATCAAAACATGCAGTAGACATTCTTAGTGAGTTATAGCAGACTTTGGGAAAATTAATGCTTTGAACTATAACTCTTAGTAGCCATGCTGGCAGAGAGATTCTCAGAGCTGGAGTCCAAAGAGGTAACTTCCCCAAGCCCTGAGTGTTGTCCAAGAATAATGTATTCTGTCACTTGACCTTTTCTGAACCATTTTCTTTCTTTATTTAAATTTGCTTGTTTTCTTGCTCAATGGCATATAGAGCAGTGGTTCTTAACCTTTGTTACTTGGATGCTTTTGAACTGCAACTCCCAGAAACCCCAGTCAGGACAACTGATGGTGGAGGCTTCTGGGAGTTGCAGTCCAAAACTCCTGAGTAACCCAAGGTTAAGAACCAGTGAACTAGAGCATGTAAAAGCTTGTCTTTTGCTTCTTGTCAATACCTTGTGGGCTACCGGTGAGCTTTTCTTAGTTCCCTTCTCTGGAAGGTCTTGCGTGTTTCTTCAAACACTGGAATTCTGTCGATCCCTCCTGCTTGTCCTTGGATGATGACATGTTTGCTGCATAAGGACCAGCACTTAGATGGTTATTAGTGTGTATGGGGGTGAGGCTGGGGTGGTCATTTATACTTATATACCCAAACTTGAAAATGTTACTTTTTTAACTGCTTCTCCCAGAATTCCCCAGGCAGGATGCTCGTGGCCGTGAGCAAAAAACATGGAAGATCATACTGTTATGTTCTATGAATAGACCACGTAAAAATTCCCAGTTCCCTCCTTACCATACATTTGCCACCTTAATTGTGTGTCAGGGTGATTAATGTACAAAGTGTTAGTTGATTCTTACAAAGCACATGGGAGTATATACCCTTCAATGCTGGGAAGTATGCAAACTGTATCCCTCCTTTAGGGAGATTGGTATATGTTACACATAGGTAAGAAGTTTTTGCTCACACCAGAACAGCATGTGGAACACTCAATTCCTAACCTAGTTTCCATTTCCTGACTGCAAATTTGAGCAAATCCATACATGTGTTGCTGCTGCTGATGGCTCTGACCCAGGAAATGGCAACATTTTTAAAAAATCTGAGAAATGTTCAGCTCATATAAATTTACAGCCTGAAACTCACAATGCATGCAGAGACTATATTGCAGTGGAAATGCTATCATGGCATATTACGTGAAAAAAATAAACATAGATTGTTTAACTTCACTGCCTAGAAGTGATTTTAGATCTGGGCAAAGACTTTCTCAATAACTTCTCTTGGAGAGATGAGGTCCCAGCCTCCCTCTTGTTTTTTTGTAACATTGCACCCAGTGAAGAGATTTGTTTCTTTTCGAAGCTTGCACAAAGAATGTTGCATCTTTAAGCTGTTCTAGTAAAGGTACCCAGTGTGCTATAGTGCATAGAGTGATAGACTTGGACTCTGGAGACCAGGGTTTGAATCCCCACTTGGCCATGGAAACTCACTGGGGGACTGGAACTGGTAAAACCACTCCTTAAAATTCCCGCTTACCTTGAAAGCCCTGTTAGCGTCATTATAGCTCAGTTTTGACTTGCCAGCAGATACCTTGTTAGTAAAAGTATCAATACAACATGCTTTTTTGTGCCTTTCTGCTGCTCTAATAAAGGTATCAATACATGTGTTTTTACTATGAATGTTGTTTGTCGTTGGCTGTTAGCCTGTAACAAATGCCAGAAACTTGGAAGCTGTAGAAGGATTTGCCGTAATGTAGCCATTTTAAAAGGAACAAACCTAAGTTTTGCTGGAAGGAGTTTTGAGGAGGAATTTTCCAAGAGAACGTGTGCATGTCTGTGCATATGCTCATGTGCTGGTGTTGTTTTCTCAGAACTTTTAGAAAGTAGGACCGTCTGACTTTACTCCCATGCTTAATGTAGGTGTTTGTTTGTAAATGGACTGTAAAAATAATTATCCAGCACTGTTCCCTGTAAAGTAGCTGCTGCCCTCAGAACTTCCTGCTACCACAGGAAATGGAGATTATGCTCAAACTAATCCTCATTTTGTTTCTTTTTGGGGGGGGGGAGTTGCTTAAATTGTTTATATATTTTTATGCTTATAATTGTTGCTTAAATAGTACTTTAAATCATTTTCTACTTCACACTCTTTGGAATAAGTTTGCTACAGAAGTATCTTATGCAGCTTCACAAGAGATTTGTTTTATTTTGTTTTGATAACATTCAAAAAGTATCTGTTCTTGTGGAAACATTTTCATCGTCCTAGTGACTGAGTTGTTGTACAGACATGTTAAGCGTGCATGCTTGCTCAGTCAGCCCTCCTGGAGACCGTGAAAACAGCACAGTCTTATCTGTGGGCTGCAGGCAGCTACTTTTATTGGAACGCTGCCCACAGCCGGCGTTCCAGAACTGAGTCTAGTCAGAAACAATTGAATCTTGTGACAGTGCTCCAGACGTGCAATCTTTTTGTTTAATTCTGTATTGAGATATATGTGTTTGTGGGATGAGCGTTACTATGAATCTTGTAACAATTGTAATTTGAATTGGTTACTTGCTAATTTTGATCACAAAAGAAAAAAAACCCACAGATTTCTCTGTTAAAGTGTCAGCCGCAAGGTTGTCATTTCTTGGTCTACGAACTGACTTCTGTACAGACTGACCTGCTGTCTGTATGAAAATGATATATCTGATCTGGAGCATATTTCATGTCCTCTTTTCCTGAATCTTTAGTGTGAATAGTAGTGGCTGTGGCTGGAAATAGCCTTTCTGAAGAGGAACTTGTCCATCCAGGAATTTGTCTCATTGGGCAGAGCTTGTCCGACAGGAGCAGTATCACTATTATCTGATGTCCACGGGACATTCTTGCTTATACGGACTGCAGACAAGGTTTTTTTTATGCATGCCCAGTTCCGTTCATTCAAGTTGGCATGTACGGCTCAGGTGATGGTGGTGTGTTTCATGCTACTATGTGTCAGACTTGTATGGTGTGGTCAAATACTGTATATTGATGTCTTCTGTATCTTTGATGTGTGTGTGTCTTTGATCACAGTGCATGATGTCACCAGTGAGATGTGGCATGAAAGTGTCTAAGCCCTTTTGTTTCTTGGTTTGTTTTGTTTTGTTTTGAGGCAAGGGGGTCATTTGCAGCTTCCAATGTCAGCCACTGATGGAGAGGCTCCTCCAGTCCTAATCTTAGTCTGTACACACAGGGTGCACTATTGTGGAAACAAGCGGTCGCTGAGTACTGTGGGATACAGAAGATGACAGTTTTATCTTTAACACAGGTAGTGAACTTTCAGAATGATGGTGATATTATTAACACAAGTTTTGAACATTCAAGGAGTGGATTACATAAGGATCCTGGCAATATATAACAGAAACAAAAGCAAAAGTATTGTGGCACTTTTAAGACTAACAGATTTGTTTCCATGTGAGCTGTTGTGAGTTACAATCCTCTTCCTTGAAATTCAACAGAAAATCTATGGTTTTTATAAGTCCATAATTTTTGGCAATATAGTACCGTTTCTTCAGTATCAACTGTTAGGCCAACAAAGGCCACTCCTATAGCTTTATCGGTTTCAAAACCATCCTAGGATGCTAAACTGAGGCCCTGATCACAAGAGAGAAATGTTATGTAGTTATCCACCAGTTATGTCAGTATTTTTTTCCCTGGTCACATGATGCAGAGTCAAGACCAAGACATTTTCCTGGCTAGTAGTGTAAATGCAGAAAATTTCTGGATCCCCAGGAGGGTTGTGTGTTTTTTTTTTTTTAACCTTTGTTCTATGGGTGTATTCCTTACCGCGATTGCCTGTATGCATGACTCGCCCCGCTTCTTTTCAGAATTTAAATCAGGAAGGGGGATGCTATTATTGCAGTGTGTACATTAATTTTAAAAAATCATGCCCGACACATCAATACGTTGGTAAAAGTATATCACCGGGGGGGGGGGGGGCACTGCCATTACATTACTGGTGAGTAATAATTCTTTTTCCGGTGGGAAGATACATTGAAACGTTGGTATGCCAGTGTTACCGGGGTGTGTTTGTAATTGCCAGTACAGCTGTGTGGACATCCCAAGTCCATTGGGTGCAATACAGTTCTGTAGGAGCAGCTAGTGCAACAGAGGGACACTTTCAGAAACAGACACCCCTTCCCAACTGATGTTCCCTCTAATTTCCACACACACCCCTGTGTGCAAGCCTCCCCATCCCCACTCCCCACCCCGGCAGCCTGGGGTTCCATTGCAACTGGAACAAAAGGGGCTGGAAACTACCTCTGTGAGTGAATGAAGTGCACCTTAGAGGGAGACTTGTTTCTGATATATTGTTATATAAACATTATTTATCTAAATTGCCCCTTGAAGCAAGACAGAAAACTATGGCCAGAATTATTTAAATTGGAGGAAATGAGGCCTAAGGAGGCCTAAGTTGTATCATTCTTACCAGGCCTAAAACTTTCTTGAATAAAAAAGGGTTCAGCTTTTAGTACTAATCAATTAAAGATCATTGTTTCAAACACTTTATATAGGTGACAGAGTAATGATATCTGCCTTTAGCTTCTAGGATCCCCTACCTCTTTACCTGGTTTTAATATAGCAATTACATGAGTCTTCTGCCATATCTTTGGGATCTAATTATTTTAAAAAGAATGAAAATAAATAGTCAATCTTTCATTTTTCATGCAAATTGCTTATTCTGTTCTACCCAAATATCATCTAGTTTGGCAGCTTTGCCATTCTTGCATTCCCTAACTGCCTCTTCCAGCCATAGACATAAACACAGCTATTAATTCGACTCATACCACTCCTCTTGTTGGATGTTTGTTTTATTCACCGGTTGTCTCGCTTTACTATTCAGGAGAAGCTGATGTGCTGTTTGGTTGGGGGAGACATTAACATGTGTGAAATTCTGAGTTGGATGCTTATTTAAGTCAAACAACAACAAAGCCTTTGGAGAAATCAAAAGAATGGTCTGCTTCAGGATAGTGTGTTACCCAGGGTGAATAATTTTTCCCCAGTTCAAAATATTTAAGTAATGATTGAAGTTTTTAAAAATCTATTTAAATTGTGATTTAAATCAATCTGATTTAAATTAAATTGATTTAAATCAAAACAACTCTGATGTCACCCCTGCTTCTTTTTAAACGTATACAGAAATGATCAGCTTATAACCTTAAATACAAAATGTTTTGTCCATGCAGATGATCTGGCCCCGTCAGCTCAGAGTGAGAGTTTTGAAGATATGGAATGCCAACTTACCACTGCATTAAAAACTCATGAAGCATGCTGTGGGACAGTCAGCTAAAACCTAACCTCTTTAAAACTCAGATCTGTGCTTTTCACCTATGAAATAGAGAAGACACAAGGAAATTGCAGATAGCCTGCACACAGCTGGAGCATTGTTATTGTCTGATATATTTAGGACTGGAGACTGATATATTAAAAACTTTTCTTAAACACCAAGCATAAAGTCACTGCCAGGAATAGCCTATAAAGAAAACTTTCTGGTTCTGACTGGGGGATTCAACCCCAAACTCTCAATTATCAGCCTTGGCATAAATATGCTTGTCTGGTGTGGTACAAATCCACACATACTAAACATGTAGTTGTAGCACTGAATGAGACATGTACTATTGATTTATGACTGGGCGTGTGAAACCAACCTCTGTAGATAAGGTATGCTGTCTGACAGATATTGTTCCACCCAAAGTACGATGAGAGGTGATAGCAACTAATGAAAGGAAAGGTAGTACAGTACAAAATACAGCTCATCTTTTATTTGATATTCATACTTCAGGGAGATGATCAGAATCTAGAAACAGCTTTTTAGACACTAAAACCATGTCTGAAATTTAACCAGAGGAGGCCAGATTAGGTCTGTGGAGAGCTAGAATTACACATTTAGTGGAATGAGTAGGACCAGATGAGCATCTAATGCCAGGATATAATGCTGGCTGGGGTGCATGGAAGTCTCTGAATAGATTACAAAATTGTGTTGGATAATCTAAGAATAATTTAGAAAAATGGGGATACCCTTCTGCTGGTGTAACAACATGTAAATGCGCTGAAAACCAAACCACACGACATTGTATCCTGTTTCCCCGAAAATAAGACCTAACCTGAAAATAAGCCCTAGTATGATTTTTTCAGGATGCTTGTAATATAAGTCCTACCCCAGTGGTGCCTCGCATAACGAGCGCACCGTTTAACGACGAATTCGTATAGCGATCCGTTTTTTGGGATTGCTAATGCGATCGCCTACCAATGCCTAGATAGGCAAAAACTTGCTTTGCGACGATCGGTAAGCGTTTCACTTACCAATCTTCGCATAGCGTTTTTTAAAAAATCAGCTGTTCGGCGGTTCCAAAATGGCTGCCGGAACACCCAAAATGGCCGCGCGCAGCATTTTCGCGCCCTGCCCTCGCTTACCAAGGGCGCAAAAATGCCTGCGCTATGGAGGAACATCGCATAACAGTGAGTTTTGGGCCCATTTGGAATGCATTAAACGAAGTTTAATGCGTTCCACTGGACTTTTTTGTTCCATATAGCGATGTTTCCCCATGGTGATGGTTAATCTGGAACGGATTAACCTCGCTATGCGGGGCACCACTGTAAGCCTTGTGGCACAGTAGTTAAACTGCTGTACTACAGCCAAAACTGTGCTCACGACCTGGGGTTCAATCCCAGGTAGCCAGCTCAAGGTTGACTCAGCCTTCTATCCTTCCGAGGTTGGTAAAATGAGTACCCAGCTCGTGGGGGTTGGGGGGTTCAATGTGTAGCCTGCATAATTAACTTGTAAATTGCTCAGAGAGTGCTTGAAGCACTATGGGGCGGTATTTAGCAGCACACTTTGCTTTTTTAAGTGAAACCCTGCCCTCCACCATTGTGCAGCAACCAGAAGAAGATGACATGACTATATTTGAATAAATGTAGATTCTTGTACATAAAAAAAATAAAGCATCCCCTGAAAATAAGCCCTAATGCATTTTTGGAGCAAAATTAATATAAGGCCCTGTTTTATTTTCGGGGAAACAGGGTATTAAGGTCCATTATGTCCTGCAATGTATCTGGAAGAATATCATGTCAAGGGAAGAGAGAAAATATGACTGATGTAGCAGAGTATTGGTCCCAAATTATGTAATTAATTTATTTTAATATATAATTAATTGTATGTTGTTGTGTTTCTCATGTATCTTCTTTTAATATGTTTACTTTTTTAAAAAATCTTACGGTGAATATTAATACAACCCTGTATATTGCAATGCTATGACACAAATAAATAAATAAATAAATAAATAAATAAATAAATAAATAAATAAATAAATAAATAAATAAACAAATAAACAAATAAACAAATAAACAAATAAACAAATAAACAAATAAATAATAAGATATGTGTTAGTCTTTAAATTGCTACTTAACGTTCAATTTTGTTTAGCTTTTGTTGTGTTTGTTAAAACAGGCTAGGCATTTGTGCTCCCTCTCTGAAATTCTGGAGATTAAATGAAATAATTGCCTGAGCACTGGTAGAGAATGGACTGTTGCCTTTGAAGTGTTAGGTATGAAGGGCTGTTGTTCTCGTGAAGTAGTTGGTTATGATAAGGCCAGTTGATTGTGATAAAGCTGGTGTTTTCGCTGTTTGCTATTTACTGAATGTTGTATTGAATGCAAAGGGTTGCTTGTTACATTTCAATTGTTTTATTGTTCAGTTTGTTTTAAGATTTTTAATTTGTCCTAATGATGTTTGCAAGCCGCCTTGACTACTCTTCCATAGTGGAAAGGTGGTGCAGAAATGCAGTAAACAATAATTCCTCCATTGCAAGAACTAACTGATCATTTATTCCTACTCTCTGTTTTCAGTTACTGATTTGTAGATGTATCCCTTTCCTCTTATTGCATGACTGCTAGATTTGCTCAGGAGTCTAGTGGAGAACTTTTATAAAGCTTCTTGGAAATCTAAATATAACAGATGTTTACATTTCCCACCTAATTTCTCAATACAGTTATCTCGCTTGTTTTGCAATATATATATTTGAATACGCATTTGAGAGAAATGCATATTCAAATATATATTTAGTATTATTTTGAATCAATTCTTTAAAAAAACATAGATTGGAGTGGAGATGGAACTGAATTGAATTATGGGCCTGAAAATGTGAGAAGACTGCAGAATGATTGAGGATGAGACTAGATGGTTGAAACAGTCATTTTGAGGTGTGATGTATCATTTGGGGCGATCCTTACATCCACATACAAAGATTGACCACATTGCACCTGAAACAACCCTGTTTTGGGTTGATCAAGCATGATGAACACCAATCTTCTTTCTCTTTAAAAGGAAAGTTTCTCATTTCTTAAGATAGTTAAGACTGGCTGGCTGTGCCTTTAGTGAAACTGCTTAATGATTTTGAAGACTATGAAGTTTACTTTTCGTACACCTTGTTGCCAACTGACACAGCACATCAGCTAAGCTTTGAAACAGCTTTCAAAGAAAAGTGTTTTCAAGGCACCATTGATACGTTAACAATAATTAAAAAGAAATGCAAAACTTCCTTTCTCTTCCACTCCAAAGGCAAACAGAAAGAAAGTTTTCCATTTCTCCAGAGTGTTAAGTAGTATCACCATTGCGATAGCCAGCCAGTTGGTTTGGTTCAGTCCCAGAGATTACACACATTGGAGCTGGACCAAAACAGAGCAACTTTACCTGTACCAACAAACCCCAAAGAACAAACAAGCACGCAAACAAACACACAAGAAACAGTAGCCCCTGACAGGGACCCAAAAATCTACAGGTAGGCATTGATCAGGGTGGCTTGGTTTGCACTGGCACATATATGGCTGCCAGAAAAAGGAACAAACCAGCTTGTCTTCAGCCCAGAACAAATGGCAGGACAAATGCCCATCTGACTGGACCCTGTGGACTGGGGCAAAAGACAATAATCAAAAAGGACGACTTCTGTTTAAATAATGTGCTCTGTGAACGGCAGAAGTAAGGATCCAGATTCTATATGTTTTCTTAGAAAGTGCCTTTTCTGAGTTACTCTAGATAAGTGAGGCCCTCTGTACAGCATTCATCCTCTACACCAGTGGTTCTTAACGTGGGCAATAATGCCCCCCAGGAGGCAATTTCATTTTTCAGGGGGGCGGTAGAACGAAAAGGGGTGGTGTGGGGGCGAAACAACAGAAGGGGGTGGTAGGGGGGCGCTGGAGCAAGCCAAACCTGTGAAGGCGACTGCAGCCGCAGTGCTGGCAGTAGATCCGGTGCTGCTGCCGCCGCCAGATGATCCAGCTCTTTCTACCTGCCACGTCTTGCCTTTCTCCTTTAGGGGAGCACTGAGTGTAGATCGGGTGGAAGGAAAGGGTCTCTTGGGTCCTCATCCTTGCCCCGTGAAGCACTGCCTCTCACCCGGGTGGGGAGGGAGACTAGGTAGGTAGGTAGGTAGGTAGGTAGGTAGGTAGGTAGGTAGGTAGGTAGGTAGGTAGGTAGGTAGGTAGGTAGGTAGGTAGGTAGGTAGGTAGGTAGGTAGGTAGGTTGGATATCATCACCTCAGGAAGGGGGGCGATGATAACTTCCTCAATGGCTCAAGGGGGCATTTCTTTCAAAAAGGTTAAGAACCAGTGCTCTACACCACTCAGAAGATCTGTAATATCGGATCTTAATGTAATGTAATGTCAGAAGATCTGTAATATCAGACCTTAAACCATTTTGCACTCTGTAATGTGCTTTCTAATAGCATCATTCAGCTAGGTGAGTCTGGTGTTGGTTCAGTGTTGTAGGCTCTGAAAGCGGAAACAGCTTTTAGTGATGTGTGCAGCACTTAATGGTATTTCATGCTCTACTCCTGTTTTCCACAGTTCTGGCCAAGTGGGTTTCCTGACTATGGCTTTGTCATTCAGAAGTCCCCCCATCCTCACTCCAACCGATTTCCTGGCACCGGCAGCAGCAGCAGCAGCACTTAAAAAGAAAAACCTCTCATAGCAGAATGCATGTCTGTTGGTGTACTCCACCCTGCAATTACTCTTTTGGATGTGGTTGATGGTTATAGTCCGTATGTCGTCGTAAAACTCTCCAAACATAATTCCAGCTCTAAATAGAAACTTCCTTTTTTCTTGCTAACTTGGTCTTTGAACCAAGTTCAGTCTCAGTCTGAGCAACCTAATGTTTAAAAACAATAGCAAGCATTAGCATGGGTTGTCCATTCCACAGTAGGTGGTAGAATATTGATGTCAATGCCAGGATGACTGACAGACTAAATACCTGTTCGTTTTATTGCTGCCCATTTGAATTGCTTTTGTTGAATCGTGCAAGAAAAAAAAAACATTTTGTTCAGCAGACCACTTGCAACGTTGGCCAACCTGATGTCTTTATAGTATGAGAAATCAGAAATGAATGGTACAATTATTATCCATTATTGGACCTTATAAAATGATTGTGGGGAAAGATGCTTCTTGGCATCTGCAATAGATCACTGGCCACCGAAACAGCCACTAGCAGCTGAAATTCTCTTTCCATGCCTTCTGTATTTCCATGTCTAATGCTTTAGGGCCAGAATTATTGACAGCTTCAGCCACTCATTCAGATAGGAAAAGTGGGCAACAGTCCAGAAAGTCTGATGCCTGATAAAACTTGATAGTTGTGCCACAAGATTTCTTGTTGCCTTTGTACACATGTCTGTGTTAATAGTTAGGCAGAGAAAATATATTTACAGCACTCAGATTAGATGGCAGCTTTTGGGTAAAGGCCAGAAGGACAGCACCTTGGCTGAGCAGGCAGGGATGGAAAGCAAATGGAAATGCAGATTATTCTGTGCCAAGACCAATGCCAAAAAAGGAAGTAGGTGCATGTGTGGATATGAAAGGTGGAAGCTGGATTGAACCAGAGGAAGAGACCAGGATATGAAAAGCAAGGTGTGGAGAAAGTGCATAGGCATAAGTATTTCCTCTTTCATAATAGTAGAATCCATGGCCGTCTCCTGAAGCTGAATGGTGGGAGTTTCAGGAAAATAAATGGAAGCACTTGTTGACGAAGCTCGTAGTTGAATGTGTGGAATTCACTATCACAAGATGTGGTCATAGCCTCCAACCTGGATGGCTCTAAAAAGCAGGATTAAATAATCTGATTGAGGATGAGGTTGTTGATGCTTACTATGCATTATTTTCATAGTATACATGCAGAATCAAAGGCAGTGTGCTTTGAATATCAGTTGCTAGGGGATACAAGAAGAAGGATGCTAGTTCATTCATGTCCTACTGTGGTTTTCCCATAAACCTCTGGTTGGCCAGTGTGGGAACAGAATGCTGGACCAGAAAGGCCTTTGGGTTGGATCCAAAAGGTCTCTCCAGTTTTAGCTTTTGAGCCCATTGGGCATAATGCCCTTAGGAGTACCCAGGGTGGATAAAAATCAATGATTTCTTAAAAATCAAATTGATTTAAGTTAAAAAAAATATCAAATTTTGATTTGGATTGTCAACAAATCCAGTTTTTAAAATTTAAATCATGATTTAAATCAATTTGATTTAAATCAGATCCACCCTGGGAATACTCCTATTCGAGTGGATCTACCTCTTCCACACTTACATCTTTCCACTTTTTAAAAAGCAGATTTTCAATCTGTACAAATGGCCTGTTGGTGCTTCTCAGGAGGGCTGATAGTAGCTCTGTTTCCCTTCTCCATGCCTTAGCAATATTAGGCACAGTAGCACTCCCCATCCATGATAATCCAAAGGAGTGTGAGATACTGTATGTGACATGCCCCATGCATGTCCCCAGATTATTTCACTAACCTAAGGCATGTCACGTTGCCTTTTACGCTGCCACAAGTTGATCTCTGTCAACAATATTTACAGTGGGGTGTTGACTTGAGAACTTAATCCGTATTGGAAGGCGGTTCTCAAGTCAAAAAGTCTGTAGGTCAAGTCTCCATTGACCTACAGTGCATTGTAAACCGATTAATCCCGTAACAGGCCGTTTTTGTTCCATTTTGGTTTTTTTCTGGTCTGTAAGTCAAATCTCAGGCTGCAAGTCAAACCTAAATTTTGCGGCCAGAGAAGTCTGTAACTCAAAAAGTCTGTAAGTCAAGCCGTCTGTAAGTCAAGGGTCCACTGTACTTAGAAAGACTGAGGTCTATATTGTGTGTAAACTTTAACAAAACAGGTTTATTGGATACAGTTCACATAAATAGGTTCCTAAAAGACTTTAACATATTCAGTAGATTCGTACTAACTTATTCCACATTTAACTCTTAAGTTCCACACTCTAAACTGCCTCCCTTAACTTCTGACTCTCTAACTGACTTCTCACTTCAGGCTCTCTGACTATCTCTAACTAACTAACTGCTCTTATCTGCCTCACACCTCCCTTCTAATTTACCTGGCTCCGCCTCCCAACAACTCCCATTGGTGCATGCAAATAACCTCATACATGAGTAAAGGCAGGGTGATCGCTACTGTCCTCCCCCCTTAATAAGTTTGTTTTATGAGGGGGAAGTTAACAGTTTGCCCTCATAAACAAACAGCTAAGCACATGCAAATTTAACAATATCTTACCAATCCCTATAAATTCTTTATATTAATTTTTTCTAATACTATGTTTCTTAAGTCAAACTTACCACTTTAAACATTTAAGACAATCAATACAGTTATAAACATTTGCATTTTTTCTAATCCTTAAGCCTTCGGCACAAAGTGTCTGCAGCCACATTCAGGGACCATTTGATGCTTCTGATCTCGAAATCAAAGTCCTGTAGAATCAGGGCCCATCTGGTCAATTTGCTACTGTTCAATTGCATAGTCCTTATCCATTTTAAAAGTGAATGATCGGTGTAGAGAAGATGAACTTCCTTCCCCTTATGTAGGGCTTTAGTTTCTGCAGTGTCCAAACGATGGCTAAACATTCTCTCTCGATGGTTAATAAATGTCTTTCACTAGGTTGGAGCTTTGCGCTCACATATGTTACCAGATGTAAAGTCCCGCTGTCATCTGACTGGCACAGTACAACTCCAAGTCCGACATTGGACGCATTGGTGTAAATGGTGAATTCCTTGTTGAAGCAACAAGGCCTTGAGGTCAGCGCTGTCTTAAGGTGATTGAAGGCTTCCTGGCACTTTGGAATCCACGAGATGTTCTCCACTTGCTTCTTTCTGGTCAAATTTGATAAAGGTGCAGCTGTTTTGCTGAAGTTGGACACAGATCGCCTATAATATCCAGCTAGTCCAAGGAAATCTCAGATTTTCTTTTTGGAATTTGGGATGGGCCACATATCAATAACTTCTATCTTTCCTAGGGGCTTGATTGTCCCTCCTCCGACTAAATGTCTCAGTACTTTATCTCAGAATTACCAGTCTGACATTTAAATGCTTTTATTGGCAAACTGGCACTCAGTATCCTTTGCAGCATGAGCTCTGTGCGGATTTTATCCACATAGGGACCAGTTACTTAATAAGGGGTAACAGCTATAGGCTGGGCATCCCCAGTATCTACCTTGTGCACAACCCCTTTTGCTGCTCCCGGTTTGTTTGAAAACATCACCTAATCTTTTTGTAGAAGAATGGACTGTCACATACAGCACTGATGGTACCTGTCTGTCATGGGTTTGGAGGGAAAGTTCCATCCTATGGGGAGTGGAAGGCGGGACATCAGGGGGGAGGAGCTGTACTGTATATATATTTGGAGCTTGTGTGAAGAGTTAAGAGTTGGATTCTGTGTGTCAGACTGGGTACAACTGTTTGTCAGTTAGTACATACCTGATAGGTTCAGGTTTCTATCTAGGTAGCCAGAACTGATAGGTTCAGGGTCTGTGCGTTACCTTAAAGTGTTCCGGGGGAACCAATCTGTTGTATGTATATGATTGGGACTATGCCACGTTCCAGTATCCTGTTTACCTGATCCTTTTATTTACCCTGTTTGTTGTTTCAATAAACCTTGTTCTTTTGTTTATTAAAATCCATTCCTGGTCTGTGTGACTCCTTATAGGGAATGGTTGGTGGCAGCATAATTACAGGGTGGTATACTCCAGTAGGTCTGGGGTTGCCACATTGATTGGTGTCCAGCGTGTGGGATACGACTGGTCCAGTTGTCCAGTGGTCCAGCAAAGCCTTGGCAAGTGTGCCCAGACCAAGGGGGGTCTAGTCAGGGAAAATCTGAGGGCGCGTAGGTAATCTTCTAGGCTTACCTCACGGGGAGGTAGGCTAGTGGAAGAACGTGCAAACTCAGATTGGGGGGACTAGATTAGGGAGCTCTGAGGCAACCCGTTTTGGCGGGAAAGGGCTGAGGCAAAGCTGCGTGAAGTAACAGGGATCTAGCCTGTCTGCTGAGAGGCCTAGCAGAGGGGGTGAATTCTGTCTGGCAACAGTTGCAAGTGGGTGCTGGAGGGACAGCAGCAGTCTATAGAAGGCTGTTTCTGAGGCAAAAGGAAAAAAGTCGTCGTTTTATTTTGAGGCGTGACTTTTGAAGGCAGCCTGTTCTGGGGAGATTATGCCCTTGACCCGAAGCCAAATGGCAGAAATGGGGGAAGTGAGAGAACCACAGGGAGACCAAGGGTCTGAGGAGGAATTTGGCTCAGTGCAGGATGAGAGCACGGGAGAACTGACCTCGGAACTCAGGAAAATGCTCCTAGCCCAACAGCATGAACTGAGGGTGAGGGAAATGGAGGAAAGGGAAAGGGAGAAACAAAGACAATTCGAATTAGAGAGAGAGAGAATGGAAAGAGAAGAAAGATTGGAGAGAGAGAGGATGGCGTTTGAGTTAAGAAAATTGGAAATGATGAACCAGAACAATAATAACAATAGAGATTCTGAGGTGGGCCAATTGTCTAAAACTGACTTGAAGAAATTCCCTGTGTACAACAAGGGAGATTGCCCTGAGGTGTTCTTTTCCCTCGTGGAAAGAGCGTTTGTGGACTTCTCAGTAAGGGAAACTGAGAAGATGACCATTATGCGATCTTTAATCAGTGGCAGCCTGGCAGAAGTCTATGCAGAGATGCCAGTGGAACTGCTGAAGGACTTCGCTGAGTTTAAAAAAACTGGTGTTTGCCCGGCATGGGATAAATGCTGAACAGCTGAGGCAAAAATTCAGGTCACACACAAAAAAACCAGAGCAGACTTTTACCCAAGTGGGGGCCCAACTGGTGAGGTTGCTAGAGAAATGGCTGTCTCAGGAGAGGACAGAGACCTTCCAGCAGCTCAAAGACCTGATAGCGCTGGAACAATTTTATTCAGTCCTGCATGGGGAACTAAAGTTCCAGGTGAGGGAGAGGAAACCGAAATCGGTGACAGAAGCGGCAGAGATCGCAGATTTTATTTACCAAATAAGGAAGCCCTTAGGTGCTGAGGGGAAATCTGTGGGTAAGCCCAGAGAAACCTACAGCAGGTACTCTCAGGGACCAGGGAAAAACCAGCAAGGGGGAGGGGCCCATGTTGAAGGGAAGCCCTCAGACATAAAACCACCAAGACCTCAGATTTTGGAGGGAAAACCAAAACCAGAGGAGAAAGACTCCAAGTACAGCAGAAAATGTTATTTCTGTCAGGGAAAGGGCCATCTAATCTCAGAGTGTGAGAAATTGAAGCAGCTAAAGGGAAATTTGCCTCATGATTTGAGTGGAACCAAGCCAAAAGCTGTGTTCTGTGTCCAGACAGAGCAAAGCTCCTTGCCATTGAGGGAGCCTGTTACCATGGCTACTCAATCTGGACCAGTTACATCTGCTGATCAGGCTGGGGAAAATGGTCCTCTTGTGGAGGTCAAGCGCTGCTTACTAGTGAGGACAGATTCACAATTGTTTGAGACCGCAGGGGTGGACGTAGGAATACTTGACCATCAGTATAGGGGGCTAAGGGATACTTGTTCCCAGGTGACCCTGTGCCATCCAGACATTATTCCTAGGAAGTATATAATCCCAAATGAGAGCCTGAAGGTGGCAGGGATTGAGGGGCAGGTGATCTCACTGCCAGTAGCTGAGGTACCTGTGAGCTTTCAAGGCTGGAGGGGAGTTTGGCGTCTAGCGATTTCATCGACTCTGCCAGCAGCCGTGCTCGTGGGAAATGACCTGGCTGAACATGTGAAACGGGTGCTAGTGATTACACGCTCACAAGCTACCACGGGGACAGTTCAGGGGGGTACTGAAGAGCCCGAGGCTGAAGCAGATGAGGGTAGTCCCGAAGCTGTGGCAGAAACCTTAACCACAGACAGCAAATTTGGCCAAGAGCAAAAGGCAGACGCCACTCTCCGAAAGTGTTTTGAAAAGGTGACAGACACCCAGCTAACACCTGAAACCCCAGCGAGATTTCGCGAGAAAAAGGGAATTTTATATAGAGAGACCCTGATGAATATCTCAAAAGGGGGAGATGGGATCAGAAGTCAGCTAGTGGTACCTGAAAAGTATCGCCCCATGATCTTACAAAGGGGGCACTCTGACATGTTTGCTGCGCACTTAGGGGTGAACAAAACACAGCAGAGAATCACACAAAATTTTTACTGGCCTGAAATAGGGAAGCAGATCAAGGAGTTCTGTAAACAATGTGATGTGTGTCAGAGGCAGGGGAATAACCGTGACAGGACCAAAGTGAAGTTGTGCCCTTTGCCTGTGATTGACACCCCGTTCAAATGTATAGGAGTGGATATTGTGGGACCTTTGCCCAAGGCCACAAAGAGGGGGAACCGGTTCATTCTCACCATTGTGGACCATGCCACGAGGTACCCCGAAGCCATACCCTTGACTAACATCGAAACTAACACAGTGGCAGATGCCTTGGTGGGGTATATGTCCAGGATGGGATTTGCCTCAGAAATAATCACAGATTTGGGCACCTCGTTTACATCAAAGCTCATGAAACGGTTATGGCAAATCTGTGGAATTAAACACAAGGAAACCACTGCCTATCACCCCAAAAGTAATGGGTTAACGGAGAAGTTCAATGGGACTCTGATGCGCATGATTAGGGCTTACTTGGCAGAGAATCCAAACAATTGGGACCAGAAGCTGCAATCCCTTTTGTTTGCTTATCGATCAGTGCCCCAAGCCAGTACCGGGTTCAGTCCGTTTGACCTTTTGTTTGGGAGAAAAGTAAAAGGTCCACTTGATTTAATCAAACAAAATTGGGAGCAGATCACCCAGGATGACCAACGTTGTGACGTACATAGACACTTTAATGAATGACCTGAAGAGAAACCTAGAGCTAGCAGCAGAAAACCTGCAAGCTCAGAAGGTCAGACAGAGAACCTGGTATGACCAGAAAGCCAGGGAGAGGCACTTTAACCCAGGGGAGGAAGTGCTTTGGCTTAGGCCCTGCAAAGAGAACAAACTGCAGCTGGGTAGCCCAGAAATAAAATACTTGGGTCACATAGTAGGGGGAGGAGTGATCAAACCCCTAGAGGCCAAGATAGAAGCCGTTCGTGATTGGCCCAGACCCAACACCAAGAAAAAAAGTCAAATCATTTCTTGGGTTGGTGGGCTACTACAGAAAGTTCATCCCGAGGTTTAGCGAGATGGCGACTCCGCTGACCGATCTGACGCGGAAGAAGACTGATGACCGCATCCCGTGGACCAGCGACTGTGAGGAGGCGTTCCAGAGGTTGAAGGAGGCGCTCATCCATTATCCAGTGCTGCGGGCTCCAGACTTCGACCGGGAGTTCATCATCTACACCGATGCGTCTAACAGCGGGGTAGGAGCAGTTCTTTGCCAGGAGGATGAAAATGGTGACCAGCATCCAGTGTCCTACCTGATTAGGAAACTCCAGAAAGGTGAGAGACATTTGGCAACCGTGGAAAAGGAGTGCCTGGCCATAGTATACGCGATTCAGAAGGCCAAGCCTTACATCTGGGGAAGACATTTTGTTCTGTGCACTGACCACTCACCACTGCAGTGGTTAAAGACAATGAAAACCCATAATAGTAAACTTATGAGGTGGGCTTTAAACCTGCAAGATTTTGACTTTGAAGTGAAGGTGGTCAGAGGGTCAATGAACTGTGTTGCTGACGCCTTGTCAAGAAGACCCGACGAGTGAAGACGGCGAAGAAACCATGGACTATGTATATTTTGGTGACCAAAAGTTAAATGTACCTGTTTATTGAACAGGCTTGGTTTGTATTAATAAAGGTAACTTAATGTATTGTAAATATTAATGTTTAAATGCATAAGTGATATGTTTGACCTAGAGTGGGTAAGTATGGTATTGTGTTATAATGTTTAACTGTTTATGTGTTTTGATCCTGGTTGTTTTTTTGGAGAAAAGCACTTTAGCTTTTCCCCTGGAAAACAACTTATAAAGAGGGGAGGTGTCACATACAGCACTGATGGTACCTGTCTGTCATGGGTTTGGAGGGAAAGTTCCATCCTATGGGGAGTGGAAGGCGGGACATCAGGGGGGAGGAGCTGTACTGTATATATATTTGGAGCTTGTGTGAAGAGTTAAGAGTTGGAGTCTGTGTGTCAGACTGGGTACAACTGTTTGTCAGTTAGTACATACCTGATAGGTTCAGGTTTCTATCTAGGTAGCCAGAACTGATAGGTTCAGGGTCTGTGCGTTACCTTAAAGTGTTCCGGGGGAACCAATCTGTTGTATGTATATGATTGGGACTATGCCACGTTCCAGTATCCTGTTTACCTGATCCTTTTATTTACCCTGTTTGTTGTTTCAATAAACCTTGTTCTTTTGTTTATTAAAATCCATTCCTGGTCTGTGTGACTCCTTATAGGGAATGGTTGGTGGCAGCATAACTATAGGGTGGGATACTCCAGTAGGTCTGGGGTTGTCACATGGACATTTCTTCTTTTTCTCGGGATAGAGCAGGGCTAAGGACCACATTCTCAGGGTTATTTTTAGACTCTCCCCTGCCTTCCCAGCATATTAATTTTTGTTCTTCTTCTGGGTTTTCCTGCATAGTAAATAAAACCAGGGTTTCTTTTCTGTAATACAGTTTTATCATATTTATATGGACTACTTGGCAATTTTCATCCCCTCTCTGGAGAATGTAATTGACCGAACTCACTTTGGAGACCATGGTGTACGGTCTTTCCCAAGCTAACTGAAGCTTATTCCCTTTTATTGGTCTTAACATTAGTACTTCCTCTCCAGGATTGAACGTTCTTTCTCTAGCTTTTCTGTCATACCAAGTTTTCTCTTTATGTTGGACACCCTTCAAATTCTATCCTACTATTTCTAGGGATCTTTATAAGGTATTCATCAAATTGTCCAAGTATTCTACCACAGAATCAGGGTCCATTTCTTTATAATCCTCCCAGTTCTACAGATCTAGTGGCATTGCTGGAAAACTCAGGGGAGTGGATTTGTATCAATGATACAAAATGTCTAAGTCTTGAAGATACCTGCTCGCATGTAATCTTATGTCATCCAGATGTGGTTCCTCCTTCACATCTAAATTAATGAAGAGGCTGTGGCAAGTCTGTGGCTTTTCCCATGAAACATTGCCCCATAACATTCACAAATGAGTGACTAATAGAAAAGTTCAATGGAACTTTAATGAGGATGATACGGGTGTATGTGGCAGAAAACCCTAATAATCGGGACAATAAATTACAATCCCTACGCTATGCATATAGAGATGTTGCCCAATAAAGCACAGGATTCAGTCCACTTGAACTTCTATTTGGCAGAAAAGTATGCAGGCCAATGTGTCTGCTTTCTTGGGGTTAAATTCAATACCCAAGTGTAAGGAGGGAGACAGGGAGGCTAATGACCCTGTCAGCATATTGTCCCCTCTTCCCAGAGAACCAGCAATAAGACAAACTTCGAGTTCCCCCACAGACATGGGAGAAACCCTGGAGGAAGAGGGCTCCCTGATGAGGCCTGGAAGCCTGAGGAGAGAATAACAGTGACAGGAGATTGAGCCTCCCCCTCCCAACCTCCCTCAAACCCCCAAAATTTAAATTTTATTTAGAAGTTATATTTTTGACCACTTCAGTCAGGGCACAAGGGATTTTTCACTTAAAAACACATTTTTTCAGTTAACAATTATTTTCTAGCTAGCAAAAAGGTATTGCAATTAAACTAATTGGGATCTCATGTTTAGGTGATCTTAAATCAATCCCTTTTTTTGGTAACCTACTTTCCAAGGATGTTGTGTTTATGAAATATCTCTGGCAAATAAAAAGAAAATATTTTCTTATTTATTTACGTTATCTGACTTTCTCCACAGGGGTGACTCAAGACAGCTCACAATTAATTAAAAGTACACCATAATAACTGTTAAAATTCCATAAGAAACCATTCTAAAGAACAATAAATGTAGCATTCCTAAAGCCCCTACTTATTGCTTAAAAGCCCCTCTCTGAAAAGATCCATCTTTCCCTGAAGATGGAAGGCGAAGAGAGCGGGGGGGGGGGGGGGAGCCTGGCTTCTTGAGGGAGTGCTTCCCACAGACAGGGCGCATCCCCTGAAAAGGCCCTCTCTTACGTCCTTGACCCATGATCCGACAGGTAGTCCTGAGCTCCTTGGAAGGAGGGCAAGATAAAAATACGTAAGAAAATGAAAACATATGTGTTCATGTTTGTTGAGAGTGGTTCTTTTCTTCTACTTTGAAAAGTGAAGCTTTGTAGAGCATGGACTTTTCTCCCTTTAAAAAGGAATTGTAAAGATTTTTGGGGGGGGGGAAGGAAAGAGAGCAAGTATGTGCTTAGTGGTTAAGGTGTACCCGTGTTCGGAAGCTTCCAGATCAGGTTTACCAACCTTAGAGCTATGTAGAAGCATTCCAGGTGATGCAAAGCAGCTGCCGGAAAATAATACAGGCACTATCATTGCTTCATTCAAGCCACCCGGCCACAACACCTTACAACCAGGCTTTCCTTTGGAGACAGGCAAATGAGCTATGTAAGAGTCCACCAGAGTAAATGAGTTCCCAAACGAAGGTATATACTGAAAGGGCAAGATGTGTGGATTGGCATGTTGTTTTGTTCAGCTAAGGTCTCTCAGGCTTGGCCCAAGCACCATCCAGATAGAGGTCAAGTTTATCCACATAAAAAGGGATTGTGTCAAGACTTCTGATGTGCAGTTTTGCTTCTTCTCTTTGTGCCATCGGAATTGTCTCAAGCCTTGGTGCACTGAGATAACACTCTCTCTTTGCACATTCTCCTGCTTATTTCCATGCAGGGCCACTTGCCAGTCTGGTGTCCCCCTGGCAGTGCCTGCTCCACACTTGTGGATGGACAAGGTAAAGGTAAAGGTAAAGGTTCCCTTTGACAATTTTTGTCCAGTCGTGTTCGACTCTAGGGGGCGGTGCTCATCCCCATTTCCAAGCCATAGAGCCAGTGTTTGTCCGAAGACAATCTTCCGTGGTCACATGGCCAGTGCGACTTAGACACGGAACACTGTTACCTTCCCACCAAGGTGGTCCCTATTAATCTACTCGCATTTGCATGCTTTCGAACCGCTAGCTTGGCGGGAGCTGTGACAAGTGACGGGTGCTCATTCCGTCACGTGGATTCGATCTTACGACTGCTTGGTCTTCTGACCCTGCAGCACAGGCTTCTGCGGTTTAGCCCAGCAAAGACATCACCTTGTCAACAAAGGTCCGCATAGTAAAAGAGTCTCCTGGACTGCAAGGAGAACAAACCTATCCATTTTGAAGGAAATCAACTCTGAGTGCTCACTGGAAGGACAGATGCTGAAGCTGAGGCTCCAATATTTTGGCCATCTCATGAGAAGACTCCCTGGAAAAGATGTTGATGTTGGGAAAGTGTGAAGGCAAGAGGATAAGGGGACGACAGAGGACAAAATGGTTGGACAGTTTCACCGAAGCTACCAACATGAATTTGACCCAACTCCGGGAGGCAGTGGAAGACAGGAGTGCCTGGCATGCTCTGGTCCGTGGGGTCACGAAGAGTCAGACACGACTTAAGAAAAACAACATTGGTTCCAAACTGACAGCACATAACACATCAGCCAAGCTGGACATTTTGATGATCCAATCAAGGTGTCAGATTGGAGATTCTAATGCCCCTTACTCATCACCGTGTATAGGTGTAAAAGCTCAACAGTAAAGAAAGCCGATGGGGAAAAATTGATTTGTTTGAAATTGGTGCTAGAGGATAGATTTGCAGATAGCCTGGATAGCCTGGACTGCTATAATGATAAGTGAGTCCTAGGTCAGATGCTGATATTGGGAAAATGTGAAGGCAAGAGGATAAGGGACCGACAGAGGACGAGGTGGATGGACAGTGTCATTTAAGCTACCAACATGAATTTGACCCAACTCCAGGAGGCAGTGGAAAACAGGAGGGCTTGGCGTGCTCTGGTCCGTGGGGTCATGAAGAATCAGACATTATTAAACGACTAAAGAATAACAAGTGTTTTCTGTGTGTGTTTTCTGAACATAGACATATGAGAGGAGCAAGGTGCACATAACAGTCAAAGAAGGAAATCTATCTACTCTCTCTCTCTCTCTGTGTGTGTGTGTGTACTGGTATACTGTATTATATCAGAGATTATCTAATTCCTGCATGTGTTACTTGAAAGTAAGGGGAAAGAGTAATGGATGGGAATGGGAAGGTGGTGATCCGTGTTACAGAATTATTTATTTATTGCATTTATATGCCACCCATCTAGACATAGTCTACTCTGGGCAGCTCACAACATACAAAATAATAACAATTCAATACTGTATATATATTAACAGTTTTTCAACAATATACAAGACAACAATAGTTCAAGATGGGATGAAAAGATAAGTTAAGTAGTGCCTCGAGGGAAGGCCTGTCTGAACAACCAGGTCTTAAGTTGGTTTCTGAAAATACCCAGCGAGGGGGCCAAGCGGATCTTGGAGGGGAGTTTGTTCCAAACAGAAGGAGCCACTGCCGAGAAGGCCCGGTGCCTTGTTTTTTCTTTCCGTGCTATAACACAGCAAAATACAGCATTGAATTATGCTGTATTTTTAAAAATTACTGTTCAGACTTATGATGTTCTTAGCCTGTTAATTACCTTTCATGTTATCTTTTTCTATAAAAAAGATTGTTGAGAAAAGTAATAATCTGAAACCTTAAATAAGAAAGTGGCTTTACAGCAAACCATAAGAAGATCAGCGGAACCAAGGCTAGAGGAAGGAAGGAAAGGAGGGGCCTATGGGCTGGAATGCAATTTGCATTGCATCTGGTATGAAAGGTAAACTCTTGAATCAGCCCATAGCTCCTATGTGAGCACTGATACGTCCAGTGTAGTCACACCCCTAGCCATGCACATAAATCCTCATGCTTGTGGTCTAGTCTGGTGGACCAAGTGACAGGAAGAGAAGGAGTAGCTCCCCTTCCACAAGTGAGGGCAGATGGGGGAGAGAAGAGGAACTGAAACTTCTACGGAAGTTACTTCTGAAGGACAGCTTGTCTTGCTTGTTTGTTCTGTTGTAGTCTATCCATTTATCCAAGGTTTTCAGGAAAGTGAAAATCTTCACTCAGTGACTAGCCCAAGGTTTCCCGCCCAAATGGGGGTGTGAACTGGGGAATCTCTGCCCAGTCTGTGCTGGCAGACTGCTCACGTGAACAGTTATGAGGATTAGCCGACACACCTAGGAACATTTGACATAGGTGTCAGAGCAGAAACATATATGATAGAAAGTTTACAATTGGAAGAGGAAGCTCTGTAAAAGGATAACCCTTAAAGACTGATTCGGAGCAGGAGATTCTCACACCTCCTGATATATGCAACTTAGCTTATTATGTTGTTTAAACCAGTGGTTCTTGACCTTTGTTACTCAGATGTTTTTGGACTGCAACTCCCAGAAGCCTTCACCATCAGCTCTGCTGGCTGGGGTTTCTGGGAGTTGCAGTTCAAAAACACCTGAGTAACAAAGGTCAAGAACCACTGGTTTAAACAATCTTCAGATCTAAAGCCTGGAGATTCCTTTGAAGTCTTGACTTTTCAGACCTTGAACCTGGAAATATTCTTGTCCCCCCAAAAAGGAAGATTTCCAGACTCACTCACTCTCTCTGTGTGTAACTCCAAAAAGATAAGTGTTTTTACTTTCTGTGGAATCAAGATACCTTTGTATTAACTATGCAAGCTTTTTGTCTACACCAAATTCCTGGCTAACTAAAAAAATGTGTGTTTTTGCTTGAGAACTAAGCAGTTCAGAACTGAGTTACTTGAGAACTGCTCCCCTTGCATATTCCGTATCCTGAACGAACAAAATCTAGAGGTTTAAGTCTTCATTGTATCCCTCTTCAGTACTCTCTCCCCATATAGAAAGGAAGAGTACTGATGGGATGTTTTCACAGAGATGATGGGATGTTTTCACAGAGGATGCTCTTCCTCCTTTCTAATTAAAGCTTAATGTCTACAATTGGCTGCAATGTGAATATGTTCAATTTAAATGCCACCACTATCCTTTCCCTTGGCCTGTATTAACAACATTGACACATAGGCTCTGATTACTACCTATTATATATACAGAAGTAAATTGCTCTGCCTTAAACCACTCCTCACAAAGGCCTGCTTTCAACTTCACAAAGAGAGAGAAATGAATGAGGGGAAAGCTAGATAGCTTGGTGGTTTAAATCTCTGGGTGGTGGAGCCAGAGGTTGGGAGTTCAGCATCCCAGAAGAACCAGCCTGGGTGGCCTTGGGCAAGCTGCACAGTGTTCCCAAGGCACCACCTGAAGAAGGGAATGGTAAACCACCCACTTTCAAATATTCTCTACCCAGAAAACCCTTAAAAAGGTGACCATAAGTCAGAATTTACTTGATAGCACATGATGCAGATGAATAGGGGGAGGATTTCCATGACATTTCACCTTTTGTCTCCAATCTGCATTTGAACCCATAAGCAAATTTCAAACATGTTTATAAGTAATTTGGCTTTTCTCACTAGATTACTCATAAACTTGTTCAAACCCACCCGTAAGGTTTCAGAGAAACTATGACATGTCAGAGAAATCCTCCCCTGGCTGATGAAGATACTCGGTGGACAACTTCAAACTCTTTCTCTTATCTGGCCATCAGGCCTGATTTTTGAGAGGGAAAATGGCCATCTGGATGGGAACAGACTTTAGCTATGGGTAACCTAAAGAGCTTGACGGGGCTAGCTGCTTGTCTTACACATTGGTAAAACACACTGTTTTTCTTATCCATCAGCGATTGAAAGGAGAAATCATTTGGATGTTATCAGATAGATCTAGATGTCAAGGGAATATAGTTAACTGCATGCAGAACTTCCCCAATAGAAAACTGCCAACGTGTATTTGTAGTCATTTATCAGTTTGAAGGGCGCAGACTGAGTTATTAGATCCTATTTTTGAGATTCTGCTCTGCATGTCCCTGTGAATGGTTTGGGAGCTCTGCAGTCCTTTGCTGTTCCTGCATTGAGCTAAGATAGTTGTATGAACTGACTAATATTGAAGCTGCCTTGTCTGACTTGGCTTTTGTTTATATTCTCTCTCTCTCTTTCTCTCTGTGTGTGCATGTAAAGATCCATAAGAATGGTTCACAACAGACTATCTTCTGTGTAGGCCTCCTTGCATGAGTGATGCTTCACAATGGAAAATGAAGGCAACATCATTAATGTTCAGACAGACAAAATGTGTGCCCCAGCCATATGCATTGAGCTCCATTAGAATAGTAGGATTTATTCCTGAGTAACCATTTTTAAAGTGTTCAAATCTGGCTATTATGCAGCTTGTTTTAATTCTACAACAGCGTGCTAAACACAGCAAATCATGTGTCACAAACTGAAAAAAAAAAGAGAGAATGTATGTGTGTTAAAGAGAAACATTGAAACACACCATTTTTGGGGCACCGAAATAATTAGATGAGGCACAGAAAGGAAACATCTGTTGAGTACAAAGACATGTTAAGTGACAGGCTGTGCTTAAATGTTTGCCTGCATATTGGACATAGCAACGTACACTACACAGTATGTGTGTTTTGTATTTCAGATCACTATCATTTAAGTTTCTGTTGTTTTAGCTATCTTCTGTTCTGGCTATGCTTGCTCTCTTCACTTCCTACAGTAATACTTTGCAAACAACAACACAGTGCATTATTAACCCTAATCATTGTGTTAAACTGCTTCCCTTCAGATTTGCACTCTTCCCTGGTGTGCTGCTACTGTTAGGCAGAGTGGGGAGGTAACTGTCTCAGTTGGCAGATCTGGGGGGGGGGAGAGAGGCGGGAGCAGCAGAGAGCATTAGCTGCTCCACTGACTCCCCCCCCTCCCCAGCCATGTCCGTATTCTGGAAAGCAGAACTCTCTCTCTGTGTGTGTGTGTGTGTGTGTGTTTGTGTGTGTGTGTGTGTTTGTGTGTCCTCTGTCCCAAGCTTGTGTGCTGTAGAATGGAGAGTGCTATATAGTTGTTATTACCAAAGAAAGATTTCACTGGCAATCCAGTCCGATTGTGCATATGGCATGGAGGGAGTGCCATCTTGTCCTTTGGCTCAGGCATCATATGGTCCTCAAGAGCAAGCAACTCGAGAAGGACTTCTCCTTTTTGTTAATGAACTGGGCCAACATTCAGACTTCGTGAGGAAGGGCCAGTTTGGCTCAAATTAAAAACTTTTCCTGAGGATGAAGAGGAGCTTATGTAGTATTAGCAGAAACCAAGAAAAGAGTTTTCAAGGGGTACACAGAAGATCTAGGACTGGGGTTTCAAAAGGATTCAAAAGAATTAGGATGATTGGAAGCACCACAAGGAGTTGGGCATGCTTGGTTCTTCTGCCAGTTGGCTCTTTGATCTAAAGGGTGTGGAAATTTGCTGCAATTGCTTGATAGTGAGAAGGTGGCACTCAGAAGGTCTCTATCCAAACATAGAGAATTATGGAAATGATGTTGGCTAGAATGGGGCGAGTGTATTCCTGTTACCTGCATTTGGAGCAAACACACTTTGAAGGATACCTGGATAGGGCTCACAAGATGACTAATGGGAACTGCAGGCAAAGATGGATAGAGGAAGTGCTGAAGGGGAAAAAAAGGCTCAGGGGTGACTCTAGCTACAACCTCCCCAAGCACTTCCTAGAAGCACTTCACCATGTTGTTACCTCAGTTATATGGAGAACCACTGAGTGCCAGTTTAGGGGCAGACTCTCAGATTGACCGGTCATGTCTCAAAGTGGGAGCAAATGGGAGTCCAACAGACTAGAGGCAGCACTACAAGGCCCCAAAGAAGCACATGGCGAACTTCCAGGCAAGATAGTCAAGGATTCAAAGGTGGCTGGGCCAAGGGATGTTGCTTAGGAGTACAGAGGCAGGGTGATTTACTTTAGTAGTCAATACAGTGGTGCCTCGCATTACGATGTTAATTCGTTCCAGCGAAATCGCTGTAGAACGAAAACATCATAAAGCGAAATTTAAAAGCCCATAGAAACGCATTAAAACCCAATTAATGTGTTCCTTTGGGCTTGAAACTCACTGTCCAGCGAAGATCCTCCATAGTGCGGTCATTTTCGCTGCCTGTGCAGCGAGGAATCCGTCCCAGAAAACAGCGGGCGGCCATTTTTTTACCCGGTGGCCATTTTGAAACCGCTGATCAGGTGTAGGAAAATCATCGTTTTGCGAGAATCGTTTCCCAAAGCAGGGAACCGATCATCGCAAAGCGAAATTCCCCCATAGGAAACATCGTTTTGTGATCACTTTTGCAATCACAAAAACTTCGTAGTTATGCGATTTCGTCGTGAAACGGAGCGCTCATCTTGCGAGGCACCACTTGTATAAATACCTGAGTGACAAACTGCACAGGCAGAAGAGGCAAGCCTCAGAACCGTTTGTATTGGGCCAGCATGGGCACGTCCCAATGGATCAGCAGCTCATGTTATTGTTGTTTCAACGTACATACCGCCCCATAGCGCTAGAGCACTCTCTGGATGGTTTATAACATAATTATGTGAACAACACTTTGTCCTCCAGCAAGTTGGGTACTCATTTTACCAACCATGGAAGAATAGAAGGTTGATTCAACCCTGAGCCAACTACCTCAAACTGCCAGGATAAAACTCAGGTCGTGAGCAGAGGCTTGACTGCAGTACTGCAGTTTAACCACTGTGCTTTTGGATTGGTCCTTTGCATCGTTGCATTCTGGAAGTGCAAGGCTCCAACCAGCAAGCTGTTCCGGGAAAGTTATTTTGCGTGGGCTTTGCTATCAAATTCCTTAGCTGAAGACCTTGTTTTACAGGATCTGAGAAAGGAGGGAGATTGAAAAAAGGCAGGGGCCAGACGGGTTGTGGGGAGGGAGAGGCAAGCAGAATCTATGGAGGAGCTGGGAATGAGACAGACACTGTTTTGTTGGCTGATGGTGATCTAGAGATGGAAAGGTTTCTGGGGGTTGATGAAAAAGGCTAAGAAGACAGTGTAAGTGTTGAATGGAACCTCACAATTAATAAGAACCAACCAGCCAAATCATAACGTATAGCTCTGAGACGTATGCCATTATTTTATCCTCTGTGCCTTCTGCTGATAATCCTTGTCCAAGCCATGTTTATCTCTTGCTTCCCCCGCCCTACCCCAGCTTCTCCTACTTCTTGGGCCTCCTAACCTTTCACCTCTGCTCCCTTTAATCTTCCCAAAGAGCTGTTGCAAAAGCCATAGCTGTCCTAGAGGCATGCTGCTTCTCTCTCTCTCTCTAAATCCCTTTTGCTGCCTGCCGCCTTCACCCAGGTTGGCTTGTTGTTGCATTTTTGTGCTCCTGGTTTGGCTCAGTCATTCACTCTCCCATTCACTCTCCCACAAGAAAAGATGAGACACCTGCAAAATAATCCCACTTTCATTTTAAAGGGCAAAAACAAAAGGAATTTATGGGGAATCAGAATTTTGGGAGGTTAATTTCATAATACAGTAACTGGGAATTTCAATGCAGCTTCAGAGATTGCAGAATCTTTGGAACTTTATAAAAATTGGAATCGTTTATTTATTAACCAGATTGCTCTAAAACAGTCCAGCTGAACTTACAGTAAAATCCTTTCTGAATTTTACCTAGTCTGACAAGTCATTTCACATGATGGGAGCCTCCGCTGTTGGACAAGGTTTGTCCCCTGGTGAAGGCTTTTTGTTGCAGCTGCGGAAACAGTGGAGCAAAGCATTATTTTTTAGTTACTTTATTATTGAATTTTACCAAAAGTATATTTTGAAAGCAGACAGAAATGGCTAAAAATGCCCTGCTCCATATGTGTAGACGTTACTTGTTACACTGAGAAAGGTAACCATATTAGGCCTCATTAGTGGACTGGATAGCTCTGTGAATTGGAATACCTTGCTGCAAAACCAAAGGCTGGGAGTTCAATTCCCTGTTGCGTCTCCCTGGAGGCACAGCCAGCCTGTGTAATTTTGGGTAAACTGCAAGGTTTGCCAGAACTGATTTGATGTTGTTGTTGTTGATGATGATGATGTAAGAAATGATGTTGTTATGCCCTTGTTATTGCATTGTGGCATTACTTGTAACCCTTTACTATCAAACTTTAGTTGTTGATAATTATTGCACCCACTTAAGGAACGTCTTCTGATATTGTTGATCTGAACAGATACTCAGCTGAAAGAACTGATCATTAAATGCCTAGCTTGTCTCAATGTGAAGGGACGTGGTGGCACAGAAGGGACATGGTGGCACTGCGGGTTAAACCGCAGAAGCCTCTGTGCTGCAAGGTTGGAAGACCAAAAGTCATTAGATTGAATCCACGTGACGGAGTGAGTTCTTGTCGCTTGTCCCAGCTCCTGCCAACCTAGCAGTTTGAAAGCATGTAAAAATGCGAGTAGATAAATAGGTGCCACCATAGTGGGAAGGAAATGCCGTTCCGTGTCTAGTCGTGCTGGCCACGTGACCACGTAAACTGTCTTCAGACAAATGCTGGCTCTGTGGCTTGGAAAACGAGGATGAGCACTGTCCCCTAGAGTCGGACACGACTGGACTAAATGTCAAGGGAAACGTTTACCTTGTCTCAATGTTACATTAAAATATTTTAACACCTCTGATTTTTCATTGAAGGGTACATGTGTACCTTCTGATCTATTATATCAGTCAAGTCTGGCAAACATGCAAATTATAGAAGTGAAATGAACACCACTGTATGCAACAGTTGGCTACTTTGTTACCAAGTTAGAAAACCCATCTTAATATAGTTTCCATTTTAAAGAAAAATATAACATAACATAAAACATAACATAACATGGTGAGGAAGAAATATCTTGAACTATGAAAGTGTAGAGGTTAGAGGCGGGCACAAATTATAAAACAAATCAAATTCATTCAAAAATTACTAATTTGTTGATTCATATTTGTACAAACCAATGCCCCAACAAATACAAATTAATGGTTTTTTAAACGATTTTTGAGGGATTGTAGAGAAGAGTCAGTAGAAGCTTCTTTGTGATTTTGGTGTCTCCAAGTGCCTGGGGTTAACTTTCCTAGGGGGGTCCTGCTTGTGGATATATAACTCGGATATCTGAAACCCAAACTTCACAAAACTTCCAGGACTTGTAGAGGAGAGTTGGGGAAGCTTCATGATGAATCTGGTGTCTTTAGGTGCTTGGAGGGCATTTTATAGTGTTTTAAATAAACAAATTGATGAATGATTCATTGATCAGATTTGTAAATCCATAATTTGTGATTCATAGACCTTGATGAATCATGAATCAAAACGAATCACAATTTTTCTGTTTCATGCCCATCACTAATAGAGATGCAAATAGGACTTTAGCTAACAAATGGTATTGAATTTAACTTATAGTAACCCTAACATGGCTTTCAACGTAAGTGAGATATTTTAGGAGTGTTTTTACCAGTGCAGCCCCCCCCCCCATGAGTTTCTATGGCTGAGCAGAAATTCAAATCCAGGTTTCCTGAGTCCTGGTATGTCATCCTATCTATTATACCACACTGGTTGTCTAGCAATAGAAACTGTAAAAAGCAAGCATCACGAAGAGCGTGGAATGAATTTATTAAGCTGAAAGCCAGCCAGACCCTTGAAGCAGAGGCGTTTCTCTGGCCTACTAATCTAGGAGCTATAGATTGAATGCAAGTCCTATTGCAATCAAAGCAAGTCTTCTGCTACTAAGTTATGAGCTTTCTTGTAGTCTCTGTGATAGGTGACAGCATCCTGAACACCTTTTAAATGGCTGCCATAGGTTTCAAGTCATCATGGTTGTGAAACAGTATGGTAATTCTAGGAAATGCTTAAGAGAGGGTTTATGCCTGGAGCTTCCAAATGTTATGTGTGTGAGCAAAGAATATTTATTCCCTTAGCAGAAGTCCGGCATGCCCTGCTGAACGTCTCTCCCTTTTGCTATGACCATTTTCAACTCTCTTTCTCCAACCTGTACGGAAAATAGGAACTTAACCTTTTAAATTTCCACAAGAAGCAGCCCAACATTTGACATGGGCACAAATTAGATGTAAGCATGCAAATGTGCACAGTCTGCACAATTAAGTCTATAACTGAGAGTTCAAAATCTTAAGAATGCACCAAATCATATTTTTTTTAAAAAAATGTTAGGTAATTACCTTATTTATTTATTTGAAATGTATGCTCCTTTTCTATGTCCAGTTTTTGAGGATATTTACATCATGGAAACATTTAAAAACCGTAGCAACATATGCCTTATTTTGAAGCTCATGCGTAAGGTTATTTTTTAAAAAAATAAAGACCAAAGTGAGATTTGCAATAAAATGCTGTTGTGTTTCATGTTTGATTCCTGGCCAATTCATTCCAATTTTCTCCCTGACCCCCACTTTTTCTCTTTTTTAAACCCTCAACAGTCAATCAGCCTTCTGTGTCTCTACAATATTGAACATGTTGAACCCTGATTGGGCTGATTTGGGAGCCATGTTCTTGTTAGGCATTTTCTTTGTAAGGACAACATGTACTTCGGAAAACACTGGAGTTCCTTCATACCTTCTGATCCTTTCCTCTTCTTTGTAGGTGATGCCATTTTGGCTACATGAGCAATTGTCTTATAGCCTGAACATTAGGAACAGAGGAAATCTGCTTTATCTCTCTAGGACATGAGCCTGACAGTGCAAACAACCCCCCAAGGAACATAATGCTAAAGTGGAGTGCTATTTCCAGATTAATCCTACATAAAAGTTTAGCCTTTTGATGCCATGAGTTTTGTTTCAAGTAAGTCTGCAGAATTCCAGCTTTAAAGGGCAGTTGAGTATTTGCAATGACTCGCCACAGCCGCCTTTCTCAATGATTTCCCTAGTTAATGGTTACTTTGGAGTCAAAGATATTTAAAGAATTTGGTGATCTATAAAATGACAGCTACAGTGGTAAACAATGGATGAGCTGACCAAACTTATCTACTGCCTTCTCATAAACTAATAGTATCATTAAAGTGGAATAACCAAACAAATATGTTGCTGTTAATCAGTGTTACTCTATATCTAATGACTCTAGGAATTGGAAGTATTTTCTAGAATCTCAGAAGAGAATGAGAGCAAACCTTGTGCTATGCAGTGCTGTTGCTGGGAAAAGGCAGTTTTGGCAAGGGCATTTTTATCATTTCTTGCAACAGAAGCCAGTCCTTATTAATTCCATGTCCTCCCTTCCTTTGAGTTGGGATTTAATCATCTAATGGCAAAAATCCGTTTTAAGACTTCACTGTTGATGCCCTGAGCCCATGACACAAGAAGCCAGACAGATCTAACTCTGGAATTGGTACCATAGCTATGGAAGAAGTGGAAACCTGTCTGTGGGTCTAAAAAACCTCCCCACCCCCGAAAAGCCAAACTATACCAGGAGAAAATTCTTGAAACTTTAATATTACAACAACCATTTAAGAGTTAACAATGTTATGCCATATGTTCCTTTTGAAGTGAAGGGATGTTCTTCAGTGGGCAAAAGGATACTGGGCTGTCAGTTAGAAACCACTGCAGGAACCCATGCATACGTTAAGTATTCAGGCCTTCTAAATAAGAGTTAATGAAACATGCAAGGAAGGCAGTGGGCAAATCCCACAGTTGCTGTGTTCATCTGAAGACCCAGAAGTGTGAAGCACAGAGCACACACATAGGGGTGTGGAGGTGCTCTCTCCCTTCTGATTTCTTACTTTCCAGGGTTCTGTTTCATGCAGAGAGTTTCTACATGTACAAAAGACTCTGGATTTCAGAGTTGTTGCTTTTTCCTTGAACAAAGTGACGGTGAAAGGAGTACAGCTAGTGCTCTGTCTTCCTCACAGTCTTTGTTGAGAATGCCAAAATAGGGCTCTGCACAGATATTTGTGTGAACACATGGATGAGTGGACAAATCACTAGTATATACAGTGTACACATATTGAACATTAAGAGCTTATGGCTGTATAGTTGCGCAGGCTAGCAGTTTGTGTACACATGTGCAGAGACTGCACATGCATTGCGAATAATATGTGAACACCTCTGTACATAATGGGCAAGAACCTTCAGAAGAACATGAGAATGATAATTCACAGAAAAACCCTCTCTCTCTCTGCCCTTCTTCCAGGGCTGAGCACAGTGATAATAACATGCTGGCTGAAAATAATTGGCTTGTGTAAACAGTGGTGCTGGATCTGAGTCTGGTTCCTGCTGACCAGCTGTCCACACACCTCTTAGACCACCGTGGCTGTTGGCATCTTCCTTGTGGATTCTCAGATCAGAAGGAAAGAGCTGGATAGTAGAGATCGTGATCAATGTTGAATGTTCAAGCCAGGCTTCTTGTTGGATCTTTTGTTGCTCTGCAGATGGCCCAAGCTAAGTATAAAGTTCATTGCCTGAATACAGCCAGGGTGTATATATTTAAAAAGTAAAGTAAACAGCTGAGGGAGTATATGAAATCAGGACTGGGAGCACAGAGAGACATGGAAAGGGCATGAAGCCCATTTCCTCCAAACCACCACCCCCGCCGCCCCCGCCCCCGCCAAAACTGTGATAAAATTGTCCAACCTTCAAACTGTTACTTATGTTGGAAGAAGCTTAGCTCTTAATGCAAATCAGTTGCTTTGGAGAGAACGGAAGAGAAAAGGGGCTCGGTTCTTTTCCTCTGTCTCCTGTGAACCTAATCCTGCTCAGGTGTTTGTGTGTTTTTTGGGGTTTTGTTTCTGTTTTTTTGTTATTTCTAATGGCATGCATTCAATTAGAGATACAGTATAGATTTATTTATGTCTAGCAGTGGGCCCAGAAAATGGACACTAGTCTCACTGATGAAAGGTAAAAAAGCTGGCGGCCAGGTGGCTGCGCATAAGACTTGAGCCATGCCTATCTGTTTCATCTTCTATACAGTACATTCCAGGGATCTAGGCCCCTTTCTTCTGCCCCAGCACTGAATTCATGCATAACATTTCCACTTGTATACATACATGAACACATATGCATGCAGTCTACCCTATTCAGAGGGTTTTCCTTAGAAGAATCTGGAACTGCATGACATGTGGACTCAATTTGTCTTCACAGGCCACTCTGCTTAACGCACCAGTGCATGCACACTTGTGCATACCTGTGGAATGTAGAGGACATGAAATAAATATCACCCTGTTTCTTAGTAATCTTCCACAAAACTTCCCTTGGCATTTGGAAGCCACTGCAAAAAGGGAATAAAAATAGACAATTTGACAGCACTAATGGAGACGACAATGAAATAAAGATTTAAAAATTTAAAATAAAAAGCACCTGAAGTATACAGAGAGTTTTGCTTCTTACTCATTTAACCTCTCTCTTCCCAAGGTGGCTCCAAAGAATACCTGGGTCATCTACTCCATTTCCAATATTTTCCACTTCCCAATGTATTTTCCACTTCCATTTCCCCAAGCTTTGTGCTACAATAAAGAAAGCCCTTATATAGCATAGATTAATTTTTAGAGGGCCTAAAGGTAGTGAATGAGCTCTACCTCATTTCCCCCCATTGTGAGCAGAAGAGGCCATCGACTAGTATAAATAATTGCACTACAGTGTTTTAAAAAAGCTGTTTAATAAACAAATATTAATCAACAACTTGTCAGACTCATTATAGATCATTGTTCCAAGGTGTGTGCATTGTTTTAGGGAAATGAGAGCAGAGGGCTTTTGAGTGGTTTGCAGAACAAAGGATGATTAGCAGTCCCTTATTAAGATCATCTTGAAGAATTTACCTGTCTACAATGGAATTCATCCTGCCTCATCCCTAGGAGTGTGGAAATGCTTAATCTCTCCTCCTGTCTCCCAGCCAATACAGTCAACTTTACAACCTCCCTCAGTTACAGGACAGAAACAGGATCTGTTTTCACCTCTCCATTGAGGGTGAAAATCTTTTTTGCTTCAGATGTTTTGGACTACCAGTTCCAGAGGCCTCAGCTGCCATGACCAGTGCTCAGAGGGTCGGAGAATTGCAATTCAGTATGTCTGTGGGGTTAAAGACTAAGCATTATGTCTTTAAAGTGCACATTCTGTGTCGCAAGAAGGAACAGCACCTCTAATGTTAATTCAGACTAAGGAAAAGTGCTCCAGCACTTAGACGTCGGGGAGAATTTGTTGTCCAAACCAGATAAGCAGTGAATCCCTTATTGTTACAGAAGCTACAAGTGGTTGTGAAACTGGGAACACGAGACCCTTTTGTGGAGTACAAGTGGCCAAGATAACAAGCCTATTAACCATGCATTGGTGTTCTTTCCCCCAGAGGCTTTGTTATGTTCCTGATTCGTGTGCCATGGCCTTTCTGTGCAAGTGGTAGCAAGGTATAAAGTCTCACTCTGGGCTGTTCTTATCTTGAGGGAGGGAAAATGGCTTTCTCAAACGCTTTAGGGAGCTTCATTTTACTGAATGCGGATGATATATGTAAAATACACTTCACTTTTCAATAAAAGGCATGCATAGAGAATAGATGCTAATAGAACGATTCTGTGCCATGCTGTCAGTTATGGCGTACCTTGGTCATAACCTTCTTAATCTTGTATTTCGGCTATAGTAGTTTATTTGTTTCATTAATGGAATTTTTTTTAAAAAAAAATACTCCTCTGGAGCCAGTACATAGCAAACCTTCAGCCCTGCTGAGTATTTTGACTTTGGCCTTCTAGTTAATGACTGTGACAACAATTTGAGGATTGTATAGCAGACTCTCCTCCCTGTCTGAACATTGCAGGCACCAGAATGTCTCCTTTGGAAAACCCCTAAACATTCTGTTTCAGCCAAAAACAAGATTTAATGAGAGCTTCTGAGAACTTGACAGGACTTTATTTGTAGGAGGGAGACTTCATTCCCTTCCCCCCCACCTCACACAGGTTGCCAGATATAGTCTTATGCATCCTTTTCTTTGTAAAGCTGCTTCTGTAAAAATAATGGAAAATACAAGGCAAATCAACAGACAGGATTGTATGAGAAAGCCTAATGGTGAGACAAAGACTGCTGTGCTGCAGTGGCTGGCGGCGTGTGTGTGTGCGTGTGTGCAAACTACGTGGCTAGCTCTGCTATGATTTCAGAAGCGAATATAGTGCATTGGAAGATAGATGGGTGCCAGATGCAGGCTGACAGAGATTCAGGCAGCTGTTCTGGGGCCTGATGTTTCATCAGCCTGCCAGCGAGGGAGCAAAACTCAAAGGCAGAAATGGAAGCAGGAAGGACGGTGGACTAGTAACAGCCATCTTCTCCATGAGTGTCTTTGGTCTAGCTAGAAGGTTAAACGACCCCAAGTCAGAGTTTGAACATCAGCAGATAAACATGTAACAAAGCTCTTTGGAGTCTGTTTTTTAATAATAAAACACCTTTGTTTCCATCATTTGGGGAGGGAAACTTAATTCCATATCCTAGTTGTCCCTTTCTTTTGTTTCTGCCTTCTAGACATGCTAATCATGCTGTCTTGATCAGCTACAAATGTTATTGTAAATAAACACATGTAACATTTGTATATATTTTCTTTTTTTAAAAAAATTAACTACTTCCTATTCTTTGCTCTTGTTTCCATAAGTAAAATTGTGTTCAGCACCCTAGCTGTAAAAACAATGGTAGGTGCTATTACAGATCCATCCTGTATTATCTAAGATGTATACAAAATATGATGAACGTGCATGCTGTATAAATGTTATCTTCTGAGGCAGATTTCAGGAAGTATTTTCTAGTCCTCATGTAGTGTTGCAGTGTAGCTTATACTGAGGAAATGGTGGCTTTATTTAGCAAGTCAGAGATATCTCCTTAACACCAGGTTATTCACATATGGGTTATGATCTAATTATCTGATGATGTAAACCATTTTTTGGACAGTAAACTTTGGGAATTGGGGACAATCAACTTGCATTCTTAATGAATGAGTTGGCTGATTAGAATTAACTTTTGGAAGTTTCAGCAGGTATTCAGTTGAGAGCTTGTCATTTGCAAATGTTATTTTGAGTGTGGAGGTGTAACCCAGAACTACAGCAACTGCCATCTTCTCTTGATGCTTATGCATACGCTCCAACCCTTTGATAACCTTCATTGAGAGAACACGTGCATGAAGAAGAGGGAATGTGTTGTCACAAGTGACACTAAAATGTGCATTTCAATTTCAGTCTCTCTCACACAGAGAGAGAGAGAGAGAGAGAGACACACACACACGTGCTAGTCTCTCTGTGTGTGTGTGTGTGTGTGTGTGTGTGTGTGTGAGTGAGTGAGTGAGTGAGTGAGTGAGTGAGTGAGTGAGTGACCAAAGTCAGAACTTGGAAAATTTTCTTTCTGGACTCCAGTTCCCAGAATCCCTAGCCAGTTTGGCCAGTAGTTATGCTAGTCTAGGAATTCTGGGAACTGTAAACCAAAAGGTAGCTTTTCCATGTTGTGTCGTCTTATTGTGGAATAGAATAATTCAAATATACAAAGCTATCCTTTTAAATTAGTCCCAATTCCATTCCATCCTAACTCCACAGACTTTAGGTTAATTCCTTGTTACTGTCCTCACAATTCTGTGAGATATATTAGAAAGAGAGGAATAGTATGGCTAGTCACTAAGCTACATTTCTGAGGATAAATTTGAAGCCAAGAGTTTGTGCTCTAAATCCCAAACATTACCCATCATCACTGCATTTTCTCTGAATGCTTAAATTCTCATTATAAATTGACGTACGTTTTTTATGTGTAAACACATATATTTTTTGTGTTTTCTTTTAAAATGTTTCATTTAATGTTTTTCTTAAAGGAACTGATATTTCTTCATTAATGAGAAAGCTCTGAACGTAAGCAAATGTGACGGTATATTTTATCCTGAAAATCTGCTCCTGGAGATTAGAAGACATGAACAGGAAGAACTAGGGACCATATCTGTCTGTCTGTCTGTCTGTCCGTCCGTCCGTCCGTCTTTTACATTTAATTATTTATATATTTGCTATTGGCTGTTTATTTATTTCTTTATTTTAAAATGCATTTTTCTCTTGCTTTCTGAACCTGTTTCCTGAGCCTGTTCCAAAGATAATGTGGACATCTTGTTGCTGTATCTTTGACCTTCCATGCTTGTATTTCAATTTAATTGAGGATGCTCCTTACCTAGAGTACTAAGTCTCTCCCCAATTTCCTGTCAGAAACTGTAATGCCAGAAAGGCTTCTACATACAAACTGCTCTGGGTGGGACACTTCCATGATTTTCAAGAATACTCAGGACTTGTGTTCACTACTGAAAATGGGAAGTTGACATTTCAGTGCAACAAAAATAGAAATGTAGTAGAACATCCGGAGAAAGCATCCAGCTACCTCCTCTCTTCATCATTCCTTACTACTCCTAAGATAAGGTAAATGTTCTAACAGCAGGCATACTGATGCATGGCTATAGTCTCCTCCGTGGTCTTAAACAAAAACCACCAGCCAAAAGCTTTAAAAATGTAGAAGTAGGCAGATTAACATTTTGACAAAGTTATCTTCAGCACTTTCTCTGAGTTTTTGTTTTGTTATGAGTAGATTCAGGTGACCAAGAGACCAAAAGAGACCAAAACAGATACACAATGCAGTGGTTTCTCTGGAGCAGTATTTCAACGGTGACACTGTCAAAGGGATGCCAGGCTATATCAATCTGTGGTGGAATGCCCATGTCCCATCTGTCCGTCATGTGGAGCTCTCGAGCTGGAGCCTATGAGAGGACAGGAGGGCGGAGTCAGAGAGACAGTTGGGGACTGAGAAAGAAGGACTGAGAGGAGGTTTGGAAGGTTTATGAGAGAGATTGGAAAGTTGGTGTAGTTGGTTGATGTGTGAAAGAATAGTTAAAGGATAAAAGTATAATAAAATAGATAGACAGTCATCAGATCTTATTCCAGTGATTGATGTGAAGTAATACAAATAAAGAAACATGTTTAATATCCAAGTTTAATGAGTGCAACATAATAAAACATCTATGAACCTACCTGTCTGATTCAACAACCAAATAATTAATAATTAATAATCAGTTATATTTGACAACACGTGTCTATGCAACAATTTTGGTAAAGAGTGGATAAAGACCCACTGGTGGCAGTTGGTGAAAGGGGAAATAAGCAAGTTGTGTCCAAAGGTGGACCTAAGTTTGAGGGAAACAAACTAGGGACACTGGGGGTGTGTGACACCATCCTTACCAAGTTTCTTGTGTATTGTTTTGTTCTGCATTTCTTGGAGAACCCTATCGATGGCACAGTTACTAGGATTACCACTATTACTAGTGGTAGTATTAGCAAATACTACAGTCACTATACTAACAGTAGTTACAATAACAGGTTTACATAGTTACAATTTTGGTGCCTTCCTGTTATTTAAGAGCAAACAATTGCCACATGATTTTGAAGATTAATAGAAGACTCTTGTTAGGTTAAAATGGGCAAAGTCCTCTGTTTTTGGCTTTTTCATTATTTGAAAACAATCACCTTTTGAGGCTGGAAACTAAGTTGGATAGATTGTTTTCTTGACCTTTCCAGACTTATTATTTCCATACCCTATGTTGATGGAAATAATGTACTTTTTATTTGTAATTGGCCTTGGCTTTGGTATTTTTCTTTATGGTATGTTGCTATGTAACTCCCACTTACAAATTTGGAATGTTTCCAAGGAAAAAATATCAGAGATATAGGCTTCACGGTACCCAGTGACAAACTAGAACTCAGAAGACTTGGGTTCAAATTCCCACTCAGCCATGGGATGGGATGGCATATTTAAACTACTCTTTAAATATCACACTTATGGTTCCGGCTTGATGCTGTGATGAGACGGCGGGAGGAGGACAGAGCTCTGTCCCCTGGGCTGAGTTCTGACATGTTTGGGACCTCCCCAGGGGGTTAAAACCATCCCGAAGGGGTAGTGAAATGGGGGAGAAGCCTGTTTATCACAGGGAGGATGGTGGTTACACATGTTTGATCCAGGAAACTCCCCAATCTACCAGCAGGCAGAAACAAGCAGCTGAACTAGCTTGCTTGCAAGGCCTCGGCAGCCGGCAATGGAGAAGTGATAAATCAGCCTAATTAACATTGTGTTACCACTGGGTGAGAAACATTTTTAACTGTATTTCTTTACAATCCCTGGATGAGACAATCTCTATGGCAGAAATAGTGTCTTCTGTCCCCCACCACAGATTGAGCAGCAGTGAATCTGGAGAGAGAAGGAGACGCAAGGAGACACAAGGAAAATAAATAGGACATTAATCAGACATTTAATTATACTTCAAGGAAGGAAATTTGGTATTACTTTCTCATTATAAACTTAAGACTCTTTCTCTTGAAAACAGCATTGGCAACAACTCTGGGAAACTAAACTTATTTATGTTACTTGAAACAGCTATCTAAGGTGTTGGCAAAAAGCCTAGAATCAATTACCTTTAACACTTTATGGCTGTTTGGAATTCCCTTTCTTTTTGAGGATGGAACTGAACTACAGATAGTTGTTGTGGGTTTTTCGGGCTCTTTGGCCATGTTCTGAAAATTGTTCTTCCTAACGTTTTGCAGTCTATGTGGCCGGCATCTTCAGAGGACAGCACTCTGTGGCCAGAGTGCTGTCCTCTGAAGATGCCGGCCACAGAGACTGGCAAAACGTTAGGAAGAACAACTTTCAGAACACAGCCAAAGAGCCCGAAAAACCCACAACAACCATTAGATCGTGGCCATGAAAGCCTTCGCAAATACATTGAATTACAGATAAATTATCCCTAGAAAGCCCAATCCAGCCAAACTGGAACTTCTAAACTGTATCCTGGGTTGTGAATTTGACTGGACCTTGAGCCTTTAGGTGGGGAAAACTCTCTATATCTGAGACTGGATTCAAGCTTAACCCTAAAGATGATCAATCCATTAAAGTGGACCTATGGAAGCACGTATTGATGGAACTGGACTGATTCCTTTAAGCAACTGGATAACGTTCACTTGGAATATAATTATTTGACATCTGGGGTATAATACCACAACAAGGACAATTTTGGGATGAAACAAAATCTACTCTTCAAGCAATTCTAGAAATAGTGAGATTCCATAATGAAGAGGAAAAATTATTCAAGGAGCAGTTAAAGAAGAACTATAGTCAATAGGAGACAGGGAATAATGAAAAGGAAATAAGAGGGTGGTGGACGATGTATGCCAATAAAAAGAGAGGCTGGAGGAAATTAGAGGAGAAAACCTAGATTTCATTCTAACCCTGGAGCCAAGGAGAGTTTTAGGTGTGCTAAGGGAAGATAAGGGGAGGGAATCAGCAGATCTGATCAAAAAGCGCCTGGAAGATCTATTGGAGATAGATCAAATGTATAAAATGTTCTCAGGTGGCACAAGGCATGGCAAAAATTTTAGAGAGATAGAAACAAGAATTGGGAAAAGACAAAAAAGAGAAGAGAATGAGTTGCTTAGAAATATGAAAAAAGAAAAAATATTGAGGTGGCCTTCAACGTTGAAAGCATGTGTATACAGTACCTAACTTCTGGAATTGTAAGGGGGCATATCCTATATATTAGAAAAGGGAATTAAACTGAAATAAGGGATCACTAATCAGGGTAAAGGCGTAACACGGTGGTTCTTAAGGTAAATTGAAGCTAGATATAAGGATGAGGTAAAACAAATAGTACTTAGTGAACATACATTAGATATGATATTGATACAGACATTATAGAAAATGTGGAGATAAAAATGGCTAAACAATTATATAAAGAAAATCTGTATTAAATGCTTAGATAACATCTATTATGTGTAAGGAATTCACTTATTACTGCTATAAAATATGTTTGTTGGTTAAAGCACCTCAAAATTATATAAATTTGGAACCAGAATTACTTTTATTAAGTATGTTATTAGAGGATTTTAAGAACACTGTATACTATGAGAACAATATTATGATAGTAGCCAATACTGTATACTAAAATACACACATGAATGGTTTAAACCAGTGGTCCCCAACCTTGGCCCTCCAGATATTCTTGGACTTCAACTCCCAGAAATCCTGGCCAGCAGAGGTGGTGGTGAAGGCTTCTGGGAATTGCAGTCCAAGATCATCTGGAGACCCAGGGTTGGACACCACTGGTTTAAATGTTTAAAAAATGTATAAATTTTGAAGGGACAACTAAGAAAACAACAAGATGCAAAAAAGAAATAATTATAAGCAACCCATGTAACACGATGTTTAACAAGCACGAATTGAATGAAACTAATAAAATGCTTTTTAAAAAGAGATCTCACTTACCTTCAAAATCCTACTAGGGTCACAGTAAATCAGATGCAACAGCAGCACATCACAAACACAAACGGGGGGGGGGGGGAGAATGGCAGGGATCCTGGGTTTAGTTCCTTCTGCTCGTGGACTCAGTGAATCACCTTGAACAATTATTATTCACTGTAGTTTCTCTCACCTGTAAAATGGCAAAATGGTATATTTATTTTTAGTATAAACTAACTAAAGTATTTTAGGAAGTAATTTGGAAGATCATATCAATGGAAAATAGAAGATGCCATACTGTATAGTGAAAATAGGCCCTCAACACAATTATCATGCTTCTTATATTTACAGTTATTTACAATTATGTGCTTTATGTTTGTCCCTCAAACACCTACCCTGCCCTGTTTCTTAGGGCTTGCCTTACCATTGGGCAAATCGAGGTTGCCCCCGCAGGCAGAAAACTTGTTTTAAGAAATAAATGATTGGATATTTACTTTATATGGTTGTATGGGTTTTTGTTCTGGTTGTTGCCATGGTACAATTTTCTGCCATGGGTGCCAGAAGATCTTGACCCGTCTTGGATAATATCTGCCATTTGCCACTCTTCCACAGATAGCTAAATGTCTTCGGCCCACCCTGCCCTTTTCTTGGTGCTGTAAAATGCCTCTCTGTGCAAAACGTTTAATCTGTTGCTGTTGTTTTTTAATGTCAGAAAGCTAATGAGATCTGTCAAACATGAATCTTGCCTTTCTGACCTATGTTCAGGCTTTAAACCAAAAGTGAGTTCAGTCTTTGTTGCACCTGTAACAGGCCCCACAAGGTCCCCGCTTCTTGCAAACTCTTTTAATGGCTGGTTCCAAGAGGTCTGTGAGTCTCGGCAGACTAGACCCTGATTCTACATGTAAAAGCAGTATTTTCTGAGGTTAAAAAAAAAAATTATTATTCTAATGTGAACTTTTCTCAATGTGCAGTTGGCAAATTGGCTTCTTTTTGTTTTGTAATTGGTCAGTTGGGAGATAACGTGGTTTTGTTTGCATGTGTGATGTCTTGGGCATGTAGTACTGAAAGCATAGTGTTTCCTGGAAGGCAACGGTGTAAGAGGAGGAAGCACACGATCTGACCCTCTGTCTTGATCAGCAGGGAAATTAGCATTTTTGGCAAAGCTGTCTGACCTGTGCATTGACTCTTGTAACTAGGAGTAATTGCTGAGTAGTTGCTGAACAGGAAAATTGACATGATAGCTGCTTTTTACAAAACATGAGTTGTCTTGCCTCAGAATAGCTTACGCTTTAAGTTCTTAACCTGTGGTCTGTGGACCCCTGGGGATCCGTGATCTCATCACAGGGAGTCCGCAAAGGCATGAAGGAGTTTTATGATCTTTTGCAGTTAAAATAGGAAGAAAGAAAGAAAGAAAAGGAACTGTTGATCAGCATCTTAATTTCCTTGCATGTTTGTGTAAAATGTGGCTTTTCTAACTTACCGCCTCCATCGAAAACAAAAGTAAAAATCAGTTATGAAAATAACTGTTGATAGCAAATAACTGATATTTCTGTACACGGTGAGAACATGCAAGTGAATGATGCTGAGTGGCTGAGAGACAGCATGTGACATTCCTTGCTACTGCAGTCAGAAGCCATGGAAAGAGTCGGAGTCAGTCAGTGTCAGTGTCTGGACAGACTTTGTGATTGTGCTTCTTCAATTTCTGCTAATAAAATTGGTTCTTGTTTGGTAAAGTGACTTTTCAATATTATCACAGTGAATTTCGTAACAATACATTTTGACTGAGGCTCAGAATGGATCATTAACTGAACTGATGCTGTTGATGAGGGTGCATCCTGTTCAAAGCAAAATGAAGCTTCTTAAAAATGTCACTGTTAACAGCAAGGAATATCTCTTGATTAGACCTTCATGAGAAACTTGAAATAAATATAGATAATGCCCTTTAGGGTTTTAAATCTTGACTTAAGTCTAGGTGGTGCAAGGCAACAAAATATATTTTAAAAGGGTCCATGGTAAAGAGAAGGTTAAAAACAGCTGGCTTATGCCATGAAGAAAATACAGACCAATTTTTTTAAAAAAGTGGTCCCAGGTGAACAATATGACATCTACAGGCACAGGCCAGATTTATATATTTAGTGGGGGTTGGAAACATGCAGTGCAACTGCAGTGGGATGAGGAATGGCAAAGAAATGTGTTTGTCTTGTATTTCCCAGAGAAAATACCTACATTGCATATATTGAGGCTGGCAGTGGTACACAGTGCCTCTGGGAGACCCATACATTTCTTTCTGTGAAGGAGATCCACCCCAAACCATGGGTACTTCTGAAATATGTACACAACAAAAAAGTTTGCATTTGAAAAATGGGCCTATTTTAGGCAATGGAAAAATACATACAAAAATCTATGGTCAGAATCCTAAAGAAGGGCAGTGCCAAAGAATGCTCCAACTACCGTACAATTGCACTCATTTCACACGCTAGCAAGGTTATGCTCAAAATTCTCCAAGGCAGGCTTCAGCAGTATGTGGACCAAGAACTCCCAGAGGTACAAGCTGGATTTTGAAGGGGCAGAGGAACTAGAGACCAAATTGCTAACATGCGCTGGATTATGGAGAAAGCCAGAGAGTTCCAGAAAAGCATCTACTTCTGCTTCATTGACTATTCAAAAGCCTTTGACTGTGTGGACCACAGCAAACTATGGCAAGTCCTTAAAGAAATGGGAGTGCCTGACCACCTTATCCATCTCCTGTGAAACCTATATGTGGGACAGGAAGCAACAGTTAGAACTGGATATGGAAACACTGATTGGTTCAAAATTGGGAAAGGAGTACAACAAGGCTGTATATTGTTCCCCTGCTTATTTATATGCAGAATACATCATGCGAAAGGCCAGACTGGAGGAATCCCAAACCAGAATTAAGATTGCCGGAAGAAATATCAACAAGCTCCGATATGCAGTTGATACCACACTGATGGCAGAAAGTGAGGAGGAATTAAGGAACCTTGTAATGAGGGTGAAAGAGGAAAGTGCAAAAAACGGTCTGAAGCTCAACATCAAAAAAACTAAGATCATGGCCACTGGTCCCATCACCTCCTGGCAAATGGAAGGGGAAGATATGGAGCCAGTGACAGATTTCACTTTCTTGGGCTCCATGATCACTGCAGATGGTGACAGCAACCCCGAAATCAAAAGACGTCTGCTTCTTGGGAGAAAAGCAATGACAAACCTAGATAGCATCTTAAAAAGCAGAGACATCACCTTGTCAACAGAGGTCCGCATAGTCAAAGCTATGGTTTTTCCAGTAGTGATGTATGGAAGTGAGAGCTGGACCATAAAGAAGGCTGACAGCCAAAGAATTGATGCTTTTGAATTGTGGTGTTGGAGGAGGCTCTTGAGAGTCCCCTGGACTGCAAGGAGAACAAACCTATCCATTCTAGAGGAAATCAAGCCTGAGTGCTCACTGGAAGGACAGATCCTGAAGCTGAGGCTCCAGTACTTTGGCCATCTCATGAGAAGAGAAGACTCCCTGGAAAAGACCCTGATGTTGGGAAAGTGTGAAAGCAGGAGGAGAAGGGGACGACAGAGAATGAGATGGTTGGACAGTGTCATCGAAGTGACCAACATTAATTTAACCCAACCCCGGCTGGCAGTGGAAGACAGGAGGCCCTGGCGTGCTCTGGTCCATGGGGTCACGAAGAGTAAGACACGACTAAACCACTAAACAACAACAAGTGAAATTGGGAAGTTGTGATAGTGAATGATAGTTTTTAAACAAGCTGCCAAATATACACATGGTCATGTACTCAGCATCATGACCAGGCACATGAATGACACCTTGTTAACTCAGGATATGGATGAGGAAACCCATGATAAAATGTTTTCCCACCGGAAAAACTCTCTGTGCAAAGGAGCCTTACTTATTACCCTTCTTCCTGACAGCAGGTTTTAGATCAGTGGTGTCGAACTGTGGCCCTCCAGATGTTCTTCGCCTTCAACTCCCAGAAATCCTGGCCAGCAGAGGTGGTGGTGAAGGCTTCTGGGAGTTGAAGTCCAAGAATATCTGGAGGGCCACAGTTCGACACCACTGTTTTAGATGGACCATTTGTTTGGGATTACCCTTATACTTTGTATGGTCACAGGAGAAACATGCCACATGTGGGTAATTTAGGCCCATGTTCTGCTGATGCCCAGACCATTACAGGATCCCTGCTAGGCAGTCATCCAGCCTCTGTTGCAAACATACCAAAGCTTGATGCAGTCTGTTCAAACGCTGAAAAGCTCATGCCATCAGGATGTCCTTTCTAATCAGCCATGTTGATTTTAGGAGAGTAATGTGGTTTCTTTGCAACCACCAGCGTACAGAGTATGTCCCCAAGATTCTCCTGTTGGATTGAATTGGTTAGGTTGTTGTTTTGCTTTGTTGTTTTGAGACTAAAAGAGCCTCAGTGCCTTGCCATTTTCTGTCTTTCTATCTGTCTGGCCTTCTTTTGAATTCAATCAAGGGCTCAGGAGCTTGTGATCCAAAACAACTACTTAGAACCATTTATCCTTGTAAAACTGGCCTTTAAACATGTTTATAAACCAAGTGATTCCGCAGGTAAGCTCCCTGGCTGTCACTTTGAATAGCTGAATTTTTAAAAAGAAGTGCCCATAATGATGCCTCCTGAACTGTTACACATACTCTGCAGTTAGCCAAGGAACCACAGTGAAGCAGCAAGAGCATTGGGTTAGAACTTCTAGTTCTCACCAAGCCATGCTCATTGGGCCAATCATTCTCTTTCAGCCTAACCTTCCTGACATGGTGATTATGATGACAAAGCGGGACAGAGAGATGTTGGCCACCTTGGGTTGTAGCAGGATGGCCAGTTCCACATATCACCAAAGAGAAGGACAAAGGATGGCACTGATTTGCATAAAAGGGCATGTGAAGATGCAAACTTAGGAATTATGTTTTTTCATGAATTAGATTAAATTGCATGGCATCTTCCTTGAATGGGAAAGAATGTGACTTGGTGACCTTCTGCCTAACTCTGCTACCCATAGGCATCCTTCAGTCTCGAGAGACTATGGTAACGTGCTCTGTATGGAGGACTTCAACGCTATATGTGAAACTGGAGTGTCCTCTCCAGAGCGCGAAGTCTGGGTAAAATAATATGGAAGACAGGCTGTTACCCAAGCAGCAAATCCCCCCTCTCCACATCGCTGAAATAGTCCAATGGAAAGGCAAGAGCCAAATCAACTGCTTCCAGTGACGGGACTCCGGCTCCGGATTATGTCTCGAGGTTAACTCCTGAAGCCTTTTCCATCAGTGGATATAGCCACAAGGCAGTGGAGATTTGGAATCAGAGTTTTCCTTCTCCTAGATGAACTGCCTTCCCAGGCTGATGGGTCCCACCTTCCTGATCTGTACCTCGCCGCATGAGTGATGGCGGTGTTACATACAGCACTGATGTTACCTGTCTGTCATGGGTTTGGAGGGAAAGTTCCATCCTATGGGGAGTGGAAGGCGGGACATCAGGAGGAGGGGCTGTACTGTATATAAATGTGAAGCCTGTGTGGTGAAGGGGAGACGCTGGGATGTGACGAAGCAGCAGCTGGGAAGAAGAAGCTGGTGTGGGAGTCTGTGTGTCAGACAGGGTACTACTGTGTGTCAGAGTACCAACCTGATAGGTTCAGGTGTCTGTTGGTTAGCCAGAACTGATAGGTTCAGGGTCTGTGCTTCAAGTTAAGGGTTCTGTGTGAACCAAACTGTGTGTATGTATGAGTGAAACTAAGCCACGTTACTATATCTTATTCACCTGATCATTTTATTTTCCTGTGTGTTGTTTTAAATAAACCTTATTCTTTTATTTATTGAAAATCCATCCCTGGTCTGTGTGACTTCTTATAGGGAATGGTTGGTGGCAGCTTAGTTAACGTGTGGCAGATCCCAGTAGGTCTGGGTTTGTCACATTGATTGGTGTCCAGCGTGTGGGATACGACTGGTCCAGTTGTCCAGTGGTCCAGCAAAGCCTTGGCAAGTGTGCCCAGAGCAAGGGGGGTCTAGTCAGGGACAATCTGAGGCGCGTAGGTAATCTTCTAGGTGTACCTCACGGGGAGGTGTGCTAGTAGAAGAACGTGCCAACTGGGGAGACTAGATTAGGGTGCTCTGAGGCAGCCTGTTTTTGGCGGGAAAAAAGCTGAGGCAAAACTGTGAAACAGCAGTGATCTAGCCTGCCTGCTGAGAGGCCCAGCAGAGGGGGGTAGACTCTAACTCGCTACAAGTGCAAGTAGTGCTGAAGGACAGCAGCAATCTATAGGGAAAGCTGGTTCTGAGGCAAAAGAGAAAAAAAAGTGGTCGTTTTATTTTGAGGCTTGACTTTTTAAAGCAGCCTGTTCTGAGGGGGGATTATGCCCTTGACTCGAAGCCAGATGGCAGAAATGGGTGAAGTGAAAGACCCCCAGGTAGACCAAGGTTCTGAGGATGAATTTGGCTCAGTGCAGGGTGACAGCACAGGAGAGCAGAACCCAGAACTCAGAAAATTACTCCTAGCCCAACAGCATGAACTGAGGGTGAGGGAAATGGAGGAAAGGGAAAGAGAGAAACAGAGACATTTTGAATTAGAGAGAGAGAGAATGGAAAAGGAGGAAAGGTTAGAGAGAGAGAAAATTGCTCTGGAAAAAGAAAGGATGGCGTTTGAGTTAAGAAAATTGGAAATGATGAACCAGAACAATAATAACAATAGGGATTCTGAGGGAGGCCAATTGTCTAAAGCTGACCTGAAGAAATTCCCTGTGTACCACAAGGGAGATTGTCCTGAGGTGTTCTTTTCCTTAGTGGAAAGAGCGTTTGTGGACTTCTCAGTGAGGGAAACTGAGAAGATGACCATCATGCGATCTTTAATCAGTGGTAGCCTGGCTGAGGTTTATTCAGAGATGCCACAGGAACTGATGAGAGATTTTGCAGAGTTTAAAAAACTGGTGTTTGCAAGACATGGGATAAATGCGGAACAGCTGAGGCAAAGATTCAGGTCCCTCACAAAGAAACCAGAGCAGACTTTTACCCAAGTGGGGGCTCAATTGGTGAGGCTGCTTGAGAAATGGCTATCTCAGAAGGGAACAGAGACCTTTCAGCAGCTTAAAGATTTGATAGCGCTGGAACAGTTCTATTCAGTCCTGCATGGGGAACTGAAATTCCAGGTGAGGGAAAGGAAACCAAAATCTGTGGCAGAAGCAGCAGAGATCGCAGATTTTATTTACCAGATCAGAAAGCCCTTAGGTGAGGAGAAATCTGTAGGAAAACCCAAAGAAACCTACAGCAAGTACTCTCAGGGACCAGGGAAAAGCCAGCAAGGGGGAGGGGCCCATGGTGAAGGGAAGCCCTCAGACATGAAACCAAGACCTCAGATTTTGGAGGGAAAACCAAAACAAGATGAGAGAGACTCAAAATACACCAGAAAATGTTATTTCTGTCAGGGAAAGGGCCATCTAATCTCAGAGTGTGAGAAATTAAAGCAGCTAAAAGGAATTGTGCCTCAGGATTTGAGTGGGACCAAGCCAAAAGCTGTGTTCTGTGTCCAGAAAGAGCAAGGCTCATTGTCACTGAGGGAGCCTGTTGCCATGGCTACTCAATCTGGAACAGCTACATCTGCTGATCAGGCTGAGGAAAATGGTCCTCTTGTAGAGGTCAGGCGCTGCCTGCTGGTGAGAACAGATTCTCAGTTGTTTGAGACAGCAGGGGTGGACGTAGGAATACTTGACCGTCAGTATCGGGGGCTGCGGGACACTTGTTCCCAGGTAACCCTGTGCCATCCAGATATTATTCCTAGGGAATATGTAATCCCAAATGAGAGCATGAAGGTGGCAGGGATTGAGGGGCAGGTAATCTCACTGCCAGTCGCGGAGGTACCTGTGAACTTTCAAGGCTGGAGGGGAGTTTGGCGGCTAGCGATTTCATCGACTCTGCCAGCAGCCGTGCTCGTGGGAAATGACCTGGCTGAACATGTGAAACGGGTGCTAGTGATTACACGTTCACAAGCCACCACGGGGACAGTTCAGGGGGGTAATGATGAGCCCGAGACGGAAGCAGAGGGGAGTTCAGAAGCTGTGGTGGAAACCTTAACCACAGACAGCAGATTTGGACAAGAGCAAAAGGCAGACGCCACTCTCCAAAAGTGTTTTGAACAGGTGACTGACGCCCAGCTAACACCTGAAACCCCAGTGAGATTTCTGGAGAAAAAGGGGATTTTATATAGAGAGACCCTGAGGAATATCTCAAAAGGGGGAGATGGGATCAGAAGTCAGCTGGTGGTACCTGAAAAGTATCGCCCCATGATCTTACAAAGGGGGCACTCTGACATGTTTGCTGCACACTTAGGGGTGAACAAAACACAGCAGAGAATCACACAGAATTTTTACTGGCCTGACATAGGGAAGCAGATCAGGGAGTTCTGTAAACAATGTGATGTGTGTCAAAGGCAGGGGAATAGCGGCGACAGGACCAAAGCAAAGTTGTGCCCTTTGCCTGTGATTGACACTCCGTTCAAATGCATAGGGGTGGATATTGTGGGACCTTTGCCCAAGGCCACAAAGAGGGGGAACAGGTTCATTCTCACCATTGTGGACCATGCCACGAGGTACCCTGAAGCCATACCCTTGACTAACATTGAAACTAACACAGTGGCAGATGCCTTGGTGGGGTATATGTCCAGGATGGGATTTGCCTCAGAAATAATCACAGATTTGGGCGCATCGTTCACATCAAAGCTCATGAAACGCTTATGGCAAATCTGTGGAATTAAGCACAAGGAAACCACTGCCTATCATCCTGAAAGTAATGGGTTAACTGAGAAGTTCAATGGGACTCTAATGCGCATGATTAGGGCTTACTTGGCAGAGAATCCAAACAATTGGGACCAGAAACTGCAATCCCTTTTGTTTGCTTATCGATCAGTGCCACAAGCCAGTACCAGGTTCAGTCCATTTGAACTTTTATTTGGGAGAAGGGTGAAAGGGCCCCTTGATTTGATCAAACAAAATTGGGAGCAGATCACCCAGGATGACCCACAAGACGTTGTGACATATATAGGCACTTTAAGGAATGACTTAAAGAGAAACCTAGAGCTAGCAGCAGAGACCCTGCAAGCTCAAAAGGTCAGAAAGAAAACTTGGGATGACCAGGAAGGCAGGGAGAGGCACTTTAACCCAGGGGAGGGAGTGCTTTGGCCCAGGCCCTGCAAAGAAAACAAACTGCAGCTGGGTAGCCCAGAAAGAAAATACTTGGGTCACATAGTAGGGGAAGGAGTGATAAAACCCCTAGAGGCTAAGTTAGAAGCAGTTCTTGATTGGCCCAGACCCAACACCAAGAAAAAAGTCAAATCATTTCTTGGGTTGGTGGGCTACTACAGAAAGTTCATCCCGAGGTTTAGCGAGATTGCGGCTCCGCTGACCGATCTGACGAGGAAGAAGGCTGATGACCGCATCCCGTGGACCAGCGACTGTGAGGCGGCGTTCCAGAGGTTGAAGGAGGCATTAATCAACTATCCAGTGCTGCGTGCTCCAGACTTCGACCGGGAGTTCATCATCTACACCGATGCGTCTAACAGCGGGGTAGGAGCAGTTCTTTGCCAGGAGGATGAGAATGGTGACCAGCATCCAGTGTCCTACCTGAGTAGGAAACTTCAAAAAGGTGAGAGACATTTGGCAACCGTGGAGAAGGAGTGTTTGGCCATAGTCTACGCGATCCAGAAGGCCAAGCCTTACATCTGGGGAAGACATTTTGTTCTGTGCACTGACCATTCACCACTGCAATGGTTAAAGACAATGAAAACCCACAATAGCAAACTTATGAGGTGGGCTTTAAACCTACAAGACTATGACTTTGAAGTGAAGGTGGTCAGAGGGTCAGTGAACTGTGTTGCTGACGCCTTGTCAAGAAGACCTGAAGAATGAAGACGGCGAAAGAAACATGGACTATGTATATATATTGATGACAAAAAGTTAAATGTACCTGTTTTTTGAATTTGGTTTGTATGAATAAAGGTAAATTGATGTAATGTATATGGTAAATGTTTAAATGCCTAATTGCTATCGTTAACTTAGAATGTAAGTATAAGTAAGTATGGTATTGTATGTATAACTGTTGTTGTGTGTTTTATTCAGGTTGTTTTTTGGGAAAAAGCACGTTAGCTTTCCCCCTACAAAACAACTTATAAAGAGGGGAGGTGTTACATACAGCACTGATGTTACCTGTCTGTCATGGGTTTGGAGGGAAAGTTCCATCCTATGGGGAGTGGAAGGCGGGACATCAGGAGGAGGGGCTGTACTGTATATAAATGTGAAGCCTGTGTGGTGAAGGGGAGACGCTGGGATGTGACGAAGCAGCAGCTGGGAAGAAGAAGCTGGTGTGGGAGTCTGTGTGTCAGACAGGGTACTACTGTGTGTCAGAGTACCAACCTGATAGGTTCAGGTGTCTGTTGGTTAGCCAGAACTGATAGGTTCAGGGTCTGTGCTTCAAGTTAAGGGTTCTGTGTGAACCAAACTGTGTGTATGTATGAGTGAAACTAAGCCACGTTACTATATCTTATTCACCTGATCATTTTATTTTCCTGTGTGTTGTTTTAAATAAACCTTATTCTTTTATTTATTGAAAATCCATCCCTGGTCTGTGTGACTTCTTATAGGGAATGGTTGGTGGCAGCTTAGTGTAACTGTGTGACAGATCCCAGTAGGTCTGGGTTTGTCACAGGCGGTGCCTCCTCCTTCTCCTCATGGCATGGGGGTTTGGGATCAGAGTTTTCCTTCTTCTAGATGGGCTGCCTTCCCAGGCTGATGAGTCCCACCTACCTGGCTCCCTATCAACAGCTTAATTGAAAATAAGGAATTGAGAATTTCAAGAGCATCTTTAAAGAAAATGGGTAGTTGACTATTAGTACAAGGGGGCCTTGAAGCTTTTTAGAATAAAGTTATTTTTAAGCTCCTGCCCACTCCTCTAGGATCCTCGCTGAAGGCCTCCTGAATTCCTGCCTGAATCTCTATCCACTATGACACCATAGCTGTAAACCGGTCATGACGCCCACCTTCAACCCTCATCTTGACCTAACAGGAAGATCCACCCTGACCAGTTGAAGGCTCATCCTGACTGTTAACTGCCTCTCAGTTTGCAGAGAAACAGAACATCTCCAAGTTGTGACCTCATTCTGACATCGGAGGTTTCTGACCAATGGTTAGGCAGGCTAGGAGAATTGTTGGAACTGCAGTCAAAGAAAGCAACTTTATCAAGCCCTGCTTGGCATGTGATGAGCTTGCCCAAGATGACACAGGTGGGCTATTCCTCCCTGAAGGAAAATCCAACTCCCAACTTCTGGCTCCACAACCAGCCTTAGCAACAATACTCAAAGAAACCTTTAGCGTGACCTGAAAGCCTGCTTCCAGTAGAAAAGCAAAGATACAGATCCCAAACCCTGAGGATCACTCGTTACCTGAATTGTGACATCCTCAGTCACAGGACATATTTTTCCCTATCAAAAGCTGAATTGACACTCAGGAAATAGTAATTTCAGGAGCATCTTTAAAGAAAACGGGTAGCTGACTATTAGTACAAGAGGGCCTTGAAGCTTTTCAGAATAAAGATATTTTTAAGGTCCTCCTCACTCCTCTAGGTTTCTCGCTGAAGGCCTCCTGAATTCCTGCCTGACACTCTATCCACTATGACACCATAGCTGTAAACAGGTCATGAAGCCCATCTTCAACCCTAATCTTGACCTAACAGGAAGATCCATCCTGACCAGTTGAAGGCTCAGCCTGACTGTTAACTGCCTCTCAGTTTGCAGAGAAACAGAACCTCTCCAGGTTGTGACCTCATTCTGACCAATGGCGAGGCAGGTTGGGAGAATTGTGGGAGCTGCCAGGTACTACTAAATGTGGGTGGACCAGTTCAAGATCTCTCATTTCCCTTTTTATGGTTCCTTCTCTTTAAGATTAGACTTGGATTCAACAGCCCTGCAAAAGGTGGATTGTCCTCTGGCATCCCTTAAAAGGGAGGGTTGTCCATCTTTTAAAATGGACAAGAGGCCACTTTAAGTTGTTCCCCCCACCCAGCTGGAATGACCAGGTTGGGGAACGCTGCACCAGGTTATCTCCTGGAGGTGGAAGAGAGAACCAACACTCTTTTCCCCTGAAGTGTCACGAGGAGGAGGAGGGAAGCAAAACTGAAAGCAGCAGCAGTTTCCATTTTGTCATGGAAAGAGAAAAGCTAGGGCCCAGTGGTCTGTAAAGTTGAAGGACTGACTGATGGGCCACATTAATGGCAATAACACTCTTGTTTTCAGCAGCCTCCTGCGATAAATACCCCGCAATTCAAATGGTGACCTAGCTAAAGAAATTCATTGGCGAAGTGAAGCTTGTACCAATAGCTGGCTTTAGGCCCCTTTGGCATTGCACAGTTTACAAATGCAGCACATGTATCATAACAGCATGGTTGGAATGCATGTCATATGAGGTAAGGCTGAAGAAGCTGGCCAAGTTTAACTTAAATAAGACTTGTGGGGGAGGCCAGGAATGATACCAGGTTTCAAATACTTTAAAGGAGGGCTCTTCTGCAGCCAGCAAAAATACAATAAGCTGCATGCTGTTGTATTTGAACAAGCTTGAGATATACTCACAGGGCTTTTATTTGGGAACAGGATACGCTCTTTTAGTGCTTCCAGTTGTCAAAACTCTGGCTATGTACACATTGTACATCTGAAATAAGAAATTGGCACAAAAGCTCTCCTCAGTATTAACACAAGCAAGGGGCTTGATTAGGCATTTGTCCTGCTGTTTGGTGCGCTGAGGGGATGGATTGGTTTGCTCTTTTTTCCAGCCATCACACAACAGAATTGCCAGAGCAGACCAATTTGCCCCCAGAACCCCACTACCTGCGCCTTTTTGAGTCCCTGTTGGGGACTTCTGCATTTTTGGTGTCGGTTGGTGCACTCTAGTTTAGTCCATTCCCAATATTTGTGATCACTTGGAAGTGACTAAAATCAAGCCTTGCATCTATCAGAGCTCCCAAGGCTTCTTCTTTTGTGAATTCCTGGTGTGAGGTGTCTTAATAAGTGGACCATTTCAGAATATTGGCAAATTAAACTCTTCCACTGCTACTCGATGGAGGGGCAGGGGAACTGAAATTATTAATATTATTATTTAGCTTCTCCTAGGGACCTAGAGCATCACTAATATGCTGAATCACATAGATTAATTTAAAAAAATTTCTTTGCCTTTATGTGAAGTGCCAATTGAAACTGGTGCTGTGGGCAGTTTCTCATTTGGTACTAAACACAAATAAAAGAAAAATATTTTAAAATTTAATCTAAGTAGTTCAGTGCAACAGTGGTGGTCTGGCAGAAGCAACGTAATGGCAATAATTGATTCTTTTTACTCCTTCTGACTTGGGGTGAAATAAAAACATCTGCCAGGCATTCCAGCCCTGGTTCTTGTGTACCTTCAGAGTTAAAACCCAGTATCTGTTAGGTGCAGTAAGACAACAGAGACTTACGGCACCTAAAAGACTAACATGTTTTGCATGGCACAAGCTCTCATGGACTACAGCCCACTACTTTAGATGTCCAAAGGCTAATTATCAGAGGAAGGCTTATTAACAGTAACAATGTATTTATTTATCCATCTATTGATTTAATTAATTAATTAATTAATTAATTAATTAATATGCCGCCCACTCTACCCAAAGATCTCTGGGCAGCTTACAACATTTAAAATACAATAAAAATTCAGGACAATTAAAATATAATTAAACTATATATAAAAATTGCCATCGGACCCACAGCTAATATTATTTCAATTAAAAGCTTTCTGGAACAGGAAGGTTTTGATCTGGCACCGAAATGTCATCAGCGTTGGTGCCAGGCGAATCTCAGTCAGGAGGGCATTCCATAGTCTGGGGGCAGTTGCCGAAAAGGCCCTTTGTCTACAAGCCATCCCTCTTACCTCCTTAAGGGATGGCTCTTTCAAAAGGGCCCCCTGGCTAGATCTTAACTGCTGCATAGGCTCATGTGGAAGGAGGCGGTCCTTCAGGTATCCAGGGCCCAAGCCGTTTAGGGCTTTATATGTCAAAACAAGCACTTTGAATTGGGCCCGGGCAGCAACTGGTAGCCAATGTAACTTAAACAGAATCGGTTTGATATGTTCCCTGGCGGCCACACCACTCACCAGCTGCACAGCTCAATTCTGGACCAGTTGCAGTCGCCGGACCGTCTTCAAAGGCAGCCCCACGTAGAGCGCACTGCAATAATCTATGCGGGATGTTACCAGTGCGTCTGTAACTGTCATGAGACTCCACTCCTCCAGGCAGGGCTGTAGCTGGTGTAATTTTCGCAGCTGAAGGAAGACGCCCCTGGCCACCGAGTCTACCTGGGCTTCGAGTGTTAGACTGGGGTCCAGGAGCACCCCCAAGCTGCGGACCCTGTCCCTTAGGGGGAGTGTAACCCCATTCAGGACAGGGAAATGGCCCTCTGGTGAAACACCAACTAACAGCACTTCCATCTTGTCTGGATTGAGTTTCAATTTATTAACCCTCATCCAGTCCATTATCAGGTCCAGACACGAGTTCAGCACAGACACTGCCTCACCTGGATTGGTGGAAAACAAGAGGTAGAGCTGAGTATCATCAGCATATTGCTGACTCCTCAGCCCAAACCTCCTGATGACCTCTCCCAGCGGTTTCATGTAGATGTTGAACAGCATGGGGGACAGTACTGAGCCCTGAGGAACCCCATGACATAACCACCATTGGGCAGAGCAACTGTCTCCCAGCACCACCCTCTGGACACGGTCAACCAGGAAGGAGTGGAACCACCGTAAAGTGGTGCCCCCAACCCCCAACCCAGCCAGCCTATCCAGAAGGACACCATGGTTGATGGTGTCGAAAGCCGCTGAGAGGTCCAAGAGTATCAACAGGGTCACACTCCCCCTGTCTCTCTCCCAGCAAAGGTCATCGTACAGGGCGACCAAGGCCATCTCCGTGCCAAAACCCGGCCTGAAACCTGATTGAAATGGATCCAGAAAATCCATTTCATCCAGCAGCGCCTGGAGTTGCCCAGCCACAACCCGCTTCAACACTTTGCCCAAATAAGGGAGGTTCGCTACTGGTCGGTGTGACAAACCCAGACCTACTGGGATATGTCACACAGTTACACTAAGCTGCCACCAACCATTCCCTTTAAGAAGTCACACAGACCAGGGATGGATTTTTAAACAATAAAAAGAATAAGGTTTATTTAAATACACACATGGAAAAATAAATAATCAGGTGAATAGGATAAAGTAACGTGGCTTATTCTCACTCATACAAGCATACAGTTTGGTTCACCCAGAACCCTTAACTTGAAGCACAGACCCTGAACCTATCAGTTCTGGCTAACCAACAGACACCTGAACCTATCAGGTTGGTACTCTGACACACAGAAGTACCCTGTCTGACACACAGACTCCCACAACAGCTTCTTCTTCCCAGCTGCTGCTTCGTCACAACCCAGTGTCTCTCAGCATCTCCTAGTGTGTCTCTTAGTGTGTCCCACTCACCACACAGGCATCACATATTTATACAGTACAGCCCCTCCTCCTGATGTCCCGCCTTCCACTCCCCATAGGATGGAACTTTCCCTCCAAACCCATGACAGACAGGTAACATCAGTGCTGTTATGTAACACCTCCCCTCTTTATAAGTTGTTTTGTAGGGGGAAAGCTAAGGTGCTTTTCACCAAAAAACAACCTGTATAAAATACACAACAACAGTTATACATACCATATTATACTCACTTATACTTACATTCTAAGTTAAACCATAGCACATAGGCATTTGAACATTTACCATATACATTACATCAATTTTACCTTTATTCATACAAACCAAATTCAAAACCAGGTACATTTAACTTTTTTGTCCTCATTATATACACATAGTCCATGTTCTTTCGCCGTCTTCAATCTTCAGGTCTTCTTGATAAGGCGTCAGCAACACAGTTCACTGACCCTCTGACCACCTTCACTTCAAAGTCATAGTCCTGTAGATTTAAAGCCCACCTCATAAGTTTGCTATTGTGGGTTTTCATTGTCTTTAACCATTGCAATGGTGAATGGTCAGTACACAGAACAAAATGTCTTCCCCAGATGTAAGGCTTGGCCTTCTGGATCGCGTAGACTATGGCCAAACACTCCTTCTCCACGGTTGCCAAATGTCTCTCACCTTTTTGAAGTTTCCTACTCAGGTAGGACACTGGATGCTGGTCACCATTCTCATCCTCCTGGCACAGAACTGCTCCTACCCCGCTGTTAGACGCATCGGTGTAGATTATGAACTCCCGGTCGAAGTCTGGAGCGCGCAGCACAGGATAGTTGATTAACGCCTCCTTCAACCTCTGGAACGCCGCCTCACAGTCGCTGGTCCACGGGATGCGGTCATCAGCCGTCTTCCTCGTCAGATCGGTCAGCGGAGCCGCAATCTCGCTAAACCTCGGGATGAACTTTCTGTAGTAGCCCACCAACCCAAGAAATGATTTGACTTTTTTCTTGGTGTTGGGTCTAGGCCAATCACGAACTGCTTCTATTTTGGCCTCCAGGGGTTTTATCACTCCTCCCCCTACCATGTGACCCAAGTATTTTATTTCTGGGCTACCCAGCTGACACTTGCTGGCCTTTACTGTTAGCCCTGCTGCACTTAACCTCTGCAGCACTAACTCCAGGTGTATTAGGTGATCTTCCCAGGTATTACTGAAGATCCCTATGTCGTCAATGTAGGCCACTGTAAAGTCACTGAGCCCTGCCAAGGTCTGGTCCATCAGCCTTTGGAATGTGGCTGGTGCATTTCTGAGACCAAAGCTCAGGACTCGAAACTCATAGAGACCAAAAGGGCTGCAAAAGGCAGTTTTTTCTTGATCCCTGGGATCAATTCTTAATTGCCAATATCCCTTTACCAGGTCCAATGATGAGATGAACCGACAACCCCCTATGGTTTCAATCAGGTTGTCTAGCCTGGGCATTGGGTAGGCATCAGGAGTGGTTACACGGTTTAATTTCCTGTAATCAACACAAAACCTAATGCTCCCATCAGGCTTGTCCACAAGGACTATCGGAGAGGACCAAGGACTAGAAGAGGGGACGATTATGTTCTCCCTAAGCATCTCGTCCAGCTCCTTCCGCACCTTGTCCCTATAGGGTCCCGTTACTCGGTATGGGGATACTGCCTGCGGGGGTGCATCCCCTGTGTGGATCCGATGCATCACTCCCTTCACTATCCCCGGCTTGTTGGAAAACACCTGTTGATATTTACTAAGCAGCGTTTTTAGTTCTTGCTGCTGGTCTTGGGTGAGTGCAGGACTGATCTTTACCTCCTCTGGGTTGTATTTTACTTCCCCTCTACCCTCCCAGAAGGGTAATTCCGCTTCCTCACTCTCAGCTGCTTTTATCGCGAATAAAACCCTCTGTTCCCCTCTATAGTAGGGTTTTAGGGCATTCACATGAACCACCCTCCTTGCTTGGTTCTCCTCCTGCTCTATTAGGTAGTTCAGGTCTGACATCTTGGAAATGACCCTATATGGTCCTGCCCATTTGAGCTGCAGTTTATTCTCTCTGCAGGGCCTAAGCCAAAGCACTTCCTCCCCTGGGTCAAAGTGCCTCTCTCTAGCTTTGTGGTCATACCATGTTTTCTGTCTGACCTTCTGAGCTTGCAGGTTTTCTGCTGCCAGCTCTAGATTTCTCCTTAGGTCATTCATCAAGGTGTCTATGTATGTCACAACGTCTTGTGGGTCATCCTGGGTGATCTGCTCCCAATTTTGTTTGATCAAATCAAGGGGCCCTTTCACCCTTCTTCCAAATAAAAGTTCAAATGGACTGAACCCGGTACTGGCTTGTGGCACTGATCGATAAGCAAACAAAAGGGATTGCAGCTTCTGGTCCCAATTGTTTGGATTCTCTGCCAAGTAAGCCCTAATCATGCGCATTAGAGTCCCATTGAACTTCTCAGTTAACCCATTACTTTCAGGATGATAAGCAGTGGTTTCCTTGTGCTTAATTCCACAGATTTGCCATAAGCGTTTCATAAGCTTTGACGTGAACGATGCGCCCAAATCTGTGATTATCTCTGAGGCAAATCCCATCCTGGACATATACCCCACCAAAGCATCGGCCACTGTGTTAGTTTCGATGTTAGTCAAGGGTATGGCTTCAGGATACCTTGTGGCATGGTCCACAATTGTTAGAATGAACCTGTTCCCCCTCTTTGTGGCCTTGGGCAAAGGTCCCACAATATCCACCCCTATGCATTTGAACGGAGTGTCAATCACAGGCAAAGGGCACAACTTTGCTTTGGTCCTATCGCGGTTATTCCCCTGCCTTTGACACACATCACATTGTTTACAGAACTCCCTGATCTGCTTCCCTATGTCAGGCCAGTAGAAATTCTGTGTGATTCTCTGTTGTGTTTTGTTCACCCCTAAGTGTGCAGCAAACATGTCAGAGTGACCCCTTTGTAAGATCATGGGGCGATACTTTTCAGGTACCACCAACTGACTTCTGATCCCATCTCCCCCTTTTGAGACATTCCTCAGGGTCTCTCTATATAAAATCCCCTTTTTCTCCAGAAATCTCACTGGGGTTTCAGGTGTTAGCTGGGCGTCAGTCACCTGTTCAAAACACTTTTGGAGAGTGGCGTCTGCCTTTTGCTCCTGTCCAAATCTGCTGTCTGTGGCTAAGGTTTCCACCACAGCTTCTGAACTCCCCTCTGCTTCCGTCTCTGGCTCATCATTACCCCCCTGAACTGTCCCTGTGGTGGCTTGTGAACGTGTAATCACTAGCACCCGTTTCACATGTTCAGCCAGGTCATTTCCTACGAGCACGGCTGCTGGCAGAGTCGATGAAATCGCTAGCCGCCAATCTCCCCTCCAGCCTTGAAAGTTGACAGGTACCTCTGCTACTGGCAGAGAGATTAGCTTTTTAAGGAGTGGACAAATTACTGCCTCTTTCAAGGTGGTAGGAACCACTCCCTCTCTCAAAGAGGCGTTCACAGCCTCCTGGACCCAGGTGTGAACCCCCCTGGCCGAACTTCCAATTGGCCAGGATGGGCAAGGGTCGAGCGGAGTGGTGGTAGAACGGACAGATCCAAGCACCCTGTCCACATCCTCAGGTCTCAACAACTGAAACTAATCCATTAATACTTTGATCTAAGCACGGCACACTGGACACATCCTCTGATTCTGCAGTAACTGTGGAGTCCAACCCACTGCGAATCTGAGTGATTTCCCCCTCAAAATGGATGGCAAACTCATCACAGCGAGCTGATGAGCAGTCCGGGACCTCCACCGGATTTCCCGGTTGAAGAAGATCCCGGACCACCCAAAATAGCTCTGCTGGACGACATTCTGAGGAAGCAATACGGCTGGAGAAATATTGCTGTTTTGCCAGCCGTATTGCCACGAAATAGGCCCGATAATGGGCTCTAAGTTGTGTTTGATCGGACTCCCAGTGGGATTTCCTCCACCTGAGCTCCAGCCATCTCCCCTCTCGCTTCATTGCCCGTAGTTCAGAAGTATACCAAGGAGCTGTCTGGGCTCGGCGAGCAGGGAGAGGGCACTTAGGCGCAATCGTGTCAACCGCCCGGGTCATCTCCCTATTCCATAGGGTGGCCTGAGCTTCGACAGGAGCACCAACCATATCAGACAGATAATCCCCCAGAGCATTCAGGAATCCATCTGGATCCCTTAGTCTCCGGGGGTGGATCATCTTAATAGATCCCCCACCCTTCCAGAGGGGAGAAGAAGCTAATAGAATAAACTTGACCAGGAAGTGGTCTGACCATGACAATGGGGTCACAACCAGCCCCTGCACATCCAAGCCACCATCTTCCAGTCCCGTTGAGAAAGCCAGCTCCAAGGTATGGCCCTTCTCATGCGTCGGGCCGATGACACATTGAGACAGCCTCCATGGTGGCCATGAAGTCCTGAGTCGCCCCAGTCAAGGCAGCCTCGGCATGAGGTCCCCCAGCACCAACAGCCTGGGAGTCCTCAGCACTAGGTCCAAGACTACCTCCGTCAGCTCAGGCAGGGAGACTGTTGGTACGCAGCAGGGTGGGCGGTACACCAACAGAATCCCTAATCTGTCTCGCAAGCCCAACACACAATACAGGCCCTCAAGACCTCCTCTCAAAGGGATAGGAAGCCTGGTCAAGGAGATAGAACTCCTATAGACTCTAGCAACTCCCCCTCCCCAACCCTCCGAGCGACATTGGTGCTGGACCAAGTACCCAGGTGGACACAGCTGGGAGAGGGGAACACCAACCTCCTCTCCCACCCAGGTCTCAGTAATGCACACCAGGTCAGCAGCCTCATCCAGAATTACATCATGGATGAGGGCAGTTTTATTTTGTACTGACCTGGCATTCATCAACAGCACCGTGTGGCTCGAGGGTTTGCTGATATGGTCACCTGATACCACCTGGTTGGGGGTAGGACTAGAAGAGGGGATAGATGTAAGGTATCTAACCTCTCTTCTCCTACATTGGCATGTTCTACCCCCACAGCCATTCCTTCCCCTACCCAGCACCACCTCAATGGCTACCCCCTCCAACCCTCTCCCCCCCTTCCTGTTCCCTAAAATCCACTGTGGGCCTCTTCTTAATTGATGGCAATTAATCACAATTTAAAATAAATTTAAACATATAAATAAAATGACAGGAACAAATGGATAATGCCATAGGTTGGCATGCAAGGGCCCCAAAGTACATGCTGGTGTCTGACAGAATGTTCTGTTGTCCGTGTTGCATCTGTGAATTCTGGGGAGAGTAGAGGCATTACTAAACTGCCTTCTCTTTATCTTACTTTCCTGACAATACCCTGAAAGCTCTGGGTAGGGAGTTCCAATGTTGGGAGCGGCTCTGCCTGGAAAGCAGCCTTCTGTTCTCTCTCTCTTTCAACCTAGTCATTCCTAGAATCTGTAGAAGAGGGCTGGAGGACCAGTTTGAGGGGCAACAAAAGGTAATAGGGGCACCCACCCAGAGGCCGGGTCTCATTTCCTCCTCCATCTTTTATCATGTGAAGTTGTTGGTTTACAGATCTCTTGCCCAAGGGCTTCCCCAGACACTTTGGGAAGTGAAAGGTTATCAAGAGATATTTGTGACACTGAGACCATTGGGAATCTTTAGAAGACAGGGAGGCCTCAGCTGAACACATTTATATGTGTAAGTGGTCCTTCCCTGGTGACTTGATCACTGTAAGTGGTCCTTTCCTGGAAACACTGGATCAATGTTCTTTCCAGATGGAGAAGTTATAAAACCAAAGTCGCAATCTTGTGCATGCCTACTGTTGAATTAAGTGGAAATTCCCTCCTTCTGCGTACAGAACAAATGAATTCAGGATGAATAACTGTTTTCCATTATCCCACCTGTGTGTATTAAAGGCCCTTATTTGCAGTTGAAAGCCCCTCATCCCCTCCCGGCCTCTTTTCCGTTCAGAGGGTGGGTCAGGGAGCTCTTTCTGCTCAACCAATTCACCTTTTTGTCATCCTTAATTTTCTCCCTTATTCATCCAGTCGTGCTGTACATGCATCATCATCCGTCAGGCAGGTAGGAGGAGGAGGAGGGCTTGAGGCGGATGACACTGCTGCTGTTTAGCACTCCGTAGAGGCTGGGGGCAGAGCAAATGAAGCTCAGTTACGTAAATCCCGGAGGCACTGGGAATGTGCCACATCACTGGTGAGCATGACTGGAGCTGACTGTGAATCACGGCTGTTGTTAAGCCTTTGTATGTGTCAGCGCAAGTGGGCAGGAACGCAGTACTTTTTCAAATGTAAGAGTTGCAGCTAACGAGCTGTGAGCTTGTAAACACTGCAGATTCAGTCATTCTTGTTGTACACAGTCTCTCCCTCCCTCTCTCCTTCTCTCTGCTGCCTTTTGAAAGTGCCAGGGGTCAAGGCCTGTAAGTAAAAGGACCAGAATTGCTACTGTATCTCCTCCTGGTATTTTGAGTTACAAAAAGGGAAGGGAAAAAAAGGAAATAAAAAACATTTAAGACTTTTAAACAGTCCTTTTGAGGTGCAAGGATAGAGAGCTTCTAGCAGCAGCATTTTGCAACTGTAATCAAGACTGAATCAGGATTTTGGCATCTAAAGCAAAAAACTTTCCAAAGGGACCTGCTGGAGCAGCTACCAAAATTTACTCCCAAGTTTGTGTTTTGTTTTGTTTTGTTTCCCCTGTTATCCTGGCAGCCAGTTCCTGTTTACCAAATAAAACTGACTTGGTCGCTTTGTCAATTTCCCAAGCATGTAAGTGCAAGTTTAGCGACTGAGGCTCCCTCATCTCCATTAGGATATCTTAGAGCTAGCTTTTGTTTAAAAAGCTTCAGTGTCTTGTTCCTGGAAAAAGAAAAGATAGGAACTGTATCATAGTTGCCTCCAAAAAGATTAATGCAGGCATATGCCTGTCTGGCAAGTACTATTCCCTACGCTGGGAATCTTTAAAACTCAATTAAAAACATGGCTGTACATCCAGGCCTTCCCTCCAGTCAATACCTGATTTCTTTTCTACTGTATTCCTTATTTTATTCTCACTTTGTTTTATTGTAACTGTATCAAATGATTATGTAATGTTCTTGTGTTTTATTGTTTTATCCTATACTGGAAGTCGCCTAGAGTGGTCGAGTAGACCAGATAGGCGGGGTATAAATCAAATCAAATCAATCAATCAATCAATCAATCAATCAATCAATCAATCAATCAATCAATCAATCAATCAATCAATCAATCAATCAATCAATCAATACTCCGGTAATAAGCAAAACACATCACTAAATGATCAGTTCACCAGCCTTCTAGTAAGATCATGCTTAATACATGTGCTTCACTGCCTCCACACTTTCATGTACACAAGGTATAAATATTGCAATATGTAAACAACATAAGAAAGCCGCAACATAATAGTATACATTTCCTATCTCATCTTCTAAAAATCGTGCCCTTTGCAATCCCCAAGTGTCATAGAGCCCCATCAATAAAGTCTATACACACAGGCTGAAAGTCTGTTTTTCTACATATTTCTCTTGCTTATGCTTATTGGCTAGCTACTCTTTTTATATTATGGCAATTTTTCCACCACCAAACACCAGTAACACCAGGGCTGCTGCTATCCTTGAGGTTGCAAGGCATATGCCTTGCTGCCAAAGTGGTGATCAGGCTTAAACATGGCATTGTTGTGTTCAGCTGCTAGACTCTGACAGCTGGGTATGTGCATTACAGTTTGCCCCCATGCCAGCACTGCATTTTGATATAATTGGGCAAGGCAGAATGGGCAACTCTGCCAGGACTCCTTCTATGCTGAAAATGTTGGCTGTATCCAAAGCCTTATGCAAATGAATTACCATTCTGTTGACTTTTACTGATGCCAGCATAGCTATTTCAGCCCTAGAGCCTGCCTTTCTTAGTGACCTTTAGAGCCCTCTAAAACAGGGGTGCCCACACTTCAGCCCTGGGCCTGTTTGGGGCTTTTGGCTTCTTCCTCTGCATCTCCTGAAACTGATCCACTTTTCCTCGCAGCCCACTTGATCAGCTGGCCTGCAGGAGAATCCATTTTTCTCTGCATTCCAGGAATGCAGCTTACTTGCCCCTAGTTAAGTGGCTAGCTCTGATCTTAGTACAGATTACATGGGGATGTCAACATACTGAGATGTGTCTTTGAATTTAAGTACAGTGGTACCTCAATTTAAGAACTTAATCCGTATTGGGACTGAGTTCTTAACTTGAAACATTCTTAAGTCGAAGCACAATTTCCCATAGGAATGCATTGAAAACCATGTAATCCGTACCTGCTGTTTTTAGTTCTTAAATCGAGGCACTGTTCTTAAGTCGAAGCATTAGTTCCCGTAGGAACAAATGCAAAGCTGGTTAATCCGTATATACCACTAGGGGTGATTTTTTTATTTTTTCTTCTTCTTTCGACCTAAAGTGAACTTAGGTCAAAAAAAGGGCAGGAAAGGTTTTTGGTTTTTTTGTTCTTAAGTCGAGGCTCTGTTCTCAAGTCGAAGCAACTTTTTGCGAACAGAGCCGTTCTTAACTCGAATTGTTCTTATGTAGGGACGTTCTCAAGTCGAGGTACCACTGTATACATGTGTGCCTTGGCCCCAAGCTGAAGCCATAGACCTCAGGACAAAAATGTTTATGCACTCTTGCTTTTCAGTTTATTCTTGACCTTGGCATGCCTTACCTAGATTCTCATGTTATTATTGTTGCCTTTTCTGCCACCTTCGCTTTCTACTTCCCTTTCAATCATCACCCAGCAGTCCTTTTCTAACTGTAGTTTTTGAGAACATTAGGACCATCTTTCTTACATTTTGCCCCTCATCAGGTTCTTAGGGAAGGATGCATCCATGTCTACTAAAGAGTAATTGTTGAAAGGGGACAAGCCCTGGTAGAAATGCATTTATTTGTAATGCTGTGAAGAATGTGTTATTTATTTATTTATTTATTTATTTATTTATTTATTTATTTATTTATTTATTTATTTATTTATTTATTTATTGAATTTGTACCCTGCCAATATAGTCAACTGACTACTCTGAGCGGCTAACTACATATAAAATAAACCATTTAAAATATAAAACAAATAGTACATCAATATACAAGGACTCAAGATGAAAAAACAAAATAAATCAAGAGGTGGCTGGAGGGAAGGCTTGCCTAAATAGCCAGGTTTTCAGTTAGTCTTTGAAAATGCCCAGCGAAGGGGCCATACAGATCTCAGGCTATTCCAAAGGTGAGGAGCCACTGCTAAGAAGGTCCTGTTTCTTGTTTTTCCTTCTGGTCCACCCTCGGCATTAGGCTCCTCAGCCTCACCTCCTGGCTAGATCGAATGATACGAGTAGATTTGGTTGGGAGTAGGCGTTCCGTCAGATATTGAGGCCCTAAACTGTTTAGGGCTTTATACGTAAGCATCAGAACTCTGAAATCAACACGGAACCAAACGGGCAGCCAATGTACACAGAGCTATGATTTTATTATTTTTTCCCTCAAAGTTTTGAAAGCTAGAAGTTAAATACAGTAAAATACAACTTTTGCAGAGTATCTTGTCACCTGACAAACTGCATTGTGTACAAACAAGTCAACACTCTCATGTTTCAAAGCAGAAGTTCTGTGTCTTTCAAAAATTTCAGGTTTTTGTTTGGTATGGATAACTTCTTTGGATTTGGTACATCTTTGGTACATTACAAGGATATAAGGGATATGAGGTACAGTTGTGTTCAAAATTATTCAACCCCCAATGCTGTAAAGGGGTTTAGGGACTATAGTGTACATTTGGAATTGTATTCAGAATGAAATCCTACAAGGACGTTTTAAAGAACCAAATGCAACTAAAATAACATCAATTGTTTATGTAATACAGTAGTAAATGTTTCTTTTGTGGTTTCTTCATTGCCACAATTATTCAACCCCTTAAAGACTACCACTCTGAAGAAGAGAGGTTCATTCAGGTGTTTTCGATCAGGTACTGAAAACACCTGTGGATGTCACCGAGCACCAATCAAGCATAATAAGCACCAATTAGGCAGCTTTAAAAGGACTGTGATACTCAGCTCCTTCTAGACATTTACTGGTGTGGTTACAAACATGGTGAAGTCAAGAGAATGGTCCAGGAAGACAAGAGAAGAGGTGATTTGTCTTCACAGGAAGGGCAATGGCTATAAGAAGATTGCAAAGAAGTTAAACATACCAAGAGACACCATAGGAAGCATCATTCACAAATTCAAGGCAAAGGGCACTGTTGAAATGCTACCTGGTCGTGGAAGAAAGAAGATGCTGACTTCGACTGCTGTGCGCTACCTAAAGCGTAGAGTGGTGAAAAGTCCCCGTGTGACTGCTGAGGAACTGAAAAAAGATTTGTCAGATGTGGGTATAGAAGTTTCAGCTCAGACAATAAGGCGCACACTGCGTAATGAAGGTCTCCATGCCAGAACCCCCAGGCGCACCCCCTTGCTGTCTCCCAAGAATAAGAAGAGTCGACTGCAGTATGCCAAAAGTCATGTGGGCAAACCACAAAAGTTGTGGGATAGTGTTCTGTGGACTGATGAAACAAAATTAGAACTGTTTGGGCCCATGGATCAACGCTATGTTTGGAGGAGGAAGAACAAGGCATATGACGAAAAGAACACCTTGCCTACTGTGAAGCATGGCGGAGGGTCAATAATGCTTTGGGGCTGTTTTGCTTCTGCAGGTACAGGGAAGCTTCAGCGTGTACAAGGTACCATGAATTCTCTTCAGTACCAGGAGATATTGGATGAAAATGTGATGCAGTCCGTCACACACCTGAGGCTTGGGAGACGTTGGACCTTTCAACAGGACAATGATCCCAAGCATACCTCCAAGTCCACTAGAGCATGGTTGCAGAGGAAAGGCTGGAACATTTTGGAGTGGCCATCGCAGTCACCAGACTTAAATCCGATTGAGAACCTCTGGTGGGACTTAAAGAAAGCAGTTGCAGTGCGCAAGCCTAAGAATTTGACTGAACTGGAGGCTTTTGCCCATGAAGAATGGGCGAAGATACCCGTAGATCGCTGCAAGACACTTGTGTCAAGCTATGCTTCACGTTTAAAAGCTGTTATAACTGTAAAAGGACGTTGTACTAAGTACTAAGATTGAATGTCACTTGGGGGTTGAATAAAAACTAATAATGATGTGAGCACAGAAAAGACATTTGTGGTTATTTCATTATAAACTTAAGGTTATATTTCTCTGACCTACAAGTGCCTCTTTCATGTAAATGTAAGCAAGATGACTGAATGATCAAAATCAATGTCAAAATGGCCAAAACATTCAATTTCAGTGGGGGTTGAATAATTTTGAACACAACTGTAACCTCCCAGTATCCCATGCATTCACGGCATGTACCGTATTTTTTGCTCCATAAGACACACCTCTCCATAAGACGCACCAAATTTTTAGGAGAAGAAAACAGGAAAATAATAATCTGTTTTCTTCTCCTAAAAATTTGGTGAGCCTTATGGAGAGGTCCGTCTTATGGAACATACCCTAGGACCTTTTAGAGGCTCACCCTGCCCCCCTGGGGGCCAGAGGGGGCAAAATCACCACCTTCAGGGACTCTTCTGATGCTTCCCAAGCCTCAAAAGAGTCCCAGAAGGTGGCAATTTCACCCCCTCTGGCCCGGCGGGGGGAAGCAGGGTGAGCCTCCAAAGGGTCCTAGGGTATGTTTCAGGACCCTTGCGAGGCTCCCCCCACCCCCCATGGGGCCAGCGGGGGCAAAATCACCAGCTTCTAGGACCTTTTCTGAGCCTTTCAAGCCTCATAAAAGGTCCTAGAAGCTGGCAATTTCGCCCCCGCTGGCCCTGTGGGGGGTGGGGGGAGCCTCGCAAGGGTCCTGGAAGGCTCACTCGGACCCTTGCAAGGCTCCCCCCATGGGGCCAGTGGGGGCAAAATCACCAGCTTCTCTCCATAAGATGCACAGACTTCCCCCCATTTTGGGGGGGGGAGTGCGTCTTATGGAGCAAAAAATACGGTGTATACTTCTTGTTACAGATACATTGGCTCAAATGGTTATGCCCTAATAGATTTTCTACTGAAAATCAGCACGACTCTGAAAACATATTGCCATTAAATTTTTTTCCTACAGATTAGAATTCTCAAGCTTATCACTTTGTTTTTGTATGTTTCAAAGCTTTTTTCATTCTGTTGTATTGGGGCTTTGTTAGACAACTCATCAGTCAACTTAGTTGGATAAGGATCCCTCCTACTCATGGAGTAAACTAGCTTTCTACTACTCACATTTTCTTGGGAGGCTGAGCAACCACTTACTGCTACTCCTCCTATATCATGATGCACCTCTTGGATAGTCCTGCAGATTTTTGTGCAGAAAACGTAATCTCCCATTTCTGCCTTCAGAGTTACATGAAGAAAAGGTGTCAAGCTTCTGGTCTATAAAACAATCAAATTAGGGCTGGTAAAGTGTTAGTCGTATCATGCTGGACTGTCTCTAGGGGCTCAGTAACAGAAAGGCATCAGATCTACAGAAATGGCAACTACCTGGCTTGAATAACCAAGATCCTCAAGCCAATCATGTGAACATGTTTTAGGGACTTGTTTTTAACAGAGCAGGTACTTTGAGAGGCTCTCAAATTAATCACTGAGTTTTCCTCTTGAGCACCGTAACTACTAATAGAAGACTTTCTAACTGTAAGTCTAAGCCAGGTCCTGAAATAGCTCATGACTTCCTATTTCTATGATTACTTGGGGCTTTTTCAGTCAAATGAGGTTGTGCAGAAGCTGCATGGCAATTTTGGACTTCTGTGAAAGGCTTGATCATTTTTACACTGGGTTCTGGAGAGTGCTGCTCCTCACTGAGTAACCCTGGAAAATTGGGGCGGGGGGGGAACAAATGTGTTTTATTTAACCAATAAACCATTTATTAAATATGGTTAACCACATTTAACCATTTTATTTATTTTATTTACTTCTGGATGGTTCAGCATTTTTTTCTATGAGATGGATTTTACCTAATTGTGGGCTTAGTGTAGTGTAGTGATATGAGTACAGTGTCAAATTAAGACTCAAGAGACTTGGGTTCAAATTCCCATTTGGCAATGGAAATTTAGGAGGAGAGTGAATATGGTAAAAACACCCTGGAATATCTCACATAGCTTGGAAACCCTATTATAGGATTGCCATAAGCCAAAACTAAGTTGATGGCACATAACACACAAGGCAAGGGTGGGCAATTTCCAGCCCCCCAAATATTGTTGGACTGCAATTCCCATTGTCCCTCCCACTGGCTGTGCTAAATAGGGTTGATAAGAGTAGCAGCCCAGCAACATTTGGACAGCCACAATTCACCATCCCTAATCAAAAAGATTTTGCATTTCCAGTTGTCAGGTTGAGAAAAACTAGTAGTCCTGTCTCCCCTTGCATTTTAATGCACAGCTCCTGTTGTTGTTCTTTCAAGTCACATCTGACTTATGGTGACCTTATGAATGAATGATCTCCAACATGTTCTGCCATTAAAGCAATGGTCTTATAGTTACTGAACTCCTTGGCATCTCCTTTCTTGGGGACTGGAATGTATATTGAATGTTTCCAGACTGTGGGCCATTATTTTGCTTTCCATATTTGTTGGCATATTCTTGTGAGGATTTTGACAGATTCATTGTGATTTGAAACAGTTATGTTGGTATCCCATCTACCCGTAGTGATTTATTTCTTTTCAGTGCATTCAGAGCAGCTTTCATGTCACTTTCTAGAACTGCAGATTCTTCATCATAGACTTCCTCTTCAAAGGAGTTTCTCATCCTTTTATCTCCTCTGTATAGGTCTTCAATATTCTGTTTTTACATTCTCTTGATTTTCTCCAGAACTTTAAATTCATCAGGAATGCTGTTTAAATTACTGTATATTTTGGCACTATGATTCTTTTAGTGTTCTTTTTCAGCTTTACTCTAATATTGGAGTTCATGTTCAGTACCATAATCCAGTCCTAGTCTTATTTTGGCAGAGAGGGCATAGCGTCTCTATCTGCTGATTCTAATTACTGTACATAGTCTGTTTGATTTCTGATTATGTCCATGTGTACAGACATCTGATTTTTTTTGAAGCATGTATTTGCAGTAAACAGATGGTTGGTTTCGCAGAACAGTATGAACCCTTCTCCTGATTCATTTCTGTCCTATAGGTCAAATTTTCCACCAAATTTGGTTCTGTTTTCTTCCCTACTTCTGCATTCCACTCACCTATGATTATAAGCATGTCTTATTTTCGTTTGTGATCAATTTCCTTTTGGCTGCTTGCATAAAAGCTTTCAGTATCATCTTCAGCATTGGTAGTTGGAGCATAGACTTGCGTCTGATTGATACTATTTGGTCTGACTTTGCATTATAGCCCATAACTGCCTGTGTGACATCTTGTCCTTTTTATTGGACACCACTCCATTTCTTCTGGGTTTGTCATTTCTAGACTAGAACACTTTGTAGTTGTCTGACTGAAAATGTCCTGTTCCGGTCCACTTTAGTTCACTGATAACAAGCACTGCAATGCTTATAGATTCCATTTCTTGTTTTACGGTTTCCAGTTTACCTTGATTCATACTTCTCACATTCCATGTTCCATTTGTATGCCTTGTGCAGCATCAGACTTTCCTTTCACTTCTGTGAATGAAGCCCTTCTGGCTTTAGTCTAGTTGCGTCATTAGTGTCAGAGCTATTCATAATTTTCCTTTGCTTTTCCCCAGTAGCCGATTGAGTGTCTTCTGACCTGGGAGTGGCATCTTCCGGCCCTATCACTTGTTTCATTTTGGACTGTCTCACTCTAGGGTTTTCATGGTAATAAACATTCAGCCAGGGTTTGCCATTGCCACCTTCTGTGCAGTACTAACAAAAGTTAGCTTGAGCATCACTCCCATTGCCTCCGCCACCAGTGTCACCTTCAGCTACCGCTGCTGCCCGGGAGCTGCCTTGAAGAGGGTGGATGCATCTTTAGGCTGGTGTCTCAACTGGAACCATTCTGTCTTGGACGATCCAGCGAGGAGTCCAGGTTCATAATGGAGTCAGGCCTCCTGACGCGACGGCATTGCTCTCAGCCTCACGGGTAGTCTCAAAGCCCTTGAGGTGGGCATCAAAAAAGGGGATGCAGCTTTTGCCCTCTGAAAAAAGTGAGGTGCTCAAAGGCCCTCGAACCCCCTTTTCCTTTCACCTTCTTTCCCCATTGTCTTCTCAAGGACACTTTGGACAAGGAAGCACAGGGGCTTTTTTGTTTGTTTGTTTGTTTGTTTGTTTTTAAAGCTTCCCTCTTTTAACAAAGCATAACTGACCATGCTGGAGTGTGTTTGGAGGAGGGCTGTAGGTGGATTGGTGTGAGCAGAGTTGTCACAGGGCAAGTAGGTGGAACTTGTTAAGTGGGTGGAGCTTAGGGGAGAATTGACTTTGAAGGGGGGAGGTGGCAGTAGCTGCTGCTGCTGCACAAAAGACAGGATTTAACTGCTTTAATTTTTTATTTTTAAGGGGAAAATGTCTGCTCTGAAAAAGCAATGGTTTTAGAACCAGGGTGCCTAAGAACAAAAAGGCTGTTGTCAGCTGCGTGCAAGAGCTTGTGCGAGTTTGTATTCCTCTCTCTCTCTCTCTCTTTTCTGTGGGAGTTATTTCCTGTTGTTGACTCCAGTTCTTTATTTAGAACCACCTTAGCTACTCAGCAACTGCTAGTTGGAGGGAGGGGGGGATGGAGCGAGGGAGGAACAGCGTGATTACAACTTCTGAAGGCTGCTTTCAAACAGATCTCCCTGTCTTGCTTCATTGAAAACGAGGCGCTTTGCTTTGTACAAAGGAGAAACATGTCGCGTTTGACACAGGCGCCTTTCCTTTCGATAACAGAGAGAAGAATCTAGCCAAACCCAGGGTGGGAGGTGTGACAAACTTAGATGCCTTATGTTTTAGAGCGTGCCTGTTCCCCAAAAAAGAAAAAAAAAGTCTGGCAAAAGATATTTTCCAGCAGGATTCTTTTTTTTTCTTTTTGTACTTTAGAAACAGCAGTGCACCCACTACCCTCAAAAAGCAGAATGCCTGGGCTTTCCTCGCAGTGATAAATCAGCTGTCTGGAAAAATAAAAGGGCTGTCAGCTCCTGTCTTCTGTTATTGCCGAGGCAGTCCTTTCCAGCTGACACCAATGGTTTCTAGGGGCTACAAGTCCTGCCGCTCAACTGGCCAGTCTCTGAAGGGCAGGAGAGAGAGTTTCCTTGAGCAGGGCCTGCCAGCCATGCCCATCCTGTCCAGCTGTTGACCAGGGTGCCCAAGGGAGGGACAGCCTTGATCCAGACTGGGAAGCCCTGTTGTTTCATGTGCTTGCAACCCAACCCCATACTGAGGGAAGGCAAAAGACAAAAACAAAAGTTGCACGATGGTTTGGGTTGCTGTTGTCGTTTTAAATCCCTGATTTTAAACACTTTGGGCCGGCATACGCATCTCTCAATGTCTCATAGAAGGATTTCATGAGTATGTTGGGAAATACTGTATGGGGGAGGAGAAAGGTGAGTTGGGATGACGGCAAAATTCTGTTCTAATGCTAAAATCTATTATGGCTCTTTCACATGGAAATCAGAGCTTGATAATGTTAGCTTTTTCACACTGTAACTCGCAGGGGTCCAAACTAGTGACTCTTCTGAGCTCTGTGTAACATGAAAAACAAGAGTGCAGCCCCCCCACCCCCACCCCACCCCAGCTCTTGGAGTGCCATGCAGAAGCAGAGATGCTGAGCCCCGCCAACTTCCTTTGGTTTCCAACCATACTTAATGTGGGAGAAAATCTTATAGACTTGTTATCATATGTGAGTGGAAATTGTCCCCAGGAGAGCCTTTTCCCAACCCTCCAGATGTGTTGTGAATAACCTCCATATTCCCCAGCCAGCATGGTCATTATATAATTATAGGAGTTGTGTTCTAACACATCAGGAGGGAAAGGATGGTATAAGGTATTTTTTGCATTATGTCAAACATAACAGAGATTCCTAAGGAACCTTCAAGGCTCATGAGATTTTGGTTTGATTTTGCATTAGCTGCAAAGGATTGTGGCCAACTCATCAGATGTGTACGTTTGAAGTGGGCTGCTGTCCACAGAAGCTTATGCCAAACAAAATGCATCATCCTCTAAAACTGTATGGCTCAAGACTAATTAATAAATCTGAAAATATCAAATTTTACTTGAAACACTTGTGGAAGCACATGTAGCAATATATGCGCCAGCTGGAGAAAAATATGAAATGCTGTGAAAATGCACTATGCTCGTGTTTCCACACTAAAGGGACAGCTTTAAGGAGTGTTGTAAATATTTTCCTGGATCACACATATTGAGAAACCATGGTTTTGCACTACAATAGGTCTGACATAGACACCTGTTTCCCTCTTTCACACATGCAAGGAGGAGATATCAAAAGCTTCCATGTTTGAACTATCCACAATTCTGTGTTACAGCTGAACTTTGAACTATAGCTTGTTCTGTCTGTAGTTGCTTAATTAATTGTCAAACCAATGTTTTGTTCTGAAACTGTAGGTGGAACAAACCACAGTTCCCGGAGTTTGCAGACAACAGGTAAATTATTTCAGAAGTGAAAGCTTTAAATCAGGGGTGTCCAACCTTTCACCTTCCCTGGGCCACTTTAGAAGATGAAAATTTGGTTTGGGCCGCACATACATTTGGTTTGGGCCACATGGGGGGGCAGCCCTAACCGTCCTCCACAGCCCCGCTCCAAGCGCAGTTACCGGCAGCTGCTATCTCAGACAGCAGAGGCTGCCAGCTTCGACTCCGGCGGCTTTATGGGGCCGGGAGGGGGTCCACCTATTGACAGGGATGGCGCAATGCAGTCACGCAGCCCCCTGTCCCCTCCCCTCCCACTCCTTCCTTCCTTCCCTCTCTCCCCCTCTACTGTTGTGACGTGCCCCAGCCACATTCCGGCCGCAAGCGCCGGCAGTGTAACTTAAAACTTTGGAATTTCTTTAAAAATAAAAAATTGCACTGGGCCGCATTATGAGCTGACCTGGGCTGCATGCAGCCCTCGGGCCGCGGGTTGGACAAGCCTGCTTTAAATCATTCTGCATGTGCAAAGGAGCAGAAGAAGGGGAAAAGCACTTGTAGAACTTGAAGCTTGTCCAGGTTTTCCCCTTAATAGGAAATCATGGTTTCTTGTGATGTCTTTGGGGTGGGAGTGGGGAGGAAGCATTAATGAATGGATGGAGATAATAAAGAAAGGAGGAGGGCCCTGGATTTTTCATAACATACCTATCATCTGGTCTCCAAAAATCACTGCTTTTGCCAGTTTTGCCCGTGCACACATATATCGGTTTTGTGGGACAAAGAGGCAAGTGAAATGAAAAGGAACTGAAACCTCCAGCAAGCTGCCTTACATAGGTTGCTGTACAAAATGTAGAAACAAAAGACAGTACAATGTGGTGTTTTCCTGATGCAGAAATTTTGTTCCACGTGGGAAAGATGACCAAGCAATTTTGGAACTGTAGGATCTATGAAGAAATTCAGACGGGAGAATTTCAGGCGCATACCGTGTTTCCATATTTCCCTCCCTTCCTCTCAAGGTAATCAGAAAACCCAAACAGAATTCTGTTCAAGGACATGTGCTTGCCAGAATTAAGCATACTGGAGTTGTCTTGGTTTTGAGGCATTTAACTTTTACTTTAATTGTACTTAAAACTAGCAGAATTTCAGATCTCTTAGATGAAAGTGCCGTTTTTGCAAAACCCAGTAATTTTGATTTCTAGAAGGCCAGGTCTTCTGTTTTCTCTCTCCCTTCTCTAAACAGACTATATTTCTACACAGTTCGGTGTTTGACTCTTCAGGAAGAAAAGAGAGGTAGAGTTGGTTAACATTTCTTGGCTGCTTTTGTAGTTACAGTTTAGTGCACACATTCCTTTTTATGAATTTCCAATCACGTTTTTAACACAAACTGTTGGCAACAGGTATAAGTGAACAAATGGGAGTCTTTTCTCAGCGTGTCTTTTCAGTGCATCCAGCTGTTTTCAAACAAGTTCTTTGGCCCTTTGTGATAGGTCTGAAGCTTTGTGATAACATTTCTACTTTCTACTATAGTATTTCAAACTACATTGGTTTGAAAATTTGCCTGCATTAGCAAGTAAGTGCAGAAATGACTTAACATAGCAAATTATTAATCATGATAACTTTTTCCATTATTATAATTTCGAATTACTGTTATTATTTGCCAAACAGATAAACTGTAAATCATGGATCACAGGTTAGACCTTTAGGATTGAGGTAGTCTAATAAGGGGTGGGTGAGAAATTTGTTCAATTTGCACTTCAATCTGAATTTACCTTATTTGAAACTAAATATAAATTAGAACTCAGTTGGGCTTAAAAGATCTGTAATTTTCCACAAAGTACACTTGAAACAGTGCATAGGGGGGAAAGTGTTAGGTGTTCTATGCATGCAAAATTCTCTATTTGTGGGGGAAATTCCTTGAAAAATGCTTGTTTTTCTGAAAGTACACAAAAATGAGCATGCCTTTAAAACAAATACAGTATACAATATGTGGATATCTGAAAAATACATACAGTGCTACAATTTGTTACAGTTTTTCACACAGTCTAAAAAACAGAAATATTAACTCCAGTGCAGAGATGGGATAGAGCAGACTTCACTGTAGAAAAATGAGACATCAGCTGAAGTCCAGTCTTTAGTCACAACTATAGATGTTGGGAAAGTGTGAAGGCAGGAGGAGAAGGGGACGACAGAGGATGAGATGGTTGGACAGTGTCACTGAAGCGACCAACATGAATTTAACCCAACTCCAGGAGGCAGTGGAAGACAGGAGGCCCTGGCGTGCTCTGGTCCTTGGGGTCACGAAGAGTCGGACACGACTAAACGACTATACAACAACAACATAGTACAGTAGGTCCGTTGAATTAGTGGAGATTTGGTGAGCCAACTCCTCCATAAATTCCACCGATTCAGTGGGCCTACTCTAGTTGCAACTTAAGACTGGACAACTTTGCTCAGATGTAATCATGTGGTGTGCTGGTTAAGAGCAGGATTTGAGAGTCCTGGGTTCAAATACTGTATCTGATCAACCATGAAACTTATTGAGTGATCTCTCAGTTTGACTTATAGGAGTGAAGGCAGAACAGGAAAGAGAATCATATACCCTGCCTTTTGCTCTCTGGAAGGGCTGTGGAATAATACTGGAACAGATAAATATTTAAAATAATAAAGAGGAGAGATGGCTCATTTGCTTGCAGAGATGCCGTTCATTTGTCTACCTGGCTACAGAACAGCAAGAGAACTACTGTCTGCAGCTACTCTTCTGTTCCTACAGCCTTCTTGTGATCTGGGTATTTGTCCTGCAGTAGCTACCAGCTGTGGAACTGTTCCATATAGGAAGCTAGAAGCAAAAGAACAACACTGCTCCGGCACAGGCTGCCATGATCCAGCAAGCTCCAGTGTATGTGGGATCTGGACGACTACATAGCTTTCTTGGTTGTTCTTTGGTGCAATTGGTCAGAGCAGTTGCAAAAGCTCCTGCCGGGATGGAGCTATGAGCTTCTGTTATTCCTTTTATAAACTGACAAGAGCTGTTTGCAACTACTACAGATTACTTGGGTGCAGAGCTTCAGGTCGGGAGCCAACAATACAGAGTTGCACCAGTGGAACCAGTTTCTGGATGCTGCATGATTCTCTGAAATATTTTTATTGGCCAGGATTCTTTGAAGAGGTGGCTGAATGAGCCCGGATGAGTTGTTTTGGTTAACCTAGAAATTCAAGGAAGGGAAAATGGGTAGGTTTCACATGTGGTTGTTATTTACAGTATTTGAAATGTGGCACGTTTTTGTATGTGTCAGAGAAAGAGTGAAAGAGAGAGAGAGAGATGCAGTGTTGGGTTCTGCTCTCTGAGACTCGCCTTGTACTTACTTGGAATGGAACAGAACAGGAGTGGGAGTTTAGGCTACATCTGACATTCTCATGCTGATCTCTGGCAGCTGCTTTACTGTTAAATGTGGTGATGCAGACTTAACCTGCATGTGCATTAGTTAAAGGAATGTATAGCTCATTTGGCCTTTGCTTAAAATTCGGCCATGCTATCTGCCATCTGTGTCCAAAAGATCCAGATTTCTGCTCCAAAGAATTATCTAGTTCCATGTAGAGGTAAATCTTGATCTCAGACACTGGAAATAAAGTACTTGTGGAATTCATTTTATGAATGTTCAGTTTGGCTTCATATCAATCTGTACTGTGGCAAAGAAAATTTTTAAAACTTACAAATAAAGAAGGAGGTTGCTTCTTTCATAATTAAGAGGTTAGCCTTTCAGCCCTAAACATAAAAGTCCAACTGAGCTTAAACAGAATCCAGCTACCTTATAAAAATACATTTAGAACTAAAGCCTTTGGGTTCTATTTATCCAATGTGCCTCTACTTTGGAGTAATCCCTATTAAATTCACTAGGACTTAATGGGCTGGAACATCAAGTGTAACATGGTGGGTTGTACAAATTGAAAGAATTAATAGTAGGGCCATAATACTTTTACATATTCTAGTTTACTAAAGAATACATTCCATTAAACATGGCAGAACCCACTCTGGAGTAAGTGGGCTTAGGATCATACTGATCTCCTAAAAATGTTATCTACTGTATAAGCTGCATCCTATGTAATGCCTAGTTCCATATTTAAAAGGCTTCACTTCCTAAAGTCTTACAAGACTTTACTTGCATTTGAGTGGTTTCTCTGAAAATGGGAGTTTAATTGCAAGATGACCATCAGTTTGATTGATTTCAAATCATTACAGAATATTTGAAGTGTAATGCCCAAGCCAGTCTTGATACTAATGACTAATAATCAACTTTATGGTATGTCTTAAAGCTTTATTGTCCCAATGTACCATTGGTCCAGTGAACAATTAAAAGTCCAAAATTATTTGACATTATTTTGGGGTTGCAGCCAATAGTTTAAGGTGTGTGAATTGACTTGCATTATAGTATTTTAAAATCAAGTTACATTAACATCACTTGGGCCATTTCGTATGCTTTCCTTCAGACTTTCTTTGGTGTATCGAATACATCTTTGTGACTGAATGTTTTATAAAAAGTGTGGTTTTGTGAAGGAGGAGAGAGAAAAAAAATCTATGCGCGGGATTGTTTCTTAACCAATAAACGTCCAAAGGGAAAGAAGAGTGCCAGCGTCCGAAGCCTTCCTGCTGGTATAGTTTCTTTTCGAAACTGTGATAGTACAGTATTTTTAAAATCAGTAGCCGAGATGGGGCGGGGAGGAATCGCATCACGCAGTGTCCACAACTCCTGCGCGACGGTATAATAACGAAACAGGCCCCCAAAGGGCTCAACTTTAGGTCACGAACTCCTACAGTTCCGCGTCCACCTTCGGGCAGAGGAAAGAGCCGCCGACACGGAACGGCAACTCCGGACGAGCTCCCGTGGATCGTCCGCGTCTATATAACTTGTTTATGCTAATTAGTTCTGATTATAGGCGGAGTTTATTGATAAAGGGCGGGAGTTGGGGGGGAGCGAACGGTTTTTGTTTGGGGTGGCTCGAGTATATCTGCATCGTCCTCCGATCTCCTCAAAGGAAAATGTTCCAACCGGAGGCTCGGTGCGAGGGGAGCTTTTTTGCTGCCCGTTTGAGAGTGGGGGGGGGGGTTAGATGGGTTGACTAGAAGGGAATACCCGCTGGACGCCTTTCTCGGTCGCAAGGGGAGGGGGGGGGGTGTAAAGCTTGTGCTTCCTCTGCCCGGCCCACGCGAAGGCGAGCGTGAAGGAAAGCAAGCAGTCCAGCTTTCTCGTAGCAGTTACCGCCGCCCGCCTGTGTGCCTGGGGGGGGGTGTTGCTTTTTCTCTCTCTCTCTTGCTGCTGCTGCTGCATCCCAGAGTCGTTATGCAATGGCTTTGGCGGGAGCTTCCAGCTCGCTCACCTACGATCGGGGCCGAGGGCTGGGGGGGGGGAGGCGTGGATCTCCCGGAGGGGGGCCGGAGCGAGGAAGAAAGTCCAGCTCAAGTTGACCGACAAAAACAAGCGTTCCCCTCCCCCTCCGCCGGGCGCACATGCCAGGGGAAAAGGAGGGGGCGCCCTCCCCCAGCAGCCAGGCGGGGTCTTCCCCCCCCTCCCCGCCCCACTTCCCTGGATCGCCGCTCTAGCTTGCTTGCGGGAGGGCCCCAGCTGTTCCTCCGGGGCCGCCTGCCTCCGCCTCCTCCCGGCTGCCCCTCTCGCCGCTGTTTTCAGGAACTCGCAGTCCTTCTGCTCCACTTTGACTTGTTGACCAGTTTCAAGTTGTTGAATAGCTCACATGCTTATCATAGTTGTGGTTTGCTCCGCTCTGCGCGCGCCCGCGCGAGCGTGTGCGTGTGCATGCGTGCCGAACCAGCAATCGCTCTTTGGTCACGGGGGGGGGGCAAACTGCACAACTTTACGCATTCTCATTTTTTTTTTCTTTTGTCGTTCTGGCCAAACTGCACAACTTCAGGCGGCACATGCAGAACACCGTGTAACGTGCCGAAGGTACACGCGTGTGCATCTTTTCTGTGCTTCCCGTCGCTTTTATTCGGCCGGACTTTCTGCACAGAACTGGCGTGGTCTGCTTTGGAAGAGTTGATTTCAGTTAGGTTGCTTGTTTTAAGTGGAGAACATCTCGGGCCCAGGGCCGATCCTCCTGGAAGAAGTCGGGTGGGTGGGTGCGTGGCAGCTGGCCCCACTTGCTGGTCAGATCGGCCTCGGGGTCCTTCCGAACGAATGCATCCGACGGCAGCCCGGTTGCACAGCGAGAAGCGGAAGTCCCACAACGTCCGAAGTCGTCTTCAGCAGAGACCGGGACCGAGTCCTATCATCTGTTTGGGGTCGGAAGCGCGACCAAGCTTGGCTGGCTTCGTTGCTTTGCACGGCCGGCTCTGACCTCATGGGACACGTTGATATGCGTTGGGCCTGTGAGCATGTGCAGAGTGCACTTCCTCAAGCTACACGCCCGCGGATGAGTCGTGACAGGTCTCCAATGGGCAGGTGGGGGTCGAGGCACGCTTTCCACCTTGGAGGGTGAGCATGGCAGGCGGCAGGCGGGCCCCTCGTCTTCGCTTTCCACAATGGACACGAGGGTCTCCAGAGCTTGCCTCCATCACCTATCGATTATGTGGGTTTTTTTTAAAAAAACCCACTGATACATATTCTACTGTGACCCCCGTCACCCGCACTAGACACTGCCTGCACCTCCTCTCGCTCGCTCTCTTTGTGTGTGTGTGTTTGTGTGTTGTCTTCTCCAGCAGCGAGCAGCAGATTTGTACTGTATTAGCATAGCTGATCTCCTGGGACAAAGGCACATGTAAGTGATAGCGGAGAGCTCGCCTCCGCCTTCCATTGGCTGGCCCAGCGAGGAGGGGGCATGTGTCGCTTTGCCTCCCAGGCCTTCGGCGGGGCGGGGAGGGCGAGCGGAGAGCGGGCGGCGGCGGCGGCGGCGGCGGCAGCAGCAGCAGCAAAAGGGAAAGAGGAGCGAGAGCGAGTCGGAGCGCCCGCCCGCCCGCCCGCCCGCCTGCCTGCCTGCCTGCCTAGGGACATAGGCGGGGCTTCCAACGTGAGCCAAAGGGCAAGGAGCTCGCAGGAGCCTCTCCTCGCGTCACTCTCTTTGCCTGGCAAGTGCTGGAAGCGCAGGCTGCTGCTGCTGCTGCTGCTGCTCTTCCAGCGATTGCTCGCTCGCTCGCCTGCCTGCCTGCCTGCCTCCTCCCTTCCTCCTCTCCCCCCCTTCCTCCTCCTCCTCCTCCTCTTCCATTGTATAATGCTTCGTGATCGCCGCAGCCAGAGGAGAGAGGAGGCTTAAATCCTCCTCCCGGAGCTGCATTTACCTCCCCACCCCATTCCACCTCCTCCATCCCACCGACAGCCCCCTCCCCCGGGCGAGAAGAGCGACATATGGAGCGGGTGGAAGATTAGGGAGTGTGCAGAAGCAGTGGCGGCGGCGGCGGCGGCGGGAGCAGGAGCAGCCCCTGATGCTTTAGTTCTCAGGAGGAACTGCATGTGGTAAGTTCAGCGAGAAGCCCGGGCTGGAGAGACGAGATGGCCTCGGCAAGGGCGGGGAGGGGGGGGATTCCTTGGCCGGCCAGCGTCACGATGCAGCGGCCCAGGGAGGTGGGCATGGGCTCCTCTGTCACCAAAGCGCGCGCCTGAGGGTGAGGTGTGTGTGTGTGTCGAGTGGGGGGGGGGTGCGCGGTTGGAAAGGTGTGTTCGAGACAGACCTTGGGGCTGTCGCTTCATAAATGCTACCCACCCCCACCCCCGCCTCCCGTCCGTTGGTCAGGAGCCAAAGGCAGAGAGAGCACCCACGGCGTGGGGAGAGAGGGGGGGGCTCGGGAAGCGGCGACCTTCCTCACCCTTGCAGGATTCGCTCCCCCCTTCTAACCAACCCTCTGGAGAACTACCTTCCCCCCCCGCCGCCTGCGAGAGATGTGCAGGAAAAAAAAGGGGGGGGTCGGCCGGGCCACTTTTCTTCCTACAGAACGGTCGAAGCCAAAAAGGCAGACAGATCAGGGGCTCCTTCGAGCAGGTGTGTGCCCCTGTCGCTTATGACATACATACATTGGACCTGTGTGTCTGTGTGTGTGTGTATGCGCGCGCCCGCGCGCTCGTGTGTGCTCCTCTTCCCTGTGTTGGTGTGGTGTGCAAAGAGTTTCTCAAAGCCCTGTTTGCAGTGCAACTTGCTTTTTTTTTCGGCCTGATAAGTTTCAGTATGTGCTGGAGACCAAGATGTCGTGGAAAGTGTACCCTGCAATTTTGCTTTCTGATCTGAAAAGGTGTGGGCGTCAGGGAACCTTAACAGTGTGAGTTTGGAGGGTCCTCTTTGAGAACCAACACAAGAAGTCGAAATACGTGGGTCGAGGTGAGGAGGTAGCAAAAGTGGTCTGTTGAGGAGGGAGTTGAATGCAGGAGGGTCTCTCACTTGTGGAACGGAATTTCTTCAGCCAGACCGGGAGTTTGCATGTTCCAGTTAATTTGCTAAAGAACTGGTTTGTTCCATGCTTTAGTGTCTCAGCGTGGTGCTGTACTGGTTGGTGGTAAAATATATATGTATGTGTTTTGTTTTTGGCTTCTTGAAATTTACACTGCTTGCAAAAACGACCTCTTTGTAATGTGGAATTGTACACTCAAAACTTCTTGAAAATAGCACAGCCTAAGATCTAATGTGTGTCTCTTGGCTTTTCTTGCAGTCATGGATAATACAGAAACACTGATTTATTTTTATTTTTTATTTTTATCTTGACTGTGTGTCTCTTGGAGGAGGGGGAGCATTCTTAGTTGACCTGTGCCTGTTGCAGTTCCTTTAATTTGGTGTTGTCTTGCAGAGTGCACGATTGTGCTTCTTGACAGAAGAGAGTTACAGCTGACCTATAGCAGGGACTCCACCAAGAGTTAGTAGGAAATGAAATATGTACTTCTCAGCTCTGTTTCAGATGGTTGTAAGCACACCTAGCAAATGCACTCCCCGTGCATTCTTACTGCCCCACCCCCCATCCTGGGCTTAGTTGTCAGTATTCAGAATCCTGAACCAAGATTATCCATCCAGTTGCCCTTTGGAAATCCAACCTAACACTGCCCATACATGTCAAAGGAAGACCCTTTCCCATTCTTTAACATGGTCATAAATGTCTGGCATAAAGGCCCGGTTCCACTACCAAGGGAAGTTTGTTTAATCCCATTTCAATTTCTTCTTTGACTGAGGTGACAGAGAACTAATTTTCAAGGTTAATGAGGGTACGCATACACCTTTGTCTCCTGCTGCTGCTGCCTGCTATAGAAGAGGAGGGAGCATTCCCCGCCCCCAATCTCAGGCGCACTTGGGGGACTTCACATGTGGCACATGAGATGTGGGTCTTGGCTTCATCAAGTGTTTGGTATGGCAATTGTGATTCTGTTTGGCTATGTCCAACCTCACACCTGGGAAGTTGTGCTTGAGAAAGAGGACTACTTCTTCTCTGACAACTCCCACATGTCTGCCAGATTTGCTCCCCCAACCTCAGGCGCAGGTGTGCATGCATGCTCAAGAAGTTTTACTGGGGTCAGGGGATCTTTTTGACCACCCATGTCAGTGGATGGACAGTGTTGGAGGCTAGCTGTAGTTAACTGAAAATAACTTCGCGAATACATATAATTGAAAATACTTTGATTTTGAAAAAAGCACTGTTTTATATACAAAGTGATTTATTAGAAACAGAGGACTTGGTGCCTCAGTGTTGTCATGGTTTTTTCCTGAAGTAATCGCACTCTGTGAAAATACCTGGAGATCAGTGTTCCCATTTTCTTTCCTCTTGTGGCTGATAAAGCAGACTAGACTCTGTCAGAGGAAAGTAATTTTAAGTTTTAGAACTAGTTTTCTCACTGAGAACTGTCTGTTGGAGATAGAAGAGGGATTAGTAGTTTGTGGTGCCAGACAGGTACACAAGTTGTCTGGACAAGTATTGTAATGCCTACCATGACAGCAGAAGGAGTTTAGTCTTTTGTTGTTGGATTTTACGCACGTTAAATTGGAATAATGAAATGAAAGGACAAACATTTTGAAACAACGTGAAATTACAAAAATTGCAATGCGTCTTTGGGAGAACAAAAGTGACCCTTTAAAAAATACATTTGTGTTTCTCTGATTCTTGTGTTTTAAGAAAACTTTATACACTTTATATACTTATGTGTACATGGTGTTCGTGCTTCTTTGACGTTGATTAAAAGAGATGGGGAAACTTGTTCTAATTTAGATAGGAATTTGGGGGGCAAATCTCATCATAAGATTAATAAGAAGGTGTTGTTAAGATCCAGTCTGATAAACGTCTACTTGGGAGCAAGTCTAACTGAAAGCAATAGTTTACTTCAACCTGAATAAACATGCAAAGGATTGGACTGTAGAAGTAGGAGGTTTTTATTGTTCTTAAAGTTGGCTGCCCAAACTTGAATTAATACAGTAATGTGTCATGATGAAAAATTTACAGAAATACGTATGTTTTTAACTTAAATGATCAGCCAGATATACATACTGAAACTCTCTATTATTATTTTAAAGATAGTAGTTTTTGTTGATATGTGTATCAAAACTAGTCTACCTCCAAAATCAAGATTACTGGTACAAAAGAAGTTTATAGTTTCACCTCCGGTACATCTTATGTAACAGCCAGTTGAACTACTTTGCTAACAACTACTGTGCTTTCTTCACCCTTGGTATGAATCATTGGTGTGAAAAACAGTACAGAACATCAGTTTTATATTTTGCACAGTTCTGAAGTAGTTGGGCTTATACACTGCAAGTGATATTTAATAGCTGAGATGTTGTGGGGTTTTTTTTTTTCATTTATACTCGCTGTATTAGAAGTGAGGTTATATTGTTTTTAAAATGTAGACAGTCTTCCTATGACCCACTTATAAGGACTCTTCAATGCCTCCTTTGGAAATACAGTTTCTGTCTGAAAAGATAACACAAATGGAGACAGCTCCAGTTGCAGCAGCTTCTTGGCCAAAAAAGGAGGGGTGGGGAAAGAGAGAGAGAGAGAAAAGAAGAGAAACTGTGCCAGAAACAGCAGGCTCTGATTACAGAGTCCAAAGATCATTTAAAGCACTAAAGGAAAGGGAGGGAGGGAGAGTACAAGGTCCAGTTTAAATGGCTGCAGCCTGGAAGTAGGACCAGGGCCCCGGCACTCCCAATCCGCCTTCTCTTAAAATCAGCATGCTTCTCCCCTAATTGTGAGGCTGATCATCCAGAAGAAAACTTTACTTTGACACTTCAGTGGAAGTGCACAGTGAAGTAAAAGGGGGTGGCACTCTATGGGGCCATGTTCTGTCCTTATTTGTGTGGACAGGGCTTGTGCATAACCTCTCTCTTTTGGAGTACAGGGGCCAAGGAAGGAGCACATACAGAGTGTGGGTACACGGTGGCTTTGTGGTGTGTTGACTCAACAGTTGGCCCACTGGATCCATTCCATGCAAACGTTGACAGTTTGATGGCACACTTGCACATGTCAAACCTTGGGTTGGACATTGTCGATATACAGCCTTACAAATGTTCATTCGGTTACAGCCTAAACAGTTTGTGCTGTTTATTCTCTCATTGGCTCACAACATGCTTTTCAAGTATTGCAGCATGGCTACAGGCAGACAGTACATTGCTTTGATCTAATTGGAGGAAAAGCAGGATACAAATGTAGCAGATAAGCAAAACCAAGCTGTTTTGGGACATTTGGGGAATTGTAGTCCACGAAAGCAACTTTAAAAACTGTGCAAATGAATGAATGAATGAATACTGGAGAAATTTGGAAGTGAGTTGACAAAGACTTCCTATCTGTGGAGTGTTGCTTTGCCCTACTGTTACTTAAGGACAAACGGGCTTTACAGAATTTTGAAACAATACTTTAAAAAATCCTGTTTACCTAGGGATGAAAGTAGGACCAGATCATGAGCAGGATTCCTCTTTTGTGATTTTAAATGGATGAATCATGTTCCTCCACCCTTAAGGACTCTTTCTTCAGTAGACACATCCCACCAGCCCCTGTTATAAGCTCTTCTAAATGTTGAGGAAGGCAGAGGTTTGGCTGGTTCATCATTCTCCATTCTGTTTAGTGGAGCAGGTGACCTTTCCAGTTGGAAGAGACCCTTAACACATTTTTGTTCAATCCGGGACTCCTAAAGGAATGAGGAGCCTGTCAGTATGTAAAGGTAGCGATCCTGCCCAGCGAAAGCTGCTTTGTCTGGTGAGCATGTGAAACAGGCCAAGATAGATAATTAATCTCATTTCAGACACGGATGGTAGTGGTGGAACATTTCAATATTGGGCAGGTAGTTGAATAAGCACAGGACACTGCAAGATGTGTATCTTGAATCTTTTATGCTACAGTATTCTAAATGTGGCATATCTTTTGCTGAAGGTTTAGAAGCTAGTGTCTTCATTCCTCCTGAAAACTCATGGCTAGCTGAATCATGTGACTGAAATTCTGGATGGTCGTTTGGTGAGTTCAGCTGTTATTGCTGACCATGTGACAAAGGAGTCATCTGTTAAACAGTGAGATCCATTTTCAGCACATAATGATGTAAGGTTTCCCCTTTTTTTTGCCACACATATTCCTATACATTAGAAAGAAAGAAAAATCTGGGTGTGGGTGACAAAGGAAACCATTTGCCACTTTACTATACAAGAAACATATGGCAAGGACTGGCTTTTCAGATCTTATGCTTCAGCCTTTATTGGGTCACAGTGAAGGCATGAGAAGTGCAGTGTTAGGCAGGTGCTGGAGAATTTTGTTGAAATTCAAAATAACTATAAATGCCAGAAAGTTTTCGTGGGGGACAGCCTTTCAAAACCTGGGATTTAATAGGGTTGTTTTTTTTTCTGTGGGGTGGGCCAGCATGATTCTTCTAAAGTTCAGCTAGGAGATACATGATGCAAAGCCGTCCTTACCTTTTCCAATCTGACATTTGAAATCCGTGCTGGGAAACTAAGGTGTGCACTGATGGGTCCTGTGCACCTACGGTTTTGTCTGTTGATGCTAAATAAAGACCCAAGTCCTTAATGCTGAAATATGGAACCAATTAGGATAGAGGTTACTTCTGTTCATGTTTCTGGGTGAGACAGGGAGGGCCTCGGCAACAGCAGCCAACACTACCTAGCTTCAGAGTGTAGCTTATACGTTACTGTGCCTGGCAATCACTTGCTCAGATGTGTGTGGAAAACTGTTCATGTTCTGTATTGCCATGAAATGAAGAAGGAATTGTCATATTACTTCAATTTCATTTTAAGTAAGGTTGGTTTATGGGAAATGAGAAGAGACAGTAGCCATGGTATGCTTAGAGCCATGCCTGTTGAATTAATGCCATGCAGATTAATTAATTTGCAATGCAGTCTTCTACAGTGGGGTCTTGACTTGAGAACTTAATCTGTATTGGAAGGCGGTTCTCAAGTCAAAAAGTCTGTAAGTCAAGTCTCCATTGACCTACAGTGCATTGAAAACCGATTAATCCCGTAACAGGGCGTTTTTGTTCCATTTTGGTTTTTTTCTGGTCTGTAAGTCAAATCTCAGTCTGCAAGTCAGACCTAAATTTTGTGGCCAGAGAAGTCTGTAACTCAAAAAGTCTGTAAGTCAAGCCGTCTGTAAGTCAAGGGTCCACTGTATATGGCCTTTCAGAATTTATGTTCCCCTGTACACAGGATTTAGAGCTGCATCATAGGATATCAACAGTAGCTGAATTTGAATTTAAAAGAGTTCCAGTTTCAACTTTTAGGTTGAAGGATGGATAAAGAACATATAGTAAAATACTATGCTTTGCATTAGTAGAATGGAACTAAATACCACTGTTCTGAACAAAATCAACAACATTAAAGATGCCCCCACAAAATCCAGCACTTTTTGAAGTAATTGATTTCTGTCTTAACTGCTGCAAGAGCACTGTCACAATATCTTGTGTCCCTTTTCTTGCCGTGGTTAAGGTTTTTGATCAGAGTTGACCCCACTGCTCTTCCTGGACTTCCTGTGTTTTCTCTGTTCGAGGACTGTATAATCTGTGCTGCACAACTTTTCCAGGGCCTCCTAAATTAACTTTCTGCCTTGGCGTGTTGCAGAGGGACACCCCAACCCATCACCTTAGTTAAAGTGGTGCCAGCCCAGATGGCTTCTGAAAATGGTATGATGAGGAGATGCAGTCTTGTCGTATATACCTCAGGCAGCAAAGTGCCTAGGACTGGCCCTGATTTTTCAGTATAGTCTGAAGACACTGCTTCATCTGAAGTAAAGTGTTATATCTGTGCAGTGCAACAAAACCATGTTGAAAAGTTCCATTAGCTTTGAAAAGCAATGTGATGATTTTGTTGGTGGTGGTGGCAGCAGTTGGTACATTAAATTTAGAATTATTTTATTTTCTCTTGTATAAGATTCTATAAAGTGAATAACAAAATAGTAAGAAGTGGCCATGATGGCAATTAAACAATGTGGATATGTTGAGATGAAGTGGGGAGGTGAAAAGCTTACTTTTAAGGATACTGTACAGCTACTCAATCAGCAGGTTTGACTAGTTTTTAAATGCCTTAGGGCAGGTTTGTCTTAATAAAGTGTGGGTAGCTGTGAAGCAAACATTCTTAAATCCAAATTTGTCAGTACAGTAACACTGTCATGTTTTTATTTTGCTCCCCCAGAAAAAGGTTTAGGGGTATGTTGTGGTCTTGAAGAGGGGCTGTTAAAGAGAAAATGCTATCTATAATTCTTTTAAAGCCCCACAAGACAGAATTCTCTATCTGTTGGGTTTTTCTAATTATTTTTAGTTGCCTGCCTTTAATAGCGGTCATATTCTTAACTTCTGTCCGAAGCAGCATGATCCGTTTAATGTTTTATAGCCTGGCTTCATTAATTAGATGAAAACATGCACAATACAGGACGATTCATGCCTTCCTTCTTCACTAATAACCTTTGTTAAAACAACAAAGAATCTTGTGGCATTTTGTACAAATAGCATGTTGTATGTATCATAAGTTTCTGTGAATAGTAGCTCACTTATTCAAATGCATAGGCAACAAACGGTCCACAAAAATTTATGCCAAATAAAATACATTAATTTTTAAAGGTCTCCAAGACTTTTTGTTGTTTTTGTTGTTGCTTAAAACAGACAAACAGGGCTATCCCCTCAGCTTCCTGCCCCAGAGAAGTCTTCGTTAGCAATACTCAGAATTTACATTCTTATCAGGATGAGGCTGATGTTTTGAACTTTTGCTACTGTGTAGGTCAGAAAACTGGCTTGCCACACAGTTTAGTGATCAGGGAGCTTTTTCAGTATCTTAAAGCGTGGTTACACATTTAAAACATCTCTTTGAATCAGGTTTAGCATGTTTGAATCTATTTAAGAAAAATGATTATATGACACACATGGAAGCGCAGATTTTTTTTTTTTGCCTGGGAATCATGTTTTTTGGTTGGAAAGTGTGGTATTTTACTTGACTGTGAGGGCCATTTATTTTATTTTAAATCACTTGTGAAACAGATTTCTTTTTCTTTTTTAAAATACAAATAATAGTGCTTATAATACACTAAATTCTACCATGCATCCCATACCCACGGGACCCCATTGAACAATATTTTTATGACAAACTTCCTTTCCAGAATTGTATAGATTGTTGTTTAGAGGCTTTCCCCTTTCCTTTCACTAATACAAATTCAACAAATCTACTCCAAATAGCATAAAATATTGGAACTTATTTCCCATCTTTTCATCTTGAGTTCAATAGTCAATTTATCATTTAATGTGATGTCCCATACTTCACCATACCAATCTTCTAATTTAATATCATTTTTGTCTTTCCAAAACCTAGCTATTAATATTCTAGTATTTGTCATAAAGTTGGCAATCAGTTCCTTTGAGTAATAATCAAAATCTATGTTATCAAAACTTGACAATAAAGCAGTTTTAGCATTAAATTCAACATCTTTACCAGATATATCACATATTTCCTTAAAATCAGTTTTCAAAATTTCTTAACCAGTTTGCAATCCCATATGACAGTACGTACCCATTTCTTCATCACATTTCCAACAAGCTGTGGGGTATGCTAAATTTATTATATTCAATTTTACAGGAGTCAAATACCATCTTAAACAGATTTTGAAGAAATTTTCCTTTATTCTTATCAACATTGACCTTAAAACTCTCATCCTCCACATTTTTAGCCAATCCTCTGTTTTAATTTCTGTCTTTAAATCATTTTCCCAAATTAATTTCGAACCCTCTGTTCCCCATTCTTTTTCCTCTTGTTCCAAAATTATATACGTATTCTACTTACTACTCCCTTCATCAAAGCATCTTTCTGCATATCTGTTAAGCACAAAAAGAGAGGAGAGAGAGAGAGAGAAAGGAGACAATTGGGGGGGGGGAGGGAGAGAGAGTTTGGAGTCTAAAACACCTTTTAAAACCAAACACATTTTAAAACAAAACAGAGGTCACAGTACACAAACCCTCGGAGCCACAGAATGCAAAAATAAATAAATAAATCCAGCAGCCATTATTCCAGCAAACAGACCTCTCAGTCTAATTTTACATTTTAAAATTACAGTCTGATTTTCACATTTAATTTTAATTTAATATTACAGTCTAATTTTCACACTGCAAGACCGATCAGAGCACAGAAACATAACCTCCCCCACCTAGCCCAAACTCACACTGCAAAAACCATGTACAGTAAATACAGTGTACTCACCCAGAACAGGCAGTCTCTCTGTTTTAAAAAAGAAAGTCAAAAATCAAAAAAGCCAAAAAAGAAATACAGTACAGTACCAGGCAGTCTGAAGTCTCTCTCTGAACTCACACTCTCTAACCGTTGGGGCGATGAGGTACAGAGAAGCAGCCTCTTCGCTGACCAACAGTTACCGTATTTTTCGCTCCATAAGACGCACCTCTCCATAAGACGCACCAAATTTTTAGGAGAAGAAAACAGGAAAAAAATCTGTTTTCTTCTCCTAAAAATTGGTGAACCTTATGGAGAGGTCTGTCTTATGGAACACAACCTAGGACCCTTTGGAGGCTCACCCAGAACCCCTGAAGGCCAGAGGGGGCAAAATCACCACCTTCTGGGGCTCTTTTGAGGTTTGGAAAGCTTCAGAAGAGCCCCAGAAGGTGGCAATTTCGCCCCCTCTAGCCTGGTGGGGGGGCAGGGTGAGCCTCCAAAGGGTCCTAGAGTGTGTTCCAGGACCCTTTAGAGACTCACCCTGCCCCCCCGAGGGTCAGAGGGGGCAAAATCGCCACCTTCTGGGCTCTTTTAAGGCTTGGGAAGCTTCAAAAGAGCCCCAGAAGGTGGCGATTTTGCCCCCCCTGGACCCGTGGGGGGGTGGGGGTAGCATGGCAAGGGTCCGAGGGGGCCTTCCAGACCCTTGCCACACTACCCCCCCACGGGGCCAGCATGGGCGAAATAGCGACCTTCCAGGACCTTTTGAGAAGCTTTCCAGCCTCTCAAAAGGTCCTGGGAGCTGGCGATTTCGCCAGGGCTGGCCCCGTGGGGGGGGGGGAGCCTGGCAAGGGTCCTGGGAGGCTCCCTTGGACCCTTGCCATGCTACCCCCACCCCCCCACGGGGCCGGGGGGGTAAAATTGCCAGCTTCTGGGAGTGTTTGGAGGCTCCCCAAGCCTCCAAACACTCCCAGAACCTGGCGATTTCGCCAGGGCTGGTCCCGTGGGGAGGTGGGGGCAGCCTGGCAAGGGTCCTGGGAGGCTCCCTTGGACCCTTGCCACGCTCCCTCCCACCCCTCCACGGGGCCAGGGGGGGTAAAATCGCCAGGTTCTGGGAGTGTTTTGAGGCTTGGGAAGCCTCAAAACACTCCCAGAAACTGGCGATTTTGCCGGTGGGAGGAGCGTCGCAAGGGTCTGAGTGAGCTTCCAGGACCCTTGCAATGTTCCCCCCACCAGGAAGCTGGCGATTTCGCCTGCGCTGGCCCCGTGGGGGGGTGGGGGAGCATCGCAAGGGCCCTGGAAGGCTCCCTCGGACCCTTGCGATGCTCCCCCCCCATGGGGCCAGTGGGGGCGAAGTCACCACCTTCGCACCATAAGACGCACAGACTTTCTACCCCCCTTTTGGAGGGGATAAAAGTGCGTCTTATGGTGCAAAAAATACGGTAACTGAAAACACTTCAAATTTCCCGCTTTCCCCACCTTCCCCTCCTTTTTTCCCTGTCATAAGTCGAAGTTCCGGTCACAAGTCAAAGCAAAATTTTGCGGCCGGAGCTGTTCGTAACTCAAAATGTGATGCTTGTAAGTTGAGGCACCACTGTATATGTCATTTTGTACTGGCACTATGCCAGATTGCAAGACATTTATAGAAAACAACACCACAACAGTTGTGGCTTGTGGCTTTGAGGGCGAGCACTCACAGGACAAAGCCTCAAATGCAATGAATCTAAAAGTATGTGTATACCCTTCTACCAATATGCAACACAGTTTGAAAACAGATTAAAGGTTTTCCCAAGAGGATGCACACACTGATCTAAAAACCACGTGATTCCTATGTGACTTTAAACCAAATCTTTAAAAAAATCCAACACCTGATTATTTCATTAGTATAACCACACCCTTAGTCACCCCAAAAAGGGAATAATTTTTCTCCATCTGTGATGAAAACGTAAGGCCACATTATGTTCTCTACCTCTGTTTTGGAAGCTGATCTTCTTAAATTTCTTTCTTCAGAATCAGCAAATTTGTGGCAGAGTCCTTGGGACAGAATATATTCCTTGGTTTTAGTGTTATTTTTATTATTAAATATAGGCAATTACCCTCTTGTTTCTGTTTTGAATGTAGTATGTCATGCATTCTTGTGACACAGTTTTCTACTTTCTTCTGCTTCCTTCTCTCCTTAATCAAAGGTAAAACTACAAGTTAATTCACATCTTTTTTAAAAATGCAGAGAAAGGAGGAGGGCAAAATGAATCTTTTGCTGCCTCTAGTGTGGAATTTGATTATAGAATTTGCATATTGCTTAGCAGGGGATTGTGCCCTAGAACCTTTTCTTCTTCTGAGGGCTGTTCAGGAAACTTTCTATTCCAGCTTTCATTCTCAAAATCACCACCACTACCCCTGCATAATGTAGTAATCCCTTCTCAGCTACAGTTTACTCAACAGATAATCAGGGTGGAGAAGAGTACTTCTGTCAAGCAGGTCCTTAACTGGTAGATTCAATGTGAAGAGGTTTTCAAATAAGTTATACTGTAGGATAGTTGAATTGAACAATAGTGATAGTATTCTCCAGTCAGCCTCTTTATGGTTCTTTAGGGCTGTTGGTGAGAGAGGAGACAGTTTTTGTGGATAGAAAATGGAGTCCCATACAAGCCCAACTTCCCCACACATCACTGCTTTACCTGTAGCTCTTGTGGGTATGTAGCCTAGGTTTTTCAAGTCAGGGCTCAACACTGTTGGCTATATAACAAAAGGAGAAGCCAATAGCCAAAGGTTGTCTGGTTCATTAAAAATTAACACGTGAAACCCAGTCCTCTCACCCCAGTGTCCTTGGTCCTTTTAACCTGAATCATGGACATAATGGGTTAAAGGTAACTCAATTGTGGCAATGAATTGCTTTTAGAAATCAAGGATTGATTAAGTTGTATTTCAGAAGGAACTAATGAGTGGAATGGGGGAAGTTTGTGTAAAAAATATTATTTCAATTTACTCTCAAAAAAGTTTTAAATAAGTCTTTTGAATTGAAGTCTTAAAAGTGTTTGCAATCTTTTATCAGTCCCTTTAAATAAGAGAAAAGGGTAAATGAAAGATGAGAAATTCAGCAAGATGGACAGAAAAAAATCACTTTCTAAAAACATTGTAACAAATAATAGCAAAGAAGTCTTCTGAAAGAAAAAAAAATATTGTTAGTACCGTAACAGGATTGATATGCATTCTATAAGTAACATTCCGTGTTTCGTTGCAGTTTTCCAAACATCGCTATCCCACCAATTCCTGTTCAGGATTTTCCTCTTTCTTTCTCTAGATTCTGTAACCTGTTCAAGACCCAAATCTTTGTTGAACTAAATGGGTGATGGGGAGATGGTGATACATAGGTTCTATACGTACCTTATACAGTATGCCCAGACTTTTATGTGTGTAATGCAGAGGTCTACAGAAGGAGACAGTAAGTTCATTCAGCTGAGTAGGCATAACAGTGTTCATTTAAGGCAGACCTCACACTCATAGGAGCATTGTAAGCACGATACAGCTGAAAGCATTTATCAGTCTTTTGCAAACCTTTGTATTAATTGCACATATGCCTGAGAAACTTCTTTGGGGGCGGGTGGGGGGGGCAAAGCTTACATGTGTGGTCCTGTCCACACCACCTATTTGTTCCTACATGGATTCAAGCATAATTCCTGAACAGAATGTTCTCCCACTATTTATTCTTTTATCCATGTCCACTTAGATTCTTAGCCGAATTCATCTGTCCTGCAGATCCTTGCATGTCAGTCTATTGCTCTGCTGGCAGACCTTCTTCCGGCATGGTTCTCCAGAAACCTGTTAGCTAAGACAAAACAAAACCAAAGGAAAAGGAAAAAAATAGTATTGTGGCATCTTTAGGAGAAGCAGAGTGCTTCTGTAACAGGTCTCCTAAACATGTTTCAACTTTCATAGATTGTGCTTCTTCCAACTCAGGGAGCACAATGTGAGCTAACATGTTCTGGTGGATCCAATGGGATGGTGGCCATAGAGTTTCCAGCTCTCCTGGCTTGATCTGATTTGATGGAAGAAGGAAAGCAATGCTGTGGAATTAAAAGATGACATCCTTGTAGTGAAATGAGAGGTCATATGCCTTAGAACTAAAATGGGTTGGCTGTAGGGAGTGGAGGTGATGGTTGCCCAGATAGATAGATTGACTGACAAGGGACTTGGGAGACAAGAAGACATGAGAGACCTAGTTTGGGCAAAGGAAAGGGGCGCTGGACTGAGATAAAGAAATTAGATCAGAGTATTTGGAAGAGCAGGCTTGAGGAAACAGTGGGAGGAGAAAATAAGGGATGGACGGACTAGCAAGGAGTGCGAGCATTAGAAAAGTCTTTACAGAGGTTGTTTATCATTGGCAGGAAGAAGAGAAACAAGATAAAGTGAAGCTGGCCGATCTGGCACCAGCAGCTGAAGAAGCAGAACCAATTATATAGTGGGAAAAAAATTAAGGACTTTAGGGAACAACTTCCAGAGGGACAGCCATGTTCATTGATTGGGTGCTCAGTGGAATGCACTTACAGAGTGTTTTTGTAGACCTTTGCATTAAACACAAAAAGGTCTGAGAGTCCCCCAGGTGTGGTGGGCATGTATGTCTCTCATTTAGCACAACAAAGATTCAGGCAAAGAAAGAGGAATGTCCTCTACACAAAGGGATGGGTCTGAGCCTTCAAGATCACTTCCGGGCAAAAGACCAATAGGTTCACTGTTTCAGGGACTAGAGGCTACTGTGGGGAGTGATCAGGGCATGGAACTGTAGAAATTGAACAGAAAGCCAGAGGAGCGGGTTTTATATAAGTAGGGCTTGGTGTGTTTCATACTGTGCTGCAGAGCCAAAGGTTGGGAGTTTGATTCCTCACTGTGCCTCCAGGGAAAAGAGCCAACCGGTGTCACTGTGGGCAAGTTGCACAACCCCAGGACACCCCCAGAAAAAGGGAATGGTGAACCATTTCTGAATACTGGTACACTTTGTTAATACTCTGGACTGGGTCCCCATAAGCCAGAATTCACTTAATTGCTTGTAGTTAAAATTAAATTGTAGGTTGCAGCTATACCTTTGAAAGTGTCATGCCCTGTTGTTTCATATTTGGAATCTGAAGACACTGGTGGACTAGCACAAACAAGGAATGATAGTTCTGACACATCGTTTAAGTTCTTGGACTGAGTTCAGAGAAGTACAGCTTTGGATCTTCTGTTACAAAACGAAGGAAAAAAGTAAAGGGGTGGATTGAGTTTGTGTTGTTGTGCCAGCTGTCTCCTCTTTGGAGAGTGGGAGACGCTGTCTTGGCTGACCAGAATTTGTTGTGCTTACCTTCATGCATCTGTGTGTGGGGTCAGGAATGGTTTGTAATTAAAAGTTCTGTTTCGTTACCTAGGTATCTATATTGAGGGACTGTTCGTTTATTTTGTGAAGGCAAGAGGAGAAGGGGACGACAGAAGACAAGATGGATGGACAGTGTCACCAAAAGCGACCAACATGAATTTGACCCAACTCCAGGAGGCAGTGGAAGACAGGAGGGCCTGGCATGGGGTCACAAAGAGTCAGGCACGACTTAACGACTAAAAAACAACAAATTCCTTTGTTTGTTTTGTGGTCTAAATATCTGGCTGCGAAGCCAGAGGTTGGGAGTTCAGTTCCCCACTGTGCCTCCTGCCAAGTAGAGCCAGCCTGCATTCTCTTGGGCAATCTGCACAGTGTTAGGGCACCCTTAGAAGAAGGGAATGGTAAAGAACTTCTGAGTATTGTCTACTTGGAAAACCCTGAAAAGTGTCATCGTAAATCAGAATTGTCTCGATGGTACATTCTCCTCCTTTCCATTTTATCCTAACAATAACTCTGTAAAGTAGGTCAGGTGGAGAGAATGTAACTGGCTCAGGGACACCTGGTGAGTTTCATAACTTGGTGAGGATTTGAACCCAGGCCTCCTGGGTTCTGACCCAACATGTAACCACTACATTGAATTTTATATATACTGTATATATCTGTTTAGTATTGTTTTAGATGGCCAGGCAATGTCAGCTCTCTTGATCTTGTTTCCATCAGCTGCTATGTTGCTCCCCAGGCGTAAGGATGGGAGGAGTCACAGACAAACGAATGTGTTTCGCCCATCTGCCCACCCCAAGAGATGGCACAACTGAGTGACCCGTCAGAAAGAACTAACATCCCATCCTGATCCATGGTGTTTACCGTGGGAACCAATATGACATAAGAACCAAATGCTTGTATTTTTCTGGAACCAAATTGTAAACTTGGACAGTCCACTTCTAACTAAAATTTTCTGTAAGAGTTTTCAAAATTTTACCTAATCAAGCTTGCTTTCAAACAATGTAGAGAGCTCTAGCATTGAAAAAAATCCCTCAGTGGTCCGTTTGTCTGGCATCACTTAAAGCTGTCTCAGCAAGTTTTTGTGTCAGATGTTCTGTATCTGCTTCTATGTGCGAATTCAAGGCTGCCACTTCCAGGCTAATAGAATGTTCTCTTCTTGCCGTCTTTAGTAAGAAACACTTATTTTTATTATTCAAGCATACTTCACAATGCAAAAAATTATGTGGATGATCCACAAATCATTGCAGCACATGCACACACAGATAGATAGATAGATAGATAGATAGATAGACAGACAGACAGACAGACAGACAGACAGACAGACAGACAGATAGATAGATAGATAGATAGATAGATAGATAGATAGATAGATAGATAGATAGATAGATAGATAGATAGATAGATAGATAGATAGATAGATAGATAGATAGATAGATAGATAGATAGATAGATAATCAATTGATCGATCGATCCACTCAATCAATAAATCCAATCAATCATATACTATATTGTGCTTGAGAGAGGTTTTGGAGCAAACTGTTCTTAACTGTGGTTTGTAGTGAACCAATGAAGCATAGGGACTAAGGGCAGTGGTGATCCATGAAAGGATCTCCCTGCTCTCTCTCTTTCCTTCTGAAAGTAGCCATATGCCAGACTCGATTGGGACAGTGAGGTGACAGTTTTTAAAACATTCTTTCAGTCATGTAAATTCAGCAGCACTGGGCTCAGAACTTGGAAAGTTCTTCAGAAAAGCTCCTAAGAAGTGAATTACTTTTGTTGCTGCGTGTTTGTTTCTTTGTATTTAAAAAGTGGCATTTTACTGTTCTCAGAAATAAATAGATAATGGCTTTATAGTGACCTTTTGAAAAAATCTGCCTGCTACAAGCCCCAGGCCAGTGGCACAGGGTACTCGCTTCTCCCAAATGCCTTCTTTTCCTCTTACTGTCCACAGTTAAGCACAAGGCAGCAGCAAGAGCCAGTGCTTGAACCTCTCATATTCCATCTCCACCATTTAAAGAGGCCGAACTCAATAACTGTAAAAATAAGTGAAAAGTTGTGACATTGTCTGTTAGTGGCCAAAATCCTGTTTGCATAAATTTATGCTGCATAGGCTGAATGATTTCATCACCCTGCAATGAATATCTTTGATTTAATTAAATTTTAAAACTCCCACTCTCTCCTTTCAGGTGGTGAAGCTCCCTAGGTATCCTTTTTGCTCTTGGGAAGCCTTTGGGAGCCTCAAAACAGTTGTGTGTATGTGAGGAGAGTCTAGAGCAGTGGTGTCGAACTGTGGCCCTCCACATGTTCTTGGACTTCAACTCCAGAAGCTTTCACCACCACCTCTGCTGGCCAGGATTTCTGGGAGTTGAAGGCCAAGAACATCTGGAGGGCCACAGTTCGACACCACTGGTCTAGAGTATCGGACATTTGTTGCCAGCAGTTCTTCCTCCGAATCAGGCTTGTCGGTGGCAATCCAGTGGTGATTTTTAAATATCCGAGGCTCCTCTCTTTTTCTCCACATGACAGAAAGCTGATATGAAAGGCATCCCAAGGGAGTTTTGGAACCTGTAAAGAAAGGGGCAGGGGTGGGAGATAGGAAGCTTTTCGTGTAATTAAGTTAATAATACTACTTGCTGGATGATGGTGTAAATTCATGGCAACAGGATTTTAGCCACTAGAGTTGATACACAGTACTAGTACGTATAGCATTAGATCACCTCCAGATCAGGAAAAAAACACATTTTTTTAAAAAAATTATAAACAAAACAGAAGTACTCCTGACGAAATAAAAGACATTCCTTTGGTGTGTGGTATTTCTGAACACATTAAGAAGCACTTTGGAACACTGCTAACTGTTCTGGAACACTGTACAACTCTTTCAAAACTAGGCACCTTGAGAGTGAACTGTAAAAGGATCGTCAGAAGTGGGACCAGAGGAAGGAAGGAAAGGATAGGGATTGTGAGCTGACATGTGAATGACATTACATCAGGATGAACACAGAACTCCAAAACCGGTGTGTTGCCCCTATGTGAGCACTGACTGCAAATTCAGTCACAATATAGACTGTGAATCAAATTGCCAGTGTAGCCTTAGCCTCAGTTAAGTGGCCTTAAATTCCTCTTTCACTGTCTCAGCCACCCACCTATAGTATGGCGGTAATAATGCTGACCTATCTTCCAAGGTAGCTGGGAAGATTGCAGGATGATAATGTAGCACATTGAACTCTAGAAGAACTCTAAAAGGGGCAGGCATGATAGCAGTTATTAGAGTCTGCTTATTCAGATGGTTGTTTTCATTTTTAACTGTAACATGTGTTTAATAATACTCTACAGATTGTGGCTAAAAGCAATTTCTAAAGGGACAAACAGATAAAAGGGAAACCTCATGGAAGCCTTTTCAGGGAGTGCAAAAGCAAGAAATTACTGTAACAATAAGTTGTACTAGACAATTAAAAAAACCCAAACTTTTAACTGCTGTAATTCAGTTTGATCCTGAGAGAGGGAGATCCTGTTACCTTTTGGGTATTACTGCTAATTGGCCCCCTAATGCATTTACATAGAAGTAAATCCCAGAAATCAGTCAGGAAGTGTGTGTGCATGTGTGCAACTAATTGGTTTGGATTGCAGCCTTGGTCAAACTCTTATCCCCTCCCAAGTTGACATGTGCTGTTTCAATAGAATTGATAAGGTTCAGCCTTACGGTTATGTTTGTTTCCTTCTTCTCCTCCCTCCCCATCCTTCCCCTCCCCCCCATGTATTTTATCAAGGGTCTACTGTGTGAGGAGAAAAACAAGTGTCTTCAGGGAACATATTTTGCAGCAGGGTTGAAAATAGACACTCCAGCCTAGTGATTATAGAATTACCCACCCTAAGGCCAGGAGACCTGTGTGGGTGGGTGGAACTTCTTTTCTCCTTGCTATGCCATCAAACCCTTCATTGGTCTTTGAGTAGAAGAGAGACCTGCAGGAGTGAATGGAAAGGAAGAGTCCAGAATTTCTAAATGCAGAAATGGACATCACTCAGACTGTGATGGGCCCGTGTCGGTGATGAAGTAGCCAATTCTGTTCAGCCTGTAGCCTGTTGGTATACAAACAAAATAACCAAAGGGAGGACCAAAAGATGTTGTGTTTCACAGGCATGTGGAAGAACATGGTTAATCTGTTGGGCTCCTGCTGCCTGTCTTTCAAGTTTCATGATGAACTCTCTTCCATTTAATTGTGATTGGATGACTTCTTCCAGCTAAGTTTCTTATTTAAAAAGAGTGCTTCATGACCTTTTCATGTTTATTCTGCACCACTAAATCACCTTGATTTGCAATAGCTTCTCTTCCCCCTCCCCCTTACTTGCATGGACAGAATGATTATTTGTCCAGCCATTTGGACCAGAGGCCCTTTAATAAAGACATACTGTATTGTATTCATGAAGGCTTTCACGGCCATCCCAAGCCAACTACACCAGAGCACAGGTTGCTGTCCTCTGAAGATGCCGGCCACAGAGACTGGCGAAATGTCAGGAAGAGCAACCTTCAGAACACGGCCCGGAAAGAGCCCGGAAAATCCAGAACAACCAGCATACTGTATTATCTGTGGGCTGATTTGAGGAAGAGGTGTTTAATTTGAATCTTCCATCCTTTAGAGCAGAGGTTGGCAACTGTGGCCCCTCAGGTGTTGCTAGGCTGCTGTTCCAGTCATCTTCAACTTTTGGTTATGCCAGTTAGAGCTGATTGGAAATTCTTGGTCTGAGCAACATCTGCAGAGGCTTGTGACTTGATCTAAGCCAGGCTTGTCCAACCTGCAGCCTAAGGGCTGCATGCGGCCCAGGTCAGCTCATAATGTGGCCCAGTGCAATTTTTTATTTTTAAAGAAATTCCAAAGTTTCAAGTTACACTGCCGGCACTTGTGGCCGGAATGTGGCCGGGGCACGTCACAACAGTAGAGGGGGAGAGAGGGAAGGAAGGAGTGGGAGGGGAGGGGACAGGGGTCCTGCGTGACTGCATTGTGCCATCCCCGTCAATAGGTGGACCCCCTCCCGGCCCCATAAAGCCACCGGAGTTGAAGCTGGCAGCCTCTGCTATCTGAGATCGCAGCTGCCGGTAAGCGCGCTTGGAGCGGGGCTGCGGAGGACGGCTAGGGCTGCCCCCCCCCATGCGGCCCAAACCAAATGTATGTGTGGCCCAAACCAAATTTTCATCTTCTAATGTGGCCCAGGGAAGGTGAAAGGTTGGACACCCCGATCTAAGCTATAAAGCCATTTCCACCTTAATGACCTCCAGAAAGTTATGTCATTACTATCCCTATTCAGGATTTGCAAACTGAAAGCAGAGGTTCCCTTTACTGCTGAGTCAATTTATCTCATGTTAGGCCTTTTTTATTTCCTACTGCCACTGTTATTTATTTATTTATTTATTTATTGGAAGCTAAATATATTAAGGGAACTTAACATACTCGTAACATGATCTTTTGTTGGATTTAAAACTGGAAACACTCAAAACTACAACTCCCCACTTTTCCTACTGCCTCCCATTTCTCCTAAGATGTTTATATAGTAATAAGGAACATCATTGTATAGATTACCCTTGTCTTTGTCTCCAGTGACACATGCCTATACTTGAAGGCCTTTTCTGGATCCTTCATAGCTGCCCTTCAGAATCTTACTTTTCTTTTGATTTCATGACTGTAGTCTCAATTTTGATTGAAGCAGGATTTTAAAAAATCTTTAATAATTTTGATGTATTGTCAACATTATAGTTATGTAATTCTTTTTTAGTTGTCTGGAATCCTATTGATACTTGCCATGGCTAATTGTGCCTAGTTGACAAAGTACTAAGGTTGTGCAGTTGGGCACATGATAAGGCAGTTTACTGAGATATGGCCCAGCAGCTCATCAATTAGCTGCATTTAGCTTGAATAACTTACACAAAGCATATGTGAAGACCAATAGAATTCTGGCTAATTTTGATTCTGTTTTTAACCTCTGTCATCTTAATATTTAATTCCGTAATCCTGCTTTTGCACTTTCTGCTGTAATCTTCATCAGTACTCATTTCAAGTCCTTGTTAGTTTTCTGTTAATAGTATGGTATCATTGGCATATACAGTATTAAATTATGGATGTTTCTTTCACCATGGAGTCCTGTGAACTGAGATTCAGAATATTACTTTCTAGTTTAGTTATGTATTTATAACTACATTGTTTCTCTCCAACTTCAATTACAGTTGCAACCCTTTTGTGACTGAATGGCTTTGGAGACTCACTGTGGACACCCTGGTTTCTGCATACAGGCCCACAGACACTTTAGACAAAAGAAAAGTGGTCTAGATTTAAATTACTCTCCTAACACCTGCATAGCAGTTATCTAGACTAGAATTTTGTTGGCCAAGAAGCAGATGCAGAAAGATTTTAAGAGCAACAATAAATTGAAAAGTTCTACTTCTATTTTTCCTGTAGTTCCTGTTCCTTTCATATTGATCCCACACTTTCAAGAAGTTTGTGTTCTTCTTGTGCGAAGTAGAGCAAGCATAAAGAGAAGCTCTAACAGTGCATTGGATATAAAATCAGCTCACTGCCCCAGTTCATTTTTCTCCACGCAAAAGAATTGCTCTGCAGGCCCCTGTTCTATTTTTACAGGCTCCCGATTGATTCAGTAAAGGAAACATTTAATCCATTAGCCATTTAACAACCTCAGAATCCCTGGCTCTTGATTTCAGCCTTAGCATTCAACATTTCTTCTCTCAGTCAGCCGATGGGATCGCTAGTGTCATTCTTCAATTGGCATTTTTCGTACTTCAGCCAACTAAGGTTATGGGGAGGGGTAAAGTCTGGTAACACTTAATGCAAGAGGACTCGGCATTCATTACTCTGTCCATATTATAAGCACCCTTACTAATGGTTGGGTCTCTTGGGGTGGAAGACTTGATCTTCTTTTAAGAAATCAGTTAATAAGGTGGCCATTTTTTCTAAGGGATAAATTTAGCAAAAGGCTTCTCGGCTTCATTCAACATACAATAGTCCTGTTAGGTCTATGCAATTTGTCAAGCCCATTAATCAAGCTCTTCTTAGACCAGGAGAAAGTTGTATGTGGCTCTGTGTGTGATAACTGTCAAGTCAAACGCAAGTTATGGCAACCCTAATAGAGCTTTCAGAGTAAATTAACTATTTAATGAGTGGTTTTACCAGTGCCACCCACCGCTGGTGAACTTCAAGGGCTAAGCAGGGATTTGAATCCAGTTCTCCAGCGTCCTAGTCACACACACACCCTCCATACTCTGCACTGCACTGGGCATCAAGGGAAAGTTATGCCCATGCTAAATCAATAGCAATGAACACTGTTTCTCATTTACTGTCATATGTGGTGCCTGCAAAACTTAAGCAAACTGCTTGAGTTTCAGGCCTGCTTGGACTGTGGCTTTTCCTGTTTTGTTTCTTAACAGAATAAAATCTTGGTGGGGGGAGGGTTGGGAGAGCAGTGGCATTGTTTTGCATTGGTACTTCAGTAAGCCTTGAAGTCTAGTGAAGATGAAGTGGGGAAAGCTGGGCACCCCTGTGTCCCTCTGGCTTTGCACCCCCAGCCTTGCAGTGCAGTGTCTGCTCATTAATAAACCGTGGAGTGCTCATTTTGCCCTCCGGGCCTCAAATAGGACAGTGTGCAACAAGGGAGTGCAGGCATGGCTCAAGGATGGAAACAGTAGTATTGGGTTACAGTTTCAAAATATCACTGGAGCACGTTAGCTGGCTTACGCTGTGGACTTGCTGTATAATTGCGTTGCTTATTTGAGAGAAGAGGTTTCTCCTTTCTTTCCAATTAACGTGGATGTTGCCACTAAGGTTTGGAACCTCCTGAGTTGGCGTTAATAAAAAGAAAAGAAGAAGAAGAAATGAGTGTGAAGCACTGGTGTCTTTATCTCTAGACCACTCAAGTTAACTTTGTACATGTCAACGTTAATTCAAACCATGAAAGCTTGCAAATTGTTTGATTGTTTTAGTGGTCTTATAAAGGTATTGCTTCTCCTGCATTTGTATTAATCTGAATCAGACTTCTCTGGGGCTATTTTGAAATCAGCAGGCTAACAAAAACATTTTCAGAGTAAAATTTTGATGTGCCATCATAGTTTTCTTCTTTCATATTTTATTTATCTTAATCGTATCACTGCAACTGAGGTCAGGATAGGATTGCTGTGGTGTTTACAGTCTGCACACACAGAATCAACTTGTTTGAAACACTTTGACATAGATCAGTTAGTGGAATGCAGTCTTGTTGCCAGGAGACTTGACCGTCAACTTTTTAAAATCCCGCTGCTACTCAGAAACTGAATCTTGGACTCCCAAGATTTTGCTAGACAGCATAACCACTTACCTGTTTTGGCTGGGGGCCTTTTGTGTTTGTAGTCCAAAAGTTTCAAGCTTTGTCCAAAATATGACACCTTGGTGTTAAGACCCATAAACAGTAAATTTATGCAGACTATATACCCTTTTGAAAAATGGCTATTGTTAATGTGTGTACTGTGTGTCACTTCCTCATCTCTGTAATTATGCAGCTGCAAAGAAACCAAATTCTCTGTCTCTCTCTGATCATGGAGAGTAAGTGATGGGACTGCATTTTTCCTCCCAGTTTGTTTCTTCATCCTGTAGCTCCTTTCCATTCCAAAGAAACTCTGAATCCTCAGGAATTTTCAGGGAGCATTAAGGCTTGTAGGTGGAAGAACAAATTAGCAAGGGTTGCCTCTTCCCCCTGGCACAATTAATTGTTTAGTTAGTGGAAGAAGGATCCTTGGCTTTTGAGTTATTCCTGTTGTTGTTGTTCTGGTTGTCAACATCATCGTTGGCATTAGCAAATGGGAGTAATTGTCACTTTTCCAAAAACACAGGCACAGACACACACACACACACACACACACACACACACACACACACACACACACACACACACACACACACACAGAGCTACTGCTAGTTCTCACAAGTATTTTACAGGCAACTTGTGTGAACTGCATTTGTGCCACCGTGGAGCATTCTGTGCGGATTAGAAGCTCATTCTATATTTTCACATGCATTCTAGTTTCATTTTGAGGAACCTCTGCTTCTGCCTCTTGTCCACACTAAAGCAAATGGTTAAAAAAAAATCAGGTTTGTCTTAAAGTGTAAGGTGACTGCCGAGCTCTCCAATGAGTGTTTTTTGGCAGCACTGAAATCTTTGCAGTGAGAAAGACCAGCAAATGCTAAACAAACCTTTGTTCTCTGGCTACCTAGTTATTTCCCTGAACTGAAAAGGAGCCAATTTTGATGTCATTCGGGGGCGGGGGGGGGGGCTTAATACATAATGTAGCTTCTTTGCTGAAGAAAGAGAAACTAGACAATATAGAATTTGTTTGTAGAGCAGGAGGAAAAAATAGTTGAAATAGGGAAAGTCCTAATTAGTGTTATGTAGCCGCTAAAGACCTGTTGGCTTATGTGGTTGTGTAAGGACAGCATCCAAGCCGTATGAGCTGTTTTCCCAGCTATCGATCATATGCCAGATCTTCCTTTGGTTGCAGAGTCAGTCGTGTGACTGAGAGTCACCAGAAGGACAGCCCAGAAGAAAAGCCCTGAAAAGCACTTCAGAAGTCCCCATACATGGTGGAAAACCTCAGGTGGATTTTGGGTGGGTGGGTAGGTAGGTAGGTAGGTAGGTAGGTAGGTAGGTAGGTAGGTAGGTAGGTAGGTAGAATAGCCATCATTCTGTCTGTCTCTTCAGCCTGTGGTTATTATGACATAGCCTGGACAGAAGATGTTATGTGGTAGCCCTCTGGTATAAATCACAAGTCGCTCCTCTGCTACCGGAAATAGTTTCCCCATCACAGGGTGGCCGTGCCATTAGGATGAGCAAGTTGGTCGCCTCAGGCCGTAGGTGCTAGGAGTGGCAAATCTGCTGTTCTCCTCTGCATCTACTGAAGGCTCTTGCTGCTGCTGCTGCTGCTGCTGCTGCTGCCTTCCTCCCGATAAGAATAAGTAGAAGGAGGTAGACAGCCTGAGGTGCCTGCCCACCCGCAGCTGATTCTCGACAGGAGGGGCCATGCTAGTGGCCATTTCTCCACTCCACCTCTTTCTAAGAATCTTTGGCTGGAAATGAAGAAGAGGTGGCAGCTCCATGGACTCTTCCACTCGCCCATCCACTAAAAAGAAGTGGCGGAGGAGGTAGCGGCACTCCTGCTGTTCCTGTGTTGCGGAAGTGGCTCTTTCTCCTAGAGTCACCTGAGTGTCATGCTTTAAGAGGTGAAGAGGAAAAGACCATCTTTTTGGCAGGCATCTAGGAATAGTCTCTACTTCCTTTTATTGCCTCCTTCCTTTTTAATTTTTTTTTAAATTCTTTTGGCTAGGTATTCTTGGAAGACCCATAGGGACACCACCTGCACCTCCATTTTCTTTGCACCAGGAAGTGATGGGGCAGGTGGGCAAACCCACACACACACACACACATACTCCTGCTGTTTACTCTTTTAGCAATAGTGTGGCTGCTGCTGCGTTGTGATGTGGAGCACAGCAGCACTTTGCTTCTTGCCCGGGCCATCCTTTTTCTCATACATACAAGCCCATATATCAGGTAGGGAATAATGTTGAGGGCCTGTCTTGGTATAGGGTTCCCCCATAGAGCTTAGGTCAGATATACAGTACAGTATTTTCCTTCCCTTTCCACCCAGCTCTTGTTTCTGGTATATGTAGTCCACCTTTTACATATGTAGTTTAGAAAATCACACAACATTGGTGCATACAGAGTGAACACAAATGTCTGCCAGCCTTTCAGATTCCTGGTCTGTTTTACATGACCAGTTATGTTAGGGTCACACTCCCTGCATGACTTTAAATCTCAGGTTGTTGTTGTTGTTGTTTAAAATTCTTGCAACAGGTAGCAGCTCCATACGTCTTTTTCATATGTTTAATGTTTCTATGTATTCCTCTGTGTTAATATCAGTGTTATCCTACGGCAGACACACCTGTGGTTATAATTTATGATTTATTTTTTGAAGCTGCTTTCACCCTATTCTCCAGCCAGCTTCTTCAGAAAGTTTATACAAACCAGAAGTATAGTAAAACAAAATTTAAAAATAAATGTTATAATAAAGAAATCCTTCTGTCTAGCCAAGCTGCAAAAATGATCCACAAAAAGTGTTAAGCATGCAGGAAAACAAAACAAAAAGGGATTTTTCCTAGCATTGAAAGGATATTGAACTGCTTCTCAGTGGGGCCTACTGGGGGAAGCATTCTGCAAAAAAAGAGCAAAAAGGCCTTTTTCCTGAGAGCTACAATTCAGAATGTGAATTGGGGGAAGGGGTACTTATAGGAAGTCCATCACATGAAAATCTGAACATATGGGCAAGCACAAATAGAGAGAAGTGTTCTTTCAAGATGCTGGTGTCCTGAACCATGAAGAGCCTCAGATGTCAGCAACAGCAGCACCTTAAATGGACCTGGAACTGGCACAGTTGATATGCACCATGTTCCAGGCTTTTGAAGGGAGAGAGTGGAACACTTCCTCTTCAGCCCCTCCTTAGAGCTCCCAGTACAAGATCTTTCCTTGCTGGCAGTCAGGGGAGAAGGTTCTCCCAGCACCATATCATAGAAATGGCCACCATTGTAATAAAGAAACCACTTGAACAGAGTCTTCAAGTTAGGTAACTCAGAGAGCCAATCCAGAACTAGAACATGATCATATTCTTGAGTGGCATGGAGTTCCAGGGGAACCAGCAAGCTTGCAGTCCCACTGTTTTCCATTCAGTGTAGCTCATACACCAAATAATTTCAGCATCAATACATACATACATACATACCTCAAGGAAACTTGATTACACCAGTATTTCAGGATGCGTACATGTGCTCATGTGCACTCTGTATGAGTCACTTGTGTCCTGTGGGCATAAACAGGTGAGTTTGGTGCACAGAAGTCTGCATAGGTAGTTCTCTCTCTCTCTCTCTCTCTCTCTCTCTCTCTCTCTCTCTCTCTCTCTTTCTCTCAGAGGACTGTGGTCTCTGGCAAAATAATGGGCTTCTGACTCACCTTCTGTCTTGCAAATAGTAATCATGTACCTATAATTGAACATACTTTCACTGGGGGGGGGATATCTGTGCAGCACTTAAGGGCTGATACATTAATAATTACAGAATATATATTTGCTTTCTTATTTTTTACCTCAGCATAGAATATTGCCTAGAGAAAGGAAAGCAAGAAAAGAAATCTGAGATTCAGGGCAAGAAAATGGGAGTAGAAACAGTCAAAAGGTGAAACAGAGGACGACTTTCTCAAAAGGAAAAAAAGCAGTGCAGGACTTTCTGTGTTAGCAGCTCTGGGGTGGCACAGTTATATTTCCTGTGTTGTAAAGAGAGTAGAGAGTGGGGGTCATCTGTTTGGAAGCATGTGAATGCAAAAGAGATAAGGGTGTTGGGGAGAGTGGATGGCAGATGGACAGCTGGTTGTGCGTGAAACTGCTTGTGCACGAAAGCTGTGGAACATACAAGACTTGACATATGCATTCTTAGCTAGTTGTAACACATCGAAGATTTAGCATAGAAGCATGGTGTATATATGGCATTAGCAGGACATTATTATACCGGTATCTATAGCCTGGCTTGCACTTCCTGCTCCAGTACAAGGGCCACTTCATGCTCCTGCGCTGGAGCAGTTTGTGAATCTGTAGGATGTCTTTTAATAGTGAGTTTAGAAACTTTGTCATACTTTGTTGTAACTTTCCCAGCCTAAACAATGTTGTTTACTTGCTGCAGTTCTTTCTTTTCTAGATCTTTAAAAACAGTTAATGAATGGGATGTCTCGCTGCCACTGCTTCAGAAAAGCTAATCTTCAGGGTCCTAGTTCAATCCACCCTTGCATTAGTCCTTAAGCAGCTGGTAGCATAACTCCACATTCTCTGTGTCCTGTAAAGCTATGGAGCGCCCAGCGGATTCCACATCAGTCAGTGTGTTGCTCATGGAGAGGGCATGCAATTTCATGCCCTTAAAACTAGACATACGTACAAGAAGAGGGTCAGAGAAGGGGAAGAGATGATATTTCAGTTTTCGGGGTAATCCCTAAAGCCATGATTCAGCCCCAGGCCGATTTTTATCAGGAGCAACATCAATAAAAAGCGACCAACATATTCAACTGTCTCCGTTGTAAAGTTCAGTTTTTGAAATCAACCCATATAGTGTGAAACACTTCCTATGGCTTAGTCAAACAAATCCAGTCAAAGTCAGGTGTCCATTACTACATTTTCAGTTTATAAATGCACACTCCCTTCTCTGCCATTTCAGGGGACTTACTTCTGAGTAGATAGGTCGATCTTTCTGCTGTAATGGACCTTTAAGGTGTGTTGGGGCAGAGGACAAAGTTTTAACAGAGACCTGTGCCCGAGGTGTCCCAGATGCATCATCTCTCAATTTTTGCCTTTCCAGGCAAGCAGATTAGAGCAGGGCTGGGGGGGGGGGGGGTTGTCCTTTTGGGTCTGCATTTGACTTGGGAAGCTGCATGCTGTATAGTGTGTGTTTGCATTTGAGGCATGTTATGCTATGTGGTATTGCTGTGCTTCAGGATTATGTGAAATTAGATACATGAAAATGCTGTATTTTCTCCTTAGAAACAAGGCTGTGGTTGTGAAATAAGTGACTTCCTTGCTCCTTTTATTTATCCATTGTGACCTATGCAGGGTACCTTTCCAGGGATAGCTATAGTCCGTTGGTGCTTCCAAATTTAAAGTTGCTCAGATGTTCCTCCTTGGGCTTTTTTTTCCTTTCTGTTCTTGCTGATTGGACCTAGGCAGGGGAAAATTCTTCTCAAACTTTGCTAGAACTGGGAAAGACTTTTCTAGATATTTGTTGTCCCAGTCCCCTGGTCAGGAGCTCCGTTTTCATAACTGTGCAGCCACACTACTCTTGTCTTGTCTTGGGATGGGTGAACACAAAGAGAGTGTGTTGCAGTGATGATTGTAGCCCCTGCCTGGCACTGAATTCCCCCAACAGGCCAGTCTGTCAGGCCTGGCAGTGCTCCAGAGAGTCCGGAACAAATATCCATGAACCTGGGCACTCAGAGCCACCGTGCCAGCCTGAAGAAGACAGCTACCTCCAAATTCACATACACTCTTAGGTATCACCAACCCTTTAAGCCAAAACTCCAGGCATTTGATTGAAAGGAGTTTTAGAATTTATTAAAAAGGAGAGAGAGAGAGAGACAGAGAGAGAGGCTAAAAAGCTCAACTTTCCAAATGGCTGCAAGAAAAAAATTTTCAAAATGCAGGAGCAAATGTGGATACAGGTTTACAGCATTCAAGGGCAACACACCAGAACAATAACAAAATAAAATTCCCTAAATGAAGAGAGAGATCAGAATTTTGGGTCATCCTCAATGAGGTTAGACCTGACATTGCTTCCTAAATGGCACATGGACACAATCCTGTCTTCCCAGAAAGACTAAGTCAAAAAAACAAGTTGCCTCAAGTCTGTTTACAGTAGTGGAGGGCCATTTTCACACCTGGTGCTCACAATCTCTTAATAACTCTTAATCCCCTTTGATCGTTCTACAACAAAGTCATCTTTCTGCCTAATTTGTGTTCTCAGGACTGAAATCTGCATAAGCCTTGGGGAAGGAAGCAGGCTAGTTCCTATCAAGCCCAAAGTTCCCAGCCAGGTCTTAGATTCCCTCTTGAGGCTGCTTTAATACACAAAATATAAGCTTACCGTTCTGGATCAGTATCCTATCTTTGAAGAACATTGGGACATGTAGCAAGGTTCCTTTCTTTCAAGTCTCCAGGAACAGGAAATAAAGTAGGGGTGTTAACTGGTCTGTTTACAAGGTGACCTCTTCGCTTTTAGGTCAGCTTCCCATACACTCATGGAAACATAGAAAACTCCAGAAACGGATTTTCATATTTCATATTCCCCAAACCTCACAGGTATAGAATTATATCTGAGGAGAATTATATCTGAGGAATTAATCCTAAAGTGTGTGGTAATTTTTTAAAAAATCAAGAGATTGTGTAATTACAGTCTTTTCTGGTTGAACGCTGTAGGATGATATTATATCACAAGCTGTGTGGAACTTCAGTGGCATAATTTTTTCACCTTAATGTTTTCTAGGAAAACATTAACAGATGAGAAACACTAAAATTTATGTACTACCGCTTGGCAGTATACAGTATGTTTAGTTGGTGCCATGGAAGTTGTAGTACCATTAACATTTCCCATCTGTGGGAAGCTAATATATTAGAGAATAATTGTAAGGAAATAAACGAATGTGGTTATTTTATTGTACTGTGACACTATTTTTGATGTGACACTGATCAGTAAACAAAGGAGAACATTATCCATTTTGGTGTTCTTGGCATCTTTTTCAACCCAGACTGCATACCTGCACAGGCATAGTTTACATGGCCGAGATCAGTAACTCAGGCACGTGTTACATTGATACACTAGCTTAACAAAGGCCTGTAAATTGCAGCTGGGCTTGGTTGTCAGGGGTTTTATCCAGAGCAAACACAAAGTCCCTCTGCAGAGTGCAAGTACAACTTCATAGCTCTGAAGTGTTCATGGAGTTACAGGACAGATGAGCATCTTTCCTAATTCCTATATCTCCTCAAGTCCCCCGCCCCAGTTATACACAGCATACATTCATCCCCTGCACCGTGATTATCTTTTATAAGTACATTTCTCTCTTCAGCAATTCTAGGGTTAGGAGCACTAGTAGTTCAAAATCCATGTATAATTCTTATGCTCCCAAAAACATAACTACAGAGCATAAAAAGTTGGTTCTCTCTCTCTTTCTCTTTCTCTTTCTCTTTCTCTCTCTCTCTCTCTCTCTCTCTCTCTCTCTCTCTCTCTCTCTCACACACACACACACACACACACACACACACACACACACACACACACACACACACACACACACACACACACACACACACACACACACACACACACACACACACACACACACACACACACACACATATACACCAGTTCTCTCTATCAGGGTTCTCTTCCATAGCATTGACATTCCTTTCTGTATGGTACTGTGTGTAATGAGCCTTAATAATAATAATCTTTTAACTTCAGGAAGGGACTTTATAGATCATCAAGTCTAGCCCCTGTAAAGGAGGCACAGAAGGGAATTAAATTCCCAACCACAGGCTTAACAGCCAGAGACCTAAGCCACTGAGCTATCCAGTAGCTCTTAAAGGTATTTATGACCCCCTGATCTTGGGGCTGAGTTAGCGATGCCGTGTTTGTGGGCAAGTCTGCCACTTCCCCATCTTTGGCGTTGAACTCATGCCCCTGGTTCTGGGTGGCCATTGGCTCAATATAGATTGAATATTGATTGATTGATGTGGGGGGGGGACTTTATATATAAGCAAAAGTGCTGTGCAGACCCATGCAATTCAAAGGACACATATATCTCTATTATCCTGTACACCAGGGGCCCCCAACCTTTTTAACCTCATGGACTGGCTGGGAAAGGTGGGGCACCCCTCATGCGCATGTGCAAAGAGCTCTCTCATGTGGGTGGCTCATATGAAAGAGCGGGAGGCTGCTCATGCGGGCGCGAACATGTTCATATTCATGCATAAACGGTGGCACAGCGCTTGTGTGGGTGCTTGCTCATGCACAAACGGCAGCACGGAGCTTGGGGTGGGCACTCTTGTGCGCATGCACAAAAGGGTGGAGGAGCACTCATGGAGGCGCTGGCGTGCGCGTGCAGGCACAAAGCAGCTGTGCAGGGGTGAGTGCATGCGGGGGGGGGCCAGGAGGTCTCTCTCCATGGCCTGGTCCGGCTCAGGCCACAGACCGGCACCGGGCCGCAGACCAGGGGTTGGGGATCTCTGCTATAAACTACTAACATGTTTTCTTGGTGCAAAACAACAGCTGAGTCTTGATTTTCCCTCTTTAATTGTTGTACAGCCTTCCTCTTCTCCACAGTCCTTTCTCTCCCTGTCTTTATTAGGCCTGTTCTCTGCCCCCACAGCTACACAGGGCTTCACTTGTGGCGGTGCAAACTGTGCAAAACCAAAGTGTAAAAGACCAGTAAACACAACCATTTCCTCCACAGCCCTTCACTCCTAGTGTTGTTGGTCTTTCCCCCCCCACACACACACACAACAGCTTGGTTCTTTACAAACCAGTTTTGTTTGTTTGGCATTTCACACACAGGAGGGGGAAAGAAGGGGGGGCAGCCTGAGGCAGGGTGGAAGGATTGGAGACATAAGCGGGTGTAAAATTGTTTTCTCTTTTCTCAGCTCAAGAAAGAGAGTCTCGCTTCTGTTGCTGAGGGGAAGTCCAGAGAAAGGCAAGGGGTTTGGGGAAGGGAGAAAGACTCACCCGAAGTGGAAAGCAGGGGAAAGCAGCGGCAAAGGGTAGGCACGGAAGTGGGAGGGGAAAAGGGGGATTTCCACATGGAACTTCTAGCTCCTGCTCACTCGGTAGTTTGAGAGGATGTGATAGGATTAAAGACACAGTAGCCAAAACCAGTTGTCATTTATATAAGGTGCTTTGTGGGGGAAATGGTGGCGTGGGCAACAAGGCACGAAAGCAGAGGAACCTCAACGTCTGTGCTAGTGAGTGCTGCACAATCCTTCTGATAGTTCTTGACTATGGCAAGCATATCCATCACGTTTGTGGACTCCTGCCTACAGCGCATATAGTGAGGGTGGGAGGGCCCATTGAATGAGCAGACTGGGCATGAGTAAAGCCACATAGGTGAGTTTTTTATGCTGCTCTTTGAATCAGGCCATTGTATAGTGCTGTCCTCTATGTGACTCATTCTCGGTTTTGGAAAACAATCAGCAACAGCAAAAAAAAAAAAAAAAAAAAGACCTATGAGTTACAGGAACAACTTTTTCAGATGTAGTTTGTTGTTTTGCTTCACAGAAAATGGAAGGATTTTTTTTTTTAAAAAAAAATCCTTTTCACAGGGGCTTCTCAGTCATCCAGTACAGATCCTGAGTTCCTGGTTTGCTAAAGCTTAGCTTAGTGAATGAAAATAGGCAGCGAGGCTTCACTGTCTACTTTGTTTCTTTCCATGTCTGTTCCATTCCTTGATGCTTTAACATCTTGATATAATTAACCCTCATAATTAATCTGGTATGTCGGCAGTAGGGAGCTATGATTTAATCTTAAACCAACTTCAGAGTCTGATTTAATATCCTGGTCAGAAAACTAACATTGAACTGTAGTTCCTTGTTTTGCAGGAACCAAGGAGAAGGATGAGTATGCATAAGCCTGTAACTAGAGATGGGCACAAATTTAAAAAACAAATCACCAAACTCATTTTAAAAATCGCTAATTCATAAATTCGTATTGTGTACAAATCAATGCCCCCCAACGAATATGAAACAATAATTTTAGCGATTTTTGATTCATCCATTTGTTCAGCTATAAAATGGCCCCAGAGGCACCTAGAAACACTAGAATTGCTGGAAAGCTTCCTCTGGCTGTTCACAAGCCTTCCACGTTCGGTGAAGATTGGGTTTCCCCAGGCTAGTTGCTAAAGGGCACTTTCTTGGGTGTACCCACTTTGTGGGTGTATAACTTGGACGTCTGAAACCCAATCTTCACCAAATTTGGTGGGATTGCAGATGATAGGATAGGATAACTTTATTACAGTCAAAGACTAGCAAGACCAGGACAATTTAAATTAAATACATACCATTGCAATTTCATGAAACTAAGCAGAATTATGCGTCATTCCATTAAAAACATGATAAATCAACACCTTTCAAATTCATAACGTCATAATCAGCTAAGCTGATTGCAGAGGAGAGTCAGTAGAAGCTTCCCTGTGATCCAGGTGTCTCCAGGTGCCTGGGCGGAACTTTCCTGCAGGGGGGGTCCTGGTGGGTGTACATCTTGGACAGCCAAAACCCAATCTGCACCCAATATTCATTTGCAGGGCTTGTAGAGGGAAGCTTTCCTACAAATTTGGTGCTTGGAGAGCCATTTTGTAGGTTTTTAAAGTAAAAAACAAATTGACAAATCGATCCATCAAAAAAATTGTAAACTCATAATTTGTGATTCGTCAGCCTCGATGAATCATGAATCAAAACAAATCGCCGTTTTCTCTGTCATGCCCATCTCTGCCTGTAACACTTCCCCACTGCTAACCAATGGTTTAGCAAACTAGGGACTGAGGAGCCTAGCCAAGCACTAAGTACTTGTCAAGTTGTGCTGTCTTTCACAGAACTGTTTTTTCTGGAGGTTGCTCTGCTCTTCCTGCCACTCCCTTCTTGAGCTATCCAGAATAGGGTTGGAGTCGTCATATTGAAGTCTCTGGACAGCTTCAAAATTCATGCCAGTATTAACTTGGGAGCAGCTCAGAACCTCATGGCTCTTGTGGGTTTACAAGACCTCAGTCATATTACATAATACACTCTGGAATAATGGCTGGAAGGTGATAGTCTGGGTTTTTGAGCTATTCTGAGTAGTTACGTCAAGGACTGTAGAATAGGAAGAGAACTCTGTGGCCACTTGCTGTGATGCTTTCATGCTGATAGCCACTTATTTGCCTCTGCTCCTCCTTGGATTGCATTATTATAACAGACCTTAAAGATACACTTTTGGCATCTTGTTTTCTATGTTTTGCCGGATCCATGTTGTCAGGGATAATTTTCATCTGCTTAACCTGGGGAATTGGCCTAGGTAATCTCTTCCATAGTTATAATATTAAGATCTGCAGCCACCCACAGCTTTGCCCTTCCTTTCTCTAGCTGGCTCTTTGAAGCTCCAGAAGAGGCCTCGGTATCTGAGTCAAGAGAGTAGGAAATACCTTGTTGGCGGTTAGCAAGGATTCAGTTACTGCATCATTGCTGCACTGGTTACAAATCTGTTTCCAGGCACTGTTTCGATGTTGGCACTTCTTTCATACCTCCTCAGCTACAACCAAGACATGAGATTGGAATCACAAAGTATCTTCCCCAACATGTGCAGGTCATTCTTGAACCCAGTGTGATCCTTTGTTCTAGCCTAAAAGTTCCGGAGCGTAACACCTTTTGATTTCTCAACTGCCATCTGTTATATGATGACTTTTTAAAAATGACAGTGGTCTCTCCCAAAGTAGCTTGGCGTTTTTCTTCTAAGTGAGGAGGGGGACATGAGGTAACAAAAATCTACAGCCAGCAGTCACATTCCGTTCCAGAAATGTTAAGGTGTTGTGACAGGGAATATTCAATAGTAACAAGATCTCAGAGCTTCTGAGTCATTTTGACATCCTTCCATTTTCCCCTTCCCTGCCCTCTTATTGCTTGTAGGCTACTGCTTTAGCATTTTAATAAATATTCCCGTTCTAATTTATAGGAGGGTGTGTTCAGTGGAGGGAATGTTTTGTGCGTGCTTGTATTTTCTGCTTTGGAGTAAGTCCAAAGAGAACTTCTGCAGCTGCGGTTCCAAGGACGATGTACTTTACTCACTCATGTCTTGTGTGTGTGTGTGTGTGTGTTCTCAAAAGTACTTTTCCATTATGATTGTCTGGATAGTTGGAACTTAAATAAAATCCCTGCATGTATGAAGTATTGGGAAGTATTGCAGCTGCAATGGTGAAGAAGTCATCCATGTGCAGTTCGTTGGAGATAGACAAATGTTCCAGTTTGATATACACATTCCTCTTAGGTTTCTGAACATTGATTGTGGCAGCACACACACACACATGCACATGCTCTCACACACACACACATCCATATCCAGCTGGCAGAACTGGGGATGAGCCAGTGAGTCCTCATGGTGGGCCACCTTGACCAGTATCATTGACCAGAAGGGCTCGGAGGAGGGGCCTTTGTCTCCAGGCCTAGTAAAGGGACTGTGGTGGACCTAATGTGTCGAGAATCTTCCATGGCTGTGGTGGCTGAGGCATTCTGGGAGAGGTAATTTTGCCATGTTCTGCTGTGCTTGGATAGATTGAGAAGACCAGGAAAACTTCTCTCTATAAATCAGTGGTTTCCAAACGCAGGACTCCAGATGTTCTCGGACTCCAGCTCCCAGAAGCTCTAGCCCAGTGGTTCTTAACCTTTGTTACTCGGATGTTTTTGAACTGCAACTCCCAGAAACCCCAGCCAGCACAGTTGGTGGTGAAGGCTTCTGGGAGTGGCAGTCCAAAACTCCTGAGTAACCCAAGGTTAAGAACCAGTGCATCTAGCCAACATAACCAGTAGTCAGAACTTCTGGGAGCTGGAGTGTAAGAACAGCTGGGGCCCCAAGTTTGGGAAGCTCAGCTTTGAATTGCACCCTCTCATTAGTGGTTGGCTGAAGAAGTGGAGGAAGGACCATCCTTAAAGCCTTGCATTCTTTTACATCTGATTCTGAGATGTCACTATTGTAAGAAAGGCGTTTCATTCTCTTCTGTAACATTCATTTAAACCATAAAGTTGGTTCTGTATATGTATTTATATTTTAAATCCATTTTAATACCTCTCTTTGCACATTTTAGTACAAATTTGCTTTTTACTTGTTTTTTTATAAGAAGATAATTTTTTTGTTTTTTAAAAAATAATTTTATTTTATTTTGTTCTACATACAAAACACACACACATTAAAGAAAAACAAAAAGAAAAACAAAAAAAGAACAATACAGTGGGGTCTTGACTTAAGAACGGCTCGAGTTAAGAACATTTTGACTTAAGAACCGCTCTCATAGGAAAATATTGACTTGACTTACATACTTAGATTTGAGTTAAGAACTGAAAAAAACCCACGTGGGAGGCAGGGAAAGTGCAAAATGTGAACTTTCAGTTAACTGTTGGCCAGTGAAAAGGGTGCCTGTCTGCTTCCTCACTCCTCCCAGTGTTTAGAGAGTGGATTGGGAGTCTTCAGACTGCCTGGTACTGCCTGGACTGTATTTTCCCTGCCTTCCCTGAACCTTTCTTGACCTAAGAAACAAAATATCCCCCTCTAGTGATTGAAGGCGGAATAGCAGCTTCCCATTAGTTTCTATGGACGGAAAAGAGCAGATACGGATCAAATGGTTTTCAATGCATTCCTATGGGAAATGCAGATTTGACTTGAGAACATTTTGACTTGAGAACCGCCTTCCAATACGGATTAAGTTCTCAAGTCAAGACCCCACTGTACTAGTAAAATCAAAAACAGGAACAAAACAAAAACCCGACATGTATGGGCCGGGGGGAAGCATTTCCATACAATATTATCCATTCTTAGAAGTCTGACTGCATCAACCTTATTGCTCCATAAAAATTCCAAGAAAGATCCGTCCTAAGATTGTACTAATTCTAATAATTATTTCTCTCCCATCCTTGGCTTCCAATTATTCCTCAGAATATCCATGCTACCATCATGAAAAAAAGGCATTTCAACAACAAATAACACTATATAAAAGACAAGCAGAGCAATACCACAAAATAATATATCTAACACTGGCTACTTAAATCATATTATATTTCATATGTGCTTGTTGTCTTTATTTAAATGCATTAAATGATCTCCTACGCTATATTGGCTTCAGTTTATATTCTATGCAGATATGTATTCCATATCAAAATTTTACATGGTATCAATATTTCAGAGAGTGAGTATATCATTATATATCTCACCATCTAAATTTAGGCATATTGTAATTTGTGGGTGTTTGTTAAGATATGTACCTTGAAATCATCAATTTCTAATATTAGAGTCATAAAATATATTTATCTGGCTTGATAATCTCCAATACTCTATTGAAACTCTATTTTCCATCTACATGGAAAATAGATGGCTTTTTACTTGTTGATTGATGGGATCCTACCTTCCCCTACTTAATCTGTAACTAATTCTGATAGTTCATTAGTATGCACCTAAACATCTGATTAAATATTAATATTTCAAGGCAGGTGCTTAATGACATATTGTATATTTCATAATGTCTGATGTGGTGGCAAATATTTATTTATTCATTCATTAATTTACCCATTTATTTGATTTATATACCCCCCCATACATACACTCAGAGTGTGTATGGGGGGGTATATGCTTTGGGCAGTTTACTGGTTAAAAGGTTAAATCCACAAGACCTCACATAACACCATACAATGAAAAACATTATAGTAATATACAAACAGTGATTAAATCATAAATATAACTAACCGTATAAAGTCTGGAATTTTTAGAAAAAAATTAACAGCATTCAGGAGATTTTTTTTTTTAATATTTCATCTTCAATAGTTTCCTGAGCATAAGGAGGGAAGGAGCCTGGTGTATCGGTGTTGGTAACTTGTCCCAGAGATTGGGGGCCACCACCAAGAAAGCCATGATTCTTTGCGGTCAGCTTTTCGGAGTCTAATCTTTTTCTAAGATTCACATTCTGGGTTCTAAGGGATGGGTGGAAATAAGAGCCCTTTGTAGAGATGCAAAACAGTACCTTTTTTGGACTGTGTTTCCAAAACTATCCCAGCCAGCACATTCATGGCTATTCAAGCTGGGATATTCTAGGAGCTGTAATAATAAAAACTAAAACTAAACTGACTTTTTATATCCTTGGTCCTCTGTACCAGGGCCTCAGGATCAGAGACTGCAGGATGGTTTGACTCCCCATATTTTCCAGAGCTGTGTTTGTATTCCCTAGTGATGTACTGCTGTGGTGCCCTTTTAGCAAAACATTTGTGCAACAGTCAACTTTAGATTAAAATCGTAGGTGCCATTTTCAGTCTTTGATACCCACTTGCAGGTGGTTGGAATTTAGGGGTGAGTAAATCTGAATAAATGACAACTGGATTAAAAGCAAGACAACAAATCCTGAAATGATCATTCATTTATTTTTTCCCCTCATCTTTTAACCTAGCAGGGGTGGTGAACCTTTGGCACTCCAGATGTTTTGGACTACAATTCTCAGAATTCCCCAGTCTGTATTGCCGGTGTCAGAGAACAGCAGGAGTTGTAATCCAGACACCTGGAGTGCCAAACGCCTTGCCACCCCTGACCTAGGGTAAAACCAGAAGAGAGTAAAGAGCAGAACTTGTGGCCTTGCTGATGACATTGAATTCCACTTCCCATCAACCCTAGCCATCTTGGCCCATGGTGAGTCATGACTGCAGTAGTAGTTTATCAACATCTGGAAGGCTAGATGTTCCCTACACTTTAGAACACAATATTCTACAGCTTAGAAGCTTTCTGAATTTACCTAAAGCCTTCCGGCCACCATGTGCTGGATATGCCAGTGGCAACTGTCTTGTGTGGGACCAATGCTAGATTTTGAGGTAATCAGTGCATCCATTTCCTTGATACTTGCAAGAGCACAGGTGGGCATAGTTAAGGGTTTTGATATGGAGAACATGTCTGAAATTCAAAAGAATGAAGACTATTTTATTTACTTTCAGTAGTTGACATTTGATGTGCTTCATCACTTTGTCACACCTTTTACAGAAGTACTGGACCACAGCTTCTAGGCACATCTGAAGACATTTGTTAAGCAAGGATGGAGTGGTGTGTAAATGCATGTGTAGGTGTGTTTTATCGTTGGTAACGTCTCCTTTCCTTTTGTTTGCAGATATATGTTGGGGAAAGGAGGAAAGCGGAAGTTTGATGAGCATGAAGATGGGCTGGAAGGCAAAGTGGTCTCTCCTACCGATGGTCCATCTAAGGTCTCTTACACCTTACAGCGCCAGACTATCTTCAACATTTCCCTTATGAAACTTTATAACCACAGGCCATTAACAGAGCCAAGCCTGCAAAAGACAGTTCTAATTAACAACATGCTGAGGCGAATTCAGGAGGAACTCAAACAGGAAGGCAGCTTGAGGCCTGTGTTCATCACCACTTCACAGCCTACAGACCCTCTGGGAGACAGCTTCCGAGAGGTTCAGCCTACCTTTAGCCATCTGGCCTCTCCGCCAGTCCACCCCATGGACTCAGCAGGCACTACACCACTGGAGTCTTGCCTCACCCCTGCCTCTCTGCTTGAAGATGACACTTTTTGCACTTCCCAGACTATCCCACAAGATGGTCCTACAAAACTACCACCTCCAGCTATCCAACCAGTAAAGGACAGTTTCTCCTCGGCCTTGGATGAAATTGAGGAGCTCTGTCCATCATCTACCTCCGCTGAGGCAGTAGTAGCTGCAGCAACAGCAGAAACGACACCATCAGAAAACTCCAAGGAGAATTCCAGTGCACCCAGTGTTCAGAAGCCTGAGGGAGTCCAGGAGAGCAGAATAAACGAATCTAAACTAATGGACTCTTTACCTGGCAATTTTGAAATCACGACATCTACAGGTTTTCTTACAGACTTGACCTTGGATGATATTCTCTTTGCTGACATTGACACGTCTATGTATGATTTTGATCCTTGCACATCTTCTACCGGAGCCACCTCAAAAATGGCTCCTGTCTCTGCAGATGACCTCCTAAAAACTCTGGCTCCTTACAGCAACCAGCCAGTAACCCCCAGTCAGCCTTTCAAAATGGACCTTACAGAACTGGATCATATCATGGAGGTGCTTGTTGGGTCTTAAAAAGTATAGCAACTTTTTAAAATGTACCAGTATACACACTTGGTAGTATTTTCACACCATCCCCCTCCTTACAGATCTACACAGATGGACAGATGGACACACACACACACACACACATACCACTGTGCATGCGTCTTTGCTTGTCTTTTTTTTTTTAAGATCACACTAGTTTTTGCCTCAAGCAGAGTTGGAGTGCCTTCATCCACGTACAACCACTTTTAATGTGATTTTGAAAGTGGTTCCTCAAGGGAGACCTGAAATCCTGATATAGGAAAGAAAAATGCATATTGTAAACAATATTAGTATGTTTGACAAAAAAAATGAATGGTAAAAGCTAAGCACAAGGATTATGTTGGGGAAAAGCTGTACATTGCATGTGCATATTTATCTATTTTTTCTATAAGTTTTATTGCAAGAGGTTAAAATATTATTTAGATAATTGCAGTACCTTTTTGGCATTTTAGCCCTGCCTAGATTGACTTTAGCAATTCAGCCTTTTTAGAGGTATTCACGATTCCTCTTTAAATGTTGCATTTACATGGCTCTTTAGAAACGGCTACCGAAATTTATTTTATATTTTTGTACAGATTCTGCAATTTATGATATTGAGGGGTCTTTTCTTAAAAAAAGAAAAAGAAAAAAACCAAAATGCTGTTTATACTTAGTACAAAAGAGAAAAAAAAAAGGAAATAGCTATTTTGGTAGGATTTGCTCACCCAGTTCCTGCATCCACCTTCTGAGGTACAAGAACTGCTTGTAGTTTTATACGGACTTGTAGTGTTTTATACCCATCTAATGGTGCAAAGAGAAATTCCGATCAAATCAGTCTGCAGCTGGCCTCCCTGAATCCAGACAAACGTGCTTGAAGGAAAAGGCCAAGGGCTCTTCCCTGAAATGTTTCACAAATATTTACTCCCTGCTGCCTACTACTGTGATTAAGAAAACTCTTAGAGCCATGTATATTCCAACAGTGATGTCAAAACAGTTGGCAGGAAAATAGCTGTGAAACTTCATTCTGATTAAACTGTTTCTTCCCCCACATCCCACAATGATCAAGACTTTTTTTTTAACTGAATTTTTTTTTTGGTGGGGGGGGATGCATATATTGAAGAACAGACTCCAGCCACAATCCAACAAAGTTGAGTGCCCTTGCACTTATTGGGCCCTGTGTTCTTGCTTCCTGCATGGCAGGCAAGATGTGCTTGGGGCAAGACACACACCCCCTCCTGTGAGTACAGCTCCCCTCCCCAGAGAGGGAGCCTAGAATCCAGGTTGGAGAAATCAGTGGCCTTCTGTGCTCTTTTCTCTTTATTGAGTTGCAACCGTCGTGTTCTTCGCACCTAGTGTTACCATGTCATGACTCAGTTACCATTGGATTTAAATGTAGAACTAACTACAGGGCAGGTGTAGCAGTTCGTCTTTGTTCCGCTTTGCTTTCCATTTTAACAAAAACCCATTTCCTTTTGGCTGCACATGAACTGGGCTTACTTGAAAGTACGTTTCATTGAAGTCAGTGGAGCTTCCTTTCAAGAAAAGGTGTTCAGGTGAGGGGGAAAATGCACCCCCCCCCTTCATCATGTCATGCAAATATGCCATAGTCCTTTGCTTTAGTCTTATGAATACCCTTGTCCTTTTCTTGGGACATTATCGTTCTTCACTGTGTCGACAAGTGTGCTGAAACAAAGAAGGCACCTTCAGTATTAACTGCAGCAAAAATCATCTCTTAGCGGCACTGGATGGACTTGTGCAGAAATGTCCATTGCTGCCAGAACTGGAGCTGATCATGTTACGAACACTTTGGTATGTTTTCCAGGGTTGGTTTCTTGACTCAACTGTGTTACCTGCTTTACACTTTATAAGGCCTGTTTTACAATGTATGGACAACTGCAATTCTCTATGCATGTTTCCTTCCCAACGCAGTCTTCTCGTTGCTATACCCATTGCCGTTTTTTCCCTATGTATTCATTGTGATGTACATTTATTTTAAAGAAAACTTGCAATGTTAATCATGCCTGTTGCTGAAATTGCTATGGCATATTAATTTTAAATGGTACTTAATTGAGTGCAGGTTACAAACTATATTGTTGATATGCATATGGCTTCTTTAGGAATAACTTTTATATTTATTTAAGAAATTTTAAATTATGTTTTATGTAATTTGGCAATATTCAGTCAGTTCTGCTCACTTCTTGTCATGGATAAAAAAAATTTGGGGTCTTGACTGCCTTTAGGAAGGTAGTTTTACAAAACTGGCACTTTAGAACATGCCATGTCTATTTATTTGAAATATATTTAATGTATTACGTGTAATGCATCCATAGCTTCTTATTCTTCCATAAACCAACTTGTCCATTAGAGAACTGCTGTCTCAACCAAAAATGTCACGCATAATGGTCAGTGAAATCCTAATCAGCCAGCTTTTAATATCCTGAAAACCGTAACTCATATAAATAAATGTGGTCATGAAACAACTGTTAAAAGTTCTCCTTCTACAGGGACACTTTTGTCCATCGTTGGTGTGGTGGGGGGATGTAGGGACAAAATGCCACAAATTGTAGCAACTAATTTAGGGGGCAAGCCTTTTGGGGCAGGGATCTGTTCTAAGTTTTTTTGGGGGGGGTGAGGGGGAAGGAATATGTGTGCAGCTGGTACTGTACAAGACATAGTTATAAAACAGGCCATCATGTAGAAATCTTAGGGTGGTGCTGTCTTCCCAATAATTTTAAAAAACTGACCCTGTACCTGAGCTAGATAGTTGCAGTTCATCCATGGTCTGCAAGGGGGAAATAAATAGAACAAGCTCATCTCCAAATTTTACCAGGCCTTCTCTGCCAGCTGTGCGAGAGGTGGTTTTGGCATGCTGCCAGCCAGGCGGCTAGCACAGCTGTGGGCACAGGATACTACAGGGTAGTGAGATGCAGTGCGAGGGAAGAGTAAGCGCAGCACAGCAGTAGCCCACATTTGTTTTTTGCTGCCAGGTTTCTTTGGTTTCACCTAAATTCTGTACAAGCTACAAGGATTGCTGAGGAGGGGGAAATAACAGTATAAGCAAACAGGTGCATCCATTAAAATCGGATTTTACACTTAACTTAGAAACAAGTGTCCTTTGGACTTCCTAGCTGAGCATTTAAATAAGGACCGTACATTGGGCAAGAGTTCAAATGAACACCATTTTAGAGTAAAGCAGCAATTTTGTTTTTCCGACACCAGCTTTGCCATGCGAAGTAAATCTGTTTGAAACTTTGCAGCTAAAGCCTGTTGTCTTAAAATAGTGGTTCCCAACCTTGGGTCACCTTAGTGTTCTTGGACTGCAGCTCCCAGAAACCCAGGCCAGCAAAGCTAGTGGCAAAGGCTTCTGGGTGTTGTAGTCCCAAGAACACTTTGGTGACTCAAGGTTGGGAACTGCTTGTCTTGGGACATTGTCTGCATCACGTAAGCCAGTGGTCCTCAACCTTGGGCCTCCAGATATTCTTGGACTTCAACTCCCAGAAATCCTGGCCAGCAGAGGTGCTGGTGAAGGCTTCTGGGAGTCATAGTCCAAGAACATCTGGAGACCCAAGGTTGGGGACCACTAACGTAAGCGGTAGTTGTAGTAGACAGAGGAACTGCTCAGTAGGATAGTGTCCCGAAATGATCAATGCTTTGCATTTTTTTTAATTGATATCATTCTCTCATCTCCCTGGCATGGCCCAACATCTTGAAGGTTCTAAATGGAAGAGAAAATTCACCCTCTCACCCCTGGAAAAGCAAACAAACATCTAAGTTGGGGAAACCATATTGACACTCATGTGCAATGAAGTGACAAGAAGAGAGCAGAATTAAAAAGACCTTTTTTTTGAATTTGAAGTGATTTTTTTTCAATTTTGTTTTTCATAAGTTATTTATTCCTTTTTATTTTTCTTTTGTACATATATTTATTTTATTGTGACGCTAACAACATCTGGATTGTAACATGTACAGAATGTATGGTAGGAATGTATTCTCTTGTAGGAATGTAAATCCATACAAGAGGGGGACGAAAGGTTTGGAGATTATTAACTGGGTTCTATTCAGGATACATGTCGTCAGCAGGACCGCACCCCACCCTCCACATTTTTGCTTTTCTCTACTTTGAGTAGATCTGGTTGGATAGAATTATGCAAAAAAGTTTATAAACTTAGTTCTAAAAATTGAGCTGTTTTGTATTGTTGGTTACTTTTTTAAAAAGACAGATTCTCTTTCAGTCTGACAAAAATAGCCTTGCTGTCAAGGAGACTTTGTCCCAAAGTTTTCACCCATGTGCAGTGCAAGCCTATATATAGTGAATATATGTATGTCTACTGTGAGGCAAGTCCCACTAGATTCGGTGGGTCTTTCGGTCAACTGTGTCTAGGATGGCAGCCTTGGAGACTTAAAGCTGTCTGTTCTCTCACTGGTAGCTTGAATGGGCTGGATGTCCTTGAGTAGTCTTTATCGGGGCACCTAAGTAGGTTTCCTGATAAAAACAACCCCGCCCCACCCCCATCCATGCAAGCGAAGTGGAGTACCAATTTCATAACAAGGAGTCATGGCAGGGCCTGGTTTTTGTTGCTAATTGGAGCACTGCAGGGCATGTGAGTAGGATTCAGGCCAACTTTCAAAACCACGCCAACAAGCCCTTCATCACCATAAACAAGCTGATGTACATATAAAAGCAAACCATACACAGCAATCATCACCCATGGTCAAAAGTGGCCTGTGAGGTAGAAGGGGAGCTATGGTTCTGCTTGTAGGTCCCGGGCTTACGGTCCCTCTTGCCAAAAGTATTTTTGAAGTACAAAAATGACTCTCTTCATTCCTGGATGTCCCCCGAAACTGATTTTGGATTAGAAAAACTTGCAAATCTCTCTTGCTGTTTTTGTCTCTCTTCTTCCCCTCCCCCATCCCCCAATTGAGATAGAGAATGGATGTTCACTAATTTCTAGTTTTGATAGAAGGAGGGATTTTCAACCCTGGTGCATCTCTAAGGGTGTTTTGCAGTGGAAAACTGACCCCACACCACCACTTGCCCCACCCCTATAGTAAGAGGTGGCTGCACCATTTTTTTGCTACCATTTCTCAAATTGATTTACAGCTGGGGAGCAGGGGGAGCCATCATAACCAACCAGTAAAGTGGTATTTTTTTTCCCTCCATGTACAAGCCAGCCATGTAATTCACCTTCCTCTCCCTGTTTTTGTGGGGGAGATTGACCACATCAACCTGCCTCCAAAATGTACAATTTCGAAGTGCTAGTGCCTTTCCCTTGAAAAGATTTAAACCCTGTAGGTGGAACAGAGGGGCTGGTCTTTAGAGAGAGGCATAACACTGATCAACTCTCTGGCAAGTTTAGGGTGCCCTGTGTATGTGCACCCATTTCTGGCATGCTGACAAAGGAGCTCTCAGCAAAAAATGTGCAGCAGAAGCCAGGAGAGCCGAGGGAATTGCCATCACAGAATGGACTCCTCCTTCTGTCATCTACGTCCTGGACCCATGTAAACTGAAGAAGGGCAAAACTTTTTATGAGTAAGAAAGAAAGAACGGTGAATAAAAGCCCTTTGAGTAAGCACCTACAAATATGACAGGATTTGTCTTCCTATTTTCCCTTTTCAAAGGAATTTTCTAATTTGAACATAGTTGGTGAGGGTTTTTTGGCATGGAGGCCAAACGGGACAAACCCTCTAAGGGTTAATAAAAGCATGCTTCACGGCAGGAAGTGCTGAGAAACAGGTGTGCTTTTTGGAAGTAGGTTTTATATTGGCTTGATCATCATCAACCGTTTTTCATTTTTGAAAGGTTACTTGACAAAAGGTGGCAGACTCTTGGTTGAACACTTGGGTAAGAGAGAAGAGAGGCTTTTCTCAGGGAAGTGGATACGGGGTGGGCTGGGGCTGGAGCTAGGAATCAGATAGTTCTGAGGGTCCTCCCTGAATGGCAGCTTTTGGAGGGCTGCTGGGGAAGGCAGGACGTTTGGACATGTACATAAAATCAAGATGGCTTGTAGAGAGAATGTGCCCCGATCTGTAGGACCATCAGTGCCCTTGGAGCAAGCCGCCCTTCCCTTTGTCAAAGCAGGTCTATCTCTGCTTAAGGGTAAAAGGATTTCCTGGTGCAAAAAGCAGAGAATACAGTCCTCTGCTGTGCTTGGGCATCCCTGACGAGTGAGGATTCCATGTGCCAGTGCATGGCGTAGTTGAGCATCCTGCTTTCATCAGTGCATGGAGAAGGCAGAAAATGGTCGCCTCAGCCATTGCCTCTCCTGGCTCTGGTTGCTTCCATCTGCAGGAAGCTGCAAAAAAATAAATAACAGCTATCTGTTCCAAGTTGAGACTAAGTTGTGCTGTACGATTCTCCTGTTAGTTTACCGAACTGACTTGGGAATCTAGAGGTTTACAGTTTAAAGAAAACAATCACAATCACAAGAGCAAATTGTAAATGTATTCCCCTAAGAAATGGGTCATTGGCTCCAGAATGTAATGGCATTACTTTAAAAATATTAATAAACTGAATAGACTCTTGCTTTTATTAACATGTCAGTACTCCTAATATTACGGCTGAAAGTTTCTTTTGGAAATTTTAAATTTTAACTTTTTATTTGCAATATTATGCTACAAATAATCCTAAAAGAAATTTTGGATTTTCCTTTAAAATTATGTCAATTTTTAAAAAAATCAGAATCAAGCATTTGTAAATGCTTAAAAATATAATCCATACTAGACTCTCTTAAAGCAGAAATTCAAGGAGGGGTGGGGAAAAGAAAAAGTGTAAATAGTCTGACATGTTCAAAATGTTGTGCATCATTTTAAAACAGGGCTTTTTTTGTCAAAACAAAGGCTGTATTTTCTCCCTCCCCCCCCCGCTCCCCCCCCCCGCTCCCACAACCACAGACCTTAGAGCTGTGCCTTTTCTATGCAATGTTACAGACATATACATTTGAAATCAGATTACTGTATTCACTTGTAGGTATGGGCTGTAATGATAATAATAATTAAAAAAAAACAGTTGGGCAAATTACATGGAAATGAGCAGTCTTACTTTTGTAGTTTTATATTATACAATAAACAGTTTAAAAAGAAACACAGCTGTCCTTGATTCAGTTTTCAAGTAGTATTTTCCATCAAGCAGGACTCGGAGAGAAACAAATGAAGACAGCAAATCATGCAGAAGCAGGGTGGGTAGAAGCTGAGGTTGTGGCGTGTGGGGAAGAACTGGCTGCGATTGCAACGAGGACATCATCTCTGCAAACTAGGACGAAGAAGGGAGTAGCTACAGCTGCTCTGGTATCCAAAGATAGCACACGTTCATGCCTACACGGGCAAACTCTGAGGTGCAAAATACAGCAGGATTTGGGGACATAGAAATGATGCGTATTTTGATTACAGCAAAAGGGTGTGACTCCCGGTGTTCTTCATCCTTGGCTGTGCTCCTTGGAGTTGATGGGAGTTCCAGTCCAACAACACTTTTGATGTGTATGATCAGAAGAATCTTGGCAGCTGCAGTTCCTCTCTCCTCACCCTCCAAGTTTTCAGTAGCTGTGGAGGTACTATATAAACAGGGTTTTGAAACCACGTGCCATGAGGACTAGGAGCTTTACCTTTCAAATGGTCATTTGTGGCCTCAGCTAGAAAGTCAACATTTTTGCCTGCAGGGTGATGGCTGTCTGTATGGCCACAAGTTGAAAGAAAGAAAACTTTATCTAGACCCATCACTTTTGGCTTTGTTTTTCGCCACACGGGCAGCTAAAGCAACGAAGGTAAAGGAATAGAGTGGATCAACCAATGTGAATTACCCTGGAGAGCAGAACTGAGTATTGCTGAACGTATTCATTATCACTGAACCTCTCTAACCCAAAGTCTAATTTTTCATTAACTATTAACAAAACTGTTCATCAATTTCTAAACTTTCTGTCTGACTTGCTAAGTTCCTTTGCTCAAACTGCTTCCTGAGGAAACATTTTCAGTCTGCTTCAGAGCTTCAGAAAGGTTCGTGACTGGCTAGTTAACGGCGTCCCTGCATACCTCACACCCTTAGCAATATTGCCGAGGGATTATGGGAGTTGTGGTTCACCACCCATGGAAAACACTAGGTTGGAGAAGGCTCTTCTCACCATGAGGATCCAGAATTGCATGAAAATGTTCGCTTGGAACGCCTTTCCTCATTCCGACAAAAAAAGCGTTTATACTGCTGCTTTAAAGTTTTCAAACACCTTGCATGAATTACTGAGCAGCCATCAGCTTCCGTGGTATCCTGCCGGTCAGATAAAATTGTCACCCCTATATTGGAGGGGGGGGAAGGTGAAACAGAAAGAAGGAATGTTTTTAACTGTGTTCTTTGAAAAGCAAGCTCAATCACAAAGATGGCCGAGGGTAGGGTTGCCAGATACACGGGTACTAAAAGGAGGACATAGAAAGACACAAAGGAGGACAAAGGAGGACATGTTGGATGTTTCATTTGAATCATTCCAGATTAAACCCACAATCAATACAATTTTATTACAATAGCTGCCAATAAACGTCTCTTAGTGAACCGACCAAGACACAGTCATGTTAAAAATAAAAAATAAATTCAATGGAGGCTTTTTTTCAAAATACCGGGGGTGGGCGGGCAGGTGGGGGCGGGGAAAACCAGGGGGAAGGGGGTTCTTCCACCTCTCCTCCTCCCATCCAAAATTATAACATAAAATATACAAAAGCCTGACATTTTAAAGGTTTTTATCTTTGCCTGCCGGACGGAGGACATTAGGTTAAAAAGGAGGACATGTCCTCCTTTTGCCTGACATCTGGCAACCCTAGCCGAGGGATTTGCTTCCAAATGAGGTGGCCTTTATTTACTGAGCTGACACAGCTCGGAGGTTTTCTAAACTAGCGAGTCACCAGATTGCAAGGAACTCACACTCTTACACCAGAGACAAAGTCCTATGGCCAGTTTAAGACGTATTTTAGGATTCCAGATAATGTCTGGATAAAGTTGTGTTCTGTATAAAAGAAATGGTCGTTTGAGACTCCCAGAAGTTCCAGGTTCTCCTTGCCTTTGTTGTTAGTTTTCTAATCTAGAAGGATGGGGATGAATATTCAATTATGTTAATTTGGGAGCAGCTTTTCTGTCACTAAGACCATTTGAAAATGGTGTGAGTTGAGTAATAACCCTTGTGAGATGGTTCGATCTATCCTAGTTTTTTCTGTGTGTCTCTTTGTCCATCCACTCCATTCCCTTTGCTCTCCCACACAACTGCTAGGCTTTTCTCCCTCTCCACCCATCCTATGGCTCTCTTGAGCTCATAATTCATCACTGGTAGCAGTTAATAACAAGGCAACCAACTCACCTGTATTTTCTATTACCAATACTTGGACGTAGAGGTTTGCAACTTATTCTTAGAAGGCCTGTGGAATTAAACTAGGTATCATGAACTCCAACTTTCCTCCCCGAGGTTGCCCCAGCAGGAACACAAAGCTCACATTCACAAAATACAACCCGTTAATTAAATGAGCAGCCAATGTACTGCACTTTGGTAGTGGGGATAACATGGAACACCATTTTAAATGTACACCCACAGGTTATAAATGATAAGTCGGTAGTCCTGAACAATATGGTAAGACTCTAGGCCATTACATTCATTTTTACAGCACAGACGTGTGAAATTTAATTTTCAGTCCTGAAGACTTGGAGCTGTTTTTTTTTCTTCTTCTTTTAAATAGGTATTAAGAGCCATTATGCATACCTGAGAAGAGTATGGAATGAAAAGAGAGACTGGAAACCTCCCTCCCATGAACTTTGCTAAGATTACTTACCTTAGGCTCCAGCTATAACACATCTGCTTGTGCTGAATTCTATGTTGTTTGGGCCAGGAAAATTCAAACAGGTCCCTGAGCCAAGAAAATTAATCTGCATCCAGATAATCTGTTATTTTTCAGCTGTTCTTACAGCAGGAGCTTGCCTTGGTTCATTATGTATATACATTCAAGTAAAAAGTTAGAGTAGTCCTCTTTTAAAAAATTGAGCTTTCGCCCAAACCTCTGGATCACAGCTCTTATAGGCCAAGGTTTACAGCATTGAATTCATAAGCAGCAGACTTACATTCCTGCTCTTTACATTCCTTCCCCCACATAGTGGTAGAACTTGTCTGCCTCAGACGCTCCAAATTTCAGGAGCCAGACTTCTGAACCATAGACATCAACAGTGTGGTTTACAAGTTAGGACAGGATGAATCTGCAGTACACTCTGCAGCCTCTTTCAGAAATCTGAACCGGACCTACTGTTTCTAGGTTTTTGTCCACATGTATTATTGAGATAGATAGACTTGCTGAGCCGGGGGGGGGGGGGGGGGGAGAGAGCTGTTTAGTCTTAAAGGTGCCACGTGACTCTGCTATTTTGCTACAACAGACAAACACAGCTGCCCCAGTAGAAATAGTAAAAGTTATAGTACCAGCCCCCACAACAGTTGCTGCTACAGATACCTCTCTCTTTTTTTTAAAGTGACACTTTCCAGTTTCTCAGAAATAACTAAAATATGATGCGGGGGTGGGGGGGGGTTGTTAGTTACACAAGAAGATCTGAATGCTATATACCATGGGTCTATATGGTACAAAATACTCTTCTTCTGCTCACCTTGCCATCAGCTCCATACCCACAACAGAACACAAGGCAATAGCAGGAGATGCAACATGAGCCGGCACTTGCACCATATTAAGATTCCTACTCTTTCAAGTAAGATCCTCAGGGGAGGCCCTTTGCTTTGTCCCGTTGCTATCAGAGGCACTTTTGCTGGGGACATGAGAGAGAAAGGGCCTTCTCTGTGGCTGCCTCCAGGTTATGGAATGGTCTCCTTTGGAAGGCTTGGTTGGCCCCTTCCCATTAAAGTCCTGCCTCTTTAGGCAGGCTCTTAATAACTCAACTGGGCAAGACTGAATCCTTCTTGGATACTGGGCATATATTCTTTTTGAATGTGATTTGAAAGTTTTTAAATGCTTATGTAACTTTTTTACATTATTATGATATATTTAATTGTTATTTAACTTTGTAATGGAGTGTGCTTTTTGTCTAACTTAGGGTGCAGCTCCACTGGCAATAAGAACTACAGTTAAATCAATGTAAGGGTTATTTAAATTGATTTATTAAATGTCATGCACATGACACGCAGGTGAAATCAATTTGTTTGGGCTGCAAAGTGAGGCGTTTTTTTCCAACTGGCCAGCAGGGGCTTTTTCGAAAACCTTGCTTCTAAATTGATTTAATTCAGTTTGGTTTGGTGGCTATGGATGGTGCTGTCAATTTACATTGTGCCCCTGTTGAATGTCAGTGGCATCGGCACCCTAATTTTTACTGTACTTTTTTTTATCCAGATTCTTATAGAAGCATTCAACATCATCACATAGTGCTGGTAACACTTTGTTTTGATCAAGAGTCTATGACTGCATTACTTAATCCATACATTTGATACTGTAACCATCCTCCCATTTACTACTTTGCAGCTATGAAACCATATTTTTCTATTAGTTACCACTTGTTCTCTCCTCCACAATGCTTCCCCTCCTTTCTTCTTCTCAGTGTTAGACACCAGGTGGCACCTTCCCAAATGAATGCAGCCATCAATTTATTATATAATTTTACTAAAAGGGAATGATTCAATTTCACCAGTGTAGATGTCAAAACTGGTTTTTATTACCAGAAATAAACTGATTTAATTTCAGTCAAAGTGAATACAGCTATACCATGTGACTTGAACCCAATATTTTAAAAACCAGAACAGGAATCAATTCAAATGGTCAGTGGGACTTGACTTAGAGTGCGGCTAGATGGCCAAGTTATCTTGGCCTGGATCACGCTAGATTGTGCTAAACAAGTTCTCTTTGAAGTGTGGTGTGCCATTTGGGGGGTGATCCTTGTATCCACAGGCAAGGATCAGGTGATTTTCAGCAGGATACCACACACATACTGTAAGCAACCGTTTTTGACCCCTCCACCCTTTCAAGGGAAAGAGGGAAGAGAAATAATTTTTCTTTAATCCCCCTCCTTGCCCCCTTCTGTCTCCTCCTAGTGGAAGGAAGTATTCAATTTGAATAACAACAGAAACAAAGCTAAGTGGCATATCACCTCAGTCCTGCCTTACAATATCTTTAAAAAATTATTTCTCTCTCTCCCTTCCAACAGGGACTGGGAAGAAACTTTCAATTTGGCAGCAGGAGTCTGTAGAGCCCAATAATTTCCCACTGGACCAATTGTGTTCCCCCCTCCTCCCCCCTCCCTCCCTCCCTCTCCAGTTTGGGTTTTCTGCCCTCACAGAGGACTTATTTTACAGGCAGCAAGCAGAGCAGCTGGAATCTCACCCAACGAGGGCTGGAAGCGGTGTGTGCGTGTGTCACTTCAATCAGTCTGTAGGGCAGTCTGCTGGGTGGATCAATGAGGCTGAAGCTGCAAGGAGGGCTTGCCTAGCTGGCAATTCTCTGTGCCTTCTCTGTGCCATTGAACCACCCTTTATCACTCCCTGAATTAGCTTGGGGGGGGGGGGGGAGAGGAGAGTAAAGTGGCTTAAGTAGACAGCTCTGCTTTGGTTTGTTCCCAGCAAGCACAAATTGGCCCAATAGGTTTGCCAATTTCATGTTCTCAAGGTTGATAGGGCTCTCTTTGCTTTAACAATTCAGATGACATTAAACTATGAAACAGATCCACTTTCTTTATGAGTAGGGATGGCCAGTCTAACACTCTCCCCCCCCCCCAATTTGCCCAGTTGCAGATGGAGAAAGTGATGCACAAAGCATGCCCAGCAGTTGATGGCTGATGTTAAGCCTCTACAGGTTTGGTAATGATGTGGACACTGAGACACCACCATCACCGAGGACAAGTCACACCTAGATAAAACCACCTTTCAAACACAGGTCACCTTTGAAAAGACAGGCCAGGATCAAACAGAATCCATAGCTAAGCCTTCCCTTCTCCATCAGCACATGAAGGAACATGGGCAGCCTCGAAAAAGGAAAAAAGGAAAGCTATTCAAATAAATAAAATGAAAGAAATATTAAGACAAGCCCACAAGCAAACGTGGCCGGATTTTGCAGTATCTGAGGATAGCTCAGTGACAAGAGACATTTGAGAAGGCTCCGACACAATTGACAACTACTACCAGCTATTCAGAATAGGATACTAAATGTCAGGATCTATAGGCATATTTATAGCTTTAATAAAAACCAAATGCTAATTTGTTCCTTTATGTTTAAAACCTATTACTTGCTCCTCAGCGGGAGGCCAGTTCAACAAGCGTTTGGTGGAAGCGCGCCACGATGAGAGGAGGGCCGCGGAGAGCGCTGTCGTGGCATGCAAAGCGGCGCCGGTTTCGTGGGCTGCTTGCTTCTCGAGTGTGAGGTGGGATCTACTGCCAGGGGGGGTTTGGTCTCTGAGCCATACAGGGACCGGACTCTGGAGGAACCTTAATGGCTCCAGATGGTCACTTGATGGATGGGCTCGGGTCGATTTAGAATGGAAGAGGCGGGCGGGGAGAAGCCTTCGCAGCCCTTCAGAGAACAACACACTGATCGGACGCGCGCTTTCAGAGAGCATTGATTGAGAGGAGCGGGGCGCTAGATCCATGAACGTTTTATGCCGCCCGAGACGCGCGCCGGTCTGCAAGGCGGCGGCCGCTCGCTCTTTGACGGGGACGCCCTCCTGCCGCCCCCCGACGAGCGCCTGCCGGCAATCATCGCCCCCCCCCCGGCCTTGGCGGCTAACCTCCCCCCCCCCCCCGGCGCCTCTCCGCCCTGCCGTCCAGCCCTTCCCCGCCAAGACTGGAGTCGGCTTCCTCTTAAAAGTCCAGGCGGGTGCAGGGATTTCTCCGCTCGATTGTATCCTAAGGAAAACTGGATGAGGCCGGCCCGGAGGCTGCTGGTCTGCGTGGGCGGATTGCTGAACGGCTCCAGTTTTACTTTCAGTTTCGCCTTCTTGCGGGCCTTCTTGCTGCAGCTCGGCCCCGATACGAAGGGGAGGAGAGAGGGGGGGTAAAATGGTGTTTGTTTATTTTTAAAATCTGGACTGAAGAGGCGTAGCAGGCGTGGCTAAGGCTTCCCTGAGTAGTAGTTATTTGGTTGATTTTATTGGGTTCGAAGAGAGGGAGAAGAACGTTCGGGGATGGTTTGTTTGCTGTGAGAGACACTTGTGTTTGTAATTGTGAGTAATTGTGAATTTAGGAAGATCTCGGGAGACAGAAGATTACCCAAAGACCATTGTACAGTAGGGACTGTGAATGGGAGGAAGCCTGGCTAGCCTGCTTGTAAGCCCTACATTTAAAGCTGGCAGATGGGTGCCTGCGCATGCAACGAGTTTGGAAAAAGTTGGTTTATAGTTTGCAGAACCTTCCAGACAGCAATCCTCCAGTTACTCTCCTATTTCCATGCTGGTTGTCATGAGAGCTAGTAACTCTGCCAAATGTTGACATTATCTGCAAGGCTTTGCTTCCCACTAAAATGAAGCAGGGAGGAGCCTCTCCTCCAGAACTAATGATGAACATCGCATTCATGTTAATATGGACAGAAGGTCATCTTGTCTGGCCAGAAAAATCACAGCGAGGGCAGAGTGATTGGGGCTTTGACCCAGGGTGCAGAAATTTAGAGGACACAACAGTTTTCTGCTGGAAAGGTAGAAACCCACCACTTTTAGTTCCTTCAGCTGCTTCTCCCCGGGCAGAAGGAAACACAAAATAGCTGGTCTCATTGTGAGCCCAATAGGGCTCCTGCACTGCACACTCAGCCCCAGGTGTTCTTCCATCCTCTTCCAATGGATGCCAGTCCTGCATGACTCCAGCTTAGCCAACAGGGCAGAGAAGCTTCAGTGGCCAAAAACTCAGTGACTGCCCTGCCAGCTGCTATAACACTGCATTTTTTTTTAAAAAAAATCAAAGCTGGATTAATACAGTAGGGGCTCTGGACAGTTCCACAAACAGTGCTTCTTGTGTAGATGTGTGATCTCATGTTGGAACGATGGCACAAAAATTCAACTTTAAAAAATGAAGGAGTTGTAAATTGCAAGCTACAAAACACAAAATACAAAAGACTACAGTTGGACCCCTGTATTCACTGGAGATTGGTTCCAAGCCCCCCTGTGGATGCCGAAAACCATGGATAATAGTGAACACTATACACAGAATGGTAATTTTTTTTTTCTAGAAACACACATTTTTCCTATGTCTTACCAGAACTGACCATGAGAGGGAGCAAGATAACATGCTGTTTATTCAACAAAAGGTATACACAGCATGTTCTCGGGCTCCTTCTAGTGGCTTGTTCTGGAAAAAAATACTTCTTTTATCCACTTTAAATATTAAATAAGCAAAACTGTGGATACTGATCCTGCAGATACAGGGGTCTTACTGTGCAGCATAAAAATTCTCTTATGTGAACCTGATTTCAGCGTTACAATTTCAGTTAACCATACCTTAAGATTCAAAGCAAAGTAAAACCAACACTGGGCAGCCCTACTGGGCCCCTCACCACTGAGGACCCTGGTGCATTTGCTCCCCTTGCACCACTGCTAATCTAGCCTTGCTGTTTATCTGGTGATGACTTGTGTGTGTGTGTGTGTGTGTGTGTGTCTATATCTGTGTCTGATTATGACTTCTTAACATGCCAGCCCATTCATCGGCATGTTATAGTTCTTGCCAACTTTGATGATGCGCCACTGCTGAAGTGCGCTTGTGGGAATTCTGAGGTGGTCCCTGAAGCAAAGGTGTAGCTGCTGTCCTTCATTTGCCTTGCTGGCAAAGTCTAACTTCACTCCATCCGTGGCTGGGCCTCATCCTAATTCCAGCAGAACTACCTTTCTTTTCCATGGGACAGCTCTTACCGATGCCTGCATGCACATCAGCATCTGTTCATACACCATATGGACAGCGACACACAGATACATATAGTTCCTTCTGCTTGGAAGTTCAGGGAGGCATGCAAAAGGTGAGCCCCCTTCCACCTTCACAGCAAACCTCTGGAAAGGTTAGGTGGAAAGTCCATAATTTGCCAAGGATTCCCAGTGAGCCTCGTGATCGGCTCAGGGGCAGTGGTGCCCAGTGTGGTTTGCCAGGCAGAGCCTGGACAAGAGTTACATACACACACACCCATGGGGGGAAGCCAGCAAGCCTGTACTGTATATACCTCAGGAATAGAGACAGGCATGAACGTCTGATTCGGCAGTTTATGCCAATTCAGCAGAGAAAACCCAACCAGATGTTTCCCCAGTTCAGCTGTTATGAGTGACAGAGTGTGACAGTGTGTGTGGGGGTTCCAGAAAGACCAGCACCCCAGACCTGAGAAGGAGAAATCGCAAGGGAAGATGGGATAGCGTGCCTAACACAGAGCTTCAAAAGAATACCCAAGTTGCAGATAGAGACAGTTTTGTTATTAATAAGATTGGGCAAAGGTTTAGATGTTTTGCAGTTGTTGTGCCCAGACAAGAGGGAAGCGAACTGGAGCAAAAAGTCCACATATAACTAAAACTGGAGAAAGCAAGCTTTAAAAAGAGGAAGCAGGCTAGCTGAAGCCAAGTCTGTGGCAGATGGAACAAACTGGACACGTGGAAGGAAGCATTCCTGCATGACAACAGATTGTATCTGCCCAGGAAGCCAGGATCTGCCCCCCCCCCCGTGTGCTTGTGCCAGCCCAGGTTTAGCCCATTAACACAGCCCACAAGGAAAAGACCTATAAGAAGGATGACCCAGGAAGAGAGAGACAGGTTTGGAAGAGGGCTGGAATGACCCCCCCCCAATCACCCTTTCTGAAGATTGATCACCCTCAGAGAAGGGCCTTCTGGATGAGTGAGTATCTTGTGTGAATGGGAAGTATGAAAGAGAGGCCTCTTGGTACCTTCTGTCTTATATCCTATGTCTTCTGTCTCATCAATAAATGTTACATGAATAGTGCTTAACCCAAAAGTATTGGCGTATGGTCTTCTTGTCAGTAGTTTGGCTGGGCTATCTCTCTCTCTCTCTCCCTTCTGAGGAGCACCCACTAGGAAGCAGCATTCCACCTTCCCTGCCCTGTGCCCACTCCAGGTGCTGCCTCTGGAGTGGGTGCCCACTGGAGGGATTGGGGCACCAAACTGCAGAACAACTGTTCAGCTGTCCACTAAACTGGCAGTTCATTCCTATCTCTATTCAGGAGGGGAACACAGGTGAGGTCTGGACCTTCCAGCACTGATAAGGAGGGAAACAGGTAAAGGCTGGCTGCATTTAGCAAGAGTCTGATATAGGATGTCTTTTGTCCATTTGTTGGGATTTGAACCCAAGTCTCTCTGTGCAAGTCCAGCTCTGAGCTTTCTTGACTAAAATGTCCCCAATGTGCCTGAACAGATCACCTGGAAATCCCCTGGATGCCATTATGAAATCCATAGTGGAAAAAATGGCGGGATATAGCTGTAAACCCAGAGTAAATGCAAGATTACCAATGACGACGGTTGCTGCTACTGAACAAAATTCTAACGATGGTTTCACCATTCTGCCTCAGGTGAGTTTCTAACGCAAGTCTATCCAAGCAAATATTTCCATAAACATACTACTTAAGTGTCCTACGTACGTGACACAAAGGAAATGTGGCTTAAGGTATGCCAGACTGGCAATATCCAGTATGGTCTAGTGGATAATGTTACATCATGCTAAGTTTATAAAAAGAGTTCTCAAGGCGTTCCTTTTAAGCTCCGCTGGCTCGGACATCTGTGATCGACTTCTTTGTACTTTCTCTAAGGTTAATTGTTTTCCTATTGTTCTGTGATCACCCACATCATTAGCCTCCCTTTGTTCCATGATCACCTACAGTTACAGACCAGGACTCCAGGGTTCAAATCTCTGCTGAGCCATGGAAACCCACTGGGATAGCATGGAGGAGGGAAACTGGCGAAACCACTCGCTAAAAAAATTTAAAACTAAGAGGATCCACTGGAAAACATTTCACTTGTGTGAATGTGCCCTCACTTATCTTGAAGCCGCCCTCTTAGGGTCTGTTCCAACCTGATGGCACATAACACACACAAGCAAACTGAGAAAGCTGAAATTTCTTCCTTTTTTTATCTTCAGTAATACCTCATTGGACTATTGGGTTGACCTTCATGGCCTTAGGAGAGGCTTTTCATCAGGCCCAGGAAAACAGAAATGGGTGTTGTAACAATGCTGGGCAATATTTCCTCCTGCTGGGCTCCTTCTTGGCAAAGGGGACTTCTCCCCAGTAAGGATGCCAGTAGTCAGGATGTATCTTCTGATGCACTGGACCTGCACGGGGAGTTTCTGAGCTCTGCTGAGAAAAAAAAAACCCACCCTCCTTTCTTCAGCCCAGCACTATGAAACAAAAACAAGAAAGGCAAGTTGAATTTAAAAAGAAACAAACTCACATCCCAGATGCACAGAATTTCAGAGAAACCTTGGGGGGGGGGAATCCTAAAAACAATTGGGGTTTTGAAAGAAAGCATTACATACAAAGATAATTTAAAATAAAGGAAGAATGGGCAACATGTACCCCTCCATGCCTTTTGTTTCTTCAAAAGACACACACACCCCTGAAAAAATTAAAAGATAAGAAATAACTATTGAAAACTGGAGGCATGACTTCTATGTGGCTAGGGCATCTCTACTGTGGTTCCATTTGTCTCTTTAAACAAAGATTTGATTTGTTTATCAGTCTAAGGGCTTACTTTTTCTTTCTTAAACAACCTTAAAAAGGCCACTTAGGAGCCAACTACACTGTTGAATTAAAGTGGGAGCTGGTTCGAGTTCTTTAAACATTGATTTAACATCACGTGGGTTTTGTGTTGGCGTGGGTGACCTTGTGGAACAACTGTTAGTGTGGTTGCAACCTGTGTGATATATTGGCACTTTGGCGCCCTCGATCTCAGTTTTCCAAGTTTTCCCTCTGTACTGGGAACAATTTTTTACCTTAGCCATACCTTGTGCTTTTCTTGAGGTGGAATTTGCCTGTCTTGAGACAGCTGATGCCAGACTCAGCAGCTCTTATTCAACAAAGCCAGATCAGCAGCCTACAACACAACCCACAATCACTATAACAGCTGTTTCCTTTGTCCTTTAAGAATCATCAGGTCTGATCTAAATTGTCTTTTTAATATTTTATTTGTTTAATATAAGTTTTGAAGTGGCATAGTGCTAGATCAATGCAGTGCTAAAATGCAACACATGGGGGGGGTTTAAAGGAACGGTTCACACTGCAGGATAGCCATTGCACTTGACACCTGAAATTCGGAAAATCCTGCAGAACTCACAGACATTATTTGCTCTGCCACAGGCAGTCACACATGACAAACGGGTTGAGAGAGAGAGAGAGAGAGAGAGAGAAGAACTGATTTAAAATAAAGAATCTACACATTGGTGTTTTTTTAAAAACCTGTTTTCTAGCTGGAAAATGTATGCTTAGCTATACATTGTGCACTGTAGTTGGAAATTTTCTATTTGATTTCAAACGTGCTAAACCTGATGTAAAAAGAGGAGCATTATGACATATTGTTGAGCCCTAAGTCAACTGATCAAGGAAATCTTCAATTTCCCACTCTATTTCCTTGACTGAGACTTCCTTCACATTTAATTGGGCACAGTCTGCTCATCTCTCCAGCCTCTCTGACGAGGCTCCATTGAGATTGCCCACCTTTATCACAAGCATCAAAGCTTTGGTAGCCAGCTGCACTCATGTCTCAAATCCTGGACGTGGGGAGGAGAGCTGTTAAACAGAAGCTTCCTAAAGAGGAATCATGGAGAAATTGAACATCTGAGAAACAGAAAGATTTAAAATATTTTATTAACAACACATCCCATAATGAACAATTCAATTGGGTTGATACATTGATGATTAACTACATAACATATTCATCAGGAGTACTCTTTCACATTTCTTGTCACCTCTTTAGGGCACAAGACTTAAATATTTTAGATGAGTGCCCCCCCCCCCCCCATCTCCCAGTTCTCGCTGTTTGCAAACAATAGGTGGTATTCAGAGTAGGAGAAGAAACAAAAGTACTCTTTTTTTACATGCTGGTCCATTATTTCTGTCTCCCCTGCAACACACTACATCTTTCTCTCTCTTCCATGTGTGGGTCTTTGACGTCACAAATTCTACTCGTGCTTTTCCACCATTGATTGCATGCTGCCCTCCTAGCAGCTATCCTTGGTTTTTCATTCATCCTAGGCTTCAGCTGTTGACACAGGTAGCTGTTCCTCCTCCTCCTGCTGCTGCTGCTTCCTGGCCTGAGGGAAGCAGAGGAGGCCTAGAAGTGGGTGGTAGGGTATGGCAAAGATGCAAAACCAGAAAGGGATGTACAGATTGTCAGCTGGTTGGGAATGGGTGGGGCAGGTCAGAGAGCTAGGCTTTGGCTGAGTTTGTAACCCAGCCTGACCTCTTTTATTTGTTTGTTTTCATTTGTATGCTGCCTTTATTCTAATTAAGTGACCCAAGTTGGTTCCACAGATTCTGTAGCGTCATCCTCAAGAATGGGATATTAGATACTGGTCGGTAATTATTCAGTATTGTGGGGTCCAAAGAGGGCTTTTCAAGCAATGGTATTACGATTGCCTTCTTTAAGCATGATGGGATCCTAACCTGTTGCAAGGAGGCATTCACCACTCCTCCTACCCAATCAACCAATCCCTTTCAGGCAACTTTCATTGGCCAAGGAGGGCAAGGTTCCAGCAGACAGCTGGTAGCCCCCACTTTCCCCAAGGGTCCTGACCCCACATCATCAAACTGCAGAAACGGAAACTCATCCATTAATGCAGGGCAAGCAGGGACCACAGTTCCATTCGCATGATCTGAAACCACTGCAGCATCCAAATCTGAGCTATTTTGCCTGCAAAGTGTTGTGCAAATTCTTCATAGTGAGCTACCATGTGGTCTGCATCATCTTTCTGGGGGCAGGCATGTAGCAGGCCCCTGACCATTCAAAAAAGCTCCACTGGGCAATTCCATGCAGATGCAATGGTCGCAGAGAAGAATGACTTCTTTGTCACTTCCACTGCCATGGAAGAGGCCTTCCAAAGGGCCCCGGCTCTTTTTTGATCGGATTCACTCCGAGTTTTCTGTTATCATCACTCAAATCTACAGCCTGCTTGTTTCATCTCCATTAGCTCCCTGCTGAACCAGGAGGGCAGTTTGACTCTACTTGGAGGGAGGAGCCATTTAGGAGCAATGAGGTCGATGGCTTTTGCCGTTTCCACATTCCAGAGATCAACCAGAGATTCAACAGGAAACTCCTGACTAAACAAACTGATTAAAGCCACAATAACATATAACAGTAAAAAAATTAAGTAGGTAATGGTATTACAACAATTTCTTAAAACTGTTGAGACCTCTTAGAAAAACGTTATAAAATAGTATCCAGCCCACAATATCCAAAACTGCCCTATTAGTTAAAAGCCTGTCTAAACAAACTTGTCTTCACCTGACACTGGAAGGACAAGAGGGAGGGGGCAAGCCTACCCTTCTAATGGCCGCTCCCAACCTGGGAGCCACCACGGAGAAGGCCCTCTCTTACATTCCCACCAGATGTGGGAGGCAGTGAGACAAAATTAAGGCCCTGGAGATCTTAAGAGCCAAGAAGGCTCATATTGAGAGATATGGCCCTTCCTTCATATAGCCTGAACCCAAACAGTAAGAGGTCATGACCAGCAACTGGGCATAGAAATAGATTAGCAGCTGTGAAGTTGTTGTAACAGGAATTGTTGTAACAATCCATATACAGTGGGGTCTTGACTTGAGAACTTAATCCGTATTGGAAGGCGGTTCTCAAGTCAAAAAGTTCTCAGGTCAAATCTGCATTTCCCATAGGAATGCATTGAAAACCATTTGATCCGTATCTGCTCTTTTCCGTCCATAGAAACTAATGGGAAGCTGCTATTCTGCCTTCGACCACTAGAGGGGGATATTTTGTTTCTTTTTTTTTAGGTCAAGAAAGGTTCAGGGAAGGCAGGGAAAATACAGTCCAGGCAGTCCAGTACCAGGCAGTCTGAAGACTGTCTCCCAATCCACTCTCTAAACGCTGGGAGGAGTGAGGAAGCAGACAGGCACCCTTTTCACTGGCCAACAGTTAACTGAAAGTTCACATTTTGCACTTTCCCTGCCTCCGACGTGGGTTTTTTTCAGTTCTTAACTCAAATCTAAGTATGTAAGTCAATATTTTCCTATGAGAGCGGTTCTTAAGTCAAAACGTTCTTAACTCGAGCCGTTCTTAAGTCAAGACCCCACTGTAACCAGCTCTTGTCAGCAATCTGGCTCCAGCATTTTGAACCAGATGAAGTTTCCAAACCATCTTCAAAAGCAACCTCACACAGAATGTATTGCAGTAATCCAAGCAGGATGTAACTAAGACATGCATAGCTATAGACACATCAGGCACCTGAATTAATGGGAACAGCTGGCACACCAGTTCTCACTGTGCAAATGCACTTCTTGCTATCATGAAGACTTGAGCATTTAACCTCAGTTGTAAGCCTGAGTTGTAAAGGTAAAGGTAGAGGTTCCCCTCGACATTTAGTCCAGTTGTGTCCGACTCTAGGGGGCAGTGCTCATCTCTGTTTCCAAGCCGTAGAGCCAGAGTTTGTCTGAAGACAGTTTCCGTGGTCACGACACAGAATGCCGTCACCTTCCCACTGAGGTGGTACCTATTTATCTACTCGCATTTTTACATGCTTTCAAACTGCTACATTGGCAGGAGCTGGGACAAGTGATGGGAACTCACTCCGTCATGTGGATTCAATCTAACGACTTCTGGTCTTCCAACCTTGCAGCACAGAGGCTTCTGCGGTTTAACTTGCAGCAGCACCACGGCCCCGTATGGTAGAATGGACACAGTTTAATCATTTTTGCTTGAGTGCAGGTTCAGGCTTTACTAGACTGAGCACCCAATTTTCTGTTTTCTGGCTGTCTTTCATATCTGTACAGCTCTCCTCCAATACCACATTTTAAATAAGTTGACTGTTGTCAGTGTCTGTCTTCGCTGTCTTTCTTTCACAAAGCATGAATGATTTAGACCTTGATTTCCAGTGACATATTATTTATTAATTCCAACCTCTTATTTATTATTATTATTATTATTAATAATAATTTTATTTATATACTGCTCATCTAGCTACCTGGGCTGTTCACAACAAAAAGAACAAAATTGAATCATAATTACATAAACTTAACAACTACTCAAAATTAAATAAGCATATTACCAATTAACTAAAACAACAGTAACATAAAACAATTAATAAAAGCAAGAGTGGAATTGGTGACTTAAGTGTTGGGTTGACCACTGTGCTCTGCAGACTTTACACATATGTGTACATTCACAGAGGCCATGATGAAGAACCATGTTTTAAGATGTCTTTTGAAAATCCCCAGTGAAGGGGCCAGGTAAATTTTTGGGAGGGAGGTTATTCCATAAATTTGGTGCAACTGCAGAGAAGACCCAGATCCTAGTCTTCTCTTAATTTCAAAAGGCAGAGGGACATCTTTTGGAAAATATGTAGTAGACGCTTTGGTCCAATATAGCATTTCTCTCTCAGCTTACCTAACTCAAATAAAGGATTTGGAAATTGGAAAATAGCTTTCTAGTCTGCATTTGGTGGAACAGGAATGGCAATGTTAGTTTACCTAAGAGGTTAAAGAGTATGTATGTTTCTCCATCATATGTGTTGTGTTTATTCACACTTTTGCTTCACCATTTCATTAAGTCTGAAACAGCCCTTCAAAGTATTTTGGCACAAAGGAACTGCAACCACATCCAAGCTGTTGCTTCTTCTGTCTTCTCCCAATAACCATAGTACAGATCATATATATATATGCTCATCTTCTGGAATCCTCTAGCACTGGGCAATTCTACATGAGGAAAATTTTCGTTTGAATTTGTGTGTAGTAAATGCATATTTAAATTCTCAATTTAAAAAGTCAGGAAATCCAGTTCTTCAAAATAAATACCTGGTTTATGAATGTGGGATATTGCGCTTATGTATCTGTAATTAAAAAACCCAGGAAATGGCCTGATATTGCTGCACAATATTGTGTCTGCGTAGCCACCAGGAAAAAGGGTGCCAAGCTTTACATAGCAAAGGGCAACAGTCAAGAAGGTGTACAGGATACAGCCCTGAAAATTGCTTTGTGTTTGAATGAGAAATGGTTAACTGATTAACCAAAGCATCAGCTTCTGGGATTTTCCCTTGCATGGTCTCACTTTGTGAATGGTAGTGAACAGAAGAGGGTATCCTGTCAACCATCTTGACTGCTGCCATTGGTGTTGTCAACGTTCAGGCTGCCCTTTGCTATGTAAAACCTGGCATCCTTTTTCCAGCTGGCAATATGGGCATGATAATGAGCAGCAATATCAGGCCGTTTCCAGGCTTTTTGCATCATGAGTACAGAAGCACAATATCCCACATTCATAAATTGGAGATTTTTTTAAAGAATTGAATCTAACAACCGCCAAATTACTGTACAGTTCTGAACTTCTTAGAACTGCATATGGTTGAACTAATGGAGCTTATTCTGACCCAACAATCCATAGAATGGCACTACCACTATCAGGATTCTTAACTATAAAGTTATTGTCTTACCTGTTTCTTTCTTGGAAAAACTGAAATATTCTTGCTACTATAAAAGGTGCACATATCCCAGAATCAGAATCTGGAGAGAGAAGTATATCTTAGTTGACATAATCCTGCCGATAACATTATAGCCTCTTACCCTCTACAGAGCAGATTTCTACTTGACAAGTCATTTTTGTTTTGACTAGCTTTGTTCACAGCAGCTGGAGGCTGCAACATTGCCTTAGATATGGCAAAGGATATGCTGAGGGGATTTCATGAAGTCCAGTAAATGGAGAGGAAGAGAAAGAGATTCCCCAAACAATCAAACCAGGGTTTGATTTTCCTACTGAAAATCTGCAACCTCGGTGTCTCCTTTGTCTTACATATACTGTATGTGTGTGTGTGTGGGGGGGGAATCAGAGAAAGCTCTCTTTCCTCCACAGGCCCCTCAGAACTGTCCTCCTCAGGTAACAATCCCATATGAAGGATTCTCCCTCAAGAGTGAGAATCTTGGCGCAAATCACAAGGCATGCACACCCCACACAAAATAGTAAAATGACCTGATCCAGGGCAGAGCAAGGATGTGGTAGAGTTTATAGCTGTGCATAAGCAAAAAGAAAAGCGAGCTGGGACAACATGTCAGGGAAAGAGCTGAAAAACTGCATCTACCAAAGTCTCCTTTTTAATATACACAGGTTACTGTGGTCCAGGGCCATTCTTGCCTCTGGCGACTCCATGAGGGCCTTGTTTATTGCACACCATGTTAAGGGGCCTCTGCATTCCTGTCCAGTCAATGGACTAAGAGGGAAGTCATTCAACAGGAAAAAAAAATCAAACTCTGTAACTAGCATAGCTTACATAAATTACTGAGGGAATAATTGTGTATATTTATGAAATGACAAATTTAGAGCAATTTTGTAGACCGTTTGTATCTAAATGCCCTACTTATCTCTTTAATTCAGTGCTTCCCAACCTTGGGACCCCAAATGTTCTTGGACTACAACTCTCAGAAATCCTGACCAGCACAGCTGGTAAAGGCTCCTGGGAGTTTTAGTTCCAAGGGGTTTTAGAACCACTGCCCTAATTCAGTTTTTGTTCTGTGATTTCCCATTGCAGGGCCGCATGTGTCCTTTGCTCCTTTATCTTCAACCGCAACGGGAGTATGCTCCGCTGAGAGGGCACCCAGTGGGTGCCATGGCTGAGAAAGGATTTGCACGTAGCTCCCCCAATGGTGTTCTAATATTCTGGCCACTGCACCACAAGGATCCTCTGTTCACAATACAGGAAAGCCATTCAAATTAGATTCTGGCTCAGCAGTGAGAATCATGCAGCCACCAAGTGCTCCAAATGATTGAATTGTCTAAAATGACAACGCTGGGACTATTGTACTTTGGACATAATGTGAAATAATAAGACTCAATGGAAAAGGAGGAGAGTAATAGGAAAAGTTAAAGGCAGTAGGAAAAAGAAGACGGACAAAAGATGGGCTGACTTAGTCAAGGAAGTGGTGGACTATAGTTTGAAAGACCTGAGAAGGGCTGCTAATTGAAGGTCATTTCCTTCATAGGGTCTCCATAAATTGATAGCAACTTGATGGCACATAACAATAGCAACAAAGAACTTTAGATGATCTAATGGTGACAGGGAGATTGTGACTCTAGGACCTGTGTCCTCTATACCTTGTTTTTTTTGGGGGGGATCATAGTTTTCTGGGTTCATTTGGAGGGGCTGGTGTGGCCTCTACAGGCTCCTGGCCCCTCTCAGCATCCTCCATCCATGTTCTACATGGAATTGATGCATTTTCTGTCTTTTCCTGTTGACCAGATTGTGAAGCTTTTCCAGAAAGGATCTCTAGGCTATATATTTTTTTTTTCTGTAAGGAGCCTGATTCCTAGTGATAGGTGATGCAACATGTGGCCCTCCAGGTGCCAATGTATTGCAATGCCTATTACCCAACATCATTAGTTATGGGGCTGCATCCCCAAAACACTGTCTGAGTTGCCAGATCAGCTGCTTCCCATTCACTGAGATCTCAGGACAAACTTTGGAGCAGGGAGGTGAACTGTTGTATGGTTACAGGGGGTGGGCCCTTGAGTAACAAATGCAAAATAAGAGGTGCGCATGTGCGTTTGCAAAGAATAAGATGGTGGAGATTGCCCATGATCCTAAATAGATACTATGTATACAATGTACAGGCAAACACCTCTGTACTGATCCCTTAAGCCCTGGTGCCATCAGGAGCGGGAAGGAGATATATAAACGGAGGACCAGTTTGCCTAGTGCTGAATTTGCTCTGCAGGTACTGCTAACTGTGGATGGATTTCCCTTCTCCTGGTTCTTTCTCTTTAAACCAAACATGTACCGGGCAATCTTTCAAACAGGGGACACATTCAAAAAGACATTGGTCCTCTGGCAAGCCTTGAAATGAGCAACTGTGTTCTATAAAAGAAGACACACAACTGCCTTAGCTAAGCGTGCTTTGGTGAGTTGGTAAAGAATAGCGTTTTTTAAAAAGTGGTTAAGCAAAGGAAGACATGGCTTTAGACAGATCCCGCTTACATACATATGCACACAATACTGAGAATGAGGCTTTGAAAAAGTTTCTCATATAGCTTGCTTCCAACATGTCATACGCAGACCCACCATCTCGTAAACTAAATGAGCTCTAAAGGATCCCATCAGCTTTCAGTCCAAAATCGAGCGGGTGATCTTTCATTGTAAAAATCTTGCAGAACGTGTTTGGAGACCCATGAGAGCTCCGCACTTCCTTTGATTGTCAACCAACCATAGAGAAGCAGCTCCTCAAATTACCTGTAAAGGCGAATGCATTGCTTTAGCCACATGGCAGGGATTTCTTGTTCCACAGGAGTGAATCTGACTGTTTGAGGTTCTAGTCGACCCTCTGAAACTGCTCTGCGAGCAGACCCACAGAAAGCAACAGCACACCTTATGGAGGAAATGAATACTGTAGTTGATGTGAATAAGAACAGTATCAGACACAAGCTGCAGTTACAAAAACTGTTAATATTTCTGATAGGACCCTGTAGTATTTTAAAACAATTTTCTTGGAGAAGAGTTGGGCAGTTTTACCAACAAAACCCTCGATGGGCCCCGTAAACTCCAGAAAGTCACTCTCCCTCTGTGGACAGGAGTGGTAACAACACTGCCCTCTTCCTTGCAGAAGTAGTGTTAATTATTCCTGAGCAAAGGCTACAGCATCAGCTTTGCAGGTCATGGGATCCTGAGTAACTGGGCAGCATGTCCTAAACCGCCTTAATTGGCTGTTCATGTCTGCTAAAGTTTAGCCTAAGCTCTGCTGTTCTGCTAAAGCGGTGAACCAGGCAGTTGTATCTGGGAGCAAGAAGACTCATTTACATCCACGAGTTTCACATAAATAGGATGAATCTGCATCTTCTCTCCTTTTCTTGGAGTAATGCCATCTTAAGGCCATAACGTTCTACAAGCACCTCCGTGATTAGAATCAAATTGTACAAGATAGAATTTGTTTACATGTTGATTTAATTAGCACACATTAAAGTAGGCAGTCTCAGAGGTCACACATCCATATCCCTCATCTTGAGAGGTCTGCACCTAGTTCCACGACTCCCACTCAACTTTTCTTATAAAAGTATTTATTTTTTTAGACGCTCCCTTGTGCCTTCTAGTGGTGAACTTGGTGTTTTGGGGTTTTTTGTTTGTTTGTTTTTGTTTTTTAAGCCAACTTCCCCCCCCCCCGATAACATATTAAACATTTTGGAGCTGCTGCAAGGCCACAGGAAGCTTGCAGGCCACATGTTGCTCACCTCAGCACACACAGAACTAAAGATGGCCTCACACTGAGGTAATAGAGGAGGGATTCTGCCTCCATTGTGTTAGATATCTGGCTGCAGAGCCAAAGGTTGGGAGTTAAATTACGCACTGTGCCTCCTGAGAACAGCCAGGCTACATAGTCCTGGGCAGGCTGCACAGCCTCTAGAGCACCCCCAGAAGAAGGGAATGGTAAACATTTCTGCATACTCTTTAACTAGAAAATCCTGGGAAGGGTTATCATAGGCTGGACTGGCTTGATGTCACATAATTGTTATTACCTCAGCTGAAACAGAATAATTTAAAATAAAGATCTGGAATGATATATGTATTTCGTTTTAGGACTGTCTCTTTTTTTTTAACATTTTAATGTTTTTATTACTTTATTAATATTTTATTCATTATTGTAAGGCATCTTCAGCCTGATTATGGCAATAAATATTTTGTGCAACAACAATAATATATAATATTTGTGTGTTATCAAGTCAATTCTGACTTACAGCAACCTTTCTCAGTGTTTTCTAGGTATAAAGTATTTAAAAGTGGTTATCAATAATTAAAATATCAAGAAAAAGGAGCACATCAGGTACTTGAGCCTCCATTTCCAAGATCCCTGCTCAGACCTATAGTGGTAAATTAAAAAAAAAAAAAAGATTGCTCAAAGCTATTTAATACTTTGATTTTTTAAAAGACATACAAGGTGCATTCTGTTAGGAGTTTTGTTCCACTGAAATCATACAAAACATTCAAACTCCAAAGACACAAAACAAGGACAGAAACATGTAGCATGTTATATTTTAATGTGAGCTTTCGTGGACACGTCCACTTCATCAGACATATAGAAACAGAATGAACTGTTAAATGGAATATCAGTTTCATACTAAATATTCATTTACTCTTGGATGTATGTCACATTTACATGCAATAATTCATGGCTTATGTCAGTGATGGCAAACCTTTTTGAGATCGAGTGCCCAAACGGCAACATAAAACCAAATTATTTCTTTTGAAGTGCCAACACTGCAATTAAACCTGAATACTGAAGTTTTAGTTTACAAAAAACAACTCATACAGTTGCCTGAACTAATCAACACCTTTTGTCTTAAAAGAAAAACACAACAGAACTTTCAATGACACAAACACATTTTATTGAAAAATAACTATTAACTCTAGTAAATGGAAAAAATATTAAAGTAATAGTCTGAAGCCAGGTAATTTATACAAATTTTAAAATAATTATATGTGTGTATTTTTTGATATGGGATACTCAACTTGGCATGCTTTTGCACAATTAATGTGATTTTTGATGTTGTATGCATGCTAATAATTTGTCAAGTCCTGGCTCATATGACGTCAGTTTGAGAGCAACACATACAGCACTCGGGTCATCGGTCAGTCTGTTTCTGGTACCAGATTTGATATAATTCAAAGCTGAAAGCAGCTGCTCACAAGCATAAAATGACCCAAACAAAGTAAGAGCGATCCCAAGTGCTTCCATTGACTTAAAATTATTTGGCAGAGAATTCCACACTTTAAGGATTTCATTTTCAGAACTACCAACTGTGCTGTCCTTTGTCATCCCTTCACACTCCATAGTTCTTCTAGTGGTCCTCTGTGAATTCACACAAATGGGTTGTTCTGTGCCTGCACTGAACGTCTCGGAAGATTCTAGAGCTAAAAGTAACAATTTAGTAGGACGTTCCCCTGTGGAACACATGCTCTGCCCACCCAAGATTCCCTTCAGTTCCCAAATTTTGTCCACCGGGCAAATTTTGGGAACTGATATAGCTCGTGATGGACAGAGGAGAGGATGGGTGGGGTGTGTGAATTCACAGAGGACCACTAGAAGAACTATGGTAGGTAACCTCTTTTTCTTCATGGCCTCTGTGAATGCACACAAATGGGTGACTAGCAAGCTTCATTTACCAGATGGTGAGGCGTCATGGAAGGAAGGATGCCAATACAGCTCTGCCAAATCCAGCATCATTGCATGCTCTCACATCTAGGTGGTAATGCCTGACAAAGGTCAATGGGGTAGACCATATTGGAGCACGACAGATGTTAGGAATCTCGATTCCATGCTGGAATATTTCTAATAGAAACCATTGTACAGATCAGATGATGGGATTTCAATTATAGCATGTTTTTGAAGAAGGGATGAGACTTCTTCTTGAAGGGTGTCATGAGTGCATCCGAAGACCTGGAACCAGAAGGGTTAACTGAGGCTGAAGAGAATGCTGAGAGAGCAGAAACACCTGAATCGCCTCCAGATTCTCCTTCCACAGCAGACAAGCTTCAGGCCAGGCTTCGGGAAAGACTTAGGACAAGGAGATCAGAGGATCGCTTGAAGGCTGTCCACAGAAATCTACGTTCATCTAGTCCTGAGTATTAACAGGATAGAAAGCTTTCCAGCAGCTCAGGGAGCTGTTTTACTATAAAACAGCTCCCAGTGAAGCCAGAATTTCTGTGGAAGTGAAGAGTCAAAACCTTGGCTTGCATCCACGCTTCTTGAACCGTGTTCCTGACTCTGAACTTTGGACTCTGCCCCTGGACTACGCTGGTATTGGACTTTGGACTCTGACCCTGGACTACGCTGTTTATCGGACTCTGGACTTTGACGCTGGACTTCATTCTGTGAGTTGATTTATGGACATTGGCTTTGCGTTCTTGGTATTCTTGACCCTGGACTGGTTTATCGGACTTCAGCTGTTGTAACCCCCAGGAACATGACAAAGGGCTACAGAATATGGGGTAGATCTGATTATTCCTATGGGTGGGAGGGATGCAAATTCAATGAAATAGCTGAATTTAATAATAAAAAGGACACATTGATCATTAGTGACATTTTGCCAAAAATGAAAAAAATGGTTTTAATCTGGTTTGAAATGGGTAATGAAAACAGTCTAGTGGTATATGAGATTTATGAATATTGCTGATATGGCTTACCCTTTTTGGGAGGTTTGCGAGAAGGTTGGCATCGATTGTACTGATTTTCATTCTGAAAGGGCGATGTCAATGGTGGTGGGCCTTGAAATGGCCTGTCAGGTGGTTGTGATCTGAACTGTCTATATGGCTGGAATCTCTGTATGATTGTTGTTGAAATGATTGTGGATAGAATTGAGTCTGTCTGTATTAGGGTCGTTGGTATCAAAAGGATTGTTGATTTGTGTATGATCTTGCCGTTTTCTGTATTTTATGAAGGTTTTCCATAGTTTCATGTGTTTTTTGATAAAAGAGACCTGAGCCATCAAAAGGAAGATCTTCTATCCTTGACTCAGCATCATCGGACAGCCCAGTGGATCTCAGCCATGCATGTTGGCACAACACTATTGACGATGCTAGGTCTTCGATGCCATGTCCACTGCATGTCTAGCCACAATCCTCTGTTGTTTTGTCAGTGAGGTGGCTTCGATATGGGCATTAATCAGTTCAGTTTTGATGGATTTGGGTGCGGATTCTAGTATCGGGAGAATTTTGTTCAAAAGTTGGCGCTGGTAAGCGCCCATCGCCGCTTGATATTTGGTGATGCTAGGTAGAAAAGATTGGAGCAAATAAATTATTCTACCGATGATGTCAATTTTCTGACCCTTTTATTAGTAGGGGCCACTGAAGACTTATTTCTGGCCCTGGACTGTTTGGACTCCACAATTATTGAATTGGGAATAGGGTGTTTGGCCAAAAACTCGGTGTCCGTTCCATGCATCTTTTAAAGGTCTCCAGTTTGTCTAGAGATTTGTAGTGTGAATGGTGGCTTGTCCCATGCTTCCTTAATTAGCTTCAACATTGATTGAATAAAGGTAAGACAGAATGGAGGTGTCCTTTCTTGATGTCATTGAAGATTAGATCAGCTTCAGGTGATGGAGGTTCTTCGAAGTGGAATTGTAGGGATTTAGCCATTCTGGATATCATCTGGGAATAGGAAGTGACTCAATAAAGAAACCCACAGTCTTGTTTGGTGTTGCAGTCAAAGTAGGACCAGGAGCAGAAAGATTAGGATTCAGATTTTGGAAATAAACTATGATACTCTTGCCTACTTTGGGGATGAGAAACAGAGAAACACAATTGCTACACACTTCAGACTTCTGCTGTTCTCAGTAGAAACTGCAGACCTAATGCAGTGGAGATTAACTTTGGAAGGTTCCTTTTTTCATGGGTTTGAGTCAGTCTCTCTCTCTCTCTCTCATACACACATACACACACACACTCCCTCCCTCCCTCAATTTTCTACATACATTTAAATAAGCTGATGAATCCACCGGTCCCTCTCTCGCACCTTCCTTCCCACCTTAATTGGAGCTTTCCACCTCGGGCGGAAGTAGTCATTCACAAGCTGGATTGACTGCCCAAGGCTGTTCTACAGCCATAAACAATAAAGCAGCCTTATCTCTGATCTTTAAAAGAACTGATTCACAAGTGCCACAACCAAGGAAGGTAGCAGGGAGAGGTGGATGATAGTGCAGTTTGAGGTTTGGCTGTGGGGGGTGGTGTGGTGTGGTGTGGGTAGCTGTTAAGGTATATAATTTTTATATAGCCTGAACATAATATGTGTGTGTGCAGAACAAGATTAAGATGACGTCATTCCTTCATCCCTGGCTGATGCAATCCACTGCAACATGAAGATTGCCACACCTGTGTGCATGAAGTCACCTCAGACGGGATTGGACCAGACTGATACCAGAATTGTATTTAAGAAATGAACACTGTACAGTCTTTCTCTTCTCCTGTATATTGATGTCTGCATGTCATGCTGCTGGTTTGAATACTGAGCCACTGAAGTGCTGTATGTATGTATGTATATCCTGTATATATTTGTAAATACACTGCTGAAAAGAAGAAGCTGTTGTGTGCGTTTATCTGCGCTTTACTCTGCGAGAGACAAGATAAATTCACAGACGCACACTCCCTTAACAGTAGCACTCCGCTTGCGTGCTGAGGGAGAGGTCTCCATGTGCCAACTGTGGCACACGTGCTATAGGTTTGCCATCACTGGCTTATATTGTTTCAGGGCTCTGTTGTAAAAATTCTTTAGGAGACAGAAAACAGACACTAGACTTGGGCAAAGATGCAGGAGGAGAGAAGAGAGGAATATGTGTGGGTGTGGGTGTTTGAAGACTGGGGATTCACTTAAACATCAAGAGGGAGAGAAGAAGATAATATTAAATATGAAGGTGAAAGAATATCACAGAGGAATTGTGTGTGTTAATGTAGGTAATGTGTGTGTGTGTGTTTAGTCGTTTAGTCGTGTCCGACTCTTCGTGACCCCATGGACCAGAGCACGCCAGGCCCTCCTGTCTTCTACTGCCTCCCGGAGTTGTGTCAGGTTCATGTTGGTTGCTTCGCAGACACTGTCCAGCCATCTCATCCTCGGTCGTCCCCTTCTCCTCTTGCCATCACACTTTCCCAACATCAGGGTCTTTTCCAGGGAGTCTTTTCTTCTCATTAGATGGCCAAAGTACTGGAGCCTCAGCTTCAGGATCTGTCCTTCCAGTGAGCACTCAGGGTTGATTTCCTTTAGAACTGATAGGTTTGTTCTCCTTGCAGTCCAGGGGATTCTCAAGAGCCTCCTCCAGCACCACAATTCAAAGGCATCAATTCTTCGGCGGTCTGCTTTCTTTATGGTCCAGCTCTCACTTCCATACATCACGACAGGAAAAACCATAGCTTTGACTATTCGGACTTTTGTTGGCAAGGTGATGTCTCTGCTTTTCAAGATGCTGTCCAGATTTGTCATCGCTTTCCTCCCAAGAAGAAGGCGCCTTTTAATTTCAGGGCTGCTGTCTCCATCTGCAGTGATCATGGAGCCCAGGAAGATAAAATTTGACACTGCCTCCATATCTTCCCCTTCTATTGCCCAGGAGGTGATGGGACCAGTGGCCATGATCTTAGTTTTTTTGATGTTGAGTTTCAGACCGTTTTTTGCACTCTCCTCTTTCACTCTCATTACAAGGTTCTTTAATTCCTCCTCACTTTCTGCCATCAGAGTGGTATCATCTGCATATCGGAGGTTGTTGATATTTCTTCCGGCAATCTTAATTCCGGCTTGGGTTTCTTCCAGTCCAGCCTTCCGCATGATGTATTCTGCATATAAGTTAAATAAGCTGGGGGACAATATACAGCCTTGCCGTACTCCTTTCCCAATTTTGAACCACTCAGTTGTTCCATGACCAGTTCTAACTGTTGCTTCCTGTCCCACATATAGGTTTCTCAGGAGACAGATAAAGTGGTCAGGCACTCCCATTTCTTTAAGAACTTGCCATAGTTTGCTGTGGTCCACACAGTCAAAGGCTTTTGCATAGTCAATGAAGCAGAAGTAGATATTTTTCTGGAACTCTCTGGCTTTCTCCATAATCCAGCGCAAGTTAGCAATTTGGTCTCGAGTTCCTCTGCCTCTTCGGAATCCAGCTTGTACTTCTGGGAGTTCTCGGTCCACATACTGCTGAAGCCTACCTTGTAGGATTTTGAGCATAACCTTGCTAGCGTGCGAAATGAGTGCAATTGTACGGTAGTTGGAGCATTCTTTGGCACTGCCTTTCTTTGGGATTGGGATGTAGACTGATCTTTTCCAATCCTCTGGCCACTGTTGAGTTTTCCAAACTTGCTGGCATATTGAATGTAGCACCTTAACAGCATCATCTTTCAAGATTTTAAATAGTTCAACTGGAATGCCATCACCTCCACTGGCCTTGTTGTTAGCCAGGCTTTCTAAGGCCCACTTGACTTCGCTCTCCAGGATGTCTGGCTCAAGGTCAGCAACTACATTGTCTGGGTTGTTCGGGATATCCACATCTTTCTGATATAATTCCTCCGTGTATTCTTGCCACCTCTTCTTGACGTCTTCTGCTTCTGTTAGGTCCCTCCCATTTTTGTCTTTTATCATGTTCATCTTTCCGCAAAATGTTCCTCTAATATGTCCAATTTTCCTGAACAGATCTCTGGTCTTTCCTTTTCTGTTATCTTCCTCTATTTCTTTGCATTGTTCATTTAAGAAGGCCCTCTTGTCTCTCCTTGCTATTCTTTGGAAGTCTGCATTCAAGTTTCTGTAACTTTCCCTATCTCCCTTGCATTTTGCTTCCCTTCTCCTCTCTGCTATTTCTAAGGCCTCGTTGGACAGCCACTTTGCTTTCTTGCATTTCCTTTTCTTTGGGATGGTTTTCGTTGCTGCCTCCTGGACAATGTTACGAGCCTCTATCCAAAGTTCTTCAGGCACTCTGTCCACCAAATCTAGTTCCTTAAATCTGTTCTTTACTTCCACTGTGTATTCATAAGGGATTTGGTTTAGATTATACCTGAGTGGCCCAGTGGTTTTTCCTACTCTCTTCAGTCTAAGCTTGAATTTTGCTATGAGAAGCTGATGATCAGAACCGCAGTCAGCTCCAGGTCTTGTTTTTGCTGACTGTATAGAGCTTCTCCATCTTTGGCTGCAGAGAATATAATCAATCTGATTTCGATATTGCCCATCTGGTGATTTCCATGTATAGAGTCGCCTCTTGTGTTGTTGGAAAAGAGTGTTTGTGATGACCAGCTTATTCTCTTGACAAAACTCTATTAGCCTTTGTCCTGCTTCGTTCTGAACTCCAAGGCCAAACTTCCCTGTTGTTCCTTTTATCTCTTGGCTCCCTACTTTAGCATTCCAGTCCCCTAGAATGAGAAGAACATCTTTCTTTGGTGTCAGTTCTAGAAGGTGTTGTAGATCTTCATAGAATTGTTCAATTTCAGTCTCCTCAGCAATGCTGGTTGGTGCATAAACTTGGATTATTGTGATGTTGAATGGTTTGCCTTGGATTCGTATTGACATCATTCTATCATTTTTGAGATTGTATCCCATTACAGCTTTTCCCACTCTTTTGTTGACTATGACGGCTACTCCATTCCTTCTACGGGATTCTTGTCCACAATAGTAGATATGATAATCATCTGAGCTGAATTCGCCCATTCCTGTCCATTTTAGTTCACTGATGCCCAGGATGTCGATGTTTATTCTTGCCATCTCCTGTTTGACCACCTCCAGCTTCCCAGTGTTCATAGATCTTACATTCCAGGTTCCTATGCAGTATTTTTCTTTGCAGCATTGGATTTTCCTTTCACTTCCAGGCACGTCCACAGCTGAGCGTCCTTTCGGCTTTGGCCCAACCACTTCATTAGCTCTGGAGCTACTTGTACTTGTCCTCCGCTCTTCCTCAGTAGCATGTTGGACGCCTTCCGACCTGAGGGGCCCATCTTCCAGCGTCATATCTTTTAGCCTTTTGTTTCTGATCATGGGGCGTTCTTGGCAAAGATACTGGAGTGGCTTGCCATTTCCTACTCCAGGTGGATTGCGTTTAGTCGGAACTCTCCACTATGTCCTGTCCGTCTTGGGTGTCCCTGCACGGCATAGCCCATAGTTTCTCTGAGTTACTCAAGCCCCTTCGCCACGACAAGGCAGCAATCCATGAAGAGGAATGTAGGTAATACTGACAGTTTTTACCTTTGAGCTTTAAGCTGGACTTGGTAGTTGTGAAGAAAATAACAGTGGCAGTAGAGAAGTGCAGAAGAATTAAATTTGATAATGACTTACCTGTAGGCTTCCAGAAGTTGTTGTACTGCTATTGCAGCCTCTGTGGTAAACTGTCAAGGATAATGGTAGTTGTAGTGCAACATCTAGAGGGCCATGGCTTCCCCCTCCCTCATACAGTGTTTTTAAACAAAAATTCTGCATGACCTTTTAAAATGAAGCTGGACTCCTCTCAGGAGTCCAGCTTCATTTTAAAAGGACATGCAGAATTTTTGGATTTGTTATACCATGGTTTTTTCTTTCATTTTTGGCAACAAATAGGACAAGCTTTTTGTCTTCTAGTTCTACTGTGTATTTTCATCTCACCCCCGCCCACCACCAAAGGTATAAGAAACTTCAGCTGAAGTCTGCTTCAGAAAGAAATAGATGATTCTGTATTGCAGGAAATGGACAGAAGGCAGCCAGTCTGGAAATTGGACCCAGAGCTGTTTATATAGAAGCCAAACATGTGGTAATGCCCCTCCACCTCACAGACAATGAAGATACAAGAGAAGGATGCCCTGTCAGGAGAGTTAAAGATGCGTTAGGACAGCAGGTCGTCTTTAACAATAAAGGAAAACTAGATTAGATGGAGGTTTCCCTGCCTTACCAAATGAAATTTTTGCCTGTGAGAAAACAGGCTCACCAATGCAAAGAAGAACTTGTAAGATAGTGATATTCTTTTTATTTAGCAAAACGTATTATAAAATATTAAAATAGTTGCTGCTGGAGGACATGGAATAACATGGCCTACAAAGGGCTGCTTGTAGCTGTGAGCAAATGCAGGTTAAATCATCACCGCCCACACTTGGAATAAAATGCTTTTCCAGCACATATTGATTTCCATCATTTTATGCAATTCTGTAGGACAGCTAGAGCTGGAGCTTTTTGTAGTAAAAGTGTAGGCATACCGAGCTAGGAGTGGAGAAAGAGTGAGAAATCAAAGTGGATTCAGATATGAGTATTTCAGAGAGAGAGAGAGAGTGAGTAAGGTGGTCCTTCTTTGCCAGAGCAGCAGATTAATGATGCCTTTTCTTTTTGTGAAAGGGACACCTTCCACTACATCAAGGACAGGACAAGCCATATGCACCCTCAGGGGCATTTTAATGGATCCAAGGCCAGCGCAGAACCTACCCATTATTCTCGCTTTAAAAATTATTTCCACTCATAGCAGCTTTGGGGAGTGGCAAGTTTTGCATAAGGTTGTAGGTGTGTGTGTATGCACATGTGTGCATGAGCCATGACTCTTCCCTCTCCAACACCAAAATGTTTCTACTCAACAATTAGGTGTAAAATGGCTAAAAACAGCCATGTCTGGGCCAGGTATAGACAATGGCAGTGGCTGGAAGTGAAACTTTGGCCCCAGACTTCTCAGATTGCTCACACCTGCGCTAATACTGAAAATGTTGAATTGGTCAGTGGGCAATTGTGATCTTTGTCCTTCCCTCCTATTGGCTGATTATTTGATCATCTCTAGACATCAATCCTTGAGCATTACAGGCTATAATATCCAACTCCACTGAGGCCAGCATTGTTGTTGACTTAGGAAGGAGGCGGCCAGGGTTCCATCCCCAAGTCCATCATGAAGCTTAGTGAGTCACCTTGGGCCAGGGACAGTTTTCAGCCTAGCATCTTCCTCCACTCCTGACTTGCGAGGTTAAAATGAATGGCAATGAGGGCGAGGAATCATGTACATTGCCTCCAACCTCATGAAAAAAGGGCAGAGATACTGTACAGTATTTTATCTTGTAAATGCAGCAGAAAGGTTGTGTGTTTTGTTTTCCAGTAATTTAACAATTGTGAAGAGCTGAAAAAAACCATCAAATTTGGCTTGGATACTGCTGAGTTCCAATCTTAAATAATTGGCTGGGCCATATCCCAGCTGGCCTCTAGGAATAGTAGCTCTGTAACTGGAGTAAATAACCAAGAATAACACAAAACTTTGCCCAGATATTACCGGGGGGGGGGGGACTTCAATAATCAGGTGGGTGGCGCAGTGGTTAAACCACTGTACTGCAGCCAAAACTGCGCTCACAATCCCAAGTAGCCGGCTCAAGGTTGACTCAGCCTTCTATTCTTCCGAGGTCAGTAAAATGAGTACCCAGCTTGCGGGGGGTGGGGCAATGTGTAGCCTGCATAATTAACTTGTAAACCGCACAGAGAGTGCTTGAAGCACTATGGGGTGGTATATAAGCAGCACGCTTTGCTTTGCTTTAATCTGACATCTTGTTCTGGGGATTCTGGGAATAGTAGTCCACTAGGGTGTCAGAGCTACAAACATGTTTCCTCTTGAACACTTTTGATTTTACAAGTGAAAACACTGGACAGGTTATACATTGTCTGTAAATACTGCCTGGGAGTTTCTGGGAATTGTCATCCACATAATTAGGTTGCAGGTATTCTGGGAGTTGTAGTTCTCTTACCGAAAAGATTCTTTTGAATGTTAAGGGGGAGAAACATGAATTTGGTAAAGGTGCTACTGACAATTCAACATAAACATATAGGTTATATCAGGACTATTCGAAGTAGTGTGGCTTGTTGTAGTTGCCAAAATGGTCATAGGAAATAGACCAATATTCAAACTTCAGTAATTTAACTTAGGTTGCATTTTGACTGTTCATGCTGGGAGATTCTGTGCAAGAGGGTTCTAACTCTGGCACAAGCTGTGTTAGTCTCAGGGTAGAGACAGTGACTAACAGAAAAACACGTCAGTGCTTCCCCACTGGCCTTTATCCTTGATAATTGTTTGTAACATACTGTTGACTTTCACTGGCTTCCCATTTTTTAATCATCATCATCATCATAATCTTAGAACTGCAAAGTTGGAAGACACCCTGTGCACCATCGAGTCCAGCCCGTCAAGGAAGCACAGTGGGGAACTGAACTCCCAAGGTCCGGCTCTGCAGCCAGACCAATGAAAATGTATTTTAACTAGGGTTGCCATCTTGCAACTGATAGGGCTCTTGGCTTCCCAAGAGTGACAGGACAAGTAGAACTAAAGCTGCCTGTGGAAAATGACTTCTCCTTCCCACTTGCCGTGCAGCTGTTGAAAGTCCAGCAATCCAGCCAGAGAACCTAGCAAGCTGCTTCTGTTTTCAAGGTTTGCTCACAGTTTCCAAACAGAGAAACCTGTTGGGCCAGATCATCAAAAGATGGAAGTGAGCACAGGGCACTGAATGCAACAGAGGTCTGTCAGAATAAAGTGCAAAGGTTCAGAGAAAATGGGAAAGCACTCCATGGTCTGAATATTTTACACACAAGATTAACTGTTCAGTCTTCATCAACATATGTTTACATCTTTATTTCAAACATTAAAAATATGTGGTAATGAATTCCTTTTAATATTTGAGCATGAGATAACATATAGATATCAATAAATGAGTTTAATACTCATTTCAGAGACAACATCCTGGTTTTTTCTCTTCTTCTTTCTTGGATTTCCTCTAGTGTTGCTATATCTGGATTAGGACAGAACAACATTAGTTGTTTACTTGTTACATAACATTTCATCTTTCAAAGAGGCAGCCTGTTTCTGTAGAAAGAAAAATAAGCAAAAGAGTTGTGGCACCTTAAAGACAAACAGATTATTTATATGCGACCTTTGCTAGATTATGTTTCGTTTCCTCAAACACAGAGAGCATAATAGTCAGACCACAAATCTATATACACAGTGGACACAGTGACGGGGTAGGCACTAACGGAGACGGGGGCAAAAAGGTGACAATTACATTGATAACAGGATTTCAAAATGGCAACAACATAGCTCCAGCCTGGACAAAAGCTGAAGCAAAAGAGTAATTCTTGAGGAACCAACTCTTGGAAAAACAGGGCTTGGTGGAGGCTAATTAGTCCTATCAGTCTGAATTTTCTGGGAGGGGGGGGACACAGCTATTTAAAAGCAAAACCAGAGCCTGTCACAACAATGAGTCTCGGGGTGGGGGTTAGAGATGGACTTTTGGGTCTTACCCCCAGGCTTTTCCAAGTAAGGTTTTCAAAGAAGCCCCTGTCAAAGACATTAAGAGCATTTGGCTTGATTTGCTGTGGTATGATCTGAGAGGCTGCATGGATTGGAAACGAGGCATTTAATAGTTTGGATATAAAAATGTTAAACTTGTTTCTGAGCCAAACTGGTGGGAGGTGGTCTGGTTCTAACCCCATCCCAATACATGCTGAAGAAAAATTTGTGGAGAAGGGACAATTAAAGAAATTTGATGTATTAGCCACACGTTTGTGAAGGATGCAGTAATTCATTTAGGGGAGTGGTGTATAGTTTTTAGCACTTTTATATGAACTACTACAACACTGTTTTCACCTCTGTCTCATTTAATGTGAAAACATCCAAAATGTTTTCAGTGACAACATTACTAATAGAAGTACAAAATGACAGAAAGGAGGAAGGAAGTATTATAGGCAAGACTTTAGAAATTAAACAAGGCGGAGGAATGGGCAAGAGAAAGAAGAATCAAAAACAACTTGACAGAACCACGTGGCTGATTTTTAAAATAACTACAGAACTAACATTGTTTATCTGCGGATAGCAGAGATATGCTGATAAAATGGCCACTTCCTCTTTTCTTCTCTTGGCAACAAGTATTAACCGCTTACTGATAAATCTACGAATTTATGCACTTTCTTAAACATTGGCTCAGCTTATGTGGTCTTTATGGGAGATTTCCTTTGACAATATTAACAACATATAAAATTGTGAGAGATTTAGATTTAAAACAATGGGAGTTTTGAAATTGCTGGCAGAATATTTGTTCCAAGCAATGATAGTCATTATCTGATATCTGGTTCATTAATTTTATAATCTATAGAAAAAAAGCCTTTAAGTCAAAGAAGGTCCATCTCTGTATGAGCTCCCCCTGCCCTACACAAATGAAGCTCCAAATGCCATATGAAAAAGACTGAATTTTTTTAAAAAAAAATCATGTAGAGCACACCTATGTACCTCAGGAATCCATTTGATAGGTGATTGAAGACACAACTTTGGAAAGGAACACTGCCATTAACTTTTCACCTGATTCATTCTGTCAATTATGCAGATAATGTTATCTATGCTTTTGATACAGCCTGCATAAAAGCACTAAGTTGTGTTACTGGATTTCAGCCACTGGATGCACTACAAAATATGATGGGCAGCTCTCAAAAGAATCATCTTGACTGTATGCCCAGCGGTCCCATCAGATGTTCTCTTTTTTGCAGGTGTCCTTGTCTTTTGACAGGGATGCACCAATGAAACAAACTGAACTTTGATGTTTAAAAGGTTATATTAAAGCAGCATGAATAGCTGTCAGCCTTCACAACATAATATGTATATCATAATATGTATGATATACCAAAAAAGCTAACACACAAACTGTCATTTAATAATGAGGGTGTTAACTACTACAGTGGGGTCTCTACTTAAGAACTTAATCCGTATTGGAAGGTGGTTCTCAAGTGGAAAAGTTCTTATGTAGAATCTGCATTTCCCATAGGAATGCATTGAAAACCATTTAATCCGTATCTGCTCTTTTCCGTCCATAGAAACTAATGGGAAGCTGCTATTCCGCCTTCTGCCACTAGAGGGAGATATTTTTCTTTTTTTCTTAGGTCAGGGAACAGTGTTAAAAGCACTTCTGACGAAGCTAATTTTGAAGCAATGGACTGAAAACCAATTAATCCGTTCTGGCTGTTTTTTGTTATGTAGAGGTGCGTTCGTACATTGAAGCATTAGTTCCCATAGGAACTAATGCAAAGCTGGTTAATACATACTCTACCACTAGGGGGAGAATTTTTTTTAACCTAAGATGACCTAAGGTTAAAAAAAGAGCAGGAAAGGTTTTTTTTTCCTGTTCTTATCTAGAATTTCTGTTCTCAAGTAGAAGCAAAATTTAGCAAACGGAGCTGTTCTTAAGTAGAATTGTTCTTAAGTAGGGACGTTCTTAAGTAGAGACCCCACTGTATCATCATGCTCTCATTCCCTTGTGGAGTTAGAAACTGGTCTCAGAAATTCAGCAGGTGGCACTATTCCCTGAAAACCAGTAGTTGTGTCAACAGCAAGGCCCTGTTTCCTCTGCTGCCTTTTGGCCGGGAGGGAGGGAAATGTTAAAAGAAGCCTATCTGCATGTAAGCAGCTCTTCCTTCCTTCCTTCCTTCCTTCCTTCCTTCCTTCCTTCCTTCCTTCCTTCCTTCCCTCCTTCCATCCATCCATCCATCCATCCATCCATCCATCCATCCATCCAATCTATTTGTATCCCGCCTATCTGGTCGTTGCGACCACTCTAGGCGGCTCTGCAGTCTCTGTTTTGGAGTCTCTTTTGGAATGCACCCCTTGATGTGAATGCGATTTTGCCTTACATGAGTAGTAGTAGATACCTCTTCACACAAGCTCTGTTACTGTCCAACCACCCATGCAAGACATTGAGCACATTGCAACATTTGGAAATGTTACAGAAAAAAATGGAGCATGTCCATATTTATGCGAGACTGGGGCAAAAGGTGCAGAGCAAACAGCACATTTTTAGACTTCTGGATTGAATTGAGCAAGGACTGAATGGCAAGCAATAGAAGGAACACCTATTGGCTCACAAGCAGAAATACAAGCAAAGTGATTTGTATCTCCCAAGAAACACTTATTAGGCTCCTCAGCTCCCACACATGAACCAAGATAAGGAAAAATAAGGGTAAGCATATGATGTTATGAGGGGAGAACTGTAGAATCAAAGGAAGAAGACATTCACACTGGGCTGTGGTGTGTATGTCTTCTGATTGTGCTTCAAATCAGACAAATGTGATTCTTTTCTCCCCAACAGTTTCCCCCTCATATCTGCAAAAAAGCTACCACTTTGTCTCTCCTAGAAGTCAACATTGTTCCTCCAAGCTCCCTTCCCTCCTACAGAACAACAGCGTTGGACAGCACTGCATGTAGCTCAAATTACATATGTGATTGGGAGCATATAACAAAGCAGTTTCTGAGCACCTTGGTTCTGTCAACAGTGTAGAGGAACAGGCTAAACTGTTCTTCAATGTTGTTTTTGGTTCAGTGGGAGGAAGTAGCTGAGCCGGGTAGCAAAAGAAGTGTCTGGAAGCAGGCTAGATTGAACTCTTGGGCTGCCAGCTGCTTCTGTCTGTTGTAGGCACTGACCACACGCCTGACCAATCTCCTCTTACTGTCAATACCTGTGTAAGAATAAACCTGTCTGCATGACAAAGAAACAGCAGCTAAGCTTATGACAACAAAGGAACAATTATGAGAATGACTTCCATCCTATGGGGGAATGGGAATTAGAACCTTAGACCAAGAAAAGTTGCACAAGGCAGGAGCAACATGCTGTCATCAAAGAGCTGTAAATATGAATCATTTTAGGAACCTTGAATTTATAGAACTTAGTAAGGCTTCAGAAGGATAGATGGCCCTTAGCTTGTAGCCAGCATTGGAATACTAGTTGGCAGGTACCTCTCCATCTATGCTTTCTTCCTGGTTCTGCTAGGTCACCAGCTCTGTACATCATGACGAATAGACAGCTGCCACTGAAGACAACTGTGGGAGGACAAAAGCTCCGGTTGCAGCTGGCATCCTCCCTCTAGCCTCCCTTTAACAGTTTATGTCTGAACCTTCACTGTCCTCTGAGTCTCTCAAGCAAAAGCCCTAGGTAGAGGGTTCTTTGCCACAGCTGTAGCACCAGCTTTGAAGTTTCTTTCTCCCCAATCCCTTAATGACGGCCAAAAGCATGGGCTACTATCATGCAGAAGTCTGAATTTACAAATGGAAAGAAATAAAAATTACAAAAATGCATAAGGAAAGCACAGAGTGAGGTAATCCAATATTACCAGTGAATAATCAGCTTCTGGAAATATATTCCATAAAGTGTTAAAAGTCGGTTATTTCTGTGACACAGGAGTTTCCTGCATTACAGCATTGTGTTATACTGCCCTGTTGGTCATAACTAATAAAGATTTACGGTGACTGAGTTTAAAGTGGCAGGGCAAGACAGCTTTCCCCTTGTGCAGAAACATTATGCAAAGGGAAAAAAAAGAGAGAGAGACCTTCAATGTAGTGTATAGGGAACTTTTTGAAGTTCAGTTCACATTTATATTGACATCCAATAGTCTAATCTTCATAACCATTTATTTATTTTTTGGGGGAGGGGGAAAATAAGAATAAGAAAAATGGTGCCCCAGATATAAAAATGAAAAATTTTGGTCATTTCCAGTGCCTCTCAAAACCCAGTGGTTTCCACTTTAAGTACAGTCAATAAACACCCAATCCACATCAGGATAGTAAAGTATATCTGCTCTCTTTTGATAGGCTGAAGCATGCAGGCCCAATGCCCTTTGGATAAACAGGATTTAAGCTGCATCGTTTATGAAAAAGCTAAATGGCAAACAAATAATAATACATAAAAAAGTAAAAGAGGTAATTTCTCAAATAACTCAGCCAATGGAGCCAGCCAATGTCTGAAGAGAGCCAAGATCCTCTAGCTGTACAATGGTGCCTTGACTTAGAAACAATGGCTGTAAGTCAAAACATTCTTAAATCAAAGCACCATTTCCCATAGAAATGCATTGAAAACCAATTAATCTGTTCTGGCCGAAGAAAAAAAATAACCCCCCAAAATAAAAAATAAAACACTGCAAGCCCCTGGGGCTGAAAAAAACAAAACAAATCCCAAAATAAACAGAAACATAACCCCCCCAACACAATCCCACTTTGCAAAAGATTTTTAAAAAGTTTTAAAAAAGCAAAAAGCAGCACCTTACCTCTGCCGCTGCTGCCAAAAAGCCTCTCGGACTCCAGCCGCCACTACCGGGCCAGGGCTTCTCCACCGCCATGGGAGACCTCCCGGGTGTCCCCACTGCTGCCGATCGCCGCCTCCAGAGGCCTCCCAGGGAAAGCCTGGTACACCGGGGCTACCAGGGGAGGGCTTCCCCTGGTAGGCCCAGTCTACCCCCGGGAAAGCCTGAAGGTGGCAATTGGTGGAGGGAGGCTGGGAAGGGTCCGGGAGGGCAAGGGGGGACACAGTTCTTTCCCCAGTGGGCCTGCACGGGGGTGCAGAAAGGCTGGGAAGGGTCCGGGAGGGTCAAAACCACCACCCCCTTGCCCTCCCGGACCCTTCCCAGCCTCCTCCCACCGTGGTGCGGGCCCACCAGGGCTGAAATCGCTACCCCCCCATAGCCCTCAGGGAGCCTACCTGGCCGTCCTCCGCCACCTTTTCCTAACTGTTGGGGCAAAAGAGCTACCAAGAAGTGGCCTCTTTTACCACCTATAGTTAGAAATTTGAATTTCCCCCCGTCTTTTTTCTGTTTGTAGGTCAAAGCTCCGGCCACAAGTCAAAGCAAAATTTTGCGGCTGGAGCTGTCCATATGTTGTTCGCAGGTCAGGGCGTTCGTAAGTCAAGGTCCCACTGTACATCCATTTGTACCCCCTGCATCCCACACGTCTTCACCTGCACAACTCACTACCCCTTGGGTGGCACCCACACTGAAGCCTGCAGGCTGGTGTTCCATCAACTCTTGCTCATCCTGGCTGGCAAAGAAACAACGGAATAGCAAATATCTAACAGCATACAAGGGACATGGAGGGGAGAGGCATATTCAAAAAGTTATTTAATGTTCTTATCTTGCAGAAAAGCCCATTTGTTTTCAAATCAGTCAGCCCTTCCTTTTCAAACACACACAATTGGTATGAACACTGCAGGGCTGAAGAATATTGCCACAATATTAATATGTAGAACTAGTCTGGACCTCAAAAAATACCTAGTCCAATCCCTTTCAATGAGAGAAATTTATTGTTCCAGTATCCCTCTACTTAAAAACTTCTCAGGAAGGAAAATCCTCCAAATTCCGAGGCAGTCTGCCCTTCAGTTCACAGCATCAACGAGTTCTTCCTAACTTTTAGTCCAAACCTCCTTTCATGTCATTTGAACCTGTTGGCTGAGGTCCTACTTTGATATGTTAGTTTTATCATCATCATATTTCCCCACAAATTCTCACTACTACTACTACTACTAGATTCCATCCCTTGTATTTAAACGGAATGCATATCTTCAGCCTGATGTTGGGAAAGTGTGAAGGCAAGAGGGGAAAAGGACGTCAGAGGACGAGATGGCTGGACAGTGTCATCGAAGCTACCAACATCAATTTGACCCAACTCCAGGAGGCAGTGGAAGACAGGAGGGCCTGGCATGCTCTGGTTCATGGGGTCACGAAGAGTCGGACACAACTTAACAACTACAGTAAATAACAATTAATATCTTCAGCCAGAAGAAATTACTGAAGGAAAGACGAAGTGGCTGCTTCTACAAACCGTGGTATTAGTTTACCGTTCTTCTTCCAGTAGCTACACTTCTTCCCGGTTGCTGAAGAAACTAAAAGAAGCATCCAGATTGCCCTCATCCCACGTCCCAAACAGAAAGACAGTTCTGTGGATGAACAAGTGTGCACTCCAGCCACATTCCAGATCACTTCAATTCTACATAAATAGGTTCTGTGCAAACAGCAGAAAACCATTACCATATTGATCAACTAGACACAAAAACAGGTTACTCTCAAATACCTACAGGGTGTGCTTTGGTGAGACATATGGTGATCAAAATTTATTTCTTCTTTGAATATGGAAAATAGCTCTTCTGCTCTTTGTTTGGCAGAACTGAATGTATCAGGAGAACAATATTACTGCACACATTAACAGACTATATAACTTTATTTTTTTTTATTTTGTGTACGCTAAGAGGAAATTTATACACTGAAATTTCAAAAAGACCTCAGGCATGCACATAAACCTTATCAGAGGTTGTTCTACATAGCATTCTCTTTTTCCATAGGAATTTCCCCAAACATTTACAACCCATAGTTTTACTGTACATACAGCCTAAACCATAGCAATCTATGATTATGTCAAATTTACACTGTGCAAAATCAAACATAAGAATAGTGGTACAACAAAGAAAATGTAACAGGTATATTTCATTAAAAGACATTCAGATAGCTTTGGTCCTTCTATCCCAAACCAAATTGATCAGTACACAGATTCCCACGGTAAGTGGCTAGGCAGTAATCTGTCACTTAACTAAAAAAAATGAGAGTAAACCTCTTGAAAGGCAATGATGATAAATCCATAGTGCTAGAATTCAAAAAGCTAAAAATCGACCACTTAGCCCCCCCCCAACTGAAAAAGCCACATGAAATCTGATGAAAATGAGACAATTCAGTCTGCTTAAAAGAAAGCACTGAAAGATCCTGAAACATTTAGGCTTCAGTAAAAAGATTTTAATCAAGGGTAGCCAAGTGATTCATAGGGAGGGGATGAGTGAAATGTCATGATGAGCAAAAATTAGAAGTTCCATTTAAAAAATATTTATAAAGTTTTGTAAGAAGGACACTACCAGTGTATTCCACAAAGACAAATGTTTACACCCCAGCACAACAGAAAAGGGTAAATCTTCCAAAAAAGCTTCAATCTGCCCGTTATTTACATTTTTTTCTAATATAAATTTAGGACTCCAGTATGTAAATAAATATACATAACTATGTATACCATTCTAGTGCTGCTTACCAACAAATCATCTGAACTTGAATTTTTCATTAAAGCAAGATCACTTTATAGGACCCAGGAAGGGGACTAGGGGAGGAATCAATAGAAGTTGTCCAATTCCATTCATTTTAGTCTACCTTGGCTTGGCAACTTGTGGAAGGTGTTAATGTGGCTGGGAACATCAACACCTTGGCATGCATGAAAGATAAGTCAGGAAGGCTAGAAATCACCTTGGCAGCTTCTTCACTGAGCTGTTCTTCCTTTTTGGGCTTTCTATTTGAGAAAAAAAAGGTAAAGAAAAGTTACTCACTTTTGTAATAGAAAAATAAGACTCTCAACTGGTATCAGACTCTTTCAAATTTTGAACTTAATGAAGAATGAACCGCAAGAGTATGTTTTCCTGTGACAAACTGGGTTTCTTTTGTATTTGTATCCACTCCTGCTCTGAATTTATTTCCTCTTTTTGCACTCTGATCGCAAAGAGCTCTGGCAAGGCAGTATGCAAGAGAATTCTTATGTGCACATAGTATGGGACTTGGGAGAAGGAAGAACACAAGGAAGTGCATGTGTGTGTGAATACACACATACATATGTGCTTGCACAGAAGGGCTGATTCCAAGTTTATCCCCATTTTCACTCATACTACTCTGTCAACAGCTAGGTTAAAAATACCTCTTTCAAAAGGCCAGCAAGACACATATGATGATCCAACTCCATGTGCACTTTCAAGAACATCAGACTAAATTGACAGTCTCTCGCTATACCATGTACCATATACCAGACTAACTTGTATACCTGCAGGAGGACAGACTTAAACCATGCCAGAAGATACGTGAAGAGAGACTCCTCATTATTATTTGTATTTATTCCGATTTCTGTATTTACATAATCTCTGGCTCTATTCCTTCCACCTTTATCCTCAAAGCAACACTGGGACATAAGTGTGACTGTGAAGATGTTCCCCCTACACCCACATTTGAACTGCTGCATCATCCTGACTCTACAGATTGGTTTACCCATCATATACACCAGTGCTTCCCAGCCTTGGATAACCCAGGTCTTCCTAAACCGCAACTCCCAGAAACCCTGCCCAGTGCAGCTGGTCGTGAAGGCTTCTGGGATTGGAGTCCAACAACACTTGGGTTACCCAAGGTTGGGAAGCACTGGTATACACAATACGTGTATGCAAAGAATACTATAACATACTATTCTTGCTATTACCATTTATGCACTATATTGACCTTAAGCAGTGTACCCTAATGACTAGACTGCTTCCCTTTTCTTTAGTAAGAAAGGGCATTTTCATGTGTTATTTTAAAAGGCAGCAACACATTTACATTTGTGGGATGGGGTTACAAGGAGCATATGAACAGCATGCAAGAAGTTCATCTTGCTTCTAACCAGCATTCCTTACATTTTCCCTGCACAGTAGGGATTTTTTTTTTACTCAAGCAGCACCTTCTAATTTCTGCGTTAAGCCAAAGCATCTATTATACATCTATTACGCAATTTTGTCTACTTTAAGTCAAGTACTGCAGACCTCCCCTCTCCCGGGTCTATTCTGTTGACATGTTCACAGCTCATCTTCATTCTGTAACGTATGCGAACATCCTACTAAGACTAAACAAATTCCCAATTCTTTTTGTTTGCCTCCATGCTGCCAGAGAGGCACCTAAACACTAATGTCCTGGTGTCAAGTAATATGCACCTTGCTCTACACCTGCACAGTACAGCCAAAACTAACAGAGGGGCAGCAAAGTTCATCCATCACAGCAAAACCAAAAGCTCAGGGCACCTTACAGACAAACAAGACCTTGGACACTTTCAACAGATACATGACGAATTATCCTCAATTTTGGCAGGTTACATATATGAAGGGCATTGGATTTTGTAGTCTTTGTGTCCTATATTTTAAGAAAAAACTAGATATCAAGCTATTCAAGGCAGCAGAGAGGGTGCAACACTTAGAGAAGACTGTCACATACTTATATTTTATTAGAAGGGGTTGTACATATTCTACTGCAAGGAAGAGGTCACTTATTTCTCTGGTGGGGTGAAATTTCAGGAGTGAAATTACTGCCTGGACAACCCTCATACATTTTGGGATGGGAAAACATAATTTCATTTTGCTCTGTGAAGCAACAGAAAACAAGTCTTTGGCCTCTCCTTTGTGAAAATCATTCATGTTTTTGAAAAATGCTATTATATCCTCTCTTTTCTTCTCCATGCTAAACATATCTATTTCCTCATAAGAGTTGTTTTCCATATAGCTGACCAAATTAGTTGCTCTCCTATAAACACAGCCCAATTCATCTACATCCTTCTAAACATATTTGATACTCAGCATGCTATGTTGCAGACTACGACTCAGGAGACCTGGATCTGAATCCTCACTTGGTCATGGAAATGCACAGAGCGGGGAGTTGGAAGTGGTATGGCCACTCCCATAAAGCAAAGCGTGCTGCTTATATACCGCCCCATAGTGCTTCAAGCACTCTCTGGGCAGTTTACAAGTTAATGACGCAGGCTATACACTGCCCTCCCAGTAAGCTGGGTACTCATTTTACCAACCTTGAAAAGATAGAAGGCTGAGTCAACCTTGAGCCGGCTATCTGGGATTGAACCCTGGGGTTGTGAGCAGTTTTGGCTGCAGTACAGCAGTTTAACCACTGTGCCACGAGGCTCTTACCCTCTGGAGGGTAATTAAAGTACTTGAAAATGCAAGAAGATGTTAAGGAGCTTGTTAGACTCTACTAGAAGCTCTTTAATATTTCACTTGCCTTGAAAATCCCATTAGTTCTGACTTGATGACACATCATAACATCTGAACATGTTATGCCCAAAACAGAATACAGTACTCCAGATGCATTTGGAAGAGTCCACAATAAAATGGAAATATCACTGCTTGTGACTTACAAAAGTAGCCTAACATTGCATGAGGCTGTTTTTTTTCCTTCTGTAGTTATATAGACTCAGGTTCTGCTTGTACTGACAGCAAGTCCAACATCCCTTAAACTTTTAGTACATCTATGTCAGGTAGATATAAAGATTTTACAGTGCCAACTATTTTACTGGAAAGGCCCAGCAATGACCTATCATTATCATTATCCTACCCTTCCTCCTCCCTTTTATTCACTGAGTGCTGTGCTTTTGTTCTTAGGAGTAGTTTAAAGAGAAAATCAGTAGTGAACAGGACCTTTCCCTACAGCTAAGGCTCCTGCACATTTATTAAATATGTATAGGATACAGCATTCCTACAGTCAGACTAGGCAAGAGATCTTTCAGTACTTTGAGGTATCTTCTAACAGCTTGTTGGGATTTATTAAACGTTCCACAAAAAAGCGAAAATGGAAGGCTATGGAAATGAACTATATTTCCCCAAATGTAGCTTCTCAAACTATAATAGAACACGTTTCTCCAACTCCATAAACATACAAACAAATTAACAAGATCAGAATGTCACAACTGTAACATCAATGCAATAAACTCTAGAAATGTGAAATGAAGAGAAAAAAGTGAAACAAAATTAAACTTCACGTGTCTGTATGATGCTTTCCTTCGGAAAAGAAAATGAAACATCCTGTACACTGCCACACATTACAAGCATGCTATATGCCATACAAATACACTATATAATAGTTGGTCCAGAGTAGCAGAAAGGTATTTACTGGAGGGTGATTAAAGTGCCTGAAAATGCAAGATGTTAAGAAGCTTGCTAGACTCTATTAGAAGCTCTTGGAAAAGTTGAGTCACAAAATGTAAGGATCACTTTGGTAGATCCAATGTATTGGCATTTTTCAGTGATCAGAAGATGTGAAAAAGGAATAGGCATCTTTATATACATATATATGTGGCTTCAGGCACTGCTAGACATAAGGCAAAAAAGTTTAATAAATCAAACGAAGAGCACATAGCTTAAAAAAACCACTCTTTTTCTGGAGGTATGAGGCAGCCTATCTTAAGAGAGGAGGTTGTTCAGGTTATCCTAATTACTACAAAGCTTCCTGGATGTGAATTTGGGAACAATATAAACACTGATTTAAGCTTGTTCATTATAAGAAAGGGTAAAACTGAAGGCTACGCAAAAGGTTGAAATGAGCCAGTGGGATTGTTCTTAAAGGCAGATCAGAGAGATGATTAACTTAAACAGGCCCAAACAGCCAAGAATAGCATTAACTGAGTCTTGAAGCAAGGCCTGTTGGTCTCAGGCTACTATAAACAGTTACAGCACATGCTAAGAAAGACTGGTGAGGTATCAGCATAGGCAGAAAAGAGGCACACGACATGCTTCCTACTATGTATTTTTGCAAGAGCATGAATGCAAGGGATTTGGAATTAGAAACCTCTTGCCACAACCATTATGCTATGGTTGTCTTTGCAGGAATCAACTTTGAGAACACTGCTTTTTGGATGTTACAGTGGGGTCTTGACTTGAGAACTTAATCCGTATTGGAAGGCGGTTCTCAAGTCAAAAAGTTCTCAAGTCAAATCTGCATTTCCCATAGGAATGCATTGAAAACCATTTGATCCGTATCTGCTCTTTTCCGTCCATAGAAACTAATGGGAAGCTGCTATTCCGCCTTCGACCACTAGAGGGGATATTTTGTTTCTTTTTTTCTTAGGTCAAGAAAGGTTCAGGGAAGGCAGGGAAAATACAGTCCAGGCAGTACAGGACCAGGCAGTCTGAAGACTGTCTCCCAATCTACTCTCTAAACGCTGGGAGGAGTGAGGAAGCAGACAGGCACCCTTTTCACTGGCCAACAGTTAACTGAAAGTTCACTTTTTGCACCTTCCCTACCTCCCACGTGGGTTTTTTCAGTTCTTAACTCAAATCTAAGTACTTAAGTCAATATTTTCCTATGAGAGCGGTTCTTAAGTCAAAATGTTCTTAACTCAAGCCATTCTTAAGTCAAGACCCCACTGTACCTTTAGTGGAGACATTTACTTGATTCAGATATCTTAAATTCTATATTTTAAACTAGGTGACTTAAGACTTGTTAGCTCCAATCTGAAACGTAATGCATACGTTAGATCCTATGTCTTTTTCCTATGTCACCAGAGGGCAACTTAGTTCAAGGATTAAGCACTCCTCTGGAACAGATTGCGGAACAATTAAAATTAGAGAAGAGGAGGACACAAAATTGGCATCCTGCCCAGTGCTGATATGCCTACTAAAAGGCATGATATGTATCTTCTTTGTTATGAAAATACTATCCTAATGTTCTACGAAATAAAAAATGTGATCATGATTTTTCCTTTTAAATTGAAACAATATTTTCACACTTCTCAGTAAATTCCTTTTTTGTAAGTAGGAATAGCAGGCATTACTTCATCACAGTTTAAATCCAAGTAGTGATGGCAGCATCAAGGGGTGGAACTCTTCTTTCTATTTTGGATACTTTCCTTCTGATCCTTAAACAGATTTTGGAATAGGTGTTTCTCTCTCCTTAAAAGATTTGTGGTTTAGAAAATAAACATTAATTTAGCATGAATATTTATTTAGCAACTGAGATGTGCCCAATACTGGAAACTTGTATGCAGTCCATCTGTTCCGAAGCAACCCCACCCAGTAGCAAACTGACTATAGGAGTCCATAAAAGGTTTCTGTCCAGCCTCAAGGCTTCCCTTAACAGCTGTCATAAGCAAAGGAATGGGTCTCAGCCCCGCACATGTCTTCAGCTGCTAGCCCATATTTCGTATTACATGCAGTTTACGTCTTAAAGCAGGTTATGCAACATTCCAAGAAGAACACACTTACAGGAAACCACATCACATTCACATTTCAACAAATTCTTGTAATGAGTACAAATTCTTGTAGTCATTTTAATTTCTCTTTATCCTCAGGTGCCTTCTCAGTGCCCACTTCCTGCTTTTGAAATATCTCTCCGACTGCCTGCCCATCTTAGTATACACATTTCCCCCCTATTTCCTACTTCCACGGCTTGAAAATGTAATTTTTTCTCAATGCCAAACCAAAAGCTGAAGCTATGAATAGCTTTAATCTTGATAACATGATACTGGTGTATATGATGGGTAAACCAATCTGTAGAGTCAGGATGGTGCAGCAGTTCAAATGTGGGTGTAGGGGAACATCTTCACAGTCACACCTATGTCCCAGTGTTGCTTTGAGGATAAAGGTGGAAGGAATAGAGCCAGAGATTATGTTTTTCATCTTTCAATGATCTTCCTTAAACACAGTAGATCTAAATTGTAGATCTTTATTTGTTTTTCAACACTGAACTTAATAAGCAAATCATAATGGTTAGTTTAAAAAAAAAAACCAACCTGCCTCCCAGATTAGTGAAGTACAAATATTGGTAAAAGTGAAGGCAGACAACTCATTGTAAATAATAAAGTGATGGCATAACTAATAAAGTTTATAACTCCTATGCATCGACACAAAACTGATATGAACCTAAACAGTTGTGAAAGAGATGGAGATTAATATCTATACTATCTGTACAGCAGCACTAAAAGCAAGGGATGCTTAGGAACAAAAGAACCCTAGACCAAAGGATCTGATCTGTTATCCTGAGAGCTCCACAAACTACGCCCCCCCCATACCAAAACTAAGTACTGTACGCTGTATCAGAACAGATTTGCACTCTCTTCTCCTGGAACTGAATCATCAACTTGCAATCTGTTTATGGAGGAGATAATTCAATGTAGCACTCCCACTAGTGGCAAACTGTTGAAGTTAACATAACCTGATCTTTTTTTTATAGAACACTTCAGGATTTCTAAAAACTTTTAAGTTTCATACAAGACCCCTTTACATTGTAGGTCCTTTCCAAGCCATCTGGGTTTCTTTTTAAGAGAAGGGTGGGGTAAAAACACTTTAAATAAATAAAGCTCTAACACTGGGGATCTGTATATGCCTGTGAATGGCTGAGCAATGTACTAATAAATTTTAAATGATACTGGTCTCAGATTTATCTAATTTAGCAACAGAAGCCATTGTAATTTTGCCACTCAAACACTGATTGGAAGAAGCTACCTTGGACCTTCCCTCTTACTTAATCATATTCAGTTGACTTCTGTACGCAGGCCCTATTCTTAGCACTGGGGAAAGGACCAACAGAAACCAACAGAAAATTACCAGCAACAGCCGAACTCTTATGAAAGCTTAAAAGAGAATGAAAATATAGACATTCCCAAGACAACTCACATGATCCAATACTTGCAGATATGGAAGTAGTACATGTGCATGAAAAAACGTGTGCATAGGAATACCCAGCTTCACAAAGAAATGTAAACAAGCAATGCACTTTGATCTAATGCAAACACATGGTAAACTATAATGTAGGCATCTGATCTGCATGGGGCTATATGTTATTCAATGGGCATAAATAAATCCAATTATTGAGGAAGATTCTTATGCATAATCACTAGTGTCAGAAATGGATGCCAGATGCCTACAGACTTCATGTTTTGGAGAAATGAGTATAAAATAATAGATGCAGATGACACCAATACTGAGTTCAGGATGACCAGAGATTATATCAAAGAGAACGCTGTCAGAGTGGAGAATGTCAGTAGCGAGGCAGAAGTTGATATGAGTTGTAGACATGCTTCAGAAGTCAAAAGCTGTGTACTGAGGCTGCTGAAGACACAAATGAGATAGAGTAGATGAACTGTTGCAGTAACACAGATATCAGCTATTGCTCTCATGGCTGCTTTGGGGTTAGGAATAGATTAGATGACAATGGATGTGATTTGTTGACGCCTGGTTGGTCCCCTGTGAGGAAGGAGAGCTACTAGGATGGTAAGGACCAAATTCTTGATTCTGGTGATGATGACAGGACAAGAAACATGTATGTAGGAGAGACCATAAATCAGGAGGAACCCATCCTGATAATACTGTTTCCAAGAATATTGCAGGGATTGAAACCAGTGAGGGCCATAGGGGTCTTGAGCTAAAGACATGAGCAGGGGAGACAAAGATTCCAAAAAGTCTCCTGCTGAATATGCTACAATCTGGACATCATCATCTTCCATGTCAAATTGTTATTGCATCTGTTCCAGGATGAGGGTTAAGGAGCAAAGAGATGAAGGAGGTGACACGTTTTACATAAGCACCACCTGGCCTACCATAATGAATTCTTGGTGTGGCTGAGACCAAAGATGATACCATCAATGGGGACCTCTTGATTAGTTGATGTAGTGTGCACGTGCTTACACCTCTTCTCCTGGACATCAGGATGAGGAGTGAAATCTCTTGGTCCAGGATCCTAATGACTCTTGGGCAAGTACCTGTCCCAAGCCTAGTAACAATTCCATCTCCTACCTCAACACAGTCTTGGATGCTTCAGCTTATCTCGACAAATCAAGGTGAACTACTGAAGGTGGTAGATTAGTCCAAATGAAGATTAGGACTCTCTGGAGTAGATTTAGACACAGTAGTAGATACCTGAACAGTGTCTTTTCATATGAAAGCCCTTAAAATGGGAAGCATTGTCCTGCAAAGCTTTTTCAAAAAATAAGGCAACAGCAGTGTTCATCAGATGGTGGAATTTTGCCTCCACAGTCAACACACTTTTAAAAGAAGGCCTCGGAAACCATAAGCCCCAACAAGTACAATGAAGAATTGGCAATCACTAAAAGAATAAAGTGAATCCCCCCTCCAAAAAAAAAAAAAAAAGACAAAAAAAAAAGACAAAAAAAAAATAAGACGTAAAGAGAAGACCCAAGGAAGGAAAAATATCAGCAAGGAAAAAATACTTTAAAAATGAAGACTTCTGACTGTGGTATTACTGTAATGGCACAAACTGTCTGAAATAAAGAGGTTACCTACCTGTAACCATAGTTCTTCTAGTAGTCCTCTGTGAATCTACACAATTGGGTTTTTCTGCACCTGTGCTGAATGTCTTGGAAGATTCCAGCGCTTAAAGACATGATTAGTGGAAAGTTCCCCCGTGGAGCGCATGCTCCGCCCATCCCAAATTCCCCTCAGTTCCTGATAAATCCGCTAGGTGAAAAGAACTATGTAGGATAAAAAGTGATGGACAGAGGGGAGGATGGGTGGGATGTGTGGATTCGCAGAGGACCACTAGAAGAACTATGGTTCTTTTTCTTCTTCGTGGCCTCTGTGAATGCAACACAATTGGGTGACTAGCAAGCTCACTTACCAGATGGTAGGACGTCACGGTAGGAAGGATGCCAGGACAGCTGTGCCAAAACCAGCATCACTCCATGCTCTGACATCTAAAGGGTATTACCTGATAAAGGTTGAAGGATTAGACCATGTGGCTGCACGGCAGATGTGAAGAAGTTCAATTTCACGCTGGAAGGCAGTAGATGTTGACAGTGCTCTGGTGGAATGTGCTGTTAAATGATCAGGAGGTAGTTTGCCTAATAGCTCATAAGCTAATGAGATGGTTTGGATGATCCATCTAAAGATAGACTGTGGGGAAGCTGGTGCTCCCTTGTGAGGACCATGAAAGCAGAGATAAGTACAATGAGGACAAGTTGAAGAGACCATTGAGGGACAATACATTGACGTGGAAGGTGAATATTATTGAGTCCCTTGAGAAATTGTTTTAAAGTTGGGTGGGAGAAGAGTTTAGCTGATTTAGAGTTGTTAGGTTGATGAGCAATGATAGCTGAAATATACACCATCAAAGTGGAGTAAGACAGTCCGAAGTTAAACAGATGAAGGAGGAAGGTGCGTAAAGTTTTCAAGAGAACTGGAGTTGCAGTTAAGTCATTTGAATTGGTAAAGGATAAGAATGCTTTCCATTTGTTTTTATATAGGAGCTGTGTTGAGGGTTTTCGAGCCCAATCAAGCACATCCTTTATGGCAGGAGTATCCTCCAGGCTGTCAGATTCAGAGACGGGATGTCTGGATGGTAGATCATCCCGTTGTCTTGTGGTAAAAGGTTGGGGATCAGAGGGAGTCTGAATGAATCTGTTGACATCAACCTGAGGTGAGTGAACCACGGTTAACATGCCTACCATGGAGCAATGAGAATTGCATTGGAATGGAATTGATGGATTCGAATGATAGTCCTCTGTATGAGTGGTATAGGAGGAAATAGATAAAGTAGGCTTTCATCCCAGCTTGTCATGAATGCATCCCCAATCAAATTTCTGGCAATCTGCAAGGGAATTTTCTTCTGTGGCTACATTCCCAACCTCTATTGGGAATATGTGATGTAGGTAACACCATTCCCACAGCTCGATTGTGAGGTAGAGAAGGGACAAAGAATGTGTGCCTCCGTGCTTGTTCACATAATACAGAGTGGTAGCGTTGTCTGTAATGAGCTGGACTGCACGTCCCGCGATGAGTGGCAGGAAGGTGTGAAAAGCTCTGATGATTGCTAAGAGTTTGAGATGATTTATGTGTAGTAATTTTTCTTGATTCGTCCATAGGCCATGAATCTTGTGATGTTGGCAGTGTGCTCCCCATCTCGACGAGCTGGCATTGGTAATAACTTGTATCATCTGTTGGAGAGGGAGAAAGGGTCGCCCGACAATTAGATTTGGGAGAAATGTCCACCAGGTGAGTTGATGAGCTAATTCAGACACATAGATGGGTGGTCTGTCATGTGATTGAATAGCGACAGGTACCACGACTGAAGTGATCTCATTTTGCATCAAGCATGTTGCATTACCAAAGTTGTTGATGCCATGAGTCTGAGAAGATGTTGTACATGATGGGCCGATACAGAAGCTAGAGGTCGAAATGGCTGAATGTTGTTTTTTAATTTGAGGATTCTCTCTCGTGGAAGAAAAGCTCTGGCTTGTAGAGAGTCGAAAAGAGCCCTGATGTAGGTGGCAGTTTGAAAAGGTTCTAAATGTGATTTTGTGAGATTCACCTTGAGGCCGAGATCTTGGAGTGTATCAAGAGTAACACGAGTGGCTCTGATGGCATCGTGATGAAATAAGGAGATTATCAGCGAGTCGTCTATGTACAGAAAGATGTTGATACCTTGAAGTCGAAGGTATGCAGAAACTGGTGCCATACATTTTGTGAAGGTTCTCGGTGCTGTGGAAAGCCCAAAGGGGAGCACGCAGTACTGGTAAGTGATGTTGCCGAGCTGGAACTGAAGAAATTTGTAGTGGTACAGATGAATAGAAATGTGGACGTATGCATCTTAAAGATCAATCACAACAAACCTATCTCCCTGCAAAAGAAGAGGAATGATAGTGTCTAGTGTGAGCATCCGAAAACGTCAGGGTCAAAAAAATTTGTTGAGATTTCTGATATCAAGGATGGGTCGAAGTTCTCCATCCCTTTTAGGTATGGTAAAGTATCTGGAGTAAAAACCATCTCTTAAATCATATGAGGAGGCTGTGATTATGGCTTGTTTTTGCAGAAGAGAGACTTCTTCTTGGAGGATTGTGGAATGTGAGGTATTTTTGACTCTTCCAATTGGTGGAAATGATTTAAATTCAATAAAGTAACCATGTTTGATAATAGAGAGGAACCATTTATCATTAGTTATAGACTGCCATGTATGAAAAAATGGACTTAATCTTGTTTGGAAGTGAATTCAAAATTGGGGAAACTGCAATAGAGGCTTAAGGTATTGTTTACCCTTTTTCTGGGGTCGACGAAAGGATTGGCAATGCTGTTGTTGTTGGTTTCGAAAAGGCAAAGGTGCTGAGGTCAATTGTCCTTGAAATGGTTTGTCTGATGATTGTGGTCTATATTGTCAATATTGTTGGAACTGCTGATATGATTGTTGGTAGAAAGGCTGCTGGCGGTATTGTGCACATTGGAATCTGTAAGGTTGTTGTGTAGAATAAGACTGGGCAGTTTTGCGTAATTTAAGAAGGTTCTCCATGACTTCATCAGTTTTCTGATTAAATAGTCCAGACGGTAGATCTTCGATTCTGGTTTTAGCATCATCAGAAAGACCAGTAAATCGAAGCCATGCATGACGTCGCAATGTGATGGAATTAACCAAAGATTTAGATGCAGCATCTGTAGTGTGTCAAGATACAATTCTTTGCTGCTTGGAAAGCTGCTTGGAAGGCTTCTGTACAGATGTTCATGGCTTCTGATTTGACCAATTCTGCAGCTAATTCACGTATAGGGAGAATTTTGCTCCACAGTTGTTTGTAGCACATTCCCATAGTTGCCCGATAGTTTGAAACTTGCAGTATAAATGAAGTGAGGGAGTATAGACGTCTGCCCAGTATATCCAGTTTTCTACCTTCTCTATTTGTAGGGGCTACAGAAGACTTGCTACGGGCTTTAGATTGATTAGATTCAACTATTATTGAGTTCGGTGTAGGGTAAAAAGCTGGTATCAGGTCCATGTGTTTATAATGATTTTCTGTACATCTGGAGATTTGTAATGATGATGGTTTATCCCAAGATTCCTTAATTAAATCTAACACAGCTGGAATGAATGTGAGACTAAGTGGAGGTGTCTTATCCTGATTAATGTTGTTGAAAACCAAGTCCGGTTTGGATGATGGAGGCTCCTCGATCTCAAGTTGAAGAGACTTGGCCATCCTAGCGACTAGCTGGGAGTAGGATGTAAAGGCTTCTGACGGTGACGGTGGGTGATTCTCACTGATATCGGAGGTTGGTGTTGGTAGGTTTGATGGTGATTCCTGTGATGTATCTGGTCTTGACTGGATGAAGATGAAGATGGAGAATGGTCTCGAGGTCTTGGTGTTAGTGGTCCTGCTGAGAAAGGTTGAGTTGTAGAAGGGAGGCATGTGGAACGCCTTTCTGAATCAATGGTAGGAGGGGGGCTTTGTAGGTAGTGGTAACTTGCAGTGACAGATTTGGATGACTGTTTGGAACATTTGGAATGGAGATGCTGGACAGCAGGTAAGGAACGTTTTAGCGTTGGCTTGGCTGGAAGATAAAATAGTCTGGTACTGAGTGTTGAGATTGGTGTCGGCGTTGAGGTGGAGATGGAGATGGAGATGTCAATGGTGAATACGGAGATGGATACGGTAGTATATAACGGACTTGTTTTGGTTCCTCATAATACAGCTGGTTCTTGAGGATATTCAACCATGTACGGGTCATAGTGATAATATTTCTTTCTCCCTTCATCCCGAGTTTGGTATCGGGATGGTTCAGGGTAGTAATAATACTCCTGATGTGGAGTCTTGTATTGAGGAGGAGAAAGATGTCTCCATTTCTCTCTCTGTTTCTTCAGAGAGTAGTGCAGTGACTCAGAGCCTGAAAGCTCAATCGGGATCACCCACCCTGAGGATACAGGGCTTGAATTGGCTGAGGCCTAGCTGGATTGTACCTCAGATGGAGAAAGGCCAATGCTCGGCGACATGCTACCAGTGGAGACTTGAAAGGGCCTAGGGTGGCCATAAAGAACGGGTAGAATAAGAGGGAAAATGGTTGGGGGGGGGGGGAGGAAAAACACTGGTAGATAAAAATTGGAAAGAACTCACAGGAGAACACTGATGAAAAAAACAACAATAATAATCGAAACGAAATGAGGTTGGTTAAAATACTGATTAGAACACTCCAACTGAAAATTGCTCGCTCTCTCCGAAACAGATCAGAACGACATGGCGGAAAAAAGGAACTGAGGGGAATTTAGGATGGGCTGAGCATGCGCTCCACAGGGGAACATCCCACTAATAATATGTCTTTAAGCTCTAGAATCTTCCAAGATGTTCAGTGCAGGTGCAGAACAACCCAATTGTTTGTATTCACAGATGCCAGGAAGAAGAATCTAGGGGTGCAACTATGTCTGCAGATGTTGTCACCTGGGCAATTTTCAGAGATTAAACATTTCATTACTTCTGTCCTGCCTCTCTCACAGCTCTCCTGTAATCATGTGAAAGCCATGGGAGCCACAAGATGGGATGAGAAGTCTTTACTTATCAAAAAATTCCACCACTGACTAAGCAATATAAAATGCTGATTTTTAGGGTTTCAGATAGCATTAAGAGCTTACAAGGGCTTTGGCATCTTACTTGTTTTGGGCTGCAACTCCCAGAATTGGGGATTCTAGGAGATGCCATTCAAAAAAAAAAAGGCATGGGGCCTTTACATATAGCAGAGACTCTCTTTTGAAGGAAGCAATGACAAAAGCAGGTGGGCCCAGCCCAATATAAACAGAGCTTATATCTCGAAGATAAAATAGAAGACAAAACTCTCTTCTTATTCTGGAAAATAAGGTTTATGTTGCAAACGTACTATAAACAACATGTGATCATTTAAGCTTCAGCTTTGGCAAGTCCTAAGAGTCATGGGAGTCAGTAACTTACCTTGCTGATGAACTTGCTTTCTCTACAGTAGACATCAGCTTTGCAAATGCATCGGTCACTTTACTGATGGTGTTGGAGGTTTCCAGCTTCGAAGTTGTCAATTCGTACAATTCTGGATCCACACCTTACAGCATAAAAGCATAATCAGTGACAGACAGAAATAAATGCCACATGTTCACTCTCAATGCACAATACTGTCTTTCCCCTTTCTGTAAACATCTGAGCTACTAAATGTGCAATAAGAAAAATAGGTACAACTTCTTAATTTTCCACCTCGCACTACTGAGAGAATATTAGCGATAAAGTTGAAATACCAGATGTCAGCCAGCTGCTAAGTCTGAACAACTATTTTCTTTTGACTTTATAAAGCACAATGGTTTCAAATCATTAGAGCAAAGGTGGGTGACCTCAGGAAGGCTGAGTGCCATTTTTCAGATTTGCTGGCATCTTGTGAGCTGCACTGCACAATTTGCATACTTAATGTATGAGTGTGTTTTTTTTTTTAAAAAATACAGTTGTTACATACAGCAAAGTTTGTTACAATGGGTTTTTGTAAACTGAAAAAAAATCACTTTCTTTAGTGGCTGGGGGGACTGCATCAAAGTATTAAGGTTTAGAGGGTTCTGGTGGCCCCGCAGCATGGCAAAGCTGCCCTCATATCCTCAAAAGAGGAAAAAAAAAATTAAGCTTTTCAATGAAGCTCTTACCTTTGTGTGTTTGTGCACTGGGGAACCCTTAAGATGCTAGGGTTAAAAATAAGGCTCTAGGAGCTAAGTGCAGTCCACAGGCCATATCTGCTCATGTATGTACAGTGACTTCATTACCACACATCATTTTTTAAGCTATCATTTTCATTTCATTTTACAGAACACAAAGTGCATCTGCAGTCCTTTCCTTATGCCTCTTTCTCCTTTTCAAAAAACTGTAAGCAGTATTTCAATCTTTTGCCTGTTTTCTCATCTTCTATTAGAAAAGAGTTAGGATAGAAACGAACCTCAAGAACCAACATAAACGTTCAAACATATAAAGATTATTTTTAGAAAATCCCAGCATTATCTGTGCAACCTGTAGTATATAGTAAGCTTTTTCTCCTGGAAAAAAAAAAAGGATATCTGGGAGTACAAAATGGTAGCAAAGTAGTAGGGTCAATTTTTTTAATCGTCTTGACAAAGACTACAAGTTAAAATCTCATCTGTTTTCAGCAACCAGATGCACGGAGATTGAATGGTGCATATTATCTTCTTCTTTTTTGTATAATCAAAGCCAAAAATACTTGAATCTTGTATGCATTACAAACTGAAATAGTGCTAAATTAAAATACCGATATGAAACCAAAACACCATGCTGTTTAAATAATGTCAGATGTTTACAGAACCCTTAGAAACAAAAGGCGTAGGCCTTCTGTGGAATCAAATACAGAAACAATAGACTATAAGAAAAAGTAATGCACTATAAGAAAAAAGGCTTCTGAAATCCCATTAAGGTCTGCCAACTTGTAAAACGGTGAATATTTTTTTTTAAAAAAAATCACAATGAATCAATGGTGATGTGTAAAACGGTTTGTAGCATGTTGCTATTTAATATTTTTAAGCTCTGTATCCAACACTGCCATTAGCTGATCAGTACAGCATGATTATGAAATCATTGTTTGATGTGTTCTAATATTGCTACCATTTTACTAACTTTTAAGTCAATGTATTCAAAAGCATGCCTGAACAGGACAATCCCTTTGAAAAGACGTTTGTTAAGTTATATACGAATTTTTTGTTTAATGATGTATGGAAATCCCCATGAGCAATATTTATAGCATTTTAACAAGAAAAACAGGCATATCTAAGAACCTTAATGAGATCGAGGGACTTTAGGAACCAAGTTTAAACCAAGCTTCTAGCTTAAGCACACATATATACTACCACATACATAACCCACAAAAAGAGCTGCAGGCTAAAAGCATATGACTTTCCAAGAAACAAGCCAGAAAAACCTACAGGCAATGGTGAATCTGTGAATTGGATGACCAATTTCTGATGAGAAACCAGAATAAATGATAATGTGTCTTCATAATAATTACTTCAGATAAAGGTATTGAAAATCAATCTGCATTTTAATTGATGCCAAAAATACATGCACTAATAAAAATGTAATCAGAATTATTGAAATTAAAATGCCTGACTTAAAACTAGTATGCGGTTGTAGAAAATTACGGTACAAAACTCAATATTCTACCTTCTGTTCCAAATCAATTTATTAATACACTGGAATTAGAAGTTATATTCTGCTTTAACGGTTATACAAAGCTGGAGGAAGAATCTCAGTAGCACAAAATCAAGAGTGTAGTCATTTCACTCATGAAATGAATCCACAGTATATGACAGAGCCCTGTTCTACCTACAGCGTCACAATGTGTACATGACTATGCATACAGCATGTTCTGGCATGTGCTAACAGCAAGTTTAGATCAGAATATATAAAGTGTCCACAGTTTCAAAACTGAGAAAGAATAACCATTAACTCTGTGTCCATTTTTGTTGGTTATACACATACAGGGTCAAATATGGAAGCCCCTTTTCCCCCTCTAAAAAATCAGAGGGTACAAGAGCCTTCTAAAACATGTAGCAATGCCATAGCTGCAGCATTTAAAAGATCAAGCTTCTTTTGTGACCTCTGCTCTTTAAAGTTTGATTTTTCTATAGGTTAATCATTCAAAGTACAGTGAGCAGCATCTTTAGAAAAAGCAGCTGAAGTAAACTCTACTATACAGTGTCTTGTCTGATTCCCCCCAAACTATACACTTATCTTTATTTTAAATATGAAATGTTAACAACACTAATTATCCAGTGGACCTACAATATATGCACCCTGCTTTAAATGCCAATTGCCTAACTTTTCTACAAAGTACCTACATAACCTGGTCTTTCTTAAGAATATTATCACTGGTAAAGGACCTTGTCAACATCTATGCTATTTTTTTTCTGTAGATTTTTAAGGAGTGTTGAGAACAGAGATACAAAATTCAAAGCAAACACACAGAATGAGGCCTGAAGATACTTCTGTTTTGTTTGAACAGCATTTTAAATCAGGACATTTCAAGACTCAAGTCTTCAGTTCAATTTGGTCAGGCATGTGAGGTCTTAGAACAAACAAAATCCACTTTCTGCATATGCGTTTACAGCACAGATCAAAAAGCATGAATTACCATTGAAAGTGAACGATGGAAGTGGATGCTATTTCAAAGTGGGCATCTTAGAGAAAATTAAAGCATAGATATTCTTCTTGTTTATAGGAAAGTCACATAATGCGGCTCATGCTTTTAGTAAGAATGTTAAAAGATTAAGTTTGCAGTGTTTAGGACTCTGCTGACCTGGGATGGTGGTGGCGGTGCTAGAGCTACTGTCATCCACGGGCCCAAAGAAATCAAGGTTCAGAAGAGTGGAACCTCCACTAGCTTGAAATTCAGTGACCGTGTTGGTAGGCAGCCATAAAGAAGGTAAGCCAAGGTAGGGATTTATGTGTAAAAAGGGGGTAAGACACACACTTGAACATGCCAGTTATAATTAGTACTCATTACATTGTGTTTTTAAATTAACATAATAGTGCTTACAAAGATTAGTTTGAAGTTTCTAAGATGTTAACAAGACAGTGTACATTCTCATGTACAAATGCAGTAAGTAGTTTGTCTCTAATAACTTAAAAGCTAGTCCACATTTTTTTAGAAAAATGGATAAAACCAGAGAAATTCAGAAAAGATGTGTCCAATTAAAGGGAAACATTTTTAAAAAGCAGAACCACTGTTTGAATTTATAGCCGTGTTTAAGAGGCCATAATTTAAGAGGCCAGTAAATTATATTTGCTAGTTTCAAATAGTGGATTGTCAGTAGGGTAGTACAATGATATATACAAATATTAGTTACAATGGTTCTCATTACATCCAGCTTCTTGAAGACAAATTATATAGTTCCCCTTTAATACTGAAACAGAAAAACCAGAAATAGATACATTTTAAAGAAACTGTTGTAAGAAAGCATGATAAATCAACTGTAGGAGTAAGACACCAGACAACAGCAAGAAAATCAGTCCATCCAGGCTTTCCTTCAGCACTTTGATATGAATCAAAGTTGCCATATCCTTCAATACTGTACAGCGGAATTTTCATGTCACTGATGTGGGTGTTAATTATGACAAGTCAGACTGCATTCTAGAGGCCAGATTAGGAAGCTGTGCCACTGCATGCTAAGATCGTGTTTAATTTAGAGGCATTTCAATGTTTCATGTTCTTGGTAATTAAACCAGAGACAGTGATGAGATTACTATTTGCTTTCTGTTAAAAGATTTACTTGAGTAGTAAATTTCACCATGAAAGTAAATAAAAACTGAACTATTATTTTAGCATATACAATGCCTGTACATTTTAAAACTATTTTTAAAAATGGATCTTTTTCAATCAGATTTTTTTTAAAAACTGTATTTGGAAGCAACTATACTTGATTTTGCCACTTATAACTTTACCAAGAAGTCTAAATTAGATGAGATGTTATTGGGCGAGAGCTTCAAACTAGTGTCAAGTAAAAATCATTTAACTATTCTAATCTTAGAACATGTAATGCATTATTTTATTCCACAGTTGTGTGTGTGCAACACAAATTCACAAAATGATGGCTTACCTTGCTCTTAAGCACTACAGATTGCTTTAAATTAGGCATAGCTAAACAGAAAGAAAGCCTGAATTTCCAAAGTTAAGAATTATATATGTATATATATATATAAGTATATATATATTTAAAAATATCAGCAGAGAGATGTTTGTCTGAACTTTGTAGCTTGTTTAACTCTAGCTCTGGTGCTAGAGGCTCTACGGAGAGACGTACCATCTAAAGGGTTAGTAAGGCCACTGCTACTCCAGTCAAACTGGACAGGTGGTAGAGATTCCTAGAGTTGAAAAGTCAGAAATCAGATTTTATAGTTAGGTAACAGCATAATAAAATGCACCGCGTGTTCTTTTTTGCATGCAAGCAAAAAGGCATCAACTGAAAGCCAAAGGAAAAATTCTGAATAAAACCAGCCAAAGCATACACAATGAAGTCATTAAAAATATCCTCCCATGTAACTAACAAATAACTACGGATAACAGTCTGTTGTGAAGGCTGCCAGGCCTAGAAGTATATGTGGGGCATGGCAAATTATGCCAAAATGCAATATAGTAAGCCATTATGTTATATCAAAATTGCACAGACAATACTCTGGGAAAACAAGAGGGAAATAATGCTGGCAGAAATGTTTAATATTGAGGTGAGAGAAAAATAACCAGTCTCCCAAAAAACACAACTGTAATAATTTCTTTAAAAAAAAAAACATTTAGAAAGAAGAGTTCCTTAGAATGGAATTAAACAAGTGTATTCAACAGTTGGGTAAAAATGGTTTATCAAAATGCTGTTTACATAATTTTAAAATACTTAATTATTAAAAGTAGTATTTAGATGCAAAGTGTATAATCAGCAGGCTTGTATCTTACAAAGGACTGGATTGTTAATATATTGGGTAAATTACATGATAGCATGGGAGGACAAACTGTGACCCGCCATTTTTTTTTAACTGGTGCTCCTATAGTCTGATACTACTAGCCATGCTGATTAGGGTCAATTAGCACTGCGGGTCAAAAACACCTGGAGAGCCACAGTTGCCCACCCACTATGGACGTTTCTTCCACTTTAAGTAAGGACACTGAGGCCAGCATGAATAATTCTACTATGGTCTCTACTTGTGTTTTCAACATGCAGGGCAGAACAACCTCAAGCTGACAATTAATGTCACTTTATACTTCCATTTTAAAAGACTAAATGGATCGAATCTAGCCTCTCAAAAGATAGCACATACTTTCTGTTCATGGTGAGAAACAGGATCTAGCTGCTGATTTTCACTGATTACACTTTTATTCAGTGTGATCTTTCATGTTGTTCTGGAAAGCTTCTGAATACTTCAGAGTAGCTTTTCAAGAGACAGAAGGGGCTGAAGGAAGGAGTCTGATTTCTTTATAGCCACAGGCCCTTCCTCTAGCATAAGCCAAATTCTGCTAAACACATGTCTGGATCCTACCCCATGGCAAGAACTTAATCTGAGATTTAATTTTTTCCAGCTGGATCTTTTTTCTTAAGATGCAAATATATCCAAAATGATGCATTTGGATTCTCAGGAAGTTCAGCCTGTGAGGAGAAAACATAAAGTGCTACTGACCCTTTGGACTCTGCAAAAAACCCCAAGATCTCTATGTCTGTCTGTCTGTCTGTCTGTCTGTCTGTCTGTCTGTCTGCCTGCCTGCCTGCCTGCCTACCTATCTACCTAACCTACCTTACCTACCTACCTGCCTAAGGGGGCCACCCACCCACCCTAAGGGACACAAGAGACCTCAAAACAATTAAATTTATACAAAAAATAAGTTAAAATACTATATATAACAAAACAGTTAAACATTGATCAAGATTTAAAGCATTTTTAAAATATATTACAATATTTTAATTTCTTAAATGGAATGTTCCCCTGACTGCCATATATTGCTTAAAAGCCTGCCAGAAGAGGAAGGTCTTTGCCTGATGATGGAAGAACAAAGAGGAAGGGGGCAAAACTGGCTTCTCGGGGCAGTGTATTCCAAAGCCTGGGAGGAGCCACTGCGAAGGCCCCCTCTCATGTCCTCACCAAATGACCTTGAAAAGGTGGTGGAAATTAAGAGGAGGGCCTCTCCAGAAGATCTTAAAAACTAAATAGACTCAAATGGGGGAAAACAATCTTTCAAACAGCCTGGACCCAAAGCCATATAGGACTTTATTATTTATAATTAATAACCAGCACTACAAATTTATTTATAAGTAATAAAAAGAGGTTACCTACCTGTAACCATAGTTCTTCTAGTGGTCCTCTGTGAATTCACACAAATGGGTTGTTCTGCGCCTGCGCTGAATGTCTCGGAAGATTCTAGAGCTAAAAGTAACAATTTAGTAGGACGTTCCCCCATGGAGCACATGCTCCACGCCCACCCAAGATTCCTCTCAGTTCCCAAAATCTGTCCGCTGGGCAGAAGTCATCTAATATAAACCGTGACGGACAGAGGGGAGGATGGGTGGGATGTGTGAATTCACAGAGGACCACTAGAAGAATCATGGTTACAGGTAGGTAATCTCTTTTTCTTCTTCGTGGCCTCTGTGAATGCACACAAATGGGTGACTGGCAAGCTTCACTTACTCTCCAGGTACTCTCCAACGGTGACAGAATTGATCGAAAATGGTATCCTTGAGGGACCACTCATGAGTCCTCGATGTCATTCGGCTGAAGTGATCTGCTATGTAACTCTCGTCCGTGGAAATATGTACTGCAATAGGGAAGATGTGATGTTGGTAACACCATTCTCACAGGTTGATGGATAAGTACAGGAGGGATAAAGAATGTGTTCCTCCCTGTTTGTTTGCACAATATAGGGCAGTTTTATTGTCCATTGGCAGTTGCACCACTCAACCCTCGATGACTGGAAGAAAGGAAAGCTGTGATGATAGCTAAGAGTTCGAAACGGTTGATGTGAAGTGATTGTTCTTGTCTCGTCCATAGGTCATGAATTTTGTGATGAAGACAATGTGCTCCCCAGCCAGATGGGCTGGAGTCGGTGGTGACCTGCACCGTCGGATGGAAGAGCAGGAATGGTCATCTGACATGGAGGTTCGACACTGATGTCCACCAAATGAGTTGATTGGCTAACTCTGGTGTCACAGTCAATTTCATGGATGGGTGGTCTATCACCAGGTTGAATAGTGGCAGGTACCACCATTGGAGTGACCTCATTTTGATGGTTGTTGTGGGGGTTTTTGGGCTCTTTGGCCATGTTCTGAAGGTTGCTCTTCCTAACCTTTCACCAGTCTCTGTGGACGGCATCTTCAGAGGACAGCACTCTGTGCTCTGGTGCAGTTTGCTTGGGAGTGGAGTATTTATGGCTGTGAGATAGCCTTTTGTCCTATTCAGGAGATGGGTGATTAGTGTGTCTTGTTGTGGGTGAATTGTTGTGATAAGGGGAAGAGATTATCATTGTGATTGATGGGTGTCATTAGCTGGTCTTTTGTGTGTAGTGATCCCCAGTCCTTGTGGCTGGGTAGAGGTTGTTGACCTTTTGCAGGCTGTATTTTTCAGACGTGGAAGCCAAGTTTTGTTGAGTTTCAAACTTTCCTCTTTTTTGTTGAAGTTCTGCTGGTGCTTGTGGACTTCAATGGCTTCCCTGTGCAGTCTGACGTAATGATTGCTGGTGTTGTCCAGTATTTCAGTATTTTGAAATGGAATTTCATGTCCAGCTTGTTTTAGGGCATGTTCAGCTACTGCAGATTTTTCTGGTTGTTTTTAGTCTGTGGTGTCTCTCGTGTTCTTTGTTTCTGGTGTGGACGCTTCGTTTTGTGCTTCCAATATATACTTAGCCACAACTGCAAGGTATCCGGTATACACCTGCAGTGGTGAGGGGGTCCCTTCTGTCCTTTGCTGACCGTAACATTTGTTGTATTTTTGTAGTGGGCTTGTATACTGTTTGTAGGTTGTGTTTTTTCAAAAGTTTCCCCATGCGGTCTGTGACCCCTTTGATGCATGGCAGAAATACTTTATTTGTGGGTGGCTGTTTTTCTTCTTCAGTTTGGTGTTGTTTTCTTGATTTGATGGCTCTTGTGATTTCATTTTTGGAGTAGCCATTTGCCTGTAGGGCCCAATTCAGATGGTTGAGTTCAGTGCTGAGAAACTGAGCTTCAAAGTTCTGATTTGCACGGTCTACCACTGTTTTGATTATGCCTCTTTTTTGCGCAAAACTGACCTCCGACTGGGCCACAAGGTCTACAGAAAACCCACCCACACAGACCGGTACATACACAAAAAATTCCAACCACCAACCACAGTATCGCACACTCTTTGGTTCTTGATAATAGGAATGTCCTTGGTATGTTTCCATGTAATATGGATCGCAATATGGGACTTTCTCCACATCAAAATGATGGTACCGTGGGAAACTGGTATACTAGTAGTACTTTCCGTACGGAGGCATATATCGAGGAGGAGAAATATGCTTCAGTACACAGCCAAAGAGCCTGAAAAACCCACAACAACCAAATATGCTTCCGTCTCTCCCAATGTTTTCGGGGAGAGTGTTGAGAGCTCGATCCTGAAAGTTGGACCTCAATTGCCCACCCTGATGCAGGGCCAGAATGGGTCAAAGCCTGGCGTATCAGTTGAGAGGCCAGTGTGGTGAGATAAGCTACCAATTGGCACCAGAGCGTGAGTCTTTTTTGTTCATGGCCGTCTCCCAAAGGTGAGATTGGAGCCTTTGCTTAAGTGCTGGCTTGGTCAATATTTTACATGCCGCACAAGAATGGTTTGGGTGTTGCTCACCCAAGCAGAGTAAACAGCATTTGTGGCCGTCAGATAATGAGATCTTATTTGAACAGCCAACACACCTTTTAAAAGGAGCTGTTGAGGCCATAAAGAGCAGGAAACCAGAGGGAGAGATGGTTGAAGAGATGGGGGAGGGGCGGGAAGCCAAAAGCGGGAAAGGCAAAGAAAGGGAACTGACAGGGGAACATCGATTAGTTGATTGGAAAATAGGAAGGTATCAATTTAGGTGTTGATTAGAAGAGGAAATACTTATATAGTTGCTAAAATCGCTCAGAAACACGCTTTGTTCTTCTGGAGATCTGATCAGCATGGCGGAAAAAAGGAACCAAGGGGAATCTTAGGTGGGCGCAGCATGTGCTCCACAGGGGAACATCCCACTAACTTTGTACTTTTAAGCTCTAAAATCTTCCGAGACATTCAGCGCAGGTGCAGAACAACCCATCTGTGTGCATTCAGAGAGGCCACGAAGAAGAACCAGCACTTTGAATTGTGCTTGGAAACAGGCTGGCAGCCAGTGAAGCTGTTGTAATAAGGGAGTTACATACTCCCCATAACCAACATCAGTCAGCAGTCTGGCTGAAGCATTTTGAACCAGCTAAAGTTTTCAAACCCTCTTCAAATGCAGCCTCACCTAGAGGGTGTTACTGTAATCCCAATGAGATGTAACTAAGGCATGTATCATCATGGTCAGATTGGACATCTCCAGGAATGAGTGCAACTGGCGCACTAACTTTAATTGTGCAAAGACATTCTTGGCCATCACTCTGTTCCTCTAAGAGGAACCTCAGCTGTGAACCTGACTTTTCAGGGAGAGAGTAACCCCATCCAGTTCAGGCTGGATCCCTATCACATGATTTGCCATATGACTAACCAGGAGCACCTCAGTCTTGTCTGGATTATGTTTCAATTTGTTAGCCCTTATCCACTCCATTGCTGACAACAGGTGTTGGTCTAGGCACATTAAAACTTCCTCAGAAAGGAGAGATATTGTGTGTCATCAGCATACTGATGGCACTGAAACTCAAAACTCTGGACAATCTCTCCCAGTGGTTTCATGGAGTTGTTAAGTAATATGGGGGATAGACTGAGCACTGGGGGACACCATGGGCCAAATGGCCAGGATATTAAGCAGGATTCCCCCAACACCACCTTTTGAGTTTGGCTAACCAGGAAGGGTTGAAACCACTGTAAGACAGTACTTCCCATCCAAGAAAGGCACTCCAGAATAATAATATGATCAATGGTATCTAGTAGAACCAACAGGGACATGTTCCCTCTGTCCAGTTTCCAACATAGGTCACCCAGCATAGTGACTAAAGCCATCTCTGTTGCATAACGAGGCTTAAAGACAGGTTGAAATGGATCTAGGTAATTCGTACCATCCAGGAACCTCTGGAGCTGGGATACTCCAAAACAACATACTCCAAAGCCTTGACAAAAATGGAAGATTGGAGACTGCCCAATAATTATCCAGCACAACAAGGTTTAGGGAGGGCTTTTTAAACAAAGATCTTACTACAGTGTCCTTTAAGTACCCTGCCTTGCTGCAAGGAGGCTTTCACCACTCGCTTAATCCACTGAGCCAGTCCCCCTCTGGCTAATTTTATAGGTCTCCATCAAACTCATTTCATTATCCCTAGCTCCTCAGTAAACCAAGGCTGCACTTTGTGGGAAGGACACTTAGGAGTGATCGTGTTGATAGCCCTGGCCACCTCCACATTCCACAGATCCACCAAGGCCTTGATAGGATCACCTGCCAAGACAGCCAGAAACTTCAAGAGTTCTCAGGAAATGATTTGGACACATCAGTCTCCTAGGGCAGACCATTTCAATTGGTCCTCCACCCCTGTAGAGGCTCAGAATTCCGATGTGCCTAAACCTTATCAGGTAGTGATCTGTCCATGACAACGGAACTACTGAGAATTCCTCAACACCCAGATTATCATCATCTTGCCCAGTACAGAAAATCAGGTCAAGAGCACGCCCTGGAGTATGAGTGGGGCTAGATACCACTTCGGACAAGCCCATGATCACCATGGTAGTCATGAAGTCCTGAGTCACTCCTGACAAACTGGTCTCCACTTGGATGTTGAAATCCCTTACTATAACAAGCAGAAGCAAGTGCAGCACCACACCTGAGACCAGATCAGCCAAGTCCTGCAGAGAGACTGTTATGCAGAGTAGGCAGTACACCAACAGAATCACTATTCTGTCCTGAGCACCTGCTTTCAGGTATATGCACTCAAACCCAGCAGTCTGTGGAACAGGGCAACAGGTAAAGGTGATTAAATCTCAGCAGACTATTGCAACTCATAATTCCTGCCCTTCCCCCGCCCAGTCTGGCCTGCAGCTGAATACAGAATATAAGTGGACAAAGCTGAGAAAGACTAACTCCCCCAGCTTCGTTCAGGATCAACTCTTGAATATTAGCTATCTTACCTTTCACTAATCTGGCATTTAGTGACAGCACCTTCAACCCAGGGTTTTTGCCACTGAAAGCTAACAAGGCTACTTGATCTGGGAGACTCTATTTTCTACCCTCCTCCCATGACGTTGTTAATGTCTCCAGACTCTGTATCGCCTCTGCCCTCTGTAATTGTAATGGCTGCTCCCTGTTCCTCTCCTCAACATTCCCCTCCTTTGAAAATACATCTGTCCTCAACAGACAAAGACGTCACAACAGCAGGCAGAGGACACATTAAATAAGTCCTTGTGATAATGTCACCACTCTCTCTTTTCCATCTCATCTTTAACACCTATTTGGAATGAAAGCATCTCCCTGTTGCAAAGAGGCATAATATGGGGCAAGGAAAGTCAAAATTGTGCTGAAGAATTATTTCATGGAAGTGTCCTGTTGGTCTTAATAATTACAGCTTTCATAATTATCTACAAGTAGAATATATAACAACAGAATTTGCCTACTAATCCAATATTAATATGACTAAAACTGTTTAAAGGTTTTCTTTTTAACTTTATTCTGAAGGCCCATCATTACAAAACTCTAGAACATTACCTTGCCAAAGCAACTGTCTACAGGGCAACAAAACAGATGACAACAAGTGCCCTTGAAGAGAGGCTCCATATTGTACCCAAAGGTGCGGTCTCCTAAACCACTCTTTGCTTGAAGGGGCCACCATCTAGTCATCCTGGCTAATCTATGTTTGGGATTATATAAAACTCTAGGAAGATCAGATGATAGGTAGGAGAATTTCAGTGTTAGCATCAGATACATTTAAGGATCCCCAACACTGGTATGGAAATCATCATTAAGAGACATGTGATTTGCCCTGCAGATGCTGATCTGAAGATTATTTTAAGATAAAAGGGATTTGGCAATATTTAAACAAGAGATTATTGCTATATGTGTTCCATATGGAAAGGAAATATTAAATGACAATCACCTCATGAGACCAACTTCATGTAGGGTTCTATATAATTCAAAGCTCTTTGCAGAAAAAGGTAGTCTAATTGTTTTACTCACATTGAACATCCTACTCTTTCTGGGTGTATTGTTTTTTTTAAAAAAAACAAGACACAAAAGAAATATCCCACACACTACATGTGCTAGATTCATTACACTTCTAAATTATGTTCATAACTTCAGAAGAAGTATATTATAGTTTAGTTCTTCCTATCTTTTGCTCCCTCCCTATCTCTTCTGTAATTCAGGCAATCTATATCCAAATATCAAAGAGAAAAACCCAAATATTCAGTATAAAAACTCAGTTTTATGACTTGAATATAACATTTCTTTCAAATGTCAAATATGGGAAAGTAAAAAAAAGCAGAATTGATGAAATCTAAGAGCTTTAAGGCAGGAAAGTACAGTTTAGTATAAAGAGATGTAGGAAAATATGACTTTTTAAATAAACAATGGTAATGAATTCAAAACTCGGTTGTCTGTGGTGAAAACAGTGCTAATATTAAGGCAGATCAAATAATTCGTCCTTTCTCTTTCTCGCTGTTGGCAGAAAACCAGAGCCTTAGCTATGAGGCTTCTAGTTAAATGAAAAAACCAAAATAGGGGTAGAGTTGGGAGAAGAACACATAATAAAGAAAATGTCCAGAGAAGCAAAAGCTAAGGGAGAAGTCATTTTAAAAAAACCAAGAGCAATGAGCATATACAAACCAGCATATTTGGCAGGCGTATACCTAGAGCCCATGTTATTACTGTTTTAGTTTTTTTACCTGGGATTGATCAGGTGCACATATATTCATCTCTGGTGATATAGCTGGAGTCTGTCCTAAGGAAGCTATTTTCTCTGCAGCAGACAATGGTTTCAGGGGCTCCTTGGTCGGTTCTAACATACCCTAGAAATGAAAAAAAAAATCTGAGGTTCCAAAAAAATGTATTTTTGGAGCAGCAGTCAAGCAGATGTGGAGACTGCGTGGCCCTTCAGAGACTGTTGGACTGCAACTCTCATCAGCCCTAGGCAGCAGCATAAGCAAATATGAGCAATCATGGAAACTGGAGGCATCTAACATTGCTTTCACTGTTTTTGGTTCTAAAGAAACATTTTTCCCAAACTTTACCATCTGATTAACTTTGGGTATTTTCCTTGTTGACTGCTTAGTGTAACAGAATGCTTCCTTTCTATCCTTCCGCCAGGAAAATAAGGTTAGCATTATTTTCTGGACCCTTTAAAAAACTATTATAGTAAAAGAAACATTAGCCAATTGTTTTAGTTTTAATCTGTTATTTTTTTGATATACTACCCTGTAAAAAATTAAACTATTGCATTTTCTAACAAAGAGGAGCTGTTCACACTCCATAGCACAAGTACCTCATACAACATTTCTTTGTTTAGCTCTCTATTTCAGTGTGCTATTATTACAACTGTTACTTAGGCAATACTGGCCTAGAGAGGCATGGTTTGCTTTATATAAGCATATATTTAAAAAGAGATATAAATATGGTCAAAGGCATAATATTAGTACAAAGATAACTGCAATCTGGACAGGCATACCCTTAAATTTATGACTGTTATCAGTGTCACATCATCTCTAAGAGCTGATGATCAAAAGATCTGTCTGAAGAAAGACTAGAACTTTCCTTCAGAGGAAAATACAGTGGTGCCTCGCATAGCAATCGCTCCATTTAGCGATGAAATTGCGTTGCGACAATGTTTTTGCGATCGCAAAAGCGATCGCTTTGCGATGGTCCCTATGGGATATTATCGCTTTGCAATGATCGCAGGGAAGCGAGCATCACAAAGCCTCCATTTTTGGCCAGCTGATCGGCGGTTTCAAAATGGCTGCTGGGTAAGCAAAATGTCAGCCCACTGTTTTCAGGCATGGATTCCTCGCTTTAGAGGCACCGAAAATGGCGGCGCTATGGAGGATTTTCACTCAAAGGTGAGTTTTAAGCCCACAGGAACACATTAATCACGTTTTAATGCATTTCTATGGGCTTTTTAAATTCGCTTAGCGATGTTATCGCTTAGCAGCGATTTTTTCAGAACGAATTAACATCGCTAAGCGAGGCACCACTGTATAGATCTGGTACAATTGTGCTCCTCCCTTGCTGGTTTGCAGTAAGTACATGATATCAGATAGACAAATTATGGGTAAAACACAGTACAGTTTACTTTCAAACCAGAAGTAGAAATCCAGTTTAAAATGTAGTTCCCAGTTTTGTCTGGAAGCAAAATGCTGTATCCATAATGTGTCCAGTTCAGATGTCATTACAGGCCCTTTCTATTACTAAAAACAAACAAACAAAAACCCACAACTAGTAAGAAGTCAAAATATGTGTGAAAGGGATGAATGCACAACTGAAATACAGCCCAGAAGCCAAACATGATTTGGCAGTGATCCAGCAGATTAACTGTACAAGAACTTAAGAGTCAGGCAAAATCAGGCCAAGACTTATCACGTATGGCATTCAGGACCCAATGTGGCTGATCAGCAGCCTAACAAAAAGGCCCATCAATCAACATAAAAGCAACAGTACCCTCTCACTGGTGTTCCACAGACATACCACCAGAGTTTGGATTATATTCCCATCTCCAGAACAGCAGCATCTGTAACCCAGTTTTTATCCAGGTAATGAATGTGGGTGGTAGTACTGTACTTAAACAGCACTAAATAAAATATAATTTTACTAGTTTGCTAAGGTCTTGAACTATAACTAATAGAATGATATATTTTCCTTTTTCATAAAGTGCAACACATTCTATTAATGTTCACAATTATACCACATATACAATTATTTATTTACTGAAATAAAATTAAAGTTACTTTTACATCCCTTTTTAATGGAATTGTTACAACTTACCAATCCTGCTGCATACATGGGCACAATGACAGGTTGCTTCCTGTTGCCAGTGAAGAGCTAAGGTAGAAGACATTTACATCTCATTAAACTGAAATGGTTTAATCACAACACAGTTCAGTTAGTCTAAAGATGTACTCTGGGCAACAGCCTGTCTTCAGATGTATACTTACAATATTTAAGATAAAATTACACTCTTAGAAATAAAACTTTGCACTGATCTTTATGCCAATAAAATGGGAAAAGCAGAATAGAAAGAACATGTCTTTCTTGATAACTCACAATGTTTCTTGTATCAATTCCCAAAGAGCAGAGGAGCTTTTTGTTACTGTGAGAGCCGCCCCACTGATATCTCAATCCATACGCATCATGGATATCCTGAAGTTCTGTCCACACATCAAGGAGCTCCCTACAGAATCAGTGATAAATCAAGTGAAACAATAGAAGGGAAGACATGGCAGACCCAGCAGCTTTAAACACTTTATTCTGTGTCTTTAAGTGATTGGAATATTAAAGAGTCCCAATTAAAAACCCAAACCTCTGAGGCGACAACAGTGGTATAAGATTCTCAGAAGAATTATTCTTCCAATTTATAATTAGATTATTCTCTGTAATAAATACAATGGTGTCTACTTAGAATTCAACTTACTAACTTCCAGTAAGTGTAAGCAATAAGTCATATCATAATTGACTACCTCTTTCATATATCATTTAAAGTACACAAATAACTCTCCAGTAGATTAATCTCAAACTACACAAGCAATCACTAAAAGATCAGCTGCACTAAACTAGAATACTTTCTTGATGAAGTGCTAGCAACTAAAGATGCTTTGATAATTATAGCCACTGAACGTTTTAGCCAAAAAAAATCTAAATAAAATAAAATAAAATAACTGAAAATGTACATGTTTGTTTCTTTGCCTTCGTCATGTCCATACCTTTCTGATATGGTCTCCTCAGTCTTTTCAGGCTTATTACCCACTTCCAACAAGAGCTTCAAAGAAACAATTTCCTCTTCCATTTCAGAAACAGGTACAGAAGGAAAACAGGCCTCAAATATTCGTTCTAGACGATTTAGGAGTACTGTCTGCATCAGGACAGACAAAAGCAAAGGGTTGAAAATTATGCATATTGGTGTTCTCCTAGTGTTAATGGAGAAGAGACTAGGAAAAGACATGCCTGAGATAATAATTCTAGGCAGATTCAATTATGTGTTTTAAAAATTGTTATTTCAATGACAGAGCAAGGGAACATAGTTATAGAAAACAGAAAATCTGTGGTCCATGATTCCACTTGCTATGACGAGTATGCCACTGGCTTCCTGGTGCAGTTTTATTTAAACATTTTTATCCCACCTTTCTCCTTAAAAAGAACTCAAGGCAGCAACAACAAAAAGAACAAAATAAACTCTAGGCCATTAATTACTAGTTTAGAATAAGGTCTGCCCGTGAAATGGGAAGTGCAGCTCAACTGCAAAGAATATTCTTGTCTTCATCTTTGGTTTCAGCTGGAAAGAACAGACAGGGATTTTCATTGGTGCTGGCCTATGAAGGCACAACCGCCAAGATGGTACCGTATTTTTCGCACCATAAGACGCACTTTTTCCCCACAAAACAGGGGGGTGGAAAGTCTGTGCGTCTTATGGAGCGAAGAAAACAGATTAAATTTTCCTGTTTTCTTCTCCTAAAAAATTGGTGTGTCTTATGGAAAGGTGCGTCTTATGGAGCGAAAAATACGGTAATTTTGCCCCAGAATAATCTCTCCTGTTTATGAATGAGGACTGATAATAATCCCTGCACCTATACTGAATTATCATAGTTACAATGCTATTCCCTGGCTCACTAACCTCTCCCTGACCTTGCACAGAGGTGCAGGGGGGGGGCAGGAAGAAGGAAACAGGCAATGCCCTATTTGCTGACATCTTTGCAGTCAAGCCTTAAAGTAGTACAATTCCACCATGTTGTCTAGAGACAAAAGGCAGCCTTCCACATTTTGTTTGGATTGCAAATCTCAGGGTAATTTACCAGCTATGCTGCCTGGGGCTGATGGATGCTGCAGGCCAACAGTATCTGAAAGCTGCACTTTGCCCAACTTAATCATCTTTGCTTCTTGGTAAAAAGTTCTCTGGGGCAGTGATCCCCAACCTTGGGCCTCCAGATGCTCTTGGACTTCAACTCCCAGAAATCCTGGCTAGAAGAGGTGGTGGTGAAGGGTTCTGGGAGTTGAAGCCCAAGAACATCTGGAGGACCAAGGTTGGGGACCATTGCTCTGGGGCATACCTGAGAGCTTCACTTCCCATTGAGGAGTCAAATACTGCACAAACCAAACTATTTGGCCGCCACACAAACTGTACCAAAACCAGTCCATAAAGACCCAAGATCAACTGCTTTTATGCTTTACTCCTTCCATCCTATTTTCATTCCTGCACTGAAACATGTGCTAATGACCACATGGAAGAGAATCAAGGACATTATCTACATTCTTTGGCAGCGTTTGTCAAAAATTGGAAACTGGGAAAGTGCCAGTCTAAGAATGATCTGCAGATTGCTGCCTCTCAGAGAAACCTGTACTTCCAACATTATCAGAGCCGAATAGGAACTCGTGTCACTGTTGTAAAATCAAAAGGGGTTATATTTACACAGGTAACTCTGAAGAATTGTAAAATTTGTACAAATTGTACCAAATGTGGACTACAACTCCACAACCATTTTGCTCAGAGTAAATCCCAATGAACACAAGAGGGTTTACAGGAATTCATCTACCTGGGTGGGCAACTCCCAGCAATCTGAGGGCTGCACATGCCCACTCCACAAGCTTAAAGCACTGCACCCTCTTGCGTTCTCCATGTCAGAAAATGTTTTCTGTATGTTTTTTTTTCTTTAATAAAATAAATAAACCTCCTTCTGTCTTCTAGTGGCCACAGGGAATGGTCTCACCATTTGAAGTTGCATCTAAGCTGTTCTATGTGGCTAGTAGTTCTGAAAAAAGATGCCCAAGCCTGAAACCACTCAGGGTTGGTCCGCAAACATGGTGTATTTGCCCCCATACCTAAGAGGGGCCTAATGCCGAGGGAGGTCCGGAAGGAAAGAACAAGGAAACGGGTGTTCTCGGCAGTGGCCTTTGGAACAACTTGCCCGTGGAGATTTGCCTGGCTTCCTCCCTGGGTGTTTTCAGGAGCAAAGTTAAGACCTGACTATTTGAGCAGGCTTTCCCTCCTGCTGTATCTTAATTCTGGCATTTTTGCCATCTTGGATTTATAGTATATATCTATTGCTTTTCCTGTTTTTAAATTTGTAAACCACCTAGAGTAGACCTTTGGTCTAGATGGGTGGGGTAGAGGTCTAATAAAATAAATAAAATGAAGCAAGGAGAGATTTCTGAGTGAATGTCGGGGAACACCCCCCCCCCGGGAAACCACAGGAGACAGATGCCAAGACACGAAGTAGTCGTCAGCAACCATCGAAAGGAAGAAATGTGTATGTTCCCTCTTTATTTAGACTTATATCCCGCCCCTCTATACAAAGTCTGCTCTATCCCTCTCTCTATCTGCATATGTTCATGTACAACTGCACACATGAATGAAAACTTGGGCCAGGAAAAAAAATCATGAAGGGCAACTGAAATGCCTGACCAAGGTTGGTGTGCTGGTGAAAAAACTAGGAGTCTGAAAATTTTCTGGAAAGAATTGATCTGTGGCAGATACTTGAAGGATAATGAATTCTAAGAAAACTGATTTGGGGGTGATTTTCCTATCACTATAGAGAAATGAATTGATTTTAGAGAAATTTAGAGACATAAAGAATTGTTTTTTTAAATTGTGCTGAATGCTGCTATCCCCCTGTCAGAAGACACTGAGTAATGTGTGACTATTTGGTCTGCCTTTGACCAGCTACTGTATAGCACATGCCACAGCACTCTGAAACTTAATTCAGGTGGTTGGTTTTATAACCTTAAGTATTAAAAATGGGCAAGAATTTTTTGGCCTACAACTCGCAACGGTCCTAGCCAACAGAGAGATTATGGAAATTGCAGCCCAAAAGCATCTAGAAAGCTACAATTACCTACCTATTATATATAATGCCTGGCCAATAAACGAATGCCATGCTTAGGGCAGGTTTGCAAGGACCCCCCTTAAAAAATCTGTCCTTCCAGTTACTTGTTTGTATTTGAGAAACCTTCTCCTGAATAGAATATGAGGTCTACTTCAGTGTGTTTCACTAATGGTGTTTTATGAAGACCTCTGGTAACCTTTTCTTTCAAGAAATTGTTTTCTGTTATTGCTCCTGGCATTATATTGACTATCAAATTATTTTTTCTTAGATACACTGCTTTGAATGTCTTTGGAAGATGGTGGATAACATTTTAATAAAAGAGATAAATTTGAACATTTTAGATCTTCTATCTTGCCCTTTCACATCAGGACACCCATTCAGAAGATTTACTGTTTTTTTTAACACCACAAAAATCAGATCCTTCTGGATCTCTCAAATTAATGTTTAATTACAAGTTATATAGTAAAAATTGCCCTGATGCTCTTTGATAAAATAATTGTTGTAAATAATCATCTGCTAGGAACTAAAGTCGACACTGAGGCAAATTCACAAATCCAATTAAAATTATACTGTGTTTACTGGCTCCTTGTCAACATTCAGAGTTAAATTCAGTTGGAGTTTTTAACCAATCTGCTAATGTCTATAACAGCTTTTGTGTGATTATCACTGCATGAGAATACGGTGCTGTTATTATGCTGGCAGAACAAATCAATATTCTATAAGGCAATTCTAAAAATGGGGGCAGCCCAAACAGATAATTATAACTCTGAAAGTGGGACTTCAGATCTGCACCAAACGTGGCACAGATATAGCAGACAGTCTGCAATTGCTCTGTCTGAAAATTTGGGGAAGTTTGGGATTTTACGGTTATGTTTTAAAATTAAAACAGTCTTTCTCTTCCACCACCCCCCGCACAGAAACAAGCAAACTTAAACATCCCCAGATTTAGAACAGAACAAATAAATTGAAAATATCAATCTTGCTTATTTTGAAAGATAATGGTTAGCCTCACCCATTTTCTTTGGTAGGAATCCAGGCTACAGGGGCCAAAATATTGACCATCAAAAAAGACCTTTCAAAAAGGTAAATCCGTGACTTTGTTACAAGCTGAGGATGCTTAGAATAGGCTTACCAGTTTCCAAAGTAAATTTATTGTTGCAGCTTCCTGGCCCAAGAAGGGAGGTATTTGGAGGGCAATGAAAAGTCACAGAAACAGTCAAAATACAGATTTTCTTTGAAGAGTTAAAAAAAAAGGCTTGCTTTAAACAAAGTAATGGACTAACAGTCCTCCAGAAAGGGACATTTTGCCCTGTATAAAATTAGCATACAGTTTATAAGGGACATTCAAAGTATTTCTGCATTAGAAAAGCACAGAGCAATTGATCTTGTCTCAGTCCTGAGTGGTTTCAGTAAAGATTTTCTCAGGATTTCTGAAACTAAGCTCCTGACACAAAGTTTTCAACAGGGAAAACAGCTCCAGGTCTAGGGCAATCAGAACTTTTGACCCTGTCAGTCAGGACCCAATTAGCTAATTCTCAGGAGGAGAAATGTAACTCCCTCCCAGCCAAAGAGGCATTCATGCTGGGAAAGGGTTTCTATGTCCAGTTGTAAAAATATTTAAAATCCACTTATGACAAAGAATAAATAACATTAAGAAACTCACTGATTTAAGCTGTGATTTTTTTTTCTTTGTGGCTGCTGCCATTGGTGTTGTCAACATTCAGGCTGACCTTTGCTATGAAAAGTTTGGCATCCTTTTTCCTGCTGGCAACTGGGGTATGATATTGCATAGCAATACTGGGCGATTTCCTGGCATTCTGAATCATAGATACAGCAGCAGAATATCCCACATTCATAAACTGGAGGTTGTTTTTCTCTCTGTGTGTGTGTGTGTGTGTGTGTGTGTGCGTGTGTGTGTGTGTGTGTGTGTGTGCGCGCGTGTGTGTAGAACTGAATCAAATATAACAGAAAATGTACTCAAGTGGCCGCCCCTGGATAGAGAGCTTAGTGACTGTGTGTATGTACATTAGCCTTAAACAACCTTTTACAGTGGTACCTCGCAAAACAATGACCCCGGTAAACGACGAATCTGCATAACGATGACTTTTTGCGATCGCTATAGCGATTCGCAAAACAGTCATTCCAATGGGGGATTTTCGCTGGACGTCGATTAGGTCTGTCCTTCAAGAACCGTTTGTTCACAAGATGACAATGTTTTCCGCAGCCATTTTTACAGCTGATCGGCTCTCACAAAATGGTTTCCCTATGGGCGATCTTCGCTGGACAACAAGGTATTTTCCCCATTCGAACGCATTAAACTGGGTTTCAGTGCATTCCAAGGGGAAAAGAGTTTTCGCATGACAACGATTTTGCTAAACAGCGATTTCAATGGGACGGATTATCGTCGTCATGCGGGGCACTGCTGTATTTCTGAAACATTTCTTTTAGCTTAAGTATTATGTCGTCTACTTCATCTTACAAATGGAGAATACTCAACTGAAACTCTTATCGAACTGGATTGGTCACAGGAAGTCTCTTTCTGACCTACCAGAAGAATGGTTTGTGATATACAATCCCAAATCCAGAGAAGCTCTTCTGTTTGTGCAACCATTTGTGCAAGACTCCACACAGGTTTTCTAAGACATCATTTCAGAGACTTACTGTACACCTTATTTATTCATCATTACTCATCTTGTAGCCACTTTGTGTCCTTTTAAGGAGAAAGGTGGGGTAAAGTATTTTAAATAAACTAAATATTTGTTTTTCATACTGTAACATGACTACTGATACACTGTTGTGCTGCACTGAAGTTAAGTCTTATTTAGGTGCCCAAAAAAACAACACATTTTTGTTTTGCGCATGTAAGGCACTGTTTTTTTTTATGAAAAAATACTAGCTCTCATTTATTTAAAAAGTGAAATTTACATCATTTGAATTTCTCCTTTGATCCAATAAAAAGGATTTAGTTTCTGCAGCAGATTAGCTGTTTGCTTTCAGTGGTTTTCATACAGAATCATGATTAAAATTTAACTTATTTGACCATTATCTACCATGCTTTTAGACCATGGCAAGTTTTTACACCATGGCAAATATTTTCTTTCTTATGAAGCAGAGGATGATCAGTTTATAGAGAAGCTACATTGTAGGGAAACATATATTTTGTTCAACCAAACAGCATTCAAAGCCTGTAAAATCTTGATTTTTCATCACACACAAAAATTGACTACTTGACAGGAGGCCACAAATACTTGTAACAAATGGCATTAAGGAAGCTACAAACAGGCTGAGATCCTCTTGTTTAACACAGCACATCACTTCAGAGTAGGCGCAATGAATCAGTGGGACCACCTCCTCCACAAGTTTCATGGATTCAAATGCATCTATTCTACTTGCAACTTACTTTAGTGTAGTAAGTCCCAACTAGAGTAGACCCATCTAAATCAGTGGAATTTACAGTGCAGCTGACCCACCAAGTTCCCACTGATTCAATGGGCCCACTTAAAAAGTTTTGCTTTTAAAGCCAGAGGGCAATTTTAGCACTCTCTCTCCCTCAATCTCCTCTAATCCTTAATCTCACATGAAACCAGCTTCTATTTATTTTTATTTATTTATTTATTAAATTTATACCCCGCCCCTCTAGACCATGTCTACTCGGGGCGGCTTACAACATAAAAATCAATATAAAATATATATAATCATTAAAAATACAGTTACTATATTAATTAAAACAATTAATTTAAGAAAAACATTACCAAGATGGGTAAGATAAGGAAAGAAGAAATAAAAAGACTTAGCTGACTGGAGGGAAGTCCTGCCTAAATAGCCAAGTTTTTAATTGTCTTTTAAAAACACCTAGCGAGGGTGCCAGCCGAATTTCTGTTGGGAGGGCATTCCACAGCTGAGGGGCCACCGCCGAGAAGGCCCGGTTTCTAGTTTTCTCCTTCCGAGCCTCTCTCGGCGTCAGGACCCTCAGCCGTCCCTGCTGGCTATGGCGGGTGATTCAGATAGATCTGGGTGGGAGAAGATGATCTGCCAAATATTGAGGTCCCAAACCATTTAGGGCTTTATAAGTGATCATTAGCACTTTGAAGTCGACGCGGAAACGGATGGGCAACCAGTGCAAAGCAGCCAGAGTGGGGGAGATGTGTTGGTGTTTTCTCACCCCACTAAGTAGCCTGGCTGCCGCATTCTGGACCATCTGAAATTTCCGCATCAGCCTCAAAGGCAGCCCCACGTAGAGTGCGCTACAATGGTCTAATCTCGAGATTACGAGCCCATGTACTAGAGTAGTGAGGGCCCCCCGATCAAGATAAGGACGCAGCTGGGCAATCCGCCATAGATGAAAATAGGCAAAGCGGACCACAGACGTCACCTGGGTTTCCATGGTAAGTGCCAGATCCAGATGTACCCCCAAGCTGCGAACCTCATTCTTTGCGGCAAGGGTTGTCCCCCCAAAAGAAAGGGAGTTACCTATACCGCTGACGGGAGGACCACCCACTCTCAAGACCTCCGTCTTGTCCGGGTTCAGCCTCAACCCATTCGACTGCATCCATTCCAGTACAGTCTCCAGGCAGCGCTGGAGGGACAGAACGGCATCCACTTTTCTCCACTTCCCATATGAAAATAAATTCCCTTTATTCTGTCTTCTGGAGGATTATTATTAATAATAGACGTGTATACATAGTGGAATTACTGTAGGAAAGGAAGAAATATAGAATGGATTTCCATGGGAGAGAAGGAAATACGTGTCTTTTAAACCACTGGTTCTTAACCTTGGGTTACTCAGGAATTTTGGACTGCAACTCCTTCACCACCAACTGTGCTGGCTGGGGTTTCTGGGAGTTGCAGTTCAAAAACATCTGAGTAACAAAGGTTAAGAACCACTGTTTTAAACTATGGCTTTGAAAACAAATGGTGACTCTGTTTCAGGCAACTAAAAAAAAAAAAGATCTGCAGGGACTGAAACATATGGCGAACAATGGCACCTGTGTTTCTAGCCCTTCTTCATTCTGTGGAAGGCAAGCTGTTACATACATAAGAAATGGGAAGACATTTTGCATAAGCTTCACATTATTTTTACTACAATCCTGTTAGGGAGTAGAAATAACTTTTTACTGATATGTCTGAACATAATTGGTAGATCCAAGGTAAGAACCTTCAAAGAAGTTCCACTGATACAAGTGGAAAAAGGGCAAATTTCACAGGTGCCAAGAGCAACAAGATAAATACTCTAAATGTACAGTATACTCATCCCAATAAAGCACAGTATAAAACATTTCTACCATCAAAAGCAGACTATAATAATTACCCGAGCTGAAGCTGGTGATTCGTGCAATTGCCCGCTGCCAGTTCCATGCAAAGATGTTATACAAATATTTTGAGTCACTGAACCTTCAGCAACAGAAGTTGCGTCTGTCCTATGCAAGGGCCATATATCTCTTTCGGGATGAGATTCCACCACAGGTTGTTCATCAAATGCGGCCCATGTGCAGCCCTCTTTTTGCTCAGCCTCAAAAGCATTCCACTCTATAGCTTGATTGCAACCAGCAGAACTGAAGTCCGAGAAGTCGTCTGAGTCTGGAAACCTTTTAGATATTGAACCAAAGTCTCCAAACTCACTGTCATCTCCATTCTCCAGTTTTGCAGGAGATGGCATACTCATACTAGAATGAACAGAAGATGTTAGATACTCTTTCAGTGAGGTGCTTGGAATTACATTAGGCTGAGGGAGCTCTACCTCTGTTGACTGCTGATTTGTGTCACTTCTGTCTGTGAAGTCACCACATTCATTATTGAGTTTACTGATGCTGTCATTTGTGATTTGAAAATGTTCCCGGTGTGCAGAGGATTGAGCACCATCAGCAAATACAGGAGAACCATTACTGACTGTGCCAAAGTCACCAAAATCATCTTCACTTGATCCACTACATGATTTATGTCCAGTGCCACTTTCACCATTTTTAATTGTTTCAGAAACATGTACCTTTTCTTCTGTTGGAAGACTGCTAAGGCGGTGAACTCTACTAATATTAAAGTTTAATGTCTTTGTAGTATCATTGGTCCAAGAAACAATATGTTCTTTGCTATTTCCAGTGTCACTTTCTCCTTTTGTTTCAAAGCTTTCCGTTGTGCCTAGTGAATTCACATTTGTTTTCATGGAAGAGGCAATGTTGTGTTCCAATGCTGTACAGTCTTCCGTAGCTTTGAAGTCATTAACTATTACTAAATTAATGTTTGAAATGCTGATCCGTTCACCTTCAGTAGAATTTTCTCCTTCATATTCACAAATTCCATCCAAAGTTGCTTCCTTCATTGATTCCCTCCCTCCAGCTCTATTTATAATATTATTTTCCTGTACACTTAGTACTTCTCTTTCACTAGAATTTTTGCATATTTTATTTCCTGTTTCTTCTACCTGGGTTGTTTGTTTATAAGAGAATGTGGCAAAGTCTGCAAAATCCTCTGCTGTGCTGGCTATAGAATCCAAATTCAATTCAGTACTATGAGTGCTAATTGTATCTAATCCCTTTGAATCACTGACACTGTCCAGATCTTCAACTCCCTGAGAATTTGCTGTGTCTGGTGCTACAAATCCATTTGTTAGAACTTCTGGACATGGTTGCTTTTCACCATTACAGCTGTCTACTTGCTGGTCCTGGCTTGGAACTGTCATATCAGTCCTAATAATTTCAGGATTTGATGACTGTAGTTTCCCAGATCTCTTTACTTCTACAGGACTGACTTTATCAAATGATGTATCAAAACTTTTACACTCACAGTTTTCTCTACTACTGCCAGGAAGTCCTTTAATAGAATTAGGAAGTTCTGTAACACTCTCTTTATCATTAGTGTATTGAACAGTAGTAAAGGCTATAATGCTGTCTACATTGCCTGAGTAATCAGAGTTATATGAAGATTTATGTTCTTCATTTGAACCAGAATAATCTGATGCAAAGTCAAAGCCTACACTGGTACTTCCAGCACCAGAAAACCCACCAAAATCACCAAATTCCTCCTCCTCCTCCTCCTCCTCTGCTCCATTATCTAGTGGTGGAGGGGAAGAAGAGTACATTCGGATGATATCTGGTTCCATTGTTCAGTTCTTTACGATGATTAATTTATACCTAAAAAAGAAAGAAAGAAAAAATTACTACAGCATGCTTAAGCTTTAAATGCTAAATTACTCATACTGACAGATATCTAATAGGTATGATTTTTAAAAATGTATACCCCTCCCTCTTTTATGAACAAAACTTAAGACTGGTCTATATTATGTAAAAGTCTGGGAGAAAAAAATGACCCAGGCTGGGGTGGGCAGATGGAATATCATTAGAAGACAAAGTAGAGCTTCTCAGAATATACTGGGGCATGATTTGCCATTCTGGGGACTAAATATTTTGCTGGTGAAGGTCAAGGAGATGCTATCCACAAAGGTCCAGGGGATGACAACAAAAGCCTTTGGACTCTAACTTGTCCATATAAATCTTCACCTGGAAGATGCTTTCAAAAGCTACATTACAAATGCAATATCCTTATATCTAAGCGTCCTATTATCAAAATCATTTTATTGTTTTACTTTATAAATTACATTTACAGGCATCTATAGTACTAATCAGATAAAAGATATTTTCATCATTCTTAGGATACTAACTTGAGTAATAAGTTTGTCACATTCAAAGGCCAGAACTAGCAAAAAAAAAAAAAACAGTGACATCAGATTGAAATTACTTTTAAACAAAAATCTGCTTCAGCTATGTGAAACAAGGATGTCTGCAACAAGGATGTATGCCAGTTTTTTGTGGTTTTACAGATAAACAAAGCACCATTCTATAACTTCCACACCATCCTATTTTGGGTAAAATATACTTCTGGTCTTGGAGAACAAGGAGAAAAAATTCATAGAGGAGACTGTCAGGAGTCAGGCTGTGAACGAGTAGGCTTCTGTACTCTTAATTTACATACTATCCTTTTTATACTCTTTCTCTATAATTAGGGCAAATAAAGAGTTAGAAATTTGACGATGCATTAAAAACGCCATATTCAAAGAAACAACCCTGGAGAACAGCAACGTAAGAGGTAGCTAGCACAAGTACTGCACTACTTATGTAGATAGCTAACATGAAAACGTTTGGAAAAGAGGCATACTTCTGCCATTCTGAGACTCAAGATTTCTGGTCCACTTTAAGTACTGTTGTGGTACATCCAACAAGAGAAAAACTAAAGCTGAAATAAATGGTGTTAAATAAGAATGTTAGAAAGAGCTGTATATGAAATGCTGTTTTGTCTGTTATAAATAGAGATGTAAAATTTCAGAAATTTTCCTTTTTTCGGGGAAAAAGTGTTGTTTTTTTAGAGACAATGGAAATTTTCTGAAATTTTATATTTCTAGTTACAAGAGAAGTATTTTTGTTATGCCAGTTCCCAACAGCTCATTCTATTTCTTCAACATTCTTTCATACTTGAATAAAAAACCCTGAATTAACAACTCAAGGCAAAGATGCTTGTTGTTATCAATGGCTAGAATTACCAGATATAAGTTTAGTTTTTATCCAAATGGGACATATAGCACTACCCCATATAAATGAATAACTGTCATTCACTCCTCTAGAAAAGACAAACAAAAATTGTTGGGAAATGTCTCTGCTGAACTTCAACTTGCTCTCCCCCAAATTTTTGCAGCAATTCTTCCATTCTGAAGATTGTGTGAATTTGTGCAGTAACAGTATTTGCCACACACAACTGAAAAGTCTGTGAGCTAGGAAACAAGAAGCTGCTACTCTGTAGCAAACATCACTGGAGAGGGAGACCAGGCACCCTCACTAGAAGATGGCTGCAGAAGAACAGATGGTACCAGAGTACAGTGGTGCCTCGCTTAACGATGCCTCGTTTAGTGATGAATTTGCATGACAATGTGTTTTTTTAGAAAATAATATGCACCGTATAACGATGTTTCCTATGGGCGATTTTCGCTTAGCGAAGTTTGGGACCATGCTTCACATAACGAATGCGATTTTAGGTCCCCTGCTTCACTTAACGATGTTTCTTTTTTCAATTTAAAAAGTGTCTTAGAAGGGTCAAAAACGGTTCTAAATGCTGGGATTCGTTAGAGGACCCCCTAAGTCATATGCAAACCTGATTTGGCTTTGATCTGACTTTTCGTTAATTTATCGTGAATTTTTTTTTCGGCCCATAGGAACCAATGGACCTGTCAAAATCTGACAGCTCCATGCTTTCCTATGGGGGAGAAAACAATTCACCATAAATTAACGAAAGTTCAGATCAAAGCCAAATCAGGTTTGCACACGACTTAGAGGGTCCTCTAACGAACCCAAGCATTTAGAACAGTTGCTGAGTCTTCGTTAATTTTTTGTGAATTTTTTCTTCCCCCATAGGAAACAATGGAGCTGTCAGATTTTGACAGCTGTCAAAAGTTGGGGGGGGGGAAAATTCACCATAAATTAACGAAAAGTCAGATCAAAGCCAAATTAACTTTTGCATCCGTTTTAGAGGGTGCAGAAGCTAATCCAAGCATTTAAAACCATTTTGACCCTTTTATGACACACTTAAATTTGCAAAAATTGACTTCGCAAAACCATTGAAATGCATTGAGTCAGCTTCAATACATTCCAATGGAGGAAACATTGTATCGTTTAACGATGTTTCCTATGGGTTTTTTCGCTTAAGGACGGCAATCTGTGCCTATTGGAACGGATTAACCGGTTTCCAATGCATTCCTATGGAAAATGGTGTTTCATATAACGATGTTTCACATAACGGGCTTTTTTTTTGAACCAATTAAAATCGTTATGCGAGGCACCACTGTATCAAACTGTAGACATGTGGCTAACCACTGGGCTTCGTAACCCCAAGGAGTTATGAAATCAGCATAGTATATTAGATTGCACTATGCAGGAAAGGGAAAACTATAATATCACTCTTGTATCCTCATGCTTCTATTAGTGCCACTTAAGATCACATAAGCAATGGCACTGTCCCTTCAGCAGCCATGATCTTTCCATTCCAAATGCATTACGCCAGTGGTCCCCAACCTTGATCCTCCAAATGTTCTTGGACTACAGCTCCCAGAAGCCTTCACCACCATCTGCTGGCCAGGATTTCTGGGAGTTGAAGTCTAAGAACATCTGGAGGCCCAAGGTTGAGGACCACTGCATTACGCTACGAACAGCTAGTGGTAACAGATAGACAGGTATTTTCTACAGTAACATGTCAAACATGAGTGACAGTTCTCTTCACTGACAATACTAGGTATACAGAGTCCAAGAGCCCTAATTATTGCAAAATAAATCGCTGTCAACTAAAGCAACAGGATAAAGTGCTCTCTAGTTGTTTAGTACAGTAACTCAGAATTTTGGAAGAAAATATTTCACAAGAGGATTTCCATTCTTCATCCCCATTCACAACTGTCCAGTCTCTCTTTATCATGTCTAAGGTAAGCTTGATAATTTTCTGATTTGGAGCGAAAAAGTCCTGCCAGAGCTTCTTATCCACAGTCCTGCATAATGCTTCTAGAAAACTAACACAATAAGAAAAGTAGAAAAACAGTCCTTTACTGAGCTATATGGAGATTCTTCTGCATGCTACTGTGAAAACAGAATGCTGGACGAAGAGAGTCCTTGGTTTAAGCTTTTATATTCTTTAAATCTGAGCTCCAAATATCTCAAAAATGCCATCCTCCAGATGCACTGGTTTACAAATTCTATCATTAGAATAGATATCGTGTTTCCCTGAAAATAAGACAGGGTCTTATATCAATTTTTGCTCCAAAAAACACATTAGGGCTTATTTTCAGTGTGTTTTTTTTCCATGTACAACAGTCTATATTTATTCAAATACAGTCATGTCATCTTCTACTTGCTGCACAATGGTGGAGGATGGGTTTTTAATTTACTGGGACTTATTTTGGGGGGTAGACCTATATTAGGAGCATCCTGAAAAATCATACTAGGGTTTATTTTCAGGTTAGGTCTTATTTTAGGGGAAACAGGGTAGATGCGGCAGATTGTGGTTGAAGGTGACAGGAATTGTAATCCAGAAGGGCAGCAGTTTGTGGACAACTGACTGAAGAGAACATGTCTTTCACAAAGTTTATTATAATCTCATTTTTCTCTCCCCACCCCCATTAATCTTCCCATTTTCAAACAGAGAATGTCAAAGGATTTGAATTGTAGAGTCTATAACAAAAATAAATTCTTACAGTTCAGTTATATTCAGGGCTCATATGCCATTGTAAATTTGGCAATTAGGTTTCATACCAACAAAAGTCACCTTCCAGGATAGTGCAACATACAGTGGTGCCTCGCATAGCGAGGTTAATTGGTTCAAAAAAACACATCGCTATGGGAAAACATCGTTAAGTGAAACGTGTTTTCCCATAGAGATGCATTGAAAACCGGATAATCCGTTCCAATAGGAACGGATTATCCGGTTTTCTCCCCCACTATCGGGCGCAGCCCTTTGGGAGAAGCCTCGGGGGAGGGGGGGAAGACGGCATCGGCTCCTGCCTTCTCCCCCACCACCTGGCTTCTCCCAAAGGGCTGCCCCGACTGTGCTTGCAGCAGCGGAAGAGGTGCCTGGTGGAGGAGAAGGCAGGAGCCGATCTGTCATTTCTCCTCCACCGGGCACCTCCTCCGCTGCTGCAAGCAACTTTGGGGCAGCCCTTTGGGAGGAGCCGGGCTGTGGAGAAGAAAGGGAGAAGCCCATCCGATCTCCCCTCCCAACCATCGGGAGCAGCGGGAGAAGCTGCCCGGCGTGGAGGGGGGGGGAGATCGGATGGGCTTCTGCCTTTCTTCTCCACAGCCCGGCTTCCCCCAAAGGACTGCCCCGAAGTTGCTTGCAGCAGTGGAAGAGGTGCCCGGTGGAGGAGAAATGACAGATCAGCTCCTGCCTTCTCCTCCACCGGGCACCTCTTCCGCTGCTGCAAGCACAGTCGGCCATGCCTCACACCCTTCTCAAGCCGCAGGAGGTGGGTGGTGGGTGGGAGGCATGGCCGGACTCCTCGGCAGGCACCGCGGCTCAGATCGGATTGGAGCCGCGGTGCCTGCCAAGGAGTCCGGCCATGCCTCCCACCCCCACCCCCACCTCCTGCAGCTTGAGAAGGGTGGGAGGCATGGCCGGACTCCTCGGCAGGCACCGCGGCTCCGATCCGATCTGAGCCGCGGTGCCTGCCAAGGAGTCCGGCTATGCCTCCCACCCCCCCACCTCCTGCGGCTTGAGAAGGGTGGGAGGCATGGCCGGACTCCTCGGCAGGCATCGCGGCTCAGATCGGATCGGAGCCACGGTGCCTGCCGAGGAGTCCGGCCATGCCTCCCACCCTTCTCAAGCCGCAGGAGGTGGGGGTGGGGGTGGGAGGCATGGCCGGACTCTTCAGCAGCCGCCGCGGCTCGGATCCGAGCCGCGGTGGCTGCCAAAGAGTCCGGCCATGCCTCCCACCCTCCTCAGGCCGCGGGGGGAGGGTGGTGGGATCCATCCGGATCCCCCCACCCTCTCCCCGCGGCTTGGATCCGACCCGCGGCAGGCTACCCCATGCATGGTCGGACTCCTGAGAGTCCGACCATGGCCGGGGAAGCCGGCCGCGGGGAAGGGGAATCCCAGCGGTGGCCTCGGAAGGACCCTTCGGAAGGGTCCTTCCGAGGCCACCGCAGGCATTTTCCCCCAGCTGAGCGGCGGGAGCACTCCTTCGGAGGCTCCCGCCACTCAGCTGGGGGAAAATGGTGCCTATGGGGAAAACATCGCAAAGCGATTTTTCCCCATAGGCAACATCGTTATACGATCGCAAAAGCGATGGCAAAAATGCCATCGCTATGCGAATTCATCGTTAAACGGGGAACTCGTTGTACGAGGCACCACTGTATTTAAAATTCTGTTTTCAAGACATATTCCAACTTCAGCCGGGAAAAATATGGTACCAAAGCAAATGTACAGTATCTACTGGGAACAGGTATGAGAGTTGCAAGTAAACTACTTCAGGAATGTTTCTGAGAAAATATACTGTAATATGATTCAAAGTTTGGGAAGGCTAGGAGAAACAGTTTTTGCTATGGTCTAAAGGTTGAACAAATCAAGGTTTCTGGCAGCTATGCATTTTTCCTTTTAATTAAAAGTAATGGAATTTGTCCTTGAGACTGTTCAACCTCTAAATTGCTTGCCTGAGCATTTTTTGCTATTTCACTTTAAAACTGACACAAAATAAAAGAGAGAGGTGGTATATCTGGTACGTGCTAGACATTTTTTCCTTCTGGGTAGCTCTCATTTCTTTAGATTTAACACTGGAAAGAAATGTCATTGTTAAACATTCAAAATTACTAAAGAATGATGATGACTGGTGGCCATCAAATCAATTCTGACTTATGGGGACCCTCTCCACAGTTCTTAAGGTGTAACGAACTCAGAAGCGGTTCATCATTTCCTTCTTCTGGGGTGTGCCCTGGGACTTTGCACTTGCTAAAAGCTCCACAGGCTGACTCTTCTTTTAGGAGGCATAGTGGGGAATCAAACTCCCAATATCTGGCTCCGCAGCAAGATACCTAACTCATGGAACTATCCAGCCACATGGATACCAATATACTTTATTCCTTGATTTATAGAACAATTACTTTGCCTTTCATATATAACCTGATATACTACGACTACCCACATTATGTTTCACAAAGTTTTCATAAAACATTATTGAAAAGATTGTGTTTTGCCTAAAAACATTAACTCTGGCCAGAATCCAAGATTGTGGCAACATATTTTACTGCCTTTTAAGCTAATCTGAACCAAGAAAAATATTTTACTCTCTCAATTGTTTTAACTTCATGTATTTCAATATCCTACATGCTTGTACAGGAGCTGGATTTTAGAACTAGTTCTTTTTTTCTGTTTTCTAAGACTCCACAGTTTTTAAAAACTCTTCATAGATGTTTTAGATCTTTTAGCATTATTTGTTTTCTATTTTGCTCTCTGATACTGCTCTCTGTACACTATATTTCTGTTAATATGCTTAGCGTTTATCACATTTTGTTGTTTTATTGCCCCCAGTGTTTTTTAAAGTCTACATATGTTTTCCCCAGACCCTAATCTACGGAGTGAGTCTAATATTGGAAAAAATAATTGATCTACTGCTCCAATTTATCATTTAATCATGAAGTGAAATAATTGATTACTGGTATAGTTAACAGAATGCATTCTTTTAAGTAATACAATCTTTTAAAATTGGAAGCAAATGCCTTTACATTGTTCCCCTATTTCCTCAAATGACTAAAAAAACTAGATTTAGAATTATCTAAAACATAGTACAGTATCTTATAGTTGCTCCTAATGAATGGAATTATAGACTAAATAGCCACCCAGTATTCATGAAAGTTTACATCTTAGTAATAATATGTCCAAACCTACTTGCATATTTTACTATTACTGTACTGACAAAGAAAATCAAGATATCAAAACATACAAGGTGAATTCAGTTACCTCCTGAAGGCCTGATTCAAATTAGCTATAGCACTAGAGCTGCCAGACATTGTAGGTGAAGAACCATCAGAACACAGACAGGAGTGTTTTCTCATCTCTCAAGTTTACTATGAAAAATCTGGGTCAATTTGCATTTATGCCTAACTCATTTTCAGTATGGCAATTAGTAAGAAACAGAAGGATTGAATTGTTTTCAAATTTGAATCCAATAACAGCGGAAATCTATAGCATTGTGTCGAAGTGTGAAAAAAACACTTCTGCTCGGGACAGATTAAATTTCAAACCACTTCAGCAATGCCTTTTATTTTTTTAAAAAAAGCCAACCACAGACTGAGGTACCAAAAGCGGAAGTTTGTAATATACACACTTGGAAAGGTGGTGCAAAGACTCTTAATCACAGCAAACCAAATCTCAACCTCTCCTATGTCTGTGCTAAATGAAGAATTTATCTTCTGGCTTTCTTCTACTGCAGCGGTCAACATGTCCCATTAAACACACTAACTTGTGGCACAGCAAAGTGTGATATGATTGGACTGTATGTTACTCAGCACAATTATTTAACACTGCTCAGCTAGGTTTTTGCCTGTTTGTTTTGTTCAAGGGAGCTCATATGAAGAATGCACACAGAGGGAACCAGTTCTCTTCCAGCTCAAGCAAGTGAGTGGTATTCTGGAGGTTCTTGAATACCAAAAACAGCTTTACAAAGTGCTAGGGTCCACAGCAGGAAAAAGAACTGAAAAGCTGTGGTGTAGAGAAGGAATACTGCTTCCCATTGTTTGTATATTAATCACTATCTGGCTAGTAGTTTTGGAACATATTAAAGACAAGCACGTTTACCACAGCATAAGCGTCCGTGGACTTAAGGCCACTAACATATACTGTCTTGACAGGTGGCACATGCATACCAAGGGAAAGGGTTAAAAAGTTGGATTAAATGGCAAATTCTGTTCTGTAGGCATCAATCCTCTTTGCCTTGTCCTGCTAAACAAGTGTCTCTTCAAATTGGGAGAAGCCATGCTGCACCATCTGCCTCCAGGCTGAACGCTCAGATGTCAACGTTTCCCATGTGTTGAGGTCCATTCCTAAGGCTTTCAGATCCCGCTTGCAGATATCCTTTTATTGCAGCTATGGTCTCCCTCTGGGGCGCTTTCCCTGCACTAATTCTCCATATACAGGAGATCTTCTGGAATCTGACCGTCAGCCATTCTCATGACATACCCAAGAAAACATAGATGTCACCATTTCAGTAATGTATGTTGTTGTTTAGTCCTTAAGTCGTGTCCAATTCTTTGTGACCCCATGAACCAGAACACGTCAGGCCCTCCTTTCTTCCACTGCCTCCTGGAGTTGGGTCAAATTCATGTTGGTAACTTCGGTGACCCTGTCCAACAACCTCGTCCTCTGTCTTCCCCTTCTCTTCTTGCCTTCACACTTTCCCAATATCAGGGTCTTTTCCAGGGAGTCTTCTCTTCTCATAAGATGGCTAAAGTATTGGAGCCTCAGCTTCACGATCTGTCCTTCCAATGAACACTCAGGCTTGATTTCCTGCAAGATGGATAGGTTTGATCTCTTTGCAGTCCAGGGGACTCTCAAAAGTCTCCTCCAACACCACAATTCAAAAGCATCAATTCTTTGGCAGTCAGCTCTTACTTCCATACATCACTATGGCTTTGACTATGTGGACCTTTGTCGGCCACGTGATGTCTCTGCTTTTTAAGGTGCTGTCTAGGTTTGTAATCCCAAAGAAGCAGGCGTCTTTTAATTTTGTGGCTGCTGTCACCATCTGCAGTGATCATGGAGCCCAAGAAAGTGAAATCTGTCACTGCCTCCATATCTTCCTCTTCTATTTGCCAGGAGATGATGGGACCAGTGGCTATGATCTTAGTTTTCTTGATGTTGAGCTTCAGACCATTTTTGGTGCTCTCCTCTTTTGCCTTTATTAAGAGGTTCTTTAATTCCTCCTCACTTTCTGCCATCAGACTGGAATCATGTGCTTATCTGAGGTTGTTGATATTTCTTCCGGCAATCTTAATTCCGGCTTGGGATTCATCCAATCCGACCTTTCACATGATGTATTCTGCATATAAGTTAAATAAGCAGGGGGACAAAATACAACCTTGTGGTACTCCTTTCCCAATTTTGAACCAATCAGTTTCCGCATATCCAGTTCTAACTGCTGCTTACTATCCCACGTATAGATTTCTCAGGAGACAGAAAAGGTGGTCAGGCACTCCCATTTCTTTAAAGACTTGCCATAGTTTGCTGTGGTCACACAGTCAAAGGCTTTTGTGTAACCAATGAAGCAGAAGTAGATCTTTTTCTGGAACTCTCTTATTTTCTCCATAATCCAGTGCATGTTAGCAATTTGGTCTCCAGTTCCTCTGCCCCTTTAGTAATGTATACATGCTAACAATTCCAGCTTGTTCCAGGACTAGACTATTTGGACCGTTGTCCTGCCAGGTGATGCCAAAACAGTCTGTTACATTTCAATTACATTAAGTTAATGCAGGTCTGAGTCTAAGATCACAGTTCATAATCAAATGTATCTGGAGATATGACTGCGTTGCAAAGTAATAAAAGAGGAACTTTGCTGAATCAAACCAAGTGTCCACAGCAAGGTTCCCTTTATGCTGGGAACGAGCTCTCTTCCTCCTCTGTGCAGTGATCACGTTTGCCTCCTTTCATTCCAGTAATGACAGAACCCTGCACGTGATGGAAGAGTCACACATGCATGGAATGGTGAAGTCACATGCGAGAGAGATGGAGCTGAAAATTAGAAGGTACATTGACCCAAAGAGTTCACCAACTTCTTTTTCACATGGGACAGACACTTATAAATACAGCACAACAATTAACCACAAAGTTCCATTTCTCTCAACCATCTGGTATTTAGTGATATATTCCCATTTAATTATCAAAGGCCTTCGAAATATCAGTGAGAGTGATTAAAAATGAAATTTTGCAACAAGCATCCACAACCCTTCTTTAGCTTTCTCTCAAATTTGGATATGCCAGGTATAAAAGAGTACTGGCCTGGAAAGAATATGAACGAGACATCTTTCCCAATATAAATGGCTGAGTGTGCTGTACACAGAAGTGTATGTGGCAGAAGTACTGTAAATGTATGTACAATATTTGGGGATTAACAATCCAATACCTTCTAGTTGCACAGACACGTACTTGAGTGCACATAGATAATCTGTTTCTTCTGGCCATTTTGATTACTTTGTGGCTCCAAGCAACATCCTTTGGAACAACTTGCCCCGAGATTCGCGCGGCTCCCTCGCTGGGCATTTTTAAGAAACAACTAAAAACATTGATGTATAGGCGGGCCTTCCCAACAGAAAACCCTTGACGATCTTTTTTTCTTATTCTGTTATTTTTTTTTTAATTTACGTTTCTGCTGTAAAGTCTTAAAGTTACATTGTTGTTTTTACTGTAAGCCGCCTAGAGTGGTCTAATATGATGAGATAGGCGGGATAGAAATAAAATAAATAAATAAAATAAAATAAATCTACCTAGAGAACTTGCCGAAAAACAGTTGTGATGCCGTATTTTTCCGTGTATAAGACCCTACTTTTTTCTGAAGTCATTACACTAAAAATTGATGGGCGTCTTATACATGGAAGTAAGCTGAGAATACAGAGAGAACAAAATGGCCTGTACCTTGCCTCTGTAAACAGGCTTCCTTCAATCATGAGGCTCAGTTTCCTACAGTCAGGAGACTTAGCTTCCTCCAATCATGAGCCTTATGGAACTGATGTCATCTTGTGCTGAACAAACCAATTACAACACATCTCATTGGAAGTGGAGCCTGTAGGCTCAGATGCAAAGGGACTCGGAATGTCCCACGTTCTGAGCCCAGAGGCTAAATACTCAAAGCTATGTTTTCTTAATTTTAGGTTAGAAAAGTGGGTGATGGTGTCTTAGAAATGGAAAAATATGGTAACTGCTTTGTGTTTGGCTAAGAAATGGTTAACTAATTTTTTAAAAGCCAGACTTTGGGATTTTCTCCTGACTGTTGTCTCTATGTGAATAGTAGTAGAATATCTTGACTGCTGACATGGTTGTCTATGTAAAGTTGGTATCCTTTTTCTTGCTGGCAAAGCAGGTACAATATTGTGCAGCAGTATTAGGTCATTTCCTGATATTCTGAATTGTGGATACAGAAGCAGAATATCTTGCCTTCATAAACCAGAGGTTTTTTTTAAAGAACTGAATATACATATGGATTCTTTTTTAAATCATTATCCCCCCAAGCATCACTGTACAATTTTATATACAAAATTAATTGGCCATTCACTGGGCCAGGAGATTCCTTTTGGAGGATTCCAACCTACCTTCTTTTCTACCATGCAGAAAAAATTGGTATCATCTATAACAGAGATGGGCAACTTGTGGCCCCCTGAGACCAAGATTCCCTCTAAGGTGTGTGACTGTACAAGCACATGACTCTGCCCCCCCCTGCACACAGGGCTCCTCCTCCTCCTCAGTGCACCCACAGCAATAGTTTCCACCCCCTTTAGTTCCAGTCACAATAGAACCCAGTGGGGAGGGGTGTTGGGAGCCCACACAGGTGGGGGGAGTGGAGTCACAAACTTGAAGGGTGGAGCCCCACCCGGCGGGGCTGAAAATTAGAGGGAACACTGTATGAGAGTTTTCTGGATTGTAATTCTGAATATTTCTCATCACAAGTTACACTAGCTAAAACTAATGGGATCTATAAACCAGAACTATCTGGCACGCCAGAGCTACCCGATCCAGGGTAGATTTGATTTAAATCACAATTTAATTTTTTAAAAAATCAGATTTCTTTGATGATTTATATTAAAATAAAGCTTTTTTTAAATTTAAATCAATTTTATTTTTTTAAAAAAATCATTGATTTTTATCCACCCTGATCAAATCATAATCATGTACAATGCTGGTTACATAATTTATGAAAAGATTAAACACTGCTTTCAGCAGAGATTCTTGAAATACAACTGCTTACTTCTCCCCTATGTAAGAACAGTCAAATATCCCTCATCAAACTTTTTAATGGGCTTTATTGTGGTTATATGCTGTGACCCCTTCTGAGTTATGGCAACACCAGTAGGGTTTTGCAGTATGTGAACTAGACAAGAAGTGGTTACCAACATTACTTACAAAGCCAAATGCGGATTTGAACCCAGGTGTCCTGAGTGTAGCACTCTATCACTCGACAAGACCCCTTCTTTGTAAAAAGAGCTGTACATTTCCTCAGAATTTTTATTAAAAGCTTTTTGTAAATCTATGACTAAAATCCTCTAGCACAACTTATACTATGTAATCATCATGGCAGTGGAAATTTGCAGACATTAAGCACTCCTACCCATCCCATGTCCCCCCCATGGTTTCCACATGGCAAAAAGCATCCCAAGGGAGCCTTGGGACCTGGAAGGCGGCAGGGATCAAAACTTTAATTTCTGAAACTTGTCATGGTTTATGGCATCATGAGCCTTACATGCCATCAATGAAGGGAATAGGATGTCAACTTATATAGAAGTTTGGATCAAAAGATACACAAACAGTCCATTCTAAGCTCCCATGAAGAGAAGACTAGATTATTTTAGCCCAGTTTCATTACAGACTCTGTAAATCCACTCCAAAAACAATAGTCTCCCCCTAACAGCACAGTATGTGTTGCTGGGAACTAAATGACAGTGTATCCTCAAAATTTCTCCTTCTCCCCCTCCTACTCACAGAAGCCACTGTACATAAATGTTTTGAAAACAAATTATCCAAACGTTTATGCTTAATCAACACAATGTAAATGATAACAATCGATCAGAGTCTAATATGTGTTCCTTAAACTTTATCGATCTTGCACATTGGCTAAGGAGTAATTTTTTGAGGTGTACTATAATATACTGAGAACATTTACTTCTCAATGTACTGTATTAAATTTTAGATTTACAACAGATATGCATATACAAAAAAACAAGTCACACTGTTCTTAGCTTCTCCAGCATAGGCTTACATCATCAATAATGTATCAGTGGATTGTACCTAGGCAGGCTGCTCTTTTAGGAACATTATAGTATCTGTATTAATTGAAGTGTTCATATAATGACCACATTCTTCCATTCACTGCTAGTGGAAACATGAACTGATGGTATTACATTTCTTTAGCAGTTAGCTGCTGCAAGTCACTATTGTTCGAGTTCAAAGTGGAACGTCTTGTTAAATTTGAGCCATGCAAACACTCCTTCTATGCAGAACCTATGGGATCCCATAGCACCATACAACTAGTAGGAAGCAAAGACCTAATTTGGTTCCTACGCCATTCTCTCCCATAAGTAACAGCTCTTCTAATAAGGGAACTTATCTGTTGTATCTGTTGTTTTACAGGACAGAGTAAAACAGTGAAAAGACATGTACCTTCTATGTTTTATTTGCAAGACAGAGAAGCCAGCGTAACCATGACACCAATATTGCATATCATCATTCAATAATGCTAAGTCAAAAAGCATTGTCTTTAAAGCTGTAGCAGGCAAGGCTGACAGGCAAACCATGAGGATTTTTGCCAAATGTTATGCTTTTCAAACTCTAATTTAATTAGCTAAATAAATGCCGTATTCCATTCAATACAGTAGGACCCTCATATCCATGGGATCAGCATCTGCAGTTTCACTTATCAAGTCTGAAAATATATAAAATACTAAAAGAAAAAAATACAGAAAAAAATTACATATATTACCAGAACCAGCCACTGGAGGTAGCCAAACACCATGCTATGAATACTTGTTAGTGAAGAATAAATAGCATGGTATCTGGCTTCCTCTAGTAGCCAGTTCTGGTAATGCATGTGAAAATTATTTTTCTGTTCTTTTTTCCTTTTACCATATTATAGTGTTCCCTATTATCCACAATTTTCAGTATCCACAGGGGGCTTGGAACCAATCTCCAGCAAATATGAGGGTCCTATTGTAGTGTTAAAATGAACACAAGAGTCATACAGCTAAATCATTACATTTATTATTAAAGTATACCAAGAAAAAGCAACAATGTGACAACCAACTATACAACAGATAAAATATTCCTAAATTAACTGAAATATAAAGCCAGCATTTCACACACAAACGTAATATCTTAATGAATGCAAAACTGCACGTCCCTCAGTATACCATCCTGTCCAACACAGCTACCTTTAGAGGAAAAGTTGTGAAGTCCTATGTGTGATAGTTACTAAGGATGCAGATAGTGAAAACTTTCATTTTGTTTCATTTCTGATTCTGGCACAGGAAGGGATGCCTCTTTCATTTTCATGTCTCTTGTGCACTGGTCTTTTCATAACACACAGAGAGACTGGTCCTTTCAAGTTCTCCCACTTCGTTTTCCCCATTTGTGTTCTCATTCATCCAAAAGCTCTTTAAAAAGGACTCCAAAAAGGTGGGACAAGGCAGGTTTTATTCCTCCTTGGGGAAAACCCAGAGATCCAGCAAGAGGACAGCTTGTACCCAGCTGTCAAAAACAAAAATAAACAAAACCCAAAGCCTACCAAAACACAGACCAAAGGAACTTTATATTATTGGGAGTGCTGGCTAAACCACTCCGTGGACTGTTTCTGTCTCCCTTTCTCTCTCCAGCCCTACCACCAAACCCCTCCCAAGACAGTTCCTTCTTGCTGCAGCAGTGACAGCAGCACACACTGTCCAACTACTGCTGCTGTTTCTCATCTTCTTTATCAGCTCAAGGTGAGCAGGTCCCACTATAGAGAAAGAGCAGTTGAGAGAGCTGGAAAATGTAGGGGATTGAGACTGGAGGACCTTACCATGAACAGGTCAAGAAAGTCTGGAGATGAGTGATAGTCCCTTTCAGTGGCCACTGAGTTGTGCTGCAACTTAAATCTTCCTTGGAGAAAGAGCTACTTAACCAGGCAGTTTTCACCAAGGAAGATTTAGGCTACAGCATAGCACATCCAAATCTTCCTTAGAGAAACAGCTATGGACCAGGCAGCACAATTCCACCCATGCTTATTTCAGAATTAATCTCATTGAACTTTACACTCACAGGATTCCAACCAATCCACAGCTTCAAAATTTCCATTCCAACCCCCAGACATTCTGACAAGTATATTGATGAAACATTTTCCAAGGAATTTGACAGACCAGGGATGAACTGGAGAAAACATTAAATAAAAGAGGGAAACATAAACGCCCAAAATTCATTTCCTCCTTGTTCATTAAGATGAAGTATGTATATTTAAGAGAATTCCTTTTGGTAACAAAACAAAATCAGAAAGGCGTCTTCTGTGCCCCCCCCTTTCATTAAAACAGTGGTTCTTAACCTTTGTTACTCAGGTGTTTTTGAACTGCAACTCCCAGAAACCACAGCCAGCAGAGCTGATGGTGAAGGCTTCTGGGAGTTGCAGTCCAAAAACATCTGAGTAACAAAGGTTAAGAACCAGTGCATTAAACACTGAAGTGTCATCCCCATCACGTACAAACCCTGATCTTGTATTCCCTCCAAATGTATGTCAAAATTTTGCATGCAGATTTACAAATGCAGTAGGCTAAATGTTGTAGTAAGTTCACTACAAGATGATGGTTGGCAAAGGGAGCTGAAGGCAGGTCATAGTAAATCTATTATGGCATTCATCTTAAGCATAAAGGAACAACCGAGTACAGAATAGTCACTCACCCAATCTTCCTTGGGTGGATAAATAAACCACAATACAAAATTCAATAGTTCCGTTTATTAACTTGCCTTCTAGAAAGTGCTGTTTCCTCACAACAGCCATGCATTTTTAATTTTAAAAATATTTTTTGTATTTGGAACACCAAAAAATTAAAAATGCCACTGATTTAACCCACTAAGGATTCATTTTAATTTAAGGAGCAGTTGTTAAAAGCCACCTTATTTCATGCTTAACAGTTATGGGGATGATTTATTTTGATCCTTAGTATATTTATGAAAATGGGTCACAACAAAGAATTTATGAAATTCAATTCCCTTTCAATTTTTTTAAGTTATTATGATAATAACTAGTACAACTTCAAAAACCAGCACAGTCAACGTTTATGTAAATAATCAGTAAAAGGCAACTCTAGCAAAAACAAGACAATTTAGAGTGGAATCACACAGGCATATATCAGCTCCATGGTCCAATGCCATATCAACTCTTCTGCAGTAAATGTGAAAGCTTTCATATTCATTATTCAGAAATTTTTAAAGGGAGAAACCACATATATAACTATTTCACTTCCACTGGGCTTTGACGTTAGAGACTGATATTTGCAATTCTCCTTTCTGGTGAATTCTGATTTACAAGTACCTAAACTCATTGAAAGCAGTAAATGGGAATTAATTTAATCTTGAACAGCTTTGACTCCAACCTATAATTTAGTTACTCTCCTGACCTGGTAACAGTATTTACTATGTATTTCCATCTTTGCCTCTGGTCACATCTGAAGGAATTTTCAGAACAAACAGTGCAGAGTAAATAAGGCCCATTTTCTTAAGACAAGGTGATATGTGAATTCACATTGTCACAGCAATCCAGTCACTTCAGTGTATATTTGGTCACAGAAATGTTTAAAGACAGCTCAGACTGAGATGAAGGAGAAAAAGTAAACTTTAATTTTTTTTAAAAAAAATGTCTGTTAATCCACCAAATGGCCTCTGGAGAACATCCCAGGAGCCAAATTGATTTTTAAAAAAATCTTTTGCTCAAAATCTTAGAGAGAAGAGTCATCACCATGGGTTTCCTCAAATAAGTCGGAAAAAAGCTCAGAGTCAAGGCCCCCCCATACTGAAAAACATTAAAAGGACATGTAACAGGGCAGTATATCCATTCATTCATCTAACACAAACCCTGAACAAGGAAGAGAAACTAAACCAGCAGTGAACCCTGTGTTCTTTATTTCCCTCATCATGGAAATCAATGGGAGGAATTTTCTTTTAAAAGGAAATAAAAGGAAAATATTCTCCTTTACCTTCAAGAGCATGTGATAAAGCACAGAAAAGGCTAATTCTCTGCCTCAAACTCTTTGTTTCCTGTCACATAGAATGGCTGTTTACAGTGAATCTGACAGCAAAAGGCTCAACATTGTGCTATACTCTGCATAGAGGAACATGAACTATTTCCAGTGGTTTACACATGCAAGAGATATTAAAAAGCCATTTTCAGTCCCAAAAAGTATGTAACAAATAAAATATTGTATTAACATGTTCAGTGCTCCTCATCCAGGAAGGCAACAGGAAGAGTTCTGAAAAAGCAGCAACTTGACTTCTTGAAACAAACTAAAAAAAGTCTTCACAACAGAAACTAAACTACTGTATGATCCAGTAAAAGGTATCTGAACTAGGAATCTCAAGGTTGGAAACTATTAAAGTAGTAATAGCAAGTTGTAGCCATGAAGTTTCCTATATGAAGTTTTATCAAGAACCCTATTTATGATATTTTACATACTAATACAATTCTGCATTGAACCAGGGCCTATGCTGGGAAATAATACTTATACTTTGACTCAAAAATTGGTCTCAACATTTCGACTCAAATTTATTGGCATTACTTTATCTTTCTTGCTACTCAACCTGCAACAGGCTTACACACCACAAGATTTCAGGGAAGTAATGTGGAAGTTTTCCCTGAGCCTATCCTAGGAACAAATTTACGGTAATCTTTGGGATTCTTGTGACTTTCAACTGAAGACAGTGCCTTAATTAAAAAACAACAACAACAACAACAACAACAACAACAAGGAAATGAAATACTACAAAATGGGGCCCTGAATGAGTCCCTGTTGTTGGTGCCATACTTAAAAGGCTCCACATGTGTATCCATCCACCCCTTGGGTGAAAAATCAACACCGCACCACACCATCAACAATAAAAGAGGGGATGTATTTTATAATTGGTCTCGATTTCCTGATAGAGTTGGAATAACTTAGATTTAAATTAAAACATGAATATAAGCTGATATTTAAAGGATAAACAAACAGTATTTTTTAAAAAAGATTACAAAGTTGTCTTTTGCACTGAAAAAATGAATAGATTAGATGCATGTACTGTATACCTAATATGAATAGATTGGATGATTGTATACTTTGTGTTCTCCTATCCTTAAAACCCTTTCCCCATCCCTTACACTTCCTTTTACCTTTTGTATTTCCCTACCCTATTCCTAGTAGTTTAAAAATAAAAATATTTAAATAGACAATAAAACAAGGACTCCTTGGCCCCTCATTCCCTACTGGAAAGTCAAGGAAGGGAAGGGCAGAAAAAGACAGAAGACAAGCGAGCGAGCTGAAGTACTTACAGGCCAAAGAGTCGCACCCACGGCCCGGCTCGGGAGACCGTTTTGGCAGCTGCCCCCAAAAAGAAACCCTAACCCCCCCCCCCCCGGCAGCCCCAGACAAACAAAGGCCACGGGGCACCTTCGCGGCCGCGTTAATTATTTCTACACACACACACACACACGAACTTTTCTGAAGGGAGGAAGGGCATCTCCCTCGCCTCTCACGAAATCCTGAGAGGAAGAGGAAGCGCCTCGAAACTCGTCCCTCACTCTCCGGCCCCACATACACACACACGCACCCGCCCCACCGCCGGCCCATGAAGGGCACCTGGCCCGAAGCACAGACGAGTCTCCCCCTTTCTGGGAAGGAAGCACCGCTCCCCCCCCCTGGGGGGGCGAGGACACCGGTGTTTATTTGTTATGGGGCACCTCTCCTGCCCCCCCCCACTCCCCCCGACTCTTGGGGCCAGGCGTCTGAGGGTCCCCTCGAATAGAGGCGGACGAGAGCCCTTCTCTCCCTAGTACATAAATGTGGGGCAGGGGCGGCGGAGAGAAGAAAGAGAGCGTCTCCCTCCCCACCCCCCAAACCAGCCTAAGAGAACCGGGGGGGGGGGAGGAGGAGGACGAGGAGCAGCAGCTGGGAGGATCCTTCTTACCTTTCCAGCTCTGAAAGCCGGAGCTTCAGCCTGGGTGGGCAGCGGCGCAAACAACGGCCGCCTTCCTTACCTTGGAAGGGCTCCTGCAGGGGCCGGGCATGGCTGGGGAAGGTGAACTCCTGGGGGGGCCTCCCAGGGCAACAGCCCTCAGGGTGAATCCATCTCGAGCAACCCCCCCTCCTGCCCCCCACGCAGCGCCTTCCTTGGTCAGACCCAGCTCCCCTCCCCGGCCGGGCCGCCCACTTCGACCATGGCTTCCCAGCATGCAACGCGCGCTCCAGCGCTCGCAGGCCTTAGCGTGGCCCCGTCGCGGCGGCATCCTGCTTTTACGTTACTTCCGGCAGTCGCGCGGCTGCAGCTGACGGGAAAGAAACGTCGAAAAGTAGCACGTAGAGCTCTGAAGGGAAGGGGTTAACTTCCTTTTCTAGGGAGCCTCTTCTTGCCGGCTGCATAAAAACTCGGGGCCCAATGGGAACGCCTCAAAGCTAATGGCAGCAGCGGCTTAGTTTTGCCTTAGATTACTGGTCACGGTTTTTCTTACCTCTATAGACAAACCTTCCGATTAGATGAGCCTCTCCGCGAGTGGTTGATCCCCACAGAAGGGCAGAGCAGCCATTTTGAAACCGGGAGAGAAAAATCTGTAGCCGTGCCTGACGTTGTGGCCGGGGGAAGCTACGGCGAGGGCGGGAGGGCCATGTTTGACGAGGGCAAATTCGCCTCCAAGTCAATAGCAATCGTCCGCTTGCGTCAAGGACTGGCTGGCTGGCCACAAAGCGGGTGCTCGCTCGCCGGCCCTGGATGCAGAGCGGAAGGAAGGCTCGGAAGCTGAAGTTACAGCAACTTGGTTCCCTTTTTGAGAAAAAATGCCGCTGCGGCCCGGAAAATAAGAATTGCATAAGAATTACCTCCTCGGGATTTACTCACAACCCTCTCTCCGGCGAGCGGCAACATTTTGTAAAGCTCCCAGTGCAGGGCTGTTTCTCCGTCAGGAAGCACATACAGTACTACTGTACAGTAGCAGGCTAAATAAGAGTCTACTGGTGCTAACGTGCTCTTGCTTAAAGAAGGAAGTTGCCACATTATGTGTTTACAGCATTATCGAGGAGAAACCTCATAGAGTGAGGAATCCTTTTATAAATGAGAGTTCATCATCTTGTTCTTTGACTGAAGAATTGAGCAGTCCCGCCTAAACGAACCCGTTTATAAGGAGTAACTAAAGGTCCCATCTTGGCAGAGGTGATCTGTGAGTGGACTCAGGAGCAGACGCCCAGGGCTCTTTTTTTCCACCCGAAAGCAACAGGTGCAGCAGCGGGCAGGATGGGCAGCAGGCCTGGTGCCAACAGGGAGGGCCATTGTCACTTTTTACAGAAGGAAGCTTCAAAGGAAAAGAACTGAGTCTCAAAGGGGTCCTAAGTCATTGCCAAGAGTGAAATATGACTCCGACTCACCCAATTTGCAACTTGTGTTTACTATATTAAGCAGCCGTTTTCACTTTGGTAGAGAAATGTTTCTTCATAAACAGTAGATCCATCTGAAGTGGAAGATCCTAGAAGACCATGGTCTTTAAAAAACAACAACACGTCAACTGCATTGAACCACTGTATGTTTAACACAGATATTTGAATAGGAATTTCCCACATTCATGCCTCTATTCACTGACTCTTGACTGTTCATAAATAAGTTCTGTTCCATGTTTTTAGAACCTTTAAAAAGACTTCACACCACAGTTGGTAGTTTTAGTAAAACTAAGCTACAGTAACCAAAATAAACCTTATGAAATAAGGTCAAATTGTTTGTACCTCTGTTATAAAATATTTACCATGTAGAACCTGAACCTGAATGCCACATTGCACACAGAACTTTCCTCTCCTTCAGGGACATCTTCCCTTTCCTCTCTCTTCCATGAAACATTGCAGTTATGTGTCCTTTAAGGCAGGTGAAATTAGTAGGTTGAGACATCTAAATCTGCATATCACTAAGTTACAAGGTTATCCTGTGTACCACTGAGTGTAAGTTTCCTTGTTTTCCTGTTGAGGGTATCTGTACATTCTCCATTACCAACCCAAACAGAGCAAATAGCAGTCTTGCAGGTGGAGCAATCGGCCAGAAAAACTGCAAAGGAAGAATTATTTCCCTATAATTCTACGCAGCAGCCCTGATCCTGGTTGTGTGATGAAGCAGATTCTGTACCTTTATTTTCAATTTTTCCTGAGCGAGTTAGTCATCTTCTGATTCTTTTATTTCTGCCCTTATTTTCCATTCCATGAATCTAGGATCTGTTTTGCATGCAGAAACCCCTACAACCTCCCTGCTTCCACTCCAGATTTTTCTGCTTTATCCCACCAGAGGTCAAGTAGACAGATCCCTTTGGAGGTTTGGGGTTCAGAAATACTGTGTTTAATTACAGGTTTGAAATGTGAACCTACAAACATGAAGGACAAACATCACTGGGGTTTAAGAGACGGTGGTGCTGATTATGGTCATATCACAGTGCAAAATTAAAAGGGAATAACATTGTGCCACCTTAAAGACTAACAGATTTGTTTCCATATAAGTTTTAGTGGATCAAAACACGACAATATTTTGTCTGTGTATTTTTTTCCTTTCCCCCCTTTTTTCATTTAATTTTTCCAACATGCTGGGACAACTAACAATGCTTCTTTATAACCACGTGCAGCTGGATACATGCTCTTCAACATGAGCACACTACAGTACTGTATACACAAACTCTGTGTACTCATATAAAACATACATATTCACATATGTACACATGAGTACATGCAGGCATTTCTGAGAGTTGGCTCAGTTTCCTTTTGCATCTTGAAGGCCATTCCTTCACCAGGAAGAATAGTGGGACAAGTGGCATTCAGCCACCCAAGATTAAGCAATAACTGGAAGAATATGCAACAGTACTATAATTCTTCAGTATTCATGTTTCATGATCACCAAACAGAAACAAGGTATTTGGAGCTCTTGTATGAATGTGTTATAAATCTTGGCAGAGGTGAACTTTGGAGCTTCTATATATTTCCCATTGCTGCTACTCTATACTTAAATAGGTCCTAGTACAGTATGTTCAGTGGGGATTGCATAGGACAATGCAAAATGTATTCTTTAATCTGTAAATGTAAGTAATCCAGCAGTATATTTACTCACCAACACCACTGCTATAGCACTGTGAAAATTGGAAGTATGGCTAAGGAAAATTAAATTCTCTGCTGGCAATAATTAATTAGGGAGGGAGGGAGGGAGGGAGGGAGGGAGAAGCAGTAAGAACAATTCAAAGAACTGTCATTAAAAAAAAGAGGGCATGATGACCATAAAGGCAATTTTCCACCTTCAGCATCAGTCTCCAGAGGTTTCAGATCCTTGGATCTTAGAAGGTACAATGACTCCTGTGATGCCCACTAAGCACCATACTTCTTACCAAAAATGTAGTTTTTAAAAAGTGAAAAATCCCCCTTGTGCCCTCTTATGACCAAAAGGGCATTCTTAAATTGTAAGAAATTTTTAAAAGTTGGGTGGAGATCCAGGATTCTGGACTCCACTCAAAATATGGCTCCAGATGACACAAAAAAACCTTATTCAATCAATTTTCCATTTAAGAAAATAAAACGGGGGGGGGGGGGATGTTGGGGTACCACAGGTGTTTCTAAGGGCTACATGTGTTGCCCACCCCTGCCTGATTCATCTCTCTGGTCTGTTGTTACACAGTTCTAGGTTGCAGTGCAGCTCCATGTTTCAGCTTGCTATTCTTTGGCCTCACAGTTGATGCTAGATTAATGCTGTGCAAGGGAACTAGTTGCTGTTCCACCTTCTATAGTCTTCTCTACTTTGTGCTCTAACTCATTTTTTTGGTGGTCTCCTCAGTCTTCCACTGTTCCTCAAAATTGTCCCCAGTCCTCTCCAGAATCTTCCTAGGGATGGAAGGGGTTGTGTTCCAGTTACCCTGCAAGGAGCTATGGTTTACATGGGCTGAATGAATGTATCTTCCTCAGTTCATTCAACTGCACATGCAGCTTCTGTATACATACACTCTTGAGCTGCACATGCAGTTTGTATATTGAGTAATGCATGCTACATCCTGAATTTAACAGAACTAAAGTGGATGCGTACATATCAAATGGTGGGGGAAGAGTTTATCAGAAACATCTGAACAAGTGTTCCACCTCCACTTCAATGTATCTGGGAACACCTCTAGGTCTCATATAACTTTTCATATAGACTTCCTAAGGTCTCAGTTCCTACTAGATTTTAGCACAGAGAAAAACATGTTATTTTATTGTCCTTAGTACTCTCTAATTATTACAATTTTCAGTTTTACATTATTGTCTATCACCATATTGTCTATCACGTTGACTACCGTCACTTTGTCAAATGAGGCATCTTGTTGTTGTAGCTATATTTGGTGTGATTCATACAATCTGCAAAAACAAAACAAAACCATCAACCTATTAATAAAAAGCCTGTGTGTCAGGAAGAGCTGGCTAGACTAAATCTTTTCGCCTTCTTCTACTAGTATGCAACATAGAAGGAATGTAATTTGAAAAGTTCTATGTGTCTTTCAGCAGCACACATAAGACAAAGCTAATCATGAACCTTCCCAACCTTTTCCCATGGCTATCATAGTCAGCAGCAGCAATTGCCCAACAAAGTTCCGTGCCCACAACAAAATATATCTTTTTTTTCTAAACTGGAAGTGGACTTTTGGCTATTTATACTTTTATTTTTATTTTTTTTCAGTATGAGAAGTCTGTGTCTGACCTTGCAGGGTCCTGGGTGAGAAAATGGGCTCCCACAGCCGTTCAATTTGCCCACCCCTGTTATAATTGATCAGTTTGTACCAAGAAGTATATTCTTTCACATCAGAAGGCATCTGAAAATCCTCCAGGAAAAGAAGGATGTACAGAAATCTTAACTCTGAACAGTTTAAAGACACAAACTGCCACGTTATAGAAGGTTAGGGAGCCATTTTCTTTCCTGTCATCCTCACATGTAAGGATGTCTTTGGAAAACCTTACTTATTCACTTCCTCATCTCAAATTTTAGTCCACCTTCAAATATGTTCCTTGAAGTGGGAGGACTTCTTCAGCATGAGGCATTCTGTCTCTTCCTGGGAGTGGCATGAATAACACACACATGCGGGTGGTGGAATTGCAGTTTTTCTGACTGGTGGTTATTAAAGGTGAGGACGAAGTACCAAAATGGCACTTCATCTTGGTTTGACTCACAAATTGCCCCCCAGTGACCTGACAGTGGATCAACTCATTGGTTCGTTCATCGTTGGGTTTTGTAAAATAGACAGCCCAAGGGGGTTAAGAGCAGCCTGAGAGCAGGAGCAAGGATTGCTTGGGTGCCCCTTTGCTCCTCTTTCCTAAGTCCCAGTGGAGCTTAGGAAGACAGGGGAAGCAAGGTCAAAGCGGGATCAAAGCAATCTCCCACCCCCACTTTCTTTGCAAAGGCAGTGGGGAGAATTCCTTTGGTCAGGCTTCCCCTGTTTATGCCACAGGGGTATAGAAAGACAGGGCAAGCCTGAGTAAAGCTACCCCCCCCATCTTTGTAAACAGGGGGATGGGATTCCATTTGGGCAGGCTTTAGCAAGCTGCCTGAAGGGAAAATCCCTCTCTACTTATGCCCTCGAGTAACAGCTGATCCATGGGGGCAAAAGCAGATAGGGATAGATGAAAGGACAAATATAAAAGGGTTATATCCATTGCTTCATATTTGTCGGGATCTCTGGACCCCAAGAATATGAAGCAACAAATATCTGATGAATCAGGGATATTTGTTGAATATCCCAATTTGTTTTTATATCCATCCCCATGTTTACTGGCTATGTTCTGTAGATCTGACCTCTGCTAGTAGACCTATCTGTTATTTCCTACTATTTTTTTTTAAAGTATTCTGGCATTTCCTGTCTCCTTCCATGGAGGCCTGAAATGTTGTCAGCATGTGTCACATGTCTCCTCACTCTCTGCAGCAGATTTTCAGCCATAGGACTATCTAGTAATTAAGGGAAATATAAGCAAAAACAAACTAATTTATTATTCAAGCCTTTATTAACCAACTAGTTAATTTAAAAAAAACCACACATATTTAGTGGTATTGGCGGTATTTTCTAGCACCATGGGAATTTTTATGCATGGAAATCTCCCCATGTTCTATGAGAGCGTCTGAAAGTATTTCATAATACTCAAGTGCCCAGAGCCACAGACCTGTCCACATAAACTGAACTTGTGACAGCATCATAAAATGCCATCCTTCTAGATCTCATTCTGTGTGAGGTCTGCAACTAAACAAGATTCCTGGAGCACTAAAAAAACCCACCTGCCTGGATAAATGTTCAGAAAGGAATAAAACTAGCCTTGTATGTTTTCTTGTATAAAAATTAATTCATGAAGCCTAGAGGTAGGTAAGAGGTGGCAAATAATATCAAGATCATTGATATTAGTTGATAGTTGAACAGTGTAACAAATATTAAACTGGATTAAGTGTCCAAATTCTTTATTATTTCCAACCCTTTGGAAAGCACTTGTAACTGTGCAGTGGTTAGATGCCTCTGAGTGGGTCGGGTTTTTGCATTAAAGAACAGTTTTAATTATGAAAAATAAAAAAGTAGCAACAGAAAAATGTCTTTCACAGACAACTGATTGTCCTCTGTATAACTTGCATTAGCGCCACCACTGCATTTATTTTAGTGATAGTTTAGTAAGATTAGCATGTAACCTTAGCAATTAAAATAAAAGGCTGAAAATTGCAGGTTATACTCTTGTAATAACCTCCAATAAATATGTGGAAAACACCACAAATCCAGCAAGAAAAGTCACCACATCCGGAAACTGTGGGTTTCAAAATGAAAACACCAATTTCTCTGAAACCATTGTGGCATATCAGAAAGTAATGAGCTAAATTATTCCACTCAAGATGCTTGGGAGAACTTTAAAGAAGTATTTCAATTTTGGATTTTAAAATCTAAGATCTAAATCCAATTGTTGCAAGAGCAGACCTACTAAATCAGTGGGATTTAGTTAGGTTTGGACTTGCTGTTCAGAGGTTGAGTCAATGGGTCTATATTCTACTTGGACAAGCAACTGGATTTTGACCTAGGATTTTTAAAAGTCTTACATGGAAATACCCCTAAAATTCAGGCCAAACTCTAATTTAACTGGTTAGTTTTAATTTTGTAAACAAAACACACATTGTTGTTATTAAAATACTCCAGTTTTCAGAAATGTTGGCAAATCTTTGGGTCCAGTCTCCAAGTCTGAGTTCAGGTCTCCCCCCCTCCCAAAAGGGACGGGTGGGTGGATTCTGAGTCATGAGTTAAGTCTGAGTCAAGTCACCAGTGCAACTTAAGTCCAACATGATAATAAGTCTGGCAACTCAAGTCCCCATTCCTGTCAGTTTTACTATTTCGAATATCTATAATAAACAGTAGTAGCAGTTTTGCTCGCAGCTACGCTATAGGGCCAACCATATTATTTTGAAAGTTGGTAGGCAATTTTATTACTATATTATGATGTGTTTACAAATCCTAATTTTTACAATAACAGCTTGACTACAACTCTACATTTTACTACCGTTTTATATATTCTGTCTTACTTGTTGTCCAGAAAGATAAACAATTCTGTTTCTGCTTCCAGAATGAACATTCAGAAAGTCCTCTAATCCCTGAATTTGAAAATGGCATCCAAAAAGTTTTGCCTGAAACTGGAGTATCTAGCCATATAGAGTTCAAGAACATTCCGTTTCTTTCATTAGTTTCAGAGGTGTATCACTAGTGCAAGACATAAGCATTCTTTAACCTAGAAATCCTCTGTTTTCAGGTGTATTTGACCATTTATTAGACATGTGGCTTTGGGAACAATGAATCATTTGGCATAAAACACAGTATTTCCTTATACTCTTTTGATACCATGTTCCAAAACTGCTAGATAGCAGAGTATTCCTACCATAGCTGGATATATGTACCTAATTTTTCTACCTGTCCTCCCCTCACAAGAACTAGCTGCAGTGTGGAATTCTCAAATGCCACTGGCAGTGTCATAAGGATGAGGTACAGCCAGCTGAAGAGATCTTTTGTGCTTCCTTTATATTTGCATTAAGAGTGTAAACAACCAAAGAGGGCCATATGCTTGATTGGAAATCTGTTGCTTCACCTGGAAGCTTCTGCATCAGAGGGGTATTTGAAGGATGTTGCATATAGATGAATTCAAATTACTGATGGGCTAATGTATTCCAAACCATATGTAAGAAGGACAAGGAGAAGGTCCAGCAAAACTACCAATGGAAATAACAGCTGCAGGGAAGACTGAACTGACACCATTGTGGGGCAAAGAGTTAAAATCTCTCCACTTTTCCATCATCTTGATGTGAATTACTCCACACACATAGGTACTGTTACATACAGCACTGATGTTACCTGTCTGTCATGGGTTTGGAGGGAAAGTTCCATCCTATGGGGAGTGGAAGGCGGGACATCAGGAGGAGGGGCTGTACTGTATATATATGTGGAGTTTGTGAGGAGAAGTGGGAGGAGAGCTGAGACAAGAAGCTTGAGTGGGAGTCTGTGTGTCAGACAGGGTACTACTGTGTGTCAGTCAGTACCAACCTGATAGGTTCAGGTGTCTGTAGGGTTAGCCAGAACTGATAGGTTCAGGGTCTGTGCTTCAAGTTACATGTTCTGTGTGAACCAAACTGTGTGTATGTATGATTGAGACTAAGCCACGTTACTGTATCTTATTCACCTGATCATTTTATTTTTCCCTGTGTGTTATTTAATAAACCTTGTTCTTTTATTTGTTAAAAATCCATCCCTGGTCTGTGTGACTTCTTATAGGGAATGGTTGGTGGCAGCTTAGTGAAACTGTGGCATATCCCAGTAGGTCTGGGTTTGTCACATTGATTATTTATCTGGAAAACAACCTTATTCACACAAATCGTAATTGGCATGGTTATTCTTGCATCTGTTTTGACTGACGTTTGTGTGCCAAAAAAGAGACGTGTAGCACACAGATTCTGCTGGCGAATCAAACATGTTCTCCTACATGACAGTTTTTCTGTGTAAAACCTCAAGGTGATTGTACTAAGTTGGGGTTGCTGATAAAAATGACCACTGGGCCAGAATTGCTAATGGGTTAATCCAATATGGGGTGAAATAAACCTGATGTTGTGGCTTTTGATTGTTAGCATAGGAAGCCACAAGGTGGCAGACTAGGACTAAATGTCCTGTGCTAGAGGACGAGTACAGTACATACTGTCTAGTTTCCTGTTGAGTAAGATGCAGAAATTTTAGTAGGCATACTATGTATTATTAGACAGGAATACCAGGTGTTATTATGCAAAAAAGATTCCTATGAACAACATAAAAGGTGACATTACTTAGTGCCAACAGCAATATAGCAACAACTATGCAAGGAAGGGTGAAGTACTCGATTCCTACTTCAGCTTGGTCTTATGCCAAAAGACAGTCTATGATACTACCGGCGATTGTGAAGTATAAGGGGAGGGCACAGGATTGCAGCTGGATATTGATAAACAAGTAGTGAAGGGATACCTTATTACTTTGAATGAGTTCAGATCTCCAGGGCCCTGTGAATTGCATCCAAGAATACTGAAGGCTCTGGCTAAGAACTTCCAGAACCACTATGTATCATTTCCCTGAAGGGAAAATGGACCATTATTTTCATGGAGGCTGGATGAAATGTGAGATTATCATAGGAGAGTTAACGTTGTCCCTGTCTTCAAAAAGGAGGAATCTGGGAACCACAGACCAGTCAGCCTGACATCAATCCCAGGAATATTCTAGAGCAGATAATAAAGCAGTCACTCTGCAATCACCTTGAAAACAGTTCAGTAATAGCCAGAAGCCAACATCGATTTGTCCAAAACAAATCCTGCCACACTAAACCTATCTCATTTTAAAAAATTGTCTAAGTTGTCTCATAGATGGTGAGAATGCTTAGATGCACTATATCTTGACTTCAGCAAAGTTTTTGACAAGGTGTCCCAGGATATTTTGATTTGCGGACTCACTAGGTGTGGACCAGATAGAACCACTATCAGGTGGATACACAGTTGACTACAGAATCATACTCAGAGAGTGATTATCAATGGCTCTTTCTCAAACTGAGAGGAGGTAACAAGGAGCATATCACAGGACTTATTTCTGGGCCTAGTGCTCTTTAACATTTTTATTAATGACTTGGATGCAAGAGGTACAGGAAATTATTATCAAATTTGTGGATAACACTAAATTGGGTGAAATAGCTAATACCCATGAAGACAGAAACAAAATTCAAAAAGATCTTGACAGGCTCAAGTGCTAGGTGAAACAACAGAATGAAATTTAATAGGGATAAATGGAAAGTTGTACACCTAGGAAACAGAAACAGAACACAGAGTTACAAGATGGGGAATATTTGGCTTAGTAATAAAACATGTGAGAAGGCGCTTTAATTTGTTGCAGATCACAAGCTGAATATGAGCCAACAATGTGATGTGGCTGTGAAAACACAAGTGATATTTTAGGCTGCATTAACAGAATATAGTCTCCAAATTCCAGGAAGCACTAGTTCTTCTCTATTCAGCACTGGTTAGGCCTCATCTTGAGTATTGTGTCCACTTTAAGAAGGATTGTAACAAACTGGAGCAAATTCAGAGAAGGGCAACAAGGATGATCCTTATAGGTCCTTTCCAACTCCATTATTCTATGATTCTATAACTACAGTGGTGCCTCGCAAGACAAATTTAATTTGTTCCACGGTTAATGTTGTCTTACGAAAAATCCCATAGGAATGCATTGAAATCTAATTAATGCTTTCCTATGGGCAAAAAAAGTCAGAACAAAGTCAAATTTGGTTTACAAAGGGTTTATTAAATGCTGTTTAAAGCCATACATATTGTGCAGATGATTTCAAAAAATTCAATCAAAAACTTTAACTTTTTAAACATCATAGAAAAACATTTAAAAATCAGCAAGCATGAGGCAGGAACAAAAAAACAGAAAACAGTCATCTAGCGAAGCACGGCCATAAGAACATTTGTCTTGTGAGTCATCAACCCCCATCACCAAAAACATTTGTCTTGCGAGTTTTTTTGTCCCGTGAGGCATTCATCTTGCGAGGCACCACTGTACTTTGCTCTACCTAGCTTTGCTTGGGTCAGGTTTTAGAATGAGTCAGAAAATCAATATGTGATATCCTAAAGCCTGGAAACCCAGCTTATGAGGAAAGACTGAGAGATCCAAACATGTTTAGCCTTCGGAAAATATGACTGAGGGGAGCTATGGTTGCACTCTTCAAATGCTTGAAAGACTGTTATACAGAGGAGTTCTCAGTCATCCCAAGTACAGGACATGTAATAATATGCTCAAGTTACAGGAAGCCAGGTTTCAGTTGAATATCAGGACAAACATCCTAACTGTTAGAGCAGCATGGCAATGGACTCAAGAGGTGGTAAGCACTCCAATGCTGGAAGCATTCAAGAAAAAAAAATAGACAACCATCTGACAGATATAATTTGATTTAGACTCCTGCTTTGAGCAGGAGGTTAGACTTGACAGCCTTATAGTTGAGTACCAAAATATCTGAAAGAGTTCTTACACATGTATGAAGATTAGTATTTACTTACAGTATTTGGGTACCCAACATGGTGTAGTGGATAGAATAACAGACTAGGGCTCAGGAAGCTCGAGTCCAAATTCCCACTCAGCCATGGAGACTCACTGGGGTGTGGGACTGGTGAAAGCCTTTCCATTAATTACCTCATTTACCTTAAAATTATTAGGGTTGCTTTAAGTTGGTTCTGACTTGACAGCCCAGAACAACAAGAATTTGCTTTTTAAATTATCTATAACATTTATACCTTGCCTTTCCACTATAAAGTAGTACTCTTGGTGGCTTACAGTCTTCCTAAAAGAATAAAACCAAACCAAACAAAATGTAAGCATAAATCAATTAAAATTCAATAAAACCACATTAAAAACCATTAAAATACATGAATCACAAAGTTAAAACAACATAGCAGAACAGATTAACACTTTATGCCAGTCTGGAAAGGTGTGGTTTTTAATCTGCTTCTTAAAAGTAGTCAGAGTGGAAACTGATTGCAGTTCAGAAGGGAATGCATTCCACAGTCTGGGAGTGGCACACAGGATAAAGGTTTCTCCCATAGGTCTGTTAGCGGGACCTCTGCAGGTTTTGATAAGCTTGAGAAGGCCTCTCCTGAAGATTATAATATCTTCTGCAACCAATATGTGAGGATGCTTATGCCTGTTTCTCAAAATGTCATATGAATGAGTTCTGATTACTGATAGCATGGCACTTGGTTTTTGAAAAGATAGATAAGATCAGATCAAGTTTAAGATGGTCATAGACCAATATCCAAACGTACAAATAAATGAACAAAAACAGTAAAACACATATATAAAACATACACTAAGTTAAAAGCATCCTGACAGAGTAATACAGTACATTATACTACCCTAGTCTCCCTTACAGGTTCCCACTAATAACTAAAATCAAGTAACTTTTAAAACCTTCCTTTCATGCATTTTAACAGCAGCTGCAAGAAATTTCACCACATTGTACCAGATATTTATATTGTGCCCAGACAGCAATAAAGGCATGTAAAAAGCCTCAGAGTGCCCAGGGAATGATTTTAGATAAGGTTCAGTAAAATTCCTCTGAATGTCAAAATAATAAGGACAGGCCAGGAGAACATGCGTAACTGTTTCTATTGCACCCAAATTACAAAGGCATCTTCGTTGAGAGTATGGAATTTTCTTATACTTCCCTTCTTGTACTGCCAATAGTAATGCATTTAGTTGGGCAAGGGTAAAGGCTCTACGGCGTTTGGGTATTAACAGTGAGTAAAGGTAGTTAGCTAGTTTAAAGGGCAGTAGCGCTTTATCCAAAGAAATACTATTTGATATTGCTCTCAAATCATGTTGGTTCTCCACCTCCATGATGCATTGTTTAAGAGCTTGGTTTGCAGTATCATATCCCAAATATATTATATAAAAGATAATTTGTCATTTACAAAGATGGGCCATTTTAGTAAACAATACTGTTTTGGGTCAGCTTTCCTTGATGACATATCCTGTCTCAATTTTTGGTTCTATCCCCAGAGTGGAAGCACATTTAGAAGTGAATTGTGAATGCTGAAGATGCCACATTTACATTAGCGGTTGAGACTAAATATAACAATCAGGATTAAGACTAAGGAAAAATCTTAAGGATTCAAAGTTTGCCGTTTCATCAGACACACTCCCCGGACTATTTGAGCTGGACAGGTAACATCAGCTTTAAGATCATTGAGGATGTTGCACATTCCATCTAGACAGTTCTATTTCTACGTGATCCAACGTATTTCATGAGTAGATTTTTATTTCAAACTATGCAGATATGGCAGACAGTAATAAATCAGGGCTGTATTCTTGTTTATTCCTACTTTGCATCAGCCCAATCCGATAGATGGGGCTGCTTTTGATGCTTTCAGATCCAAATAATTTTATTAACAAATCAGACTGTCAATATAATCCTAAACATATTCAGAATCACAGAATCATGAAGTTGGAAGCAGGCTATAAGGCCATTGAGTCCAACCCCCTGCTCAATGCAAGAATACAAATCAAAGGATATCTGCCAGGTGGTTGTCTAAATTTCTCTTGAATACCTCCAGTGCTGGAGCACTCTTGAGGTAATTGGTTTGATTGCTGTACTAGTATGGGAGTTTTTTCTGATGTTCAACCAAAATCTGGCCTCCTGTAACCTGATCCCATTGTTGCATGTCCTGCACTCCGGTTTGATCAGGAAAACATATATCCTGCCCTCCTCTGTATGACAGCCTTTCAAGTATTTGAAAAGTGCTACCATATCACCCCTCAGTCTACATTTCTCAGGGCTAAACATGCCCAGTTCTTTCAGTCTTTCCTCATAGGGCTTGGTTTCCAGCTCCCTAATCATCCTTGTTGTCCTTCTCTGAACTTGTTCCAATTTGTTGACATCCTTCTTATTTATAGTGTCCAGAAATGGACACAGTACTCAAGGTGAGGCCTAATCAGTGCCAAATAGAGGAGAACTACTACTTCGCAGGATTTGGAGACTATATTTCTACTAATGCAGCCTAAAACAGCATTAGCCTTTTTTGTAGCCACATCACACTGTTATCTCATATTCAGCTAGTGATCTATGATGATTCCAAGATACTTCTCACTCATAGTATTGCTGAGCCAGGTATCCTCCATCTTGTAACTATGTGTTTGGCTTTTTTTCCCTATGTGCAGTACTTTGCATTTATCCCGGTTGAATTTCATTCTGTTCTTCATTCTGCTCCAGCCTATCGAGATCATTTTGAATTTTGTTTCTGTCTTCATGTGTATTAGCTGTTCCACCCAATTTTGTGTCAGTGGGGATTGAAGTAGATGCCACAGAGAGATCACTGTTAGAAACATCAGTTCCTTAATCACATAAATTGAAACTCAATCCAGAAAAGACGGAAGTGCTGTTAGTGGGTGCTTCAGTGGACAGGTTGGAGGGCCATTTCCCTGCCCTGAATGGGGTTTCACTCCCCCTAAGGGACAGGGTCCGCTGGCTGGGGCTGCTTCTGGACCCCGGTCTAACTCTGGAAGCCCAAGTGGACTCAGTGGCCAGTAGCACCTTTCTTCAGCTGCAGAAATTAAACCAGCTACGGCCCTACCTGTACGAGCAGAGTCTCATGACAGTTATGCATGCACTGGTAACATCCCGTATAGATTACTGCAATGCACTGTACGTGAGGCTGCCTTTGAAGATGGTCCAGCAACTCCAACTGGTTCAGAATCGAGCTGTGCGGCCGGTGAGTGATGGGGCTGCTAGAGGACACATCAGGCCGATTCTGTTTAAATTACATTGGTTACCAGTTGCTGCCCAAGCCCAATTCAAAGTGCTTGTTTTGATGTATAAAGCCCTAAATGGCTTGGGTCCTGGATACCTGAAGGACTGCCTCCTTCCATATGAACCTACCCAGCAATTACTATCTAGCCAGGGGGCCATCCTGAAAGAGCCATCTCTCAAGGAGGTAAGAGGGATGGCTTGTAGACAAAGGGCCTTTTCAGCAGCCGCCCCGAGACTATGGAACACTATGCTGAGTTAGATTCATCTAGCGCCAATGTTAATGACGTTTTGGTGCCAGATCAAAACCTTCCTGTTCTAGAAGGTTTTTAATTGAAATAATATCAACTGTGGGACCTGATGCCAATTTTTAGAGCATTGTATTTTCAATTGTATTTTAATTATTTTATCTTTTTACTGTATTTAAATTGTTGTAAGCTGCCCAGAGACCTTTGGGTAGTGTGGGCGGAATATAAGTTAAATAAATAAATAAATAAATAAATAAATAAATAAATAAATAAATAAATAAATAAATAAATAAACAAACAAACAAACAAACAAACAAACAAACAAACAAACAAACAAACAAACAAACAAACAAACAAACAAACAAAAAGAAGCCTAATTATCATTATTGAAGCTTTTTCATCTACCTAAGTTTGCAAACTAGATTGCTTTGTTGTGTTATTCTTCATCAGGGGTTAATCACTGGATTCATTTGCATTTTGCTCAAGGGAAATGTTTTGTACTGTTTGTCACTGTTGCTATCATTATTTGCAGTCAAATAACTTACATATTAAGCTCACCCTGTCAAATAATGACCTCCAGAAGAGTCTATTATTAATATGAGGGCTTGCAAGTGTAGTTTCCTTTATTGAGTCAAACTGTCATTAGTAACTGGAGCTGTGTTTCTGTTTCAGAGACATAATTCAGAATGTTGTTTGTCATTAAGCGATCCTACCCGCAAGACTGCTTGCTATGTAAGCAAGACTGCTTATTTACCAATGACCAGTCACAAAACAAGGGAAGCTAATTTACAACTTCCCAGAGGTCTGAATGCTTTGACAACCAGACATTATCAGCATTCAAGGAATCCTCTCTTACAGTCATGGTTATCTGTAGCCTATAGTTGATAGGAAACCTATATTTGACAATGTGCTATTTTAATGACTTTTTAACTCTGGGCTTGTCTGCAAGGGCTGGTGCAGACTATATGGGATCATTTAAGAACAGATAGAGGTCCAATATGCCATTCGGTGTGATCTTTGCATCCACATGGCATACTCATATCAAGAAACCCTATTTGGTCCACCTGCCTGTTGAAAAAAATCTTTTCCTTGCCTCCTCCTCCTTTCTCCTCCTGCTTCTGGGAGGAAGTCTTCAATCTTCTTTTAATTTTTCCTAAGTGATGCAGCACATTAGTGCTGCTCCATCTAGTTTAAAAAATGTTTTCCGTCCTTCCTGTGCTCTGTGGAGTAACTGGTACTCGGTAGTGGATTCTGGCAGGTTCTTCACTTGACCTTTTAGAAAAGTCAAATAAAAGAAAAGAAAAACCCTGCTTGACCACTCTTGTCTTCACCCACTTTGGGAAGGAAGTTTTCATGTGTTAAAAAAAATCTAAGTGGTGCAGCAGTTCAGTTCTGCCCTAATACAGAACTCTAAACAGAACTCGTGTCTGGACCTGATAATGGACTGGATGAGTGTGAAGCCAGAGACCTAGAACAGGAGGTCCTATTGGGAGTGCCGTCTCTCCCCAAGGCTTCTAAGGGGATGCAGACCACTCCACCACCTGCCCCACCTAGAATGGTGCATCGGGGTCTAGACACCCGGGACTTGGAGAACAGCGAAAGGAGAAAGAGGAGGAGACATCAAGGAGTGGACACCTGAGATCTGGAAATGGGTCTGAAGAGGTTAACCATCTCTACCTAGACAGAACCTGAATTGGCGGGAAGAGAGGAAAGGGGGCGGTCTGTGGTAGAGGTGGGAACAGGGATATAAGTACGACCCGGGACAATATACCGGGGGGTTGGGAAACAATCTGGTTACAAGACCCCTGGACGGGAAAATGGGAGCAAGTCTGGGTGCCTAAACAAGAAGCTGAAAGCAGGAGACGAAAAGCGGTTGCCCCAACGCCCATCTTATTGGGGGGAATCGGAGACCCGCGAGTGGCGGCGTCGCCTTAGGGAGGAAAAGGAGGTGATTGTGAGGGAGACGGAGGCAATGCCGAGCATGGCATTTGGAGGAGCTCCGGAAGATGGGCTGTTACCTGGACCGTGGGACACCCAGCCAAGAGAGGGATCCCCGTTATGGGGATGGTCAGGGGACGAAGAAATCCTTCTGTTACTCACTGCAGAGGTCGCCGAAGGCAAAACACAAGAACCTGAAAGGGTGTTGATGGGACCCTGGGAACGGAAGTCTTTGAACCCCTTTGAGACGGACATGTGGTCGCCCTTGTGAGAACCATTGTTTTCGCAAGAGAAGTTTTCACCTAAACCTTTTGAAGTTAATGTTCAGTTACCTGAGTTAATAAACAGAGACAAGTTGTTTGATTCCAAAATGACTCATGGTTTATTTGATGAAAAGGAGGCCCTAATATACGAACCCTCACAATGAGGTTTAATAAATTGAAGCTTAATCCAAAAAAGACGTAAGTGCTGTTAGTGGGTGGTTCGTTGAGCCATTTCCCTAAAGAGCCATTTCCCTGCCCTGAATGGGGTTGCACTCCCCCTGAGGGACAGGGTCCTCAGTCTGGGGGTGCCCATGGACCCCGGTCTCACCCTAGAAGTCCAGGTCGACTCACTGGCAAGGGGTGCCTTCCTGCAAGTGGGGAAATTGTTCCAGCTGCAGCCCTACCTGGATGAACAGAGCCTCATAACAGTCACACATGCACTGGTAACAACCCATTTAGACTACTGCAATGCGCTTTATGTGGGGCTGCCTTTGAAGATGATCCGGCGACTACAACTCATTCAGAATTGAGCTGCACGACTGGTGAGTGGAGGAGCCGTGAGAGACTATATTCAATGATTCTGGCCAGGTTACACTGTCCACCAGTTGTTGCCTGGGCCCAATTAAAAGTGCTTGTTTTGACATATAAAGCCCTAAACGGCTTGGGCCCTGTATACCTGAAGGACCGCCTCCTTCCATATGAACCTACCTGGCAAATGTGATCTTGCCAGAAGGCCCTCCTGAAAGAGCCATCCCTCAGTGAGGTGAGGGAGATGGCCTGTAGGTGGAGGGCCTTGTCGGCAGCTGCCCCCGGTCTTTGGAATGCCCTCCCAAACGACATCTGACTGGTGCTACATTACTGACATATCAGCATCAGGTTAAAAACTTCCTGTTCTGGAAGTTTTTTAATTGAAGGTTTTAATTGAAAGAGTCATGGATATAGATTGTTTTTGTAGATTGTTTTTGTTTTTGCTTTTGTAGAGTAGATGTAACCATATTGGTTTTTAGTTTCTGTTTGTAATTTATATTGGAAGCCACCTGGAGACTCTTGCAGAGTGTGGGCGGCATACAAGTTAAATAAATAAATAAATAAATAACTAAATAAATAAATAAATAAATAAATACAACAACAACACTCCAGTCTACTGCAGTTCAATTGAGCAAAGGAAGTCTTTAATTTCCCAATATTATAATGTGGCTGTCTTCTTAAGCTACTTAACAATGTGGGAAACTGAAAGAGGAAGGCTAATTTAAGCCACTGGCTCTGCTTTGTTTCATTTTGAGCAATAGCATGTGCTGGAAATGAATCAAAATGGAGCAAGCCTACCTGTACCAAAAACACGAAGCCCCTGAAGACGTTTTCTCCTTCCTTCTCCTAAACCTCTAAGCAATCTGGATTAAAGCTTGACAGTGGTCATAAAGATTTGTCTGCATCAAAATTAGTCCCTTCCATCGGCTTTTTGCTGCGTTAGTAGGGTGCCAAGACACAGATACTAATTCTCCCAACTAGGGATATACCAATAAGGAATATGAAATGATATCATTTCAGAGATGGGGAAAGTAATATTTGGACTACAATTCCCAGGACACTCTGGATAGCCTGGCCTGTGGGGTATTCAGGGAATTGTTGTCCAAAAAGTACTTTTTCCATTCTTGGGAAAATTCATATACAAAAACCAACTGGGATAAATAGGGGGGAAAATCACCCTTCCTTATTAACTCTTAACTGATCCTGACTGCAGCTTTTATCAACATTTCTTTGAGTTAAAAATAATTCTCAAATCTTTCTCTCTACTGATGGTAGCCATTTGGGATTATTGACTGGCAACCATAGTTTATGGTGTATAGCAGCGGCCTTCTCCAGCTCCTTATGCCCTCCTGCCAAGGAATGTTTAGCACTGTGTTCCAGCAGCTCCTTTGTTACTACCTATAACCTCCATCCTTGACCAGGTTGACTCTTATACCCACAACTTCCTGTCTGTGCCATCTTCTTCTTTCTTCTGATTCTTTTTTTCTCCCTCTTGTTTCATCTTCTGCTGCCAGTGATGGCCTTGTTCATGGCACCTTCTACCCTGATGCCTCAAAAAGGACTGGAGACAGAGACAGGGAGCGGTGTGTATAAGCATTAGAGGTGGACTTGTAGAGTGAAGATGACATCTTCTCAGTCTCCACCTCAAGCTCTGCCTCCAGTCAACTGCAGCTCATTATGCTAATTGCCTAGAAACCATACCAAGCCTATGAAGCTGCTGTGGTGATTTCTCGGACTCCCTGGTCAACACAGTGTCCCCCCCCCCATCTCCCCTTCCTACTGTACGCTGCAAACTTGAGGCTTTGGTGAGATGCTGGTTCCTGTGCACAGGGTTGAAAATTTTTGACAGATTCAGCCAACTCATTTGTGGTGCAGTCTTTATCAAAATTATAAAACTTAAATATGACCTCACTGGATGTAATAAAAAAAGTATTATTTTGTTAACATGTATTATTGAATTACAGTTTCCTTCCCACAGGTAGTACTCAATATTATTTTCCCATCATTGAACTACAATGTTATTATTAAGACACGATGCATTAAGATACATTGCACTAATAGTATTTAAAATACTTTAGCTCAGATAATCCACACAAATATGCCTAAGAAATGAATTTGTGTAATAACCATATGGATCTCACTTCCCAAAGATGTTTTAATATTTCTTATTAATAAGACATGTTTTCATGTTCCTAGGATTCATTTTCTGTCTGATCCTTGTTTCCTGGGGACTTTTTCAAAATTAACTTAAAGATATATATATAAATCTTCCCTTCCTGTTTGGATCTTGAGAAAGTTACTTTTCTGGACTGAGAATCCTGGTGGCCATTCTGGGCTAATGAATTCTGGAAGCTATGGTCCAAAATAATAATAAGAAAAGAAAAGAAAAGAAGAGCCAACTTCCCAAATTTTGTGGCTTTTTTCTGAAAAGGAAAGATATTAGCTATGGTAAGAATATTTAGTTCAATGTTCATCTGGATCTTTAAAGCAAGGGTGGCCAACATGCAGTATTCCAGATATTATTGGATTAAAGCTCTCCTCTGCCCTGGACAATAGTGAAGGCTGATGAGACTTGTAGTCTAACAATACTTGAGACGCCAAAGTGATAGAAGTGAAGGTTTGACTTATTCAAATGAGGTAATTGCCTCATAAAAGATTGTTCTTACTTGAAAAAGAAAAACAAGCTGTTTGTGTGTGTATTCAGAAGAGATTATCCAGCCTTGTAAAAACAGGCTCCTCGATCCCCCCTTTCTCCTTGCCTTTTCTTCTCTGTTCAAGGTCTCACGCTTTTCTGAGATAAGCATGGAATGTTGAGACAAAGGCCCAATTTAGGGAAAGTGAATTGTTCTGCGCATGTCTAAAATGTGTTTTCACTAATCCAATGAATTGTTGCTAACTAACTTAATGACCTCAAAGGCCCACCCCTCTCGCCCTGAGGGGACAGCTATAAGACTGTACCAATTCCTTTGTTCTTTGAAGAAATCCTAATCACCCACAATTAAGGTGAAATTGGTTTTTCTTCCCACCAACTGCAGTGGTGTCCTGTTTGTTTTGTTCTCATGTAAATAAAATGAACTTCAATAGAAAAGCCTTCGTGTCTCAGTCTTTTGTTTAAGGTAAATTGTTTGGCATAACAATTTGGGGGCTCGTCCGGGATCCCTAAACGCCCCGATTGGGGCTGGATTTTGATCCAGTTGAGGTCAGGCAGAACAGGCGGTGGTGAAGTGAATCGGAAGGCGCCCCTGCCTTCTTTTAAGGCAGCCGCTTCCTTGCCGACGCTTTGGCTGCTTGGCATCAAGAACTCGGAAAGAGGCACGAACGCGAGAGTTTTTTTTTAAGCCGGCCGGCCAACGAATCAACGAGCCAGCAGATCAACGGACCTGGTAAGTCGTAGTGGGAAACTCTGAAAGGGTTGGTTGTTGTTGTGTGAATGAAGAGTGAGTGACCTTGCGGTTCCCAGAGGTGGCCGTTGAAGTAGTCCGGGACCCTGGGCCAAGGTGTGCGACTGTTGTCTGTACCCTCCTTGTGTCTGCGTCAGAGAGACCCCTTACTCTCTACGCAACCTCCCTATCCTTATGTCTTTGTCTCCCGTGGGATGGGAATACAGACTTCCAAAAAGGGCCCGCAGGGGTCCAGAAGGTCCAGAGGGGACCGAGGTAGGAATTCCGAGGGGGACGCCCCGACTCCAGGCCCTTGTGGGGGTGGTAATGAGTTAGGAATTCCTGGCAACAGTGCGGTGGGCAAGCTGTTGCTGCATTGGGAGTCTGTAAAAAGGTACAGGAGTTTCAGACAGAGAAGGAAATGGTCCGTGTGCTCTGGAGTTTAGACACAATTTGATATTCGTTCTAAAGGGCCAAAATTTGGCCCATCCGCCCCGTGTCCCTTATGTAGATTTTTGGATATGGTACCTAATCAAATTTGGAGAAGAAATAAAACTGGCAGTAAGTAGAGACTTGATAGGTTCTAAGTTACAAGGTGAGGAAATGACAAAATTGGAGTTTGTAAATTGGACTGCTCCACCTCAGTAAAAGAAAAGGAGGGGGATGGCGAAAATAAAGACGGGACGCTGTCCGAGGGACTAGTGCCCCGCTCTAAGGCACGGCAGATGAAAGAGCGGGGAGTTAGTGCCCAGTATCCACTCAGAGAAGTCTCAGAGATGCTTTAGGGATTATGATTTACAAGCCCACAGAGCTGCTGCACATTTGTAAGCAGCTGGTCGGAGTCACATAGGAGACTCTGGCAATTGCCGCTCGAACAGAACAGGCGGCCGGGGAATCCCTTCCAGAAGTAACCCCTGGAGATTGGGATTTTCAGGATGAAAATATCAGAGGGCGAAGTGCAGAAATGAAAGAGTTCTTGTTGAAAGGGTTGGAGGCAACAGTCCCTAAGACTGTTAGCATGAAATTGGCTTTTTGGTCAACCGTAAGTTCAGTTGAATATCTGGAAAGGCTAAAACGCAATATGCGAAGGAACACTGGGCTGGACCCAGAAGATTCAGGAAATGAAAATATTCTGAGATTGGAATTTGTGTCAGGGTGTTACCCGGATATAAAGTCCAAGTTACAGAAAAGAAACTGGAGGAGTTTTTCTCTGCCCTACCCGCTCAGAAGAGAAGGGAAAGAGAAAGGGGGGCAAGGGGCCCTGACTGTGTTCACTTTTAAGGCGGCTCAGGAAATACTTAGGTGAAGCTAGGCAAAGAGAGAGAGAGAGTATATTGTAAAGAAGGCAAGGAAAGTTGTTGCAAGATCAGGTAAAGAGTTTTGAGGGGAAATGGGAAAGGAAAGGCTAGAAAGGAGGGAAAAATAAGTGTGTATCAACAATCGATGCAGCCTAGAGGAGGAAGGAGATTCAGGAAAGGAGTCCTTAACAAAACTAATAGTGCATGCCAGCTCGGACAGCAGAACTGTTTGCTCTAAGCTGAGCACTACAGTTAGCTGAAAGGAAAAGGGATTAAAAGAGAAGAAGGAACGTAACTTTCTCAAAGTTCAGGAAAAACACAGAGAATGTTATCCAAAAGTGTATATGAAATGGAATCCTCAGGAGGAGTCCTAAGAGAAATAGGAGCGAATGGAGAACAGGGAATGAGAAAAAGCTCTTTTGGCTTGTTAAACTTATTGGGGTATAAAGGGTTAAGAGTAGGCACAGAGTAGAAAAAAAAAATCGCCTGGTGTTGAGGGAGGGAGATCCCGGCCAGCGTTAGGACTGTATAAACACATGCAGACTTTAGTGATTAACAGGGTAATTCTTTTCCATCTAAAGGGGCTGTAAAAGCCTATTGGAAAGCTACACTTCTGGATCTGTAAAATTTGTAGTTAGAAAATGGGGAAAATCACACACACACACAAAAGACACTAGGGGAATTGTTGACTATGGAATCCCACAGAAAAACATGCAGGAAAATGACAGATGCAGTATGTGGATTGATTGGCAGAAGTACGTGTTTAAAAAGCCTGAATTGAAAAGGAGGCTTTGGAGGTGTGAAGATGTTGGCAGTGATAGAGAAATGCAAAGAAAGAGAATTTGACAGGAGAAAGAAATAGATTAGTAGATAAGAGATAGCAAGTAGAATTGCTGGGAATGTTCAGATCGCCCTCCTTGCTTCTCCAGATGCACAAAGTGGGAGCTGGAGAGACAAGGGGGGTTGATTTCACACCAGGAATGGTTTGCCTGTTTTACATAGGCACTTTCTGTGGGAATTCCTTAGAAGTCACTTTTGCATTCAGGGGTCACTACCAGTTTTAAGAGATTAAAATGTGTAGTATTTTTATTGAGAGTGAATTATCCAGAAGCCACAGAGGATCTAATCATTGGCATGGATGCCTTGCAAACTATGGGTTATGGTTTAATTCCTATAACAAACAACTACATCGAGCCTAAATCCGGAAATCGTTAGGAGAATATATTTCAGTTTTAAGGTGAAGAATTTGAGAACAGGAGTAAATGCAACATAGGAACAAAGGAAGCGATTGTCCTGCATTCTTCACACCAGCATAGGACTATCCTTGGCGGTGGATGATGGTCAGTAGGCTGCTACAGATCGAGGCTATTCTCCTTGAAAAACTCGATCTAATACTGAGGGTTTATCAGAAACTGTCAGGAAGGAACTGTGTAATGAACATGATTGTATTGCCCTGACTGGTCTACAGATAAAGTTTAGGGAAGACCTACAGGAAGAGACAATAGAGGGAACATGGAACCTGTACACTGACGGTTCCTCTAGAGTAGTGAATGGGAAAAGAATAACGGGATATGCAGTGGTAGACAGGATAAGGGGTTCGAAGTTGAATCTGGACCCCTTCCCCCGTCCATGTCAGCTTAGACAGCAGAATTATATGCCCTAAAGGAGCTTTAGAAATAAGCACAGGAAAATCTGTAAATATCTGGACAGACTCTAAGTATGCATGTGGAGTAGTCCACGTTTTTGGAAAAATTTGGAGTGAAAGAGGACTACTTACATCCCAGGGAAAGAATCTGGCCCACCATCAGTTGATACTGGACACCCTGGAGGCGTTGAGCCTCCAGTCCAAGGTAGCTATTATCCACATTTCAGGGCACCAGAAGGGAAACTCCCCGGAGGTAGTAGGAAACCGGCTGGCTGAAAGGCGGCAGGGAATCCCGCCCTCTTAGCAGCCCTTATTCCTACCAGTAAAGAGATCACTGCCCCTTTGGTGTATTCACAAAGGAGCTTGAATTGACAGAGGAGCAGGGAGCTACAATGGTGAACGGCACGCTAAAGTTGAGAGATGGAAGACAATGGCTGCCCGAGGGGGTGGTCAGGGAAGTCCTCAAGGCATTGCATGAGGGAGGACACTGGGGAGTTAAGGCTCTGGTCTCAGCCTTTCTGCAAAAAAAATATACAGGGAAGAAAAGTGTGGTCACACGCCAACACCATTTTAGCCCACTGCATTCCTTGCCAGAGAGTAAATAAGAATAACCTGAGAAAAACAGAAATGAGAGGACGACCTCTGGCCATCCACCCCTTCGAACATTTGCTATGTGATTTTATTGATATGCCAAAGTCAGGACTTTGGAATCAGTGTTTGATAATAACTGATCAGCTCACTGGCTGGGTAGAAGCATACCCTACGGCTCGGGCAACGGCAGGGACAGTTTGTAAAATCTTATTGGAACAAATTATTTGTAGATATGGGTTAATCCAATCAATGGTTAGCAACAGGGGTAAAAACTGAAAGGATGAACCAAACTTTGAAAGAGCAAATTAATAAGTTGATGCAACAAGCGCAGTTGCCCTGACCGAAGGGTTTGCCCCTAGCAGCTGCATAGCATTACAGGACTCTCGCCCTTTGAAGCCTGTGCAGAATGGAAATTTGGGATGTTAATGCACAGAGATACACAGAGAGTGAGCCTTAATTTAGATTTGTTCAAGGATGCCTTTATAAGAAAGTATTTGCTGGCCCTATTCTCTATTCTCTCCGATAACAGGGAGCGAGGCATCTCAGTGCAACAGACGCCATTGGAGGTAGCAGTGCATTCCTTCCACCCCGGGGATTGGGCTTATATCAAGGCATGGGAGAGTGAACCGCTCGCCCCAAGATGGCTTGGTCCGTTCCGGATACTGTTGACAACAGAGACTGTCATCCAAACTGAGGAAGCTGGTTGGACTCACTATACCAGAGCCAAGCGCGCAGTCGACCCTGAGGGACGGTGAAAAGTTGTGCCTGTGTCCGAGGACGGACTAAAAGACTATTTTTAAACGACATATGTAATGTCCATTAGTCGGTTAGCGCATAAATATTGTCCTTTCTTTAGTGTGTATATAGAGGTAAGAAAAGTTAATAATCTGGTCCAAACTTGGCAGGTACATTTGAGAATAGACAGGAGTCTTAGGGGACTCTATTTCTTAAAAAGATATTCAATTGGTGATCAAGTAGTGTTGGAGGACGAGGGGACCATTGATTGGGAGGATGTCTAAAACTCCCTATATAACAGGTAGAATTTGTCCCTGGTTTTCCTGTTCAATTAGTCGAACACCAAAAGGGGAGGTGGAAGAGTGGAAGGTACAAATACAAACCACTTCCTATTGGGACACTGAATACAAAGGGTTGGCCTGTGGTAACCAATTAATGGTACGCAAAGAGGTACGAGGTAAGGGCCGTGGAACTTTGTATACTAGCACTGAGTTGGCTTCAAGTCTAGAGTTCTGGCATAACCGAGATTGCAAGCAGTGCCCCCTCATTAAAATCAGAGATAGCAACATCAGCCCGGGATCAGAGTCAGACTCCGACTAGGTCATTTCCCCAGGAAAGTGATCTTTCTACTCTCATACTTTCACCTCCCGGCAGTTTACTCGGAGTATCAGGTGATATCTGAAACTTAAAAGGCCCCCCCTGATAGGATTGGATCCTTTTGAGCCTTACTGTTTATTGTATTGCCATTTTTGCCCTCACCATTGGAGTGCCAGAATAACTAAATTTGACGAAAACCCGGCTTTGAGGTGGTATGTGCTTAAGGTGAGATATCCTGAAGGGTTGTGGACTGAAGCTTGTAGGCTGTAAAAACGCCAATTGCAAGCTGTCCGTGGAGAATTCAATCTGATAGCTCGGCGCAGGCAAAGACCAATTCCCAAGGGATGGCTCCGTTACGCATCTTCGGTGCACCACGAAACGTGTTAGAAGTGCAAGAACGCAAGCCCCTGGTCAGTGCCCAGTCTAGATTCAGAGGACGAAGAATGGAATTCCCACTACAAGCAGAGGTAAAGCCCACCCCTCTAATGTCTTGGAGAAATATCAGGCAATTGTTTATTGGCAGACCACGGGTTGATGGCAAAATAAGGATAGTGTTAGGGCTCTTCTTGAGCCTTGTGCTACAAGCTACAGGATCCACCTGCCCCTGTGTAATAACGACAAGGCAGGGAAGCAGGGAACAGCAGACCTTAACCTATAAGTCCATCTTCAATTGTGTTGATAATATTGCCTCCTGTGCATTTGGCAAGGTAGAGTACAAAATTTGTCAGGACTCCCTTGAAACTCAAACTTGTTATGACCCTAGAGAAAACCCCGAGAGAATTTGGATTGAATTCCGTGTTACAGTAATTAGTAATGGAGGCTGGACTAGAATTAAATGTGGTGGAATAGGCTGGGTTCAGCACAACATGGTATGGAGAATAGCAGCAAGTGCAGGTTAGAAACTCACCTGTTTGTTTCTGTATGAAACTGTGTGAAGTTAGCCACCTGATCTACCACGCCCTGCAAGCCTCAGGAAGGTGCCTGTAAAGTTCGATTGTACCTGGGGCTCCTATGAAAATTGTCCAAGTGAAAGACACCTTTGGTCGGTCTGGGGGAGGGGGGAAGTTTTCATAATTGTGAATAAGTCAAAAGAAATTATAAAAAGAAAAACGGGGGAATTGATAGAAGTGAAGGTTTGACTTATTCAAATGAGGTAATTGCCTCATAAAAGATTGTTCTTACTTGAAAAAGAAAAACAAGCTGTTTGTGTGTGTATTCAGAAGAGATTATCCAGCCTTGTAAAAACAGGCTCCTCGATCCCCCCTTTCTCCTTGCCTTTTCTTCTCTGTTCAAGGTCTCACGCTTTTCTGAGATAAGCATGGAATGTTGAGACAAAGGCCCAATTTAGGGAAAGTGAATTGTTCTGCGCATGTCTAAAATGTGTTTTCACTAATCCAATGAATTGTTGCTAACTAACTTAATGACCTCAAAGGCCCACCCCTCTCGCCCTGAGGGGACAGCTATAAGACTGTACCAATTCCTTTGTTCTTTGAAGAAATCCTAATCACCCACAATTAAGGTGAAATTGGTTTTTCTTCCCACCAACTGCAGTGGTGTCCTGTTTGTTTTGTTCTCATGTAAATAAAATGAACTTCAATAGAAAAGCCTTCGTGTCTCAGTCTTTTGTTTAAGGTAAATTGTTTGGCATAACAATAGGTTGCCCACCCAAATCTGATTTAAGGACACTTTCCTTTTAGATTTCAGGAAGTTGTGATCAAATTTCAAGAAACAAGCAGTAAGAGAGGAAGAGCAGCTTCTACTAATATTTCTTAATCAGTGTTATTGAATTTATGGACTGTTAAGGCCCCTCTCTCTCCATATGACTGACCATGAGATAATTCATCAGATGTAGAGAACCTCTGACCCACCAGATGTTTTTGCCTACAGTTGCTGTCTACACTACCCACCATGGCTGAGAGTAGGAATCTGCAGAAGTTGTCAACAAAAACATCTAAAAAGCCCAAAGTTCCCTGTCCCTCCAGTATAGAAATGTCCGGGATGCTGGCCATCCTAGATTATTTCACATGAGAGAACCAGGCCTTTCATTCGGTTGCGGACAGCTGTAGCATTCAGCCCTGCCCTCACCTGTCTGTCACAGCTGGGCAGTGGAACATCAGCCAATGAGGGGATGGAAGGTGGTGCAGAAGGGGGAGGAGCTGGAATATATATAGGGGTGTATGATGAGAGAGAAGGAAGATTGGAGAGAGAAAGTTTGTGAGAGTGAGTGAGGAGTGTGTCTATGGGCCTGTGAGCCAAATAGTCAGTGAGGGAAGAGTCTGTGTGTGTCAGTGAGTGAGAGACTTGATTAACATTTTGTGATTTACTTACTTTATTTTGTTAAACCAATAAACAAGTCTAAGTTTTGAAGAAACACATGATTCAGTGATTTATTGGTATTGAAACAGCAATACCTGGTGGCAGCTACCTGAGAAGAAGAGTGAGCACTCCTGGAGGCCTGAGTTGGTAGAGGCTTCAGCGTGCTCGCTACAACAGCATTCTAAACTGATGTAGAATTCCTGTAGGCATCCTTCAGTCTCAAGAGACTGTGGTAACGTGATCTGAATAGAGGTCTTGGAACAGCGTCTAGTGTGGCTGAGAAGGCCAATACAGTGGTGCCTCGACTTACGAATGTCCCAACATATGACCTTTTCGAGTTACAAGCAGCTCCGGCCGAAAAATTTTGCTTCTACTTGCGACCGGAGCTTTGAGTTACAACCAGAAAAGGGCAGGGAAAAAAGACAGGGAATTCAAATTGCTAACTGTTGGTGGTGAAGAGGCTGCTTCTTTGCAGCTCTTTCGACCTAGCAGTTAGAGAGTGTGCGATCGGAGGAGGCTTTGGACTGCCTGGTAAGGTGCTGTTTTCTACTTTTAAAAAACTGTTCTGGGTGGGTTTTGCAGTGTAGTTATGGGCTGGGTGGTGGGATTTTGTTTCTATGCTTTGATGGGTCTTGCAGGGTTTGTTTGTTTTTTGGGTTTTTCCCATTTCTGATGGGTCTTGCAGGGTTTGTTTGCTTTTGGGGTCCCCCTCCCATTTCCAATGGGTCTTGCAGAGTTTTTTGCTTTCTGCTTTGCTTTTTTTTTTTTTTTGCATTTCTGAAGAGTCTTGAATGGTTTGTTTGCTTTCTGCTTTGCTTTTTTGCATTTCCGAAGGGTCTTGAATGGTTTGTTTGTTTGCTTTCTGCTTTGCTTTTTTTGCATTCCTGAAGGGTCTTGCACGGTTTGTTTGCTTTTCTTTCTCCCCCCCCCCTTCGGCCGGAACAGATTAATCCTGTTTCCGATGGGTCTTGCAGCGGGTTTTGTTTTGTTTTGTTTTGTTTTTGGGGTTTTTTGGTGATTTTTTTCTTCGGCCAGAATGGATTAATTGCATTTGAATGCATTCCTATGGGAAATGGTGCTTCGATTTACGAGAGTTATGACCGGAGTTCCGGAACCAATTAAGTTCGTAAGTCGAGGCACCACTGTACTAGAGTGACAATCCCTTCCACACTGAAAACAAATATAATCTGTACCCTGTCCAGCTTCCTGATTTTGCTGGTTTTGGGACTGCCTCTTTGCCTCGGCCTGGTGGACAAGGGTCTCTTCAAAATGGGAGAGGCCATGATGCACCGCCTGCCTCCAGGCTGGACGCTCAATGTCAGGGTTTCCCATCTGTTGAGGTCCATTCCTAAGGCCTTCAGATCCCGCTTGCAGATGTCCTTGTATCGCAGCTGGGGTCTCCCTCTGGAGCGCTTTCTCTGCACTAATACTCCATACAGGAGATCTTTTGGAATCCAACTGTCAGCTATTCTCAGCACATCAGAATTCCACAGCACTAGGAATCATGTATCCCTACTCCATTAAGCTTTCATTTATGTACATTGGTTGTCTTTTGCAAATTGCAATATTGTTAGTCCTTTACCATTTTCTGCTGTCACCTGATGAAGCAGAGCTATGCTCCCATGGAATTAATTTCAAAGTTTGATTATTTGAGATTATTACAGGGATGATTATAATGCTTTGTATTTCTCAACATTGCTGGTGCCTGGGGAGACCAAAGGGCTTAGCCTAAAAATTAGAATCTGTAGGTGCGATAAGACCTTTGCCAAATCACTGATTTCTGAATTTCAGGAAAACTAGGAGCTGTTGGCAATCTTTTTAAATTGATAACTAAAGATTCTGAACTGCGCCCATTTGCTGAAAATATTATTATTAGTTGAACTATTTTGTCTGGAAGCTTATGGTAAAATAAAATGGAAATATGATGAGTTTGCTTAAATTTTATGGCCTTTTGACTTGTCATGATTTTGGGGGTTATTTGATTTGCTATATTTTTTTACCTGGAGACATAGTATTTGTAATGCTTCATTATGGCTAAGGTAGTGCTGTTTAGGTGTCTGGATATGAGAAGGGGAGACTGTAACTTGAGCATAGACAGCAACTGTCAACCATCAGAGTGACTCATTAGTTGCCATTCATTAGCAAAGGATAACACCAATGTGAATGTGACAAACCAAAACGTAAGAAGCTTGATTCTGTTCTTTTAGGGTTGACTCAGAACAATGGTATCCTGCACCACCATGAAGGTGAATGCACAGAAGAAAGCTAGGGCATGTGTTCTTCATTGTTATTGCTATTGTGTGCAGTCACTGTGTTTATCTTATATACACTTTGATAATCTCATTTCTATAATTTTTTTTGCATGTTGCTCTGCTGTTTACAATGCCCCCATATCCGTCTGTGTATCTATAAATTAACCAACCAAGGATAATGTGCCTGATGAAGTTGAAACTGGATAATGAAAGCATATGCTCTAATGAATATTTTCAGCTGTAAGGTGCCCCCTGACTCTTTCTTTGTTTTAGGTTCCTTGACTGTGCATGGATTTTATCTCCTCTTCATCTCTGCAGCTTTTGGGAGATCTCTAAGTGGTTCCCAACAGCCCCACCTGTTGCCAGGAAGTAAATGAACAAAGCTTGTTTCGGAGTGCTTATGAAAGCAACAGTGCCCTGTGTGTTGCTTACTTGGGAGGAGTTATCCTTCTGCAGTTATTATAAATATCTGTCAGTTTAAGATTGCACCCGGACACTTCATTTCTCTACTCAGGGAGAGGGCGGACTGTGCGTGGGCTTTCTCAGAACTCAGAAAACGGATCGCTAGAAAAGAAGCCAAGAGAGCCACCGAGACGGCAGGACCTCCCTCTGATACCCACAAAGACATCGCACAATTTGTCATGCTTAAAATTGTTCTGGATGTTTTGCAATAGCAGCGCTGAGGTTGTTGGTAGTGCTGACCACAACATGAGCTTGGCCAACATCAGCAGTCCGAAGGTGTTTCAAGAAGAGGGTCCAGAGATATGCAACCAGTACCTGTGCCCTTTGCTACCCCTGTGGGCTCTCATCCCAGTGACAGCGGTATGCTTGGTCTTACTGGTCTTTGGTCTGGGTGGCAACATTTTGACTATAGTTGTGACCAGCTGCTCCCGGGAACTACGCAACACGACTAGTCTCTACCTGGCTAGCTTGGCCGTCTCTGACCTGCTGCTGCTCTTACTTGGGCTGCCCCTTGACCTCTACCGCCTCTGGCAGTCACGGCCATGGGTGCTTGGCACAGTGGTGTGCCGCGTATGGCATTGGTCAGGCGAAGCGTGTGCCTACTGCTCCATCCTACACCTGACAGCCCTGACTGCTGAGCGCTATGTTGCTATTTGCTACCCACTGCGTGCTAAAGTGCTGGTGACCGAACAACGCGTAAAAGCACTACTGGTGGTCTTGTGGGCCGTTGCCTTGTTCTCTGCTGCACCTTTTCTGTTTCTTGTGGGAGTTCAGCAGGCTGGTGAGGATGACTTCACCCGTGAATGTGTCCCCACCATCTATGCCAGAGAGACAGGGATGTTGGATACCATGCTCTGGGTCACCACCAGCTACTTTGTGTTGCCCTGCCTCTGCCTCTATGTCCTCCACGGCTTGATTGCAAGGCAGCTTCTGCGGGTCAGCAGGGCACATCTTGGTGGGACATCATATCGGAACCACCGGCAAACAGTGCGCATGTTGGGTGAGTAAACAGAGGACATCATGTTGTGAGGGGAGCAGTACCTTAGGGGGCTTCATGTTTAATTTGCTCTTTGTTATCAGCACAGCACTCCCTATAGTCCTACAGAATCACCATCATGAAACAGAGCTGTCCTGATTTTCTATGAAACCCTAAAGAGATACACTATATATATATATATATATATATATATATACACATATATACACACTTATCATTTATTTATTTATTTATTTATTTATTTATTTATTTATTTATTTATTTATTTTAATTGTAAAGAGGTACACTTTACACACACACACACACACACACACACACACACACACACACACACATTTATTTATTTATTTATTTATTTATTTATTTATTTATTTATTTATTCTAATTGTACCCTGCCTATCTGGTCAAAACGACCACTCTGTCTGGTCAAAACAACCACTCATACATATGTGTCAAAACGGCCACTCATACACACACACACACACACACAAACACACTCAGCTCCAAAGAACACCCAGACAATTGTCAGCGTCTTATTCAAGAGTCATCAGTCCATCGTGATCACATTAGATGGAGGGGTGAAAGGGTAGGCGGCAAATAACTTTGTACCATTTGGTGAGTTGCATGGGGATGTGACACTAATGGTTCCTATAAAAGGAGCCTCCATCCACAGTCCTGAGGCAAAACCCATTTCTCATAATCCCAAAAGCAGGTTCTAGTGGAAATACCAGGACTGCCTGTTGGGGACGGTCAGGTAATATACAAAGTTATTGGGCAGAGAGGAGGAAGTAGCTGTGGGACCACCTGCTTTTAAAAGAAGTATACTTCATTCATCCCAGAGCTTCTGAGAAACCCCGCGTGGCTGGATGCATCAAGTAATTGCCTTTTCCCCCAACTTTTCTTTTTCTTTTTTCTTTTTTGCAGTTGTGCTGATTGTGGCTTTTGTCGTTTGTTGGCTGCCCTTCCACATCGGCAGGATCATATACATCAACCCAAAGGATTCCAGAATGATGTATTTCACCCAATATTTTAATATTTTTGCATTGCAGCTTTTCTACTTGAGTGCTAGTATCAACCCAGTCCTTTACAACCTTGTCTCGAAGAAATATAGGGCAGCAATTTGTAAGCTACTGGGGATCAAGAGATCTCTAGAAAGGGCTTCTACCATTACCAGAGACACTGCTGGCTACCTAGAGATCAGTCGGTAATAACAGTGTGATGATCACATAGTTACAAAATATCAGCCAAAATTCTGTTCTTTAGCATACAAAATTTCACTAGAGTAAGCTGATTGAACCAATGGAGATTTGGCGTGTCAACTCTTCCTTGAGTACAATTGATTCAAATGGACCTATTCTAGTTGTGCTAAAGTAACCTCGCAACTAGAGTGGGCACAGTTGAATCAACGGAATGTATGGAGGACAATCCCTTCTGATTCAGTGGGCCTACTGTAGCGTGATTTACTGCACTAAGCAACAGGATTTTGTCCATTGTCTCTGATGCTTTCAGTGTGACATGTTGAGGTGGATTTGTGAAATTAAGGGCTATTAAGGGCTAGCTTTTCAGTCATTACAAAGTTCTAACTTAACAGTAAGCTGATGTAGATAAAATCTAGAGTATAACTGAGCTATGCAGTATCAACTCATATTTCAAGCAGGGGGTGCCTAACCTCACTATTTCAGGATAGTGCACCCCCCATTTGGACTGGGCCCAGTTCTGAGGCTATAAGAATCAGTCATAAAGAGCCATTGGATTTGCAACCTTCCTCCTCCTTCTCCTTCTTCCAGTATGCCATCATTGCCACCCTGCCTCCCTGTGGTTCGATGGTTGGCATGCAATACTAGATTAGAAACTACAGGCTGGTCTTGCTTTGCAAAGCAAGGACAAACCACAGTTTGTAGTTTCTGACAAAAGGCAAATTACATTTTGTTGCAAACCAGGAAGGCAGGTAGAACCTGTGGCATGTGCTTGAGAAAAGAGTGTGTGCATGTCTGTGGTCCTTTAAAGCTCATTTACCAGGGAGTGGTAACATAGCTTAATGGTGGAGAAAGTGCTTCACGTAGAGAAGATCACAGGTGAAATTGTTGGCATTTCCAGGGAAAGATAAATAAATAAATAAAAATCTGTGATCTTCATTGTGCAACCTGAGAGAGTGATTATATCGCCAGTTAGACAATACGTACTGAGCAAGATGGACAAATAGTCTGACCCTAAAGACAGCTGTCTATGTCCCTGTTTGAGCCATCATAGGAGTCTAATTACCACTTCTGTGGAGCTTTGTACTGTATTAGCAAATATCAGAATGAACCACAAGGGCTTTCTATAGAAGGTCAACTTGACTTTGGCAAGTGGTGCCCTCCAGATGTTTTAGACTGTATATCCCAGTGACTGTGTTAATTGGCAGTGTTTGTGAGAACTCCACACCTATGGTAAGATAACAGACTGAGTAAGGTTGAATTTGTTTGAAATAACATTAAATATCGAATGAAATGTTAGGAGACATACTTCAGTAATGCCACATGCTAATATTTCCAGTGAATGACTTAACCACTATCATCATGCTTGATAGTTTCTGTTCTCTTATTTTGGACTTAAGGCAGTGTTGTGGATTTTGCTTCACTTTAGGCCTCCAACAACAACAACAACAACAACAACAACAGCAACAACAACAACAACAACAACAAGGGGAGAAAAAAGGATGGGAGAAGATATAGCTGAGTATTATCAGAAGTCACAAACCATAATAAAAACCTATTCCTGTCTCTGGGAATTGGGATGAATTAATGACATACAGTTAAAACTGAAAAATTGTTTTCCTTTTCTTTGATGAGGGGTTGTTGTTGTTTTCTCGTAACTTAGGTGGGACTTCATACTGCTGCAGTGCGCTGTTGGTTTTTTAACTAAATCTTATAGCAACAAATGTCATCATCTGTGGTACAACTGTTCCACCAGGACTAAGTTTAAGGGATGTGGCAATTTAATTTAAAGAAGAATGGTAGGTGACTACCATTGTGAATGGAAACAAACTACATTGCTCTTTTTGCAGGAGACAGCTTGTATCTTGGATAATACAAGCACATCGTCCTACTAAAATACAATTTCCTACCATTTCAGCTAAATGAGACCTCTACTATCCCCCATTGTTACATACAACAATTAGCAGACTGACTTCATTCTTAGCAGAGAAATAGTATATTCAAATGTTCCATGATATGTTTATAGGTGATCTGATAATTAACAGATAGGATGGTTTCAATCTGGTTGTAGGTCTATTTATTGAAAAAGTTGTAAAGCATCTCTCAAAAACCAAAAAAATCTAGATCTCTTAACAACCTAAAGGAACTATTTTCAGGGGGAAAAAACTAAACTTTGGATGCTTATGGTAGTATGGAATGCACATAAACTAGAACCATTTCCCATGGACATTACAGAGCAAATTCTTATTATTATATTTCAAAGGTCGCGTCTCCAAATGGTGCTGCCAAATATTCAGTATCAGCTATGGACCTCTGCATAATGTGGCACCATGGGGCATGGCAACTGGGAAAACCATAAACATGGCTTGGCAGAGGATCTACAGTAGAAATCAAAAATCCCCAAAGATCAGAAACCTTGGCTGCAAAACCTTGGATGACCCAATACCCAAAAGAAAGACACTGCAACCACAGATCAACCTCCCTCACTCAAGACAAGGACACATTGATACACCCTTAAACATATCTGCTTAACCCCACTAGTCATCCCGCTTCCTATATAGCACATTAGTAGTGATACTGGAACTGAAATGAAACATTGGCTTTGATAATAACATGTACACCCCACTAGATTCTTATTTGGTCAAGGGAAGGTGCATTCTATGTAAAGAGCTTAGTTTTAGGCAAAGCAAAGGGGACCCCCCCCTTCTTTCAGGGATCAAAAAACTCTTCTATTTATTTGGAGTGGAAGTAAGGGTATAAAAGTTGCCCATATGTTCAGTGAGGGGAGGCTGATTTTTCCTTTGAAGTGTATAGATTGATCCATATTTGTTTGCTTTCAACAGAATGTTATTTCTCTTTGGGAGTTCCTCTGGTTTTTGAATGTAGAATCATATAGACATCAATGTTGGAAAGTCTGTTTTTGAAAGCCATGGCATTTAACAACACAAAGCAACATGAAACCTCAAGTTCACTGTAGAAAGGCAAACTACATAAGTTCTCCATACAAGGGGGCAGTTTCAGTTGAAAGAAACAAAATTCTTATTTAGTTCAACCAATTGTTCAGTTAACAAAAATGAATTGAAGTAGTCTTTACAAGAATAATAATATAAATGAATTAATATGGAAATTGGCCGCTAGCTACGCCCCTCCCTTTTAGTCCCTCCATCTTGTGTCTTGGAGGCCCTCCAGTTACCAGCAAATCTGAAAAATACCTTCCTCTCCACTGACTCACCCACTCATTTGTTGGGGATCCGTAAGAAAACCATACCCCCTCACGAAACAGAGGGGGTTGCTATTTAAGCCTTAAAAAGCAGAGCCTGAATACTCCTGCTAGTGTGCTCTTCAGTTTTTCGTGGGAAATAAATTCTAGAATTAAGTATGTTCCACCAGCAGATAGCTCTCAGCAAGAAAGGAGACAGGAACACCCCTTCCCACAGTTTTAATCTCATAATTCTCCATTTGGCTAACAGGTACAAGTGAGACCTCAAGCTTTCCAAATGCAATAGGACTGAGAAGTCAAACTGGAATCATCTGTGAAAAAAGGTCATAATAACAAGGTTGCCAAAAAGGTAGCATAGAAGCAAATCATTAAATACAGCTATGCATTGGCTGATACCCAGTCTAGTGTAATGGACAGAATGAAGGACTAGGACTCAGGAGACTAGGTTTGAATCCCTGATTTGCCATGGAAATTCACTGTAAGGCGGAACTAGTAAAAGCACTTCTTATATATCTCACTTAACTTTGTAGGGTTATGGTCAGTTGGTTCTGACTTGATAGCACATCCGACAAACATGTCCATACACATAACAATATGTGTTGTCAAGTTGGGAGTAATTTACAGCGACCTTAAAAGGGCTTTCATTTTATTTTATTTATCCGATTTATACCCCCCCCCCCCCAGACAGCGTTTACTCGGGGCAGCTTACAAAATCATTTAAGGAGTGGTTTCGTCAGTTTCACTTCTCCAGTGAATTTCTATGGCCAAGAACCCTGGTCTCCAGAATCCTAGTCTGTCACTGTACACTACACCACAGTGGTACCACACATGCAATGACTACCCTATAATGATCAGAATCCTGTTGCATAACTTTGCATGCATGTAGTCTTTAGTTTAAAGTTTTGTATCTCCTGTACAAATTCCAGGGCTCCCTAGGGCTCCATTTCAAACTTTGGAAGACTTGGGCTGGGAGGGAAATGCTTAATATCCAAAAATAGACCCCATTGATCCTGCTGCTTGGATTGTGACCAGTAGCTGAAATTTGGGGATAGTGAAGGCTTCTTCCTGCCATTCCAAGGCTTCCCCAGGTTGAAGAGATCCCTAAAGAACCTTGGGACCAGGTGAGGGGTGCAAAAAAATTTTAAAGGTTGAAGTCCATGGTTAATGACTTCATCAGCCTTTATGTAAGTGGAGTTCTGTAACAGGATTCTGGCAAATGTGTGTGGTTCAGAAAGGTCATTTTGCTTCAGAACATTGTACATAACTTGTGCAAAACAAGGTCATTTAGTTGTCACATAGAGAGACCAAATTGTGATAGTTTGAGCCTGGAAAATCTTAATCTTTACGTACAATGCCTGTCAATTGAAGGAAATACTACACTTTTCAGTAATCATGAGTTTCTCTAGAATTTACCTCTACTCCATATCATTTCTTAAAAGCAGTATGAGATGTCTATGTATAATCATTTACAAAAGATATGAGATCTCTTTAAATGTCTCACCTGCATATCAACCAATAAATCTCCAGTGATTCTCTCCCATATCCTGTTGGATATGCTAGACTGATAAATTTCGGAATGACTTTCTATTAGATATAAAAATGTCTTAACAAGTTAGATTTTAAGCTTTATCTCAGTCTTACGCTGTCTTTACCAAAATCTCATGAGTGACTGCTCTGATGACAACATTTGACTGTTCACCTTTTCCCCACTGTTTGTTGTACCAATTTTTCAGATGCAGGCTTGAAATTTTATATATTGCATCTTTGCTTTTCGCAAATGGTCTGTTGCCAATCTGGAAATAAAACTGAACTGAACAAAAGCTGTGTTGTTATTATGGAAGTCCTGGATGTCCAGATTAACCCCATGAATATCACAGATGACCGATTCTCAAATACTGTATTTGCTGTAATCCACTGAAAAGCAAACGGCTTGAACAATTAAAAATTTCTCACTTCTGAGACATTGTTAAATCTTACATGTTTTGTTCCTAGGTTGACTCAGAAGGGCCATGTTGCTCTAATTCAATCCATCTTTGGTCAAAGCAGGGGAAAATGTATTAAACAATGTGGGAGATATACCATTTCTTACCACAAATTCTGGATCTCTTGAAATGGTATTACAAAATCATTTTTCATTCTGCTTGTAGTATAATTTGTAAAACAATATTTGAAGGTAAAATAATATGAATTGGGTCCAAGAGCTTTCTTCCACTGGCCAGAAAGGTTACATCCACAGAAGGTGCCCATCCCCAAATTTTTATGGATCCTTCTGGCGCCCTCATCTCATGCCATTCAACATGGCCATCAAATCTCTGTGTAGTGTTTTCAGGAGGCTGGAGGGGCTGCATTGGGAGCTTTTAGGAGACTTAGAAAGGCTGCCAGAAGACTACTCACATGAACGTAAATCTGGATCCAACCTTATGTATAACAGTAAATATACTTTAGAAGTATTTATTGCTTATAAATACTCCAAAAGCACATTACTTATGTGTTACATTTCTACCCTGTCTGTCCACCACCGGATTGCACTCAAGATGACTTAAAATAATCTCAAACTGTAATAATACACAGTGGCCAGGATTCTCTGGAATAAATAAAATTGTGTAAATTGTACTCAGAAATTGCAGTTAATTAGCAAGGTGATGGTCTCATGCCTCATCTTATACCTATCACAGAACCAGGCAGATGACTAGCAACTAGCAACTCATTAATTACCTGCAATTTGCCACTGTGATTTACACAATTTCATTTATGCCAAAGTAAAATCCCAGGGACGTGGTGGCGCTGTGGGCTAAACCGCAGAAGCCTGTGCTGCAGGGTCAGAAGATCCGGCAGTCGTAAGATCGAATCCACGCAACGGAATGAGCTCCCGTTGCTTGTCCCAGCTCCCGCCAACCTAGCGGTTCGAAAGCATGCAAATGCGAGTAGATAAATAGGGACCACCTCGGTGGGAAGGTAAACAGCATTCCGTGTCTAAATCACACTGGCCATGTGACCACGGAAAGATTGTCTTCGGACAAAACGCTGGCTCTATGGCTTGGAAACGGGGATGAGCAGCGCCCCCTAGAGTCGGACACGACTGGACAAAAAAATTGTCAAGGGGAACCTTTACCTTTACCTAAAATCCCAGAAGAAGTCTGGCCAATAAAAAGCTTTGCACTTGCCAGCTAACAGTAGCAGCTGCATCAAAAAACAGTCACTGACTCTGGGGCCCTTAGTTTATGATCTTTTAAATTTTTCTTATATCAGTTTTTAATGTCAATGGCACCTTTTTTCCCTGAAAGGAAATCTAAAGCATAAACTTTTCTTTCGTTGCTAGTGATAATCCTTTTCTCACAGGGTACTTGTAATTACAGTGCTCCACATTAGCACAAGTCAGGGGGAAATCCTATCTGACTTAAGAAAGACATGCCTAATGTCTTCTGCAAATAGATCTAACAAGTCAGCTGGCAACTCTTATTATTAAGCAGTTCTACTAAAAATCAGATAGTTTCACTGCTTCCATGTACATTTCAACATGTTGCTTCATACAGCAAATATGATACTTTGTCTTCCAGAGTTTTAATAGTTTCCTGCCGACTGGACTGTAACCAGGCATAACACTTTAAGGGACTGAAACTCAGAACAAACTCAGTTTGTTGTTTAACTAAACAGTTACTCCATTGCTCCCTATTTGAGTTGTATTATTTCCTTTGTTACAGGAGTGTAAGAAAAAGAAAAAGGAGCCTGGACACAGGGCATGGAGCTGGTTATACAGTATAGGAGTTTCAAAGCAACAGTGGATAAATGTCACATCCTGTACAATGAAGAGGTTCCTAATGGGGAGTAATCATTCTTCAAAACTGGAATGCACAATGAGGTCCAATTTTTAAAGATATTTGATGGCCACAATTCTGTTGTTAATCCCAACTATAGTAGACCCATAGCATCCGTTGTTGGATTCTAAGTCAACACTTACATATTGACTTAGAATGCACAATTGCTTCAGCACTATTGAATTGATGGCTCTGTTCTAGTTGCAATTAGCAGTAGGATTCTGGTTATCAAAATAAAGTGATATTTAGGATTTATAGAAGGAAGGAAGAATGTATTTCTCTCAAGTAACTGTTGAAAGACACAAAATTAATATGAGATCTTTAGACTTATTCACTACTGACACTTCACTATATGGAATATTGACTACGTCTGTTGTCCAATTGGTTTTGGGATGTCTGTCAATGGTTTAGTGGAGTGCAGGCACTCCTCCTTGGGACTGTCACTAACAACTCCAAAAATTATTTTGCTGTTGACTTATAAGGAAATAAATTTGAACAGTTTTCACCTCCACAAGGAACAGCTCTTTTATAAAACCTGTAATTCAAGCTCAAGCCACCTCAAAATACTTTGCATTAGAAAGATAATTATCAAGAATATCGTGCTGTTAGGAATACCTGTTTTCTCTCCAGCGATTTTGAGGACTGAATCTGAGAGGAAACAGGAGAGATTCCTTGCTAATCAAAAAGTCTCACTGCCCTCATCCCGTGAGCCCTGGTTTCACTACCTCCCTGTTGTCTGTGCATGAAAGTAAGAACTGTCTTGTTTACAATAACCCGCCTATCAATATTGTTGCCGACAAGATTGGCTCATTGTGCTATCAAGCTCTCAACAGAGCTTGTAATCCTCAAATAATCGTTGCTGTCTGCCATGAAGTCAGAACTGATTTATAGTGACCCTAACAGGGTTTTCAAGGGAAGTGAATTATTTAAGGAGTCGTTTTACCAGTTCCACTCCCCTAATGAGCTTCCATGGCTGACTGAGGATTCAAACCCATTCCTCCTGAGTCCTAGTCCAGCACTCAATGCACTACAGCACACAGGGTCTAGACATCTTTGAAACCCAGCCATTACAATAGTTAGTTAATTATATGCCATCTAATCAGAACCAACTTATAGAAATGCTAATAGAGCTTTCAAGGTAAGTCAGACATTTAAGGAGTGGTGTTACCAGTTCTACCCACCAATGAGTTTCCACGGCTGAGCCAGGGAATCAAAGCCAGGTCTCCTGAGCCCTACTCGGTTCTTCTATCTGCTACACCACACTTGGTATTAACCCTCAAATAGTTAGCTTGAAAAAATAAAATAGCACAAACACCACAATGTCGAGTTTGTAACTAGTTAACACCAATATGTTTCTCAGGGAATAAAAATAAATGTACAGGTAAATGTTTTAGGGTGCAATTGGACAGTGAGAAAGGTGGATGTCTGATCACACCAGAAAGAGTTGCTTTGACAGGAGCAATCAGATCTTCTGTCCATCAGGGAATCACTGCAGCCTGGCCACAGAAGGTGATAGACCAGAAAGGCCCAACTTGGGCATCATTGAGGTTGGGCTAGAGCACTATTCCCTGTATGTCATGTGATCACAGGGAAATAGTCTGCACTGGACCATATCACAAGTGGTCCAAAATTTGATCTGTATATGCCTGTGTGATCACATCTTTGCTTTCTTTAGGAAAACTAAAAATTAGAGCTGAAAAACTTTATTTTGACCTATCCCATGGATAACTGAGGAGATTTTCCAAGCAAGTGCAGCATTGCAGCTCACACAGAAGCAGAGTGGTCTCTTATTTTGTCAGTTTCTTTATTTTAAATGTATATTTTGGAACACTGAAAATATCATAGAGTATACTGTTCCAGACCACAGACTCTCAACATTTGCATTAATAAATGCTGAGATTATTGTCACAATTCCCAAGTGGCCCCTGATTGTTTCACCAAACGAAGAGCTCACGCTAGATACCCCTCAGCTGCCACCAGTTTATTTCATCAACAATACCTATTATTAATAATTGAGGTGCAGGCCATATGTCATTTTAAAAGAACCAAATAGAAATTGTTTATTGATACAGGTATTGACAGAACAAGCAGTGTTATTAACCCTTAAACAAACATTCTCCCTTATCCTTCTCAACCACAACACCCCCAGCCCAAATTCCAAATCTCTCTTATCTCCAAAACCCTATCTAAACTCCTCCTGTTGCTGCTGAGTCTTTTATATCTCATGACTCTGCCCCTCCAGCACTCCAGTTGGTCTATGCAAATAGCATATGAATATTCATGACCTGGGCGAGCGCCACAATTATATTAAGAAATTGAAAGAAAATGTGAATCACACTGTCCAGTTTATTTTGTCTGTGAGCTATGTCTTCTGGCAGCACAGTTAGCAAATGACATGCTTTGTAGAAAGAGAGCATGACAACACATTTTATTGTTTTTTTAAAAAAACATTGATGTAATGCTTGAAATATCGGATCATACTGATTATTCTCAATGTCAAAAACATAGTCAGAAACCACTGGGCTGCCCAAATTATATTAGAAAGCAGAAATCGTTCTATGCACTTTGAAAAATAATCTATGTGCTTCTTTAGCAACTTAAGGAGCTGGAGCACAACTCCAAAAAGATCATTTCTTCATCACAATCATGCCCATTATCTTCATCCTCATTTCACCAGGCTTTTGGAGCCTCTGAGGGAGTCTACATATATTCCTAAGGAGGAAGTAGCAAGGCAGGAACCTGTAGGTGGTAAGCTGTTGTTGTATGTCTTAAACTGGACTCAGAGTTGTATGTAAGCCATTATTACTTTAATACAAAGGATGTTTATCTGCACCGGTCCAAGAAATACTTATCTGTCTGCAAACAGCAATTATGAGATGTGCATTAAAGCGTAATAAAGGCAAGAGGGCACATGGCGTTCACAAGCTGTACACTGAAAACACACATGTACAGTCAAACTGAGATAAGCAGGATGGTAGCACCAATCACCTGGTTAAGAACAGGCAACCCAGCAACAGCAACTGTGGATTTGTACTGATGCAGTGAACATACTTGTATGAAGCAGAATACACAAAATCCAGACCTACATTTGCATATGTCTGAGCTAGAACCTTAATAGTATTTTGGCACTAAGTGGCCAGTATCTATTGAAAGTCCCAAATACAGTAGAGTCACTGACCCATAATTTCTGATTCCCCAGATTTTGGACTTCAGCTACCATCAGTAGTAGCCAATGTTGCAGGTCATTTAGGGTGAGGTTTTGCAATCATACAACCATGTTCCCCATCCCTGATGTCAGGAACTATACATTTTGAACCAACATACACTCAGTTAATAGTTATAGAAGATAACTTTGAATCGCAAGAAAAGTATACAGTACTCACTTCAACTTGGTGTAACAACGTATATTTTCCTACCATGAAAACTATTGCTAAAAATGAGAATTCTTGTTCAGTTCTGTTATATTCTGTCCTCTAGTGGTCATTCTCAAAGATGATGATGAAGAAGAGAGATAATTCATACTTCTGGAATGTCTCTGAACTCAAAGACACACACACAGAGAGAGAGAGAGAGATGGCAGTTTGTTACACTTGTAGGGACAGTATACGGGTTGCTGCACCGACATCCAGGGGAAATGATGCTAATGTTTCACCGGCCCAGACAAGTCTGTGGCAGCCAGTCATAGAACAATTTCTGCCCATGCAACAACCACCAGGATTTCTCTGGACACTGACCTACCATGACAAAACTTCAGCTGCCTGCCTCCTTTCCCAGTAATTGTCTAGAGATTTTTCTTCCTTGAGTTCAGATGGGCCTTGATGCCTCAGCCAACCTTTGTCTTCTCAGAGGTTTGCCTTTGCCTTTCCATTCTGGCAGGCATTCTTAGGAATAATTTGCTGTTTGCACACCTACCAGTAATTCATTAACCGGCTGTCGTGATTTTGGGACTGCATTTAACAGCGACCTATGTGGCTGGAATGTCTAGCCCAGTGGTTCCCAACCCAGATGTTCTCAGACTAAAAATCCAAGAAGCCTTCACCACTAGCTCTGTTGGCCAGGATTTCTGGGAGTTGTAGTCCAAGAACATCTGGGGACCCAGGGTTGGGAACCTCTGGTCTAGTCAGACATCTTTCTTCTCCCCAACACCATCAATTATTGTTAATTTGTTTTTAACTGAAAGAGAGTTCTGGAGCGCTCAAAAGCTAACACACATTTGTGTGATTATTCTAATCAAAACGCTTCCCATCTTGGGCTTTGTTCTGCGATAACAGAAGTGGGGAATGGGAAAAAGCAAGACACAATACTGTAATTTACAAGTAGAATTAAATTCACTTGGAAGAAAAGCAGAGTTCTCATGGTATTGTAAAGGTAGGAGGAAGAATTTCAGCTGTGAAAAAGCACCAAAATGGAAAAATAGGCCAGTGTTAACCTTTAGGCCAGAATTAATCAATCTAGTACCCTCTAGGTGCATTTGTTTATTCATTTCCTTTCTGTGACGGCTTTGTCATAGCAAAGGAGGTTATGTTCAATTACAGCCTCCATTGTTTCTCTCAGGGTTTTCCATAGCTCTGGAGGCACCACCTTGTGGACGATGACCTTAGGAAAATGTCTTTCTATTGTGTTATATTGAAAGATGACATAACTCTCTCCCCCCCCCATCAACATCATTGAAACACACACACTTTTGAAACTCCTTTGCTTATAAACATTTCCAAGGAGCTTTAGTTTTGACAGCAAGTGGCTGATGATATTTAAAATCTTAAAAGATGACAGTGTGAAGGTGCTACATTCAATATCCCAGCAAGTTTGGAAAACTCAACAGTGGCCAGAGGACTGGAAAAGATCAGTTTACATCCCAGTCCCTAAGAAGGGCAGTGCCAAAGAATGCTCCAACTACCGTACAATTGCACTCATTTCACACGCTAGCAAGGTTTTGCTCAAAATCCTGCAAGGTAGGCTTCAGCAGTATGTGGACCGAGACTCCCAGAAGTACAAGTTGGATTTCGAAGGGGCAGAGGAACTGGAGACCAAATTGCTAACATGCGCTGGATTATAGAGAAAGCCAGAGAGTTCCAGAAAAAACATCTACTTCTGCTTCATTGACTATGCAAAAGCCTTTGACTGTGTGGACCACAGCAAACTATGGCAAGTCCTTAAAGAAATGGGAGTGCCTGACCACCTTGTCTATCTCCTGAGAAACCTATACATGGGACAGGAAGCAACAGTTAGAACTGGATATGGAACAACTGATTGGTTTTAAATTGGGAAAGGAGTACTGCAAGGCTGTATATTGTCCCCCTGCTTATTTAACTTATATGCAGAATACATCATGCGAAAGGCTATACTGGAGGAATCCCAAGCCGGAATTAAGATTGCCGTAGGAAATATCAACAACCTCCATATGCAGATGATACCACTCTGATGGCAGAAAGTGAGGAGGAATTAAGGAACCTTGTAATGAGGGTGAAAGAGGAGAGTGCAAAAAACAGTCTGAAGCTCAACATCAAAAACAAAAACAAAAACAAAGATCATGGCCACTGGTCCCATCACCTCCTGGCAAATTGAAGGGGAAGATATGGAGGCAGTGACAGATTTTACTTTCTTGGGCTCCATGATCACTGCAGATGGAGACAGCAGCCACGAAATTAAAAGACGCCTGCTTCTTGGGAGGAAAGTGATGACAAACCTTGACAGCATCCTAAATAGCAGAGACATCACCTTGCCAACAAAAGTCCGAATAGTCAAAGCTGTGGTTTTCCCTGTAGTGATGTATGGAAGTGAGAGCTGGACCATAAAGAAAGCAGACCGCCGAAGAATTGATGATTTTGAACTGTGGTGCTGGAGGAGGATCTTGAGAGTCCCCTGGACTGCAAGGAGAACAAACCTATCCATTCTAAAGGAAATCAACCCTGAGTGCTCACTGGAAGGACAGATCCTGAAGCTGAGGCTCCAATATTTTGGCCATCTCATGAGCAGAGAAGACTCCTTGGGAAAGACCTTGATGTTCGGAAAGTGTGAAGGCAAGAGGAGAAGGGGATGACAGAGGATGTGATGGATGGACAGTGTGATTGAAGCAACCAATATGAATATGACACAACTCCGGGAGGCAGTGGAAGACAGGAGGGCCTGGCGTGCTCTGGTCCATGGAGTCATGAAGAGTCGGACATGACTGAACAACTAAACAGCGACGACGGCTGATGTTGAGGAATTTTTACAATCCTGCAGGCAGCCTAACACTGTAGGGAAAAGCTAACATGACTGTTTCTTTCTCTCACTGAACAATTAACAAACCCCTTCTGCCCAGGCTAAAAACTTTAATCGGCATGCTTTACTATTCTTTGTTTGGAGTTGAGTTGAGAGTTATTTCCAGGATCCATGAGGGCACAGATGCTTGCTAAACATCTCTGTACAGGATGGACCATTTTCTCAATCATGAGGGCTGAGAGAGAAATCCATTTTACTCTTTGTTTCTCTTATTTTTCTTCCTTCTACTAACCTCAGATGTTTTGTGAATATGAAAAGCAGTGAAATGATGTCTGAGTGCTTATCGTGGTGATTATCACAGAGGGGGTTGTCTGGAGACTTACTACTAACTCTGACATCCAGATTACTGCCCTTCCACTGTGCAACAAAAAGGAATCAAATATATTCCTACTACAAAACCCAACAGCTGGTTGCCAGAGCACCCAAGCAGAAACTGTCTCAAAAGAAAAATGCAAGGATGAACAGGAAGCCATTACCTTATACATTTTTTTAAAGACTCCCTTGAATTTTCCACCCTTTTAGTAAATAAAAGCAGGCTGATATGCAGAAAAAATGGCAGCATGTAACACCCTAGGACAGTGGTTCTTAACCTTTGTTACTCGGATGTTTTTGAACTGCAACTCCCAGAAACCTCAGCCAGCACAGTTGGTGGTGAAGGCTTCTGGGAGCTGCAGACCAAAACTCCTGAGTAACCCATGGTTAAGAACCAGTGCCCTAGGAGGCTTCTAACAGCCAATCAGAGAAACTGGAGTCATGCTAGCTTGGATTCACAGTGTTCCATACATGTGTTTGGGGTTTTCAGGTCCTCTCCCACCCCATCTATGAAGACTGTGCCGCCACCACTGTTATTAGGAGGATGCTTTTAAAATGTGAGGGAGCATACAGAGCAGTACGACATGCTCCAGCTAGAAGAGAAAATGCACTCATCTGAGAATGAAAGTTCCTTTATATGTACACAAGACATTTTTAGGGTTCCTGCCCCTATTAGCTGCTTTGATTCTCCCCAAACATGCACTTACAAGTGCCAAGGATGGCGAGGGGATGACAAAATATGGTGATATTTCGCATGCAATTCCCATGCATAAGCACACACTCTTCCAGTACAGTGCATCTGTCTGTATTCATTACAATAAATCCAGGTTCCCCCCTCCCCAAGACAATGTCACGTAACTGTAGTAAAAATGCCATTTTTGAGCCAGACAATCAGTCCTGAGAGCTGGTACTCACTTTGACTGGTAGGGCAAAGTGGCCCATGGAAAGGAAGCAAAAGTCAACAGTAAGGTGGGGCAAGGTGGTGAACTTAGTCTTCCTTTTTGCTTCCTTTCTTCTCTGTTATGGGGTCTCAGGAACACTACAACTCCTTAACTGTAAGCGTCTATCTGAACTGAAGAATAGTCTTTATGTTGGTTTATTAGGTTTCCACATACTGTTCTACTTGATTCTTTGAAAGAGGAGAAGATGTGTTGCCTTTACCGCCCATTACCAACTCGGGGCAGAGCCCCACTAGTCCTAACAAAGTAGCCTTCAACTGGCACTCAGTATTCTTATTGCTTGGCAATACTACTTGGAAGTTTCCTCTTATGCTGATGGTGATCTTTTGATTCCGGGATGATAAACTGTGTATTCAAACAGATGATTTTAGGTGCAGAAATACACAATGGGATGTGCTGAACTGTTAATTCGGGTACTGGACACAAGAGGGCACATCTGGGCAGGGAGCTCTTTTGTAGAAACCACTAAGAAGAAAGGATGTGCGTTAGTTTTCAGCTGCGGCCCAAATTCATAATGATTTGGATCAAAAGGACTATCTGGTTCTTGGGCAAAACAAAGTGAATTTGTAAATCAATTTGCATCAAGAATATAAATCAAATCAGATAGGGCATACATTCTTACAGCCTTTTCTTCATTTTGAACACAAAGTTTAAATGTGCCTCGTACACACACATCTGAAATTAGCTGTGCAAAACTTGGCAGGTTTACTCTGTGTAGGGTCTCTCGTGCCTCACAATTTCATGTACATAAACATAAAATGAAAAAAGAAACAGCCATTTTGTTTTCTCAATGCAACATGTTATATCCAGGGCACAAATCACTGAGGACCACATCAGGATGTATTCTGAAGGCCTGAACTGGCTGCCAGACCAAATCAGAAGACCTGTGCACAGCCTTCCCCTGAAGAATTATGCTGGTTTGAGAGTCCATTTTTAACTTCCTAGGGAGTCTTTTCCCTAAACACGCAATGTTTTTGATTTATGGGGATGAGAAATATAGGTAGACTCAACTGTTGGAGATATTAGAGGAAAATGTTGTGCAAAGATGGACATGATAAAAGACAAAAATGGAAGGGACCTCACAGAAGACATCAAGAAGAGGTGGCAAGAATACACAGAGGAATTATATCAGAAAGTTTTGGATATCGCGGACAACCCAGGCAATATAGTTGCTGACCTAGAGCCAGACATCCTGGAGAGTGAGGACAAGTGGGCCTTAGAAAGCCTGGCTAACAACAAGGCCAGTGGAGGTGATGGCATTCCAGTTGAACTATTTAAAATTTTAAAGGATGATGCTGTTAAGGTGCTACATTCAATATGCCAACAAGTTTGGAAAACTCAACAGTGGCCAGAGGACTGGAAAAGATCAGTCTACATCCCAATACCAAAGAAGGGCAGTGCCAAAGAATGCTCCAACTACCAGACAATTGCACTCATCTCACACGCCAGCAAGGTTATGCTCAAAATCATACAAGGTAGGCTTCAGCAGTATGTGGACCAAGAACTCCCAGAAGTACAAGCGAAATTCCGAAGGGGCAGAGGAACTCGAGACCAAATTGCCAACATGCGCTGGATTATGGAGAAAGCCAGAGAGTTCCAGAAAAACATCTACTTCTGCTTCATTGACTATGCAAAAGCCTTTGACTGTGTGGACCACAGCAAACTATGGCAAGTCCTTAAAGAAATGGGCGTGCCTGACCACCTTATCCATCTCCTGAGAAACCTATATGTGGGACAGGAAGCAACAGTTAGAACTGGATATGGAACAACGGATTGGTTCAAAATTGGGAAAGGAGTACGACAAGGCTGTATATTGTCACCCTGCTTATTTAACTTATATGCAGAATACATCATGCAGAAGGCTGGACTGGAGGAATCCCAAGCTGGAATTAAGATTGCAGGAAGAAATATCAACAACCTCCGATATGCAGATGATACCACTCTGATGGCAGAAAGTGAGGAGGAACTAAAGAACCTTGTAATGAGGGTGAAAGACGAGAGTGCAAAAAACGGTCTGAAACTCAACATCAAAAAAACTAAGATCATGGCCACTGGTCCCATCACCTCCTGGGAAATAGAAGGGGAAGATATGGAGGCAGTGACAGATTTTACTTTCTTGGGCTCCGTGATCACTGCAGATGGAGACAGCAGCCACAAAATTAAAAGACGCCTGCTTCTTGGGAGGAAAGCAATGACAAACCTTGACAGCATCTTAAAAAGCAGAGACATCACCTTGCCAACAAAAGTCCGAATAGTCAAAGCTATGGTTTTTCCTGTAGTGTTGTATGGAAGTGAGAGCTGGACCATAAAGAAAGCTGACCGCCGAAGAATTGATGCCTTTCAATTGTGGTGCTGGAGGAGACTCTTGGGAGTTCCCTGGACTGCAAAGAGAACAAACCTATCAATTCTAAAGGAAATCAACCCCGAGTGCTCATTGGAAGGACAGATCCTGAAGCTGAGGCTCCAGTACTTTGGCCATCTCATGAGAAGAGAAGACTCCTTGGAAAAGACTTTGATGTTCGGAAAGTGTGAAGGCAGGAGGAGAAGGGGACGACCGAGGATGAGATGGTTGGACAGTGTCATCGAAGCAACCAACATGAATTTGACACAACTCCGGGAGGCGGTGGAAGATAGGAGGGCCTGGCGTGCTCTGGTCCATGGGGTCACGAAGAGTCGGACACGACTAAATGACTGAACAAACAAACAAACAAACAACTGTTCCAGATGTGTTGGGGCAGTTGACAATCTCATTCCTACTGGAAGCAGCAATAGGAAACCTATATTACTTTCAAAGCTAGTATGTACACAACACACACATACACACAACTTAGCAGGGACACATCTGGAGATTTGCCCATGGCATCCTCCCATCTGCCCTCTTTTGGCTCCTGCAGTGTCAAGGAGGCATCAGATAGAGAGGCAGCCAAGGATGACTCCCCCCAACACAAGGACAGACTTCACCTCTGGCCTTAGAGGGAAATGAAAATATGAACTACCCTATGATGTATCTTGTAGCTGGCTGAATAGCTCAGAGGTTTCATTCTCCACTGTACCTCCCAGGAGAAGAGCCAGCCTGTGTGGCCTTGGACAAGCTGCACAGTCCCAGAGAACTACTCAAGGAAGGGAATGGAAGAAAAACATCTGAATCTTCTATGTCCAGAAAACCCTGGAAGAGGTCACCACAAATCTGAATTGACTTGATGGCATGCAATTCTAATTTTAGGATGCCTTCTTAAAGCAAATATTGCCCATGAAAGTTGTTTGAATAAAACTGAGGTTACTCATGGGCTTGGAGATGATCAACCACCTTGGTAACAATATTTCTAAATAACTGTGTCAATAGAAAATTGCAACAGAGGAAGGAATTAACAGTTGAAGAATTAGTGCACAGACGTCATGGTAAGATATTTCTATACCACGTGACACATGTTTGTAGGCAGAAGAAGGACTGGGTAATAAATTTAAGATAAGGACATTAAGTGAATCAATGTGGCAGGTGATGTTCATGAAAGAACCAGGACAGTCTCCATGATTAAACATTCATTAGAACCATTCTGAAGTATTGTAATTGTGGTATGGGTCTAAATAGCAGCACTATTAAATAAAATATAGAAGACTGAGATTTGACAAGATTGGCAATCTATACAGGAACAGCATATGTAGAGACTTTCAAGCCCTAAAATAGCTAGGGTTCAGAATAAAGGTGGCTATACAACGGACATCATGCTTGACTACATTTTGTTGTTTGCATTGCTGATTTTATGATTACAATATAGGAAAGATGCTGTATAGAAAATAAAATGCACTTTCAGGCGGACTCCAGCAGGTTGACAGAAATAGGCAGAAACTAGTGAGAATTGGTTGTCATCCTTTAAAAGTATTTTTTTAAAGCATAGGCAAGACAAAGAGAGACTAATCTATTTCAAAAGCAGGCAACAGGCAAACCACAATAACCATGAACACAGGTCAGTGGCGCATTGGCACAGTGACAAAGTCCACCTCCTGGCTCACTCACTCCTGTGCCACAGACAAAAATGAAACAGTTCCTCAAAACTCATGAAACTGAGCACCTTTAAAAGAATAAATATACAGCAAATTAACCAATTTACCATTTTAATGTTTTTTTTATAAAACAAGGTTCCCCCTCCCAACAGAGAAAAATAGCAAAACTGAAAAAAAAAAAAGAAATCCTCAAAGAAACGAAAGGGTGATGGTGGTGGAATAAAATAATAATAATCATCCCAAGGAGGCATGCAGGCACCAGCGGGCTGCCCTGAAAGCAACAGCAAAAGTAATAAAAATAATTGGGGGAAAATTCCAAAACTGAAAAGAAGAAGCAATTTTTTTAAAAAAAACGTTTCAAAGTGGAGGTACACGTAGTGAAAAGCAAGCATGCAGCCCAATCCAGGATGGAGGGCACTAGAAGCTCAGTAGCACAAGGTAACCCCACCAACAAGGAACAACTCGAGCAAAGAACATTCCTCGCTAGGTTCCATCGAATCCAGGCTCTTTTACAGTTTCAGAATTCCTGTTCCCCGTCCTGCCTGTTCTGATTGCCTGCTAATAGGAGCAGCCTTTGTGACGTTGTTGCCTGCAAAATTTCACAAGTGACAGAATGGGTTAAAGAAAACATTAAACAAAAGAGGGAACTTAAAAAGAAACACACATGTACTCCTTTTTTTTTTAAAAAAAGAATAATTTGTATTTAAGAAGCTCTCATTTGGCATTGATGAAAGAACATGAAAATGAAAAAAGGAATCTCTTTTGCATTTCTGGTCCTTATTAGAACACAAAAGGCCCACTCCCAAAACAAACTGCTGTCCTTGAGAAGTCTGCAAGTCGGACTGCTTGAGTGGCCCAAGAACTGGCACTCAGATGTGTGATACTTAAGGAAGATGGGCCCAGAGCTATTGGTAGCCTTATACTACATGTGTTTGCTTCCCCCGCCCCCTAAAGAGGTATTTCCTTCTAGTACAGACATATTTTGTTGTGAGGAAACATTTGCCACAATGGAGACTCTCACTTGTGTTACTGTATCCTACCGAATTCTCATTTCACTTGTATGAACTAGACTTGAGGCAATGTTTTGTGTGCCTCAGCTGCCCTTGGTGCTACATAGTGACAGCCATTTTGGAGCTATCCTGAAAGTGGGTGGCTACATTTAGCTGGCGTCTGACCTCTTTGTTTCATAACATGGAGAATTTGAGATATATCTTGTGGTGTTTAAGCAAAGAGGAGGTGCCTGGGTTCCGAGGCAATATGGAAATCTGCACTGCAAATGAATTGTGACATGCTGTGGTGGCCCCATAAAAAGATGCACAGGAATCTTTTCCTTGACCTAGATGAGAAAAAATATCAGTGTGGAAAGCACCCTGGTGATCCATTTGACCTGAAGCTACCTCAGTAGCAAGTGAGATCTTCAGATATTTTAGCTAGTAAGATGCTTGTTCAGAATTTTAAAATACATAGAGCCATTACTGTTGTCAGACATTCGCTGTTCCTCTTGTGAACTTGAAGGAGATGGAAACGTATCTTCAAAGCACAATTGGCTCCTCTGGGACCAAAATACTCTTACTTTGATGTCAACTCTCAAATATATTAATATTGATGAGGTCAGAGCTGTTTCCAGTCATTTTCTCCTTCTAACAGATTGGCATTGTATAGCTTGTACTGTACTTCTACTTAATCGTATCCTTAAATAAAAATAAATAAAAGGCATTGGGAATGGGAACAATATTCTAAGGATTGTGTCATTTGTCTGACTCGGATTAGACAAAAATAGTACGCACTTCAGTGGAAACAGGCTCCAAACCACTTGGCAGTCTGCTACAGTAACCCCCTTGGGACTGGTGTACCAATGTATTTGTGTAAAATACTGCCACTCTCACAAGTTGTATAAAAGGTTCCCATAATCATGAATAAGGTTCCTTAAGTGATCAAGTTCAACTTTCTTCCTTGCCTCTTAAAAGCAAATATTTTCCATTTTTCTCAAATGGTGTGCTGTTTTGGAGGGAACATCTGGGAATCCATAGTAATTTACTTCCATTAGGGCTCATTCTTGACAAGGCCACATGTGCCATAATGCTTGCACACACATCTGCCAAGTGGAAGTTTATTCTTTGTGTAAGGGAAAAAATACTTGAATGCTTATACCCCTGCTCTGAATAACAGGAAAATCCATTCAGAAATTTCAAGTCTATAAGAAGTCATGAATATCAACTTCCATCATGTGGAAATGCAGTGTGTTCACACATCTTCCCTCCCACCCACCCCAATAATGTCAGGTTGATGACTAGCCTTAGGCCATAGGGATACTCAGACATGTATGCGTGACAAAATACCTAAAGGCAAAGCAGCAATTATCATGAGAATTACATTGCTGTGAACATTCATGGAAAAGCACTGCATTTCTCCTCTGCTACATAGGATAGACTGCAGGATACACAAGCCATAAATTTTTAAATCTGTATCAGGCAGAGTTATCAAAGGATGTGGCTAATCAATGGGCATTATGTGTTTCCATGACATACACTTTTAATGGAATGTTTATGTAGGCTCTGCTCCAGCCTCATAGATTAAAAAAATCTATAGATGAAAGGGCAAGATTGCTGGAGGGGGCATATGAGGTGCTGTTTCAGTGTCTTTTCTGCTATGTGTCTTGAATAAATTGTGTTACAATGCTTTTATTAACAATTAAAACAGGTTTCTGCATATAATCCCAGGGTAGTATGTGCACAGAAAGATTAAAACTGAGGATATTTCTCTCTGCCTCAAAGGCTACAACAATGCTTTGTCTCAACTATATTCAAGGTTAGATTGTCACAGGAAGCAAAAAGGAAAAGGAAAGGAAAGGCAGTAGATTGTAAGGACATTTCTGATGGCTTTCTATCATAAGAAGCAGAGTTATAGGTATTGCTGGAGAACAATCACAGCAGGTTCTGAAAGCAAGGGAAGAGATCCACTACCAAGTAACAGCTATCCTGTTCTTCCACTGAATTACAGCCATGGCTGTTGCACATGAAAAAGTAATTCTATTCCAGCTTATTATTGCAAAATGTAACTTATTACAAAGGTAACTCAAACAGCAAAAACAATTTAATGCTTAGGGATCATTTCTCTGTCTTAACTTAGATATATTAGAAAATCCAATTTGTTGAGCATTCTTGATGCTTGTTTTACTGTTTTCTTTGGTTTGTTTGATCAGGTTCTCAGGTTGTGGGAATGTCCCATTCTACAGTGTACGTGTTTTCTTCCTGCTAAGTAGCAGGCATCTCCCAATAAACCATGATGTAACAGAAGCACTTGTTATACAGGAAGAGAGAAGCTTCTGAAAAGCCAGCCTCCCCCAGGATCATACTTCTATGAATGCTTGTCTGCTAGCTTGCTCATCTCTTAGGATAGGCAGAGTATTAGTCAATATAACAACATGGTTTGTGGGTGTTTAAATAATGGCAGCTAATGGCTAGGTGGGAAATAGTTGGGCAGTGACCAGAGAGCATAGGTGGAATCCCTGGAATGTAAGAACGAGCTATGGGAAGTGACTCAGCTTCCATCATACACAAGTTAATAAAAACTATTATTATGTTCAGTCATGTTGATTTTGACTTATGGCAACTCTTGCAAGAGTTTCCTAAATATAAAGTACTCAGAAGTGGTTTATCATTCCCTTCTTCTAGAGGAACTCTGAGATTGTGTAACTTGCCCAAGGCCACAAGAAGTTGGCTCTTCTCTTAGGAGGCACCATGGAGGACTGAATTCTCAACTAGCACTCCAGTTCAGCCAGCTACCACGTTAGGAGGTGATCAATGTATGTGTGCGTGGTTTCATGTCTGTAGACGTCTGGCAACAGAAGAGAGATCAGGTTCTCTGAGAGAACAGAGGGAAGGAGTAGAGATCTATACACTACACTACCTTCAGATTAGGGTAATCTTGTAATTTGTCATGAGGTAACAGTACTACTGACTGCTATAAATGTTCATGTTGCTTGACACTTCTTATGCAAATAAATAATACCACAAAATACTGTATGATTTCAAGGCAAAGAAGCCAAACTCACTAGGAATTATTGCCCCCTTAATGTCATACCATTTGGAAGGGAGTAGGAAATAGGAAACAATTCATTGTTTTTTGAAGATTGGCACATATGAAAAGTGAAAATTGCCTCGGGGGAGGGAAAGGGGGTTTACAGGGCAGAGAAAAAGGACCCAAAAAGCCACAAGAGATTCTGTGAGGAACTGAGAGGAAAATATATCTTTAATATACTTATTTTAATATACCACTGACAGAACGCTTAAAATGTGAATCCATTCAGAGACCTTATGAGTGTAATATGTATGTTTACTCTGGCTGAAAGAACTGCATTTCCTACTGTTACTAAATTCTGATCTGCTGCATTTTATTAGCATGTGGAAAATGTATGTTTTATTATGTCACTGTTCAAGCATACAATAATAAATGGTATAATATGGTAAGCTTCTGAAAGTCATTTAGGTTAAATTATTATGTTAAGCCTCATTATCAAGGTAAGATGATCTTCTTGAGAACAGATTGATGCCAAAAAAAGATAACAAAAATTAAAAGGAAAAATAAGGACAGGATGGAGTGAATGCCTCCAGCTACAAAGAACACAACTAAATTTGTCTCAGCCCTCCCACCCTGTTCCCTGCTTCACAACAGCTCCCACATTCCTGATAGAAAACCCTGTTTGTCAACCCAGAGGAAAAAGAATGACTCTGACCACTTTGGAAGCATGACTACAGGGATAAAAAGGAGTTTGTTCCTGCTGCTCTGAGGCTAAATGCATTAACATGGCCAAATCCCCCATCAGTTTATAGTAGAGAAGGAGAACAAATCATTTCCAGTAGAAGAAATAAAAGGAATGTCTGTAACCATGTATAGATTGCCGTTGTGGTGTAGCAGATGAAGTCTCAAACTATCAGACGACCTGGGACCAAATCCTTGACTGACCATGGAAATGGACAGTGTGGTAAACCTCTCTTCGAACTTCTCCCGTACTTCAGAAACCCTATATGGGCTGCCATAAGTTGAAAGCAACTTCATGTATACACCCAGCAGTCTGTTCCCTGACTAACATAGGCATTCTTCAGTCTCGAGAGACTATGGTAACATGCTCTGAATCGAAGAGTGTCCTCTCCAGAGCACGAAGCCTGGGCAAAGTAATATGGAGGATAGGCTGTTACCCAAGCAGCAGATCCCCCCTCTCCACGTTGCTGAAATGATCCAATGGAAAGGCAAGAGTCAATACAACTGGTTCCAGCAGTGTCGCAGGAGTTGGCAGAATGACACGAACTGCCTCCGGGACTCTGGCTCCGGATTTTGCCTCTAGGTTAATTCCCGAAGCCTTTTCCATGAGCGGATATAACCGCAAGGCAGTGGAGGTTTGAAATCGGAGTTTCCCTTCTCCTAGACGGGCTGCCTTCCATGGCTGACGAGCCCCACCTACCCGGCCTGCTCTTTAATAGTGCAAAAGTATGATCTGATCCTTAAAACTTTCCTGACTCCCCGGCTTCTGCAAATCTAATTGGCTTTCCAGCAGTCTGTTCCCTGACTATAAATGTTTAAAAAAAAAGAAAGAAAGAAGTTATAGTGTCATCTACCCAGGTGGACTCAAGAATGTGTGCAGAAATAATTTGGGAATGGCCAAATATATTTATGATACCTATTGATAGTTGACCTGACTGTAGCTTTTTACACTCCAATATTATGATGTGTACAGAGAATCTTATTTTATAAAACTTATGGGGAAAGCTGCATCATTAAGACCATCTGATCCTTGAGAAGGGCAGGCCCAAGAACTTCTGATAGCTGAGATAAAGGACAGGACAATATAAGCACACCTATGTCCATGAACCCCCCAACAGACCAGATTGGCAGCGTCTACTGTACTTGAGGCGAGCTCAGGACATCAGGGCAGGCTGTGTAGTACACATACACTTGTGCCCTCAAGTACTTTTTGGCCACCCTGGGATTTGCCACCTGAAGCAGCCACCTCACTCTGCCTAATGGTAGGGTTGTTCTTGATTCTGAAACACACATAGGATCTTCATCATCTTGGCCTTTTAAGGGCATGTGGCTCCTGGATGGAAGGATATATGACCTGTTTTAGCACTGCCTACCACATCTAATTAAAGAACCTTGTAATGAGGGTGAAAGAGGAGAGTGCAAAAAATGGCCTGAAACTCAACATCAAAAAAACTAAGATCATGACCACTGGTCCCATCACCTCCAGGGAAATTGAAGGGGAAGATATGGAGGCAGCGACAGATTTTACTTTCTTGGGCTCCATGATCACTGCAGATGGAGACAGCAGCCACGAAATTAAAAGACACCTGCTTCTTGGGAGGAAAGCAATGACAAACCTCGACAGCATTTTAAAAAGCAGAGACATCACCTTGCCAACAAAAGTCCGAATAGTCAAAGCTATGGTTTTTCCTGTAGTGTTGTATGGAAGTGAGAGCTGGACCATAAAGAAAGCTGACCGCCGAAGAATTGATGCCTTTGAATTGTGGTGCTGGAGGAGAATCTTGTGAGACCCCTGGACTGCAAGGAGAACAAGCCTATCAATTCTAAAGGAAATCAACCCTGAGTGCTCACTGGAAGGACAGATCCTGAAGCTGAGGCTCCAGTACTTTGGCCATCTCATGAGAAAAGAAGACTCCTTGGAAAAGACCTTGATGTTAGGAAAGTGTGACGGCAAGAGGAGAAGAGGACGACAGAGGATGAGATGGCTGGACAGTCATCGAAGCAACCAAGATGAATTTGACACAACTACGGGAAGCAGTGGAAGATAGGAGGGCCTGGCGTGCTCTGGTCCATGGGGTCACGAAGAGTCAGACACGACTAAACGACCTCATCCATTCAGAGCCCATTTTTGAGGTGGGGGGAGTGATTCTTGGCATATATTTGGCACATGGCTGAGGCAACCCATAAACTGAGCGATATGGCTCCTTAACTCTCAATTGGTACAATTTGGTGGGAAAGAATAGTGGCTTCTTTATATGTATATCTCATCCCTTAAGAGCCAGCTATCTACACACGGCAGCTGCCTTAACTGGTTACATTGCAGTTAGATAAAGTTAACATATGCCTGGACCTTTTTATGCATCTACACTCAATAACATTGAGGCCTTTTAATTTTCTAATGTCTGGGTTTTCTTTCTCCTTTTGTTTCACGTTTCATGGTAGAGGTAGCTGGGTATATGGACTGAGTAGGCACTGCGCGTGTTGCCTGAGTGTTCTATCTCCATTTGATTCCTCCACATCAGGTAAGTGGTCTCTGCATGTCTCTGTCACAGCAAGAGAGATTTCTTATAAGCAGCTGGCTCATTAGTTCACTTGTAGGCTTAGTGTCTCACCCAAATGAACCCCTGTGGGGATATTATAATTAAAGACTGTGTTATGTATTCTCATTTGCCTTAGGTAGAAAAAAGAAAGCAAGAGGTAGTTGTGTATCTCCCCCCCCCCCCCCCTCTGGTGGTGCAAACCTTATTTTTGCTTGCTATTCCTCTTTTCTTTTCACAGGCATTTCTTTCTAAGGCTGGTACTGGAATTGCCCAGAGAACAGATCTTATCTACTTCTTTAAGCCATTCATTTAGCAGTATCTGCAGCAACAGTCATGCAGATTTATAGCTTTAATAATGCCACTTACTACAGCCTGTATACCTCCTTCTGCTAATTACATAAGCAAATTGTTGATCTGGCTTATAAAAAAATCAGATCACAAATGTTAAGAGTTTTGACAATATTCGTTAAAAACAGTAGTATGCCTCTACAAAACAATGCAGGACTTGTCTTTATATATATTTTTTTTCCCAAGCATAGCAGCCACACTGTGGTTTCTTGATTATAAATGACAACTCAGAGAAAATCACTAGCTGAATTTTCATACAGAACTTGCTTGCGGAAGTGGTTCAGATGAAACTCAGAACATCTAATATGAGTGTGAGGTTGTTTCTCTTCCCTGAGTAAGCTGTCTGGGAGATCTGGTTTTGTTTCTTCATGCATTCCGATGAAGGCAATAGTTAATATTTATCAATACCAACAACCTACAGAATACGATAACCATATAATTCCCACTATACTAATGCTAAATCAGCAGCACAGCTTCTATATGGTGTCCCCATCTGGATGTCTGCATTTCACAGTTCTGTGGAAAGGGTCCAATCAACATTTCTGTATAAAATCCTTGGTATGCCCCATTGTGTGTCCTATGTTACTCTATGCCTTGAAGGTGGTCAATACAGGATTGAGATTCAGGCTTGGCTCAGATTCTTTAGGTATTGGATTAGAATCTGTTTCTCATCAGCCCAGGACACCTTATTTCAAGCACTGCTTGCTGACAGTCTGTTTCCAAAAGGTTTGGCCCTATTTCTTTAGAAAATCAAGACCTTGGGGCTGTCATCAGATTTCCTGGGCTCAATACCCCCCCCCCGCCAGGGTGTTCCATACAATCAAAAAGAGTTCTGGATATAGAGGGGCAAACTCTGCATAGCGCTGCCCAAAGAGTCTGTTCCCTACTTTATTTTCAGCTGCCCCTCGCCCATGGCAGTAGACCGAACTATATTATTTAGAACAGCCACAAGATTGATGGGCATTTACCCTTGCCAGATGCAATATAGTACCATTGAGCTTAGCACAGGGCAGGTATATGGGTTTACCTATAGAACTGAGAGTATGCCCGTGTGGTCAGGGAGAGGTTGAATCCCTGCAGCATATGTTATTCTACTGCATTTGGTATAAGGACATCCGCCTGTCTTATTTGAGCACTTTCCTCTCCTCTCATTCCGGATGGGACGATCTGACAAAAATTCAACATCTCCTAAGTGGCACTATTAAGGAACGTACCCTGACAACTGCTAGTTACGTCTATGCTATTATGCATAGACAATGTAGCATGCTTCGCAGAATGATGAGCCCTAAATATGCATCTGGCTGTTCCCTGCCACCTGTCATCCATTGAACATTTTAGCTCTATTTCACTGTGTTTTAATTTGTACAGTATGCCAATAAAGGTGTCTGTCTGTCTGTCTGTCTGTCTGTCTGTCTGTCTGTCTGTCTGTCTGTCTGTCTGTCTGTCTGTCTGTCTGTCTGTCTGTCTGTCTGTCTGTCTTTCTACAACCCTGCAGCCACCATCTGCCCTGGTGGCCTAAACAAAACATTAGTTAGTAGTGGTTAACTGTAGATAATTTTTTTCACACCAGTATTTTTAGCTATACATGGTTGATCAGGTCTAATCATAGGGGTTTTATGATAAAAAAAAAGTTCTGCAACGGTTTACCATTGCTTCCTACTTTCAATATACATTCCAATCCTCAAGAAAGGAGATGGCAAGGAGTACAGTAACTATAGGGCAGTTCTAGTTTCCCATGCAAGCAAAATGGTGCCCAAGGTGTTGCAACAAAGAATTTACCTTATATGGAGCAAGAAATGCCTGATAGCCAAACTGGATTCCAAAAAAGAAGAGTAACTTGGGATCACATGGCAAATACCCACTGGCTACTGCAGCGCACCAAAGAATGTCAGAAGAAAATTATGTATGGAAGTGAAAGCTGGACCATAAAGAAAGCAGACCTCCAAAGAATTGATGCCTTTGAATTGTGGTGCTGGAAGATGCTCTTGAGAGTCCCCTGGACTGCAAGGAGAACAAACCTATCAATTCTAAAGGAAATCAACCCTACGTGCTCACTGGAAGGACAGATCCTGAAGCTGAGGCTCCAGTACTTTGGCCATCTCATGAGAAGAGAAGACTCCTTGGAAAAGACCTTGATGTTGGGAAAGTGTGAAGGCAAGAGGAGAAGGGGACGAGAGAGGACAAGATGGTTGGACAGTGTCATTGAAGCAACCAACATGAATTTGACACAACTCCGGGAGGCGTTGGAAGATAGGAGGGCCTAGTGTGCTCTGGTCCATGGGGTCACGAAGAGTCAGACACAACTAAACGACTAAACAACAACGACAGAGGAACTATACAACTTTGATGTTGGCCATTAAGAAATTACAATAGTGAGACTGTGTATAATCATCAATCCAAGTAGAGACTGCAACAAGAAATCAGAAGATTGACACTTGGAAGAGTAGCAATGAAGGAATTAGGAAAGATCATCAAGTGTAAGGATATGCCACTGGAGGCCAAGACCAGTAGTCTCCATACTATCATATTTCTAATCACCATGTATCGACATGAAATCTGGACAGTTTGGGCACATCAGGAGCAGGCAGGATTCTATAGAAAAGATAATAATGCTGTGAAAAGTTGATGGCAGTAGGAAAAGAGAAAGACCAAATATTAAATGGATTTGTTCCATAAGGCTTGAGTTTACAAGAGTTGAGCAGAGTTATTGAGAACAGGACATTTTGGGTGTCAGTTATTGAAAGGATCACCATTAAGTCAGAGATGACTTCATGATACATAGCAATAGTTGATCAAGTGTCTAAATTTTATCAGGGGAATCTGTTTTTCAAAATTATCCATTATTTGCTACTTTTCAATTGTTAAGAAAAGATTGTATCATCTCTCTTCATTACCAATGACACCGATGCAGCTGCTCACTTAAAAAGAATCTCAATAATTCTGTATTTTCAGCATCCTTTTCTTTGTAGTTCTGCTTAATATCTTTGCTTATGTTGCTTAGAATCGTGTTCTATCTTCTTTAATAATTGGAAAAATTACAGTGTAGCATAGTGGTTGTGAATATTCTACAACAATTGAAGAAGCCTGGCAGACATCCCCCCTTTATCTGTAGGGCTCTCTGGATAACCTTGGACCAGTCACTATGTTTCAGTCTAAATGTGAGGTGGACACCCCAAGCACTCCCCAGCAGGCTGTCTGGCTTCACTTCACAAGCCCAAGGGAGCCTGAGAGAGAGTGAGTCTCCCAGGCTTCTAGCTAGCGGGGATGTGCCGCCACAGATGGAGGAGGGCACAATGGCAGAAATAAGAGGATGGGAGTTGCAGGGCTCAGAGTCACACTCAACTCCATCAGATGAGGGAGAGACGTGAGAGAAGGCAGTTGAGCACCAGGTGCCCATCTTCTGCAAGGGGAAAAGGGGAGCCATCTTCTCACACCCAGCCATTTAGCCATGGAATGGGGTGAGGACCTGAGTCTCTGGCAATGCAGCCCCAGTTGACCCAGAATCCCTACAGGGTTGATGTCTTTTCTCCCTGAATGAAGCCTCAGAGCCTATCCCAACCCAGCTTCAGCACTGGAGACACAAGTGTCAACAGGAGTGGAAAAGGGGCTCCAGGACTCTAGACCAGTGGTTCTTAAACTTGGGTTACTCAGGTATTTTTGGACTGCAACTCCCAGAAGCCTTCACCACCAGCTGTGCTGGCTGGGGTTTCTGGGAGTTGCAGATCAAAAACACCTGAGTAACCAAGGTTAAGAACCACTGATCTAGATCAGGACTCTTCTATTTTTCCAGACCTGGTCTTCTGGCATTGTTTTATATGAATACAAATTGATGAATTAGCTATTTTTGAATGAATTTTGGGAATCATTTTTAATTTGTCCCCATCTCTGATTCTGAGTTATGGCAACCCTTTTCAGATTTTCCTGGCTCTTCAGGGATGCACCGTGGGGAATTGAACCCCCAACCTCTGGCTCCATAGCCAGAAACCTAATAAATATAGGCATAATTTTATGTGACATAAGGGATTAACTAGTGCTTAGCTTTCGAGAAACAGTCTCTCCGCCTCTGTCTGCTTTGAAATAACATTTTCAGAATGGCTCTCAAAGCAAATTTTACTAATATGTCTATAAGGTTTAAATGGCTACCACTATTTCTGAAGACAGGTTTGGGTAGCTATTACTCTAGATTTGCTGGCCAAACATCTTTGGTGATAAAGCAAACAAAGCCAAGGTCAGCAAGAACAGCAAGTCCATTCCACGCCTATTTCTGTCATGTCCCAACCTTTGGAACAGGTTGTTGCTTCACCCTCTGTTGCTGATGTCATTCTTCACTTTACCTTATACATTCTTTTTAACGTGTCTGCTCATGAAGATGACAAAAATGAGGTGTGGTGAGATACGGTGAAGGAGATCTGGGCTTGTCGTCTCATTTGTTTGTATACTTCAAAATGATCAGAAACAAAGTTCTAGTGTAATAACACTGGCATTAAAGTGCAGAGGAGTTCAATCAGGAGCTCCTGCTGATGCATCAGATAAGTCTCATGTTTCAATTAACCAAGGAATAGGACTCTCTATAATCATACTAATATCAACATCTGAAACTGCTGGATGTTAAGCTTTCTCTCAACAGCCTTGTTCATCACTAAACTTCATGTGGAGGAAAGAACGTGTCCAGTCGGTACATATGAACCAGAGAAAATTCATGGGCTAATGGTGCACATGAGACCTCTTAGATGCCACCCTCAGCGTCTAGTCTAAGACATTTGCTGCCCGAAGCACAAAAGTGCAAATGGCATCCCTTCATCTAACTCAGATTAATATGTAGAGCCAAACAAGTTGTTTTGGGATGTAGGGGCATCGACTCTGAAAAGCACCTCTCCTCTTTGGTGGAAGTAAACATATAGGCTAGCATCTTGTTTGGCATTTAGACTCCCAAGGCGCTTCAACCACAGAAGCTACCAGTGCCTGAGGTAATCTCTTCAACTTGACAAATAGCACTAAGTCATCAAGGACTAGTGAAGGATATCTGCATAGTCCAATGAGGTAATTCAAGAGGAAGAGGAAGGCGGTTTCATGCTGTGCAACTATATTAACTGTAATACCTTGGTTTGCCACTAATATGTCCCCAAGCAAGTCTAGTGCTGGGGCATATAGCAACTTCCACAAGCCAGCTCCCCATGCTAATTATATGTTGAGAGATAGAGCTGTGAAGGGCAAGCATGAGAGGCAATGGGGATCTGATTGGGTTTATTCAACACCTCAGTGTCCCATTACAAACTTTAATCATGCTGTTAAATGGTTTATTGAATCAGTGAACGAGCTGATCCTTTCAGCTTTGCTGTATGTTTGTCCTTCTTGTCCTTCTGGCATCAGGCAAAGACTTTCCTCTTCAGGCAGGATTTTAAGCAGGAAATGTCTCAGGAATGCATTGTTTATTAATTTACATATTTGTTAATGATTTTAAATTGTTTTTAAATCTTGGTTTTAATCTTTATATGTGTTTAAAGATATTTGTATATTATTTTTGTATATTATTTTTTTTATAAAAATGTTGATTGTCTTATAGTTTTAGTTGTCATCTCCTACAGGGAGAAGGGTGGCATATTAAATAAATAAATAAATTTTCTTCATATAAACAAGATTTGTCACCTATGACGGGCCGTTCAGCAGTGCTTTTCAGTCTATTAAATTCTGAGTGCCACCTTTGCAACAGGTAGAAAGCTGAAAGTTTCGTGAGAATGTGCACTTTTGAAAGGAAGCTGTGGAAACAGATCCACAAATATTTCCCTTCCTTCCCTCTGCATTTTAGAACAGGTGAGGTGAGTCAATATCAGTCTTTTCTGGTCAGACCAAATTTCCTTTTCATTTCTGTGCAACCACATGGAGGAATAAGTTGTAGTCTTTGCAGAATCTTTACTGCTGACCATTATTTCTATTTCTTTTTTTTCTAAAAATAATAGTTTTGTGTATGTCCTATGCACAGAAATTAGAGGTGGTACCTCATCCCTATGGTGGGGGTTTCAAAGGTTAACTGACCTGATTCTTTAGCTTGGCACAAACACAAATTTGTCTGTGTTACATGTACAGAAACAGAACAACAGAAAAGAAAGAATGCAAGTTGAGATTACTCCCAGCTGCCCACAACTGAAAGACAAAAGCTCAGAAACTTATTTTTAAGAGGGATAAAGATATAATTACTTTATTCAGTCATCCATAGCTAAGCAGTGGCAGGATGCTGTTCAGGGCTGTGAACATCCTTCTAGCACTGTTCAGTTTTGGAGGGCTTCAGCACATTCTTAGTCTCTTTCCCCTTAAATGCAACTCCCCTAAGCTCTGCTTCTACACTGAATCAAGGGAGTGCAGGCCTAAATGGTTGATGCAGTAACTCCTGTCCCATAATTCCTGTATGGCAGTTTGTCATATAAAATTCAATGGTCTTTCCTCCATATCAGTGCCACAGCTAAGTAGCTGCATAAACAGGGGTCATCATTACCACCATTAGAGTGTGAATAGTAAGAATTATTAGATCAATACTGTATACCACTTTTGTGACTGAGGGACAGTCACTTCCAGCAAGATGTGGAAATCTTGTTAGATGACAAGGTATGGAAACCCACGGGAATGACAGCATAAGCATAAGAGATATACTCTGTGTTCACTCGTGCGTGTGTGCGTGCGTGCGTGTGTGTGTGTGTGTGTGTGTGTGTGTGTGTGTGTGTGTGTGTGTACATGCACATGTATTCATGATTGGACACCTGGTCTGCCATATCAGGTAGTTCTAGTGAGTGAATGGCAGTGAGGCCAGAATAGAAGACATACCAAACCAATTTTGAATATTCCGTTGCTCTCAGAGGGTAAGCTAGGTGCAGCCCATTGGTGAGTGAACCTGATGTCTCTGAGTTCATCTGCCCATGCAGAAATACTCTATTCTTCAGCTGGCTGCCTTCATCCCCTCTAGTCTGTATTGTTGCTATAATTCACTTCCCAGAGACACCCACCCCCCTCCCCGCCCCGCTCCTCAACATGTCTCAGAAAAAAACCAACGTGCCAGGACAGTGGATAATGACATTAGAGGACAAGGCAGAGGGCTGCTGCATCCAGCACTTTCTCAGTTACCATGGGCACAAGAAGTTTAATCTGAATTGGCATGACCCGACACAGTTGCCAGGTCAGCTGCTTTTCATTCTCTGAGGTTTCAGAGCCAACACCTGAGACCAAAGGGCAGGCCCTCATGATGTTACAGGAGTGGTGGGGTGGACGGACCCATTTGCAACAACTGAAAAATAATGTGCTTCCTATGTGTGTGCATGAGAGAGAGTGACACACAATCTGGATTTCTTGCACCACCACTAATGCACAACACAGATATAAATTCCTTTGCACTGAGCCAATGAGCTCTGGTAGCAGGGGAGCAAATGGGGATCCCAAGCATTAAACCTAACACGTAAATGAACATCAACCCTTCTCTTCCACTAGCACCACTTGTCCTATGATTTGCCTCCTTGCCTGGAGACCCAGAAATATATGACTGCAGGATAGCTCAGCGGTTTAGGAGTTCAGTTTCCCACTGAGACTCTCTGACAGGAACAGGACTTGATGATCCATAGGATCCCTTACAGCTGTGCAGTTCTAAGGTTGTTGTTGTTGTTGTTGTTGTTTTGTTGTTGTTGTTGTTGTTGTTGTTGTTCTAATAGTTCCTTAGGACTTCAGATGGCAACCCAACTGCTAACTCTACTGCCAGTTTTTTAATACTCACAAAGTGATGGGAAATCCTTTGAGCAGGGTATAAAGTATGATCTAGATCAGAAAATTCATGAACTCTAGTCATTACTGCTACTTTTTTATTCAAGGTAGATGTACAGCTGCCCATTGAATTGGATCATTGCTTCCTGAGTTTCAGAGTTTGGCTCTCTCTTTGAACTGACCATTTTGGTCCTAGATTTCATCCGTCCGCTGCTTCTGGATGTCCGTACAGGTCCAACGATCTGTACGGATGTCCGTACAGGTCCATCAGACAGATGGAGATGTTCAAGCTACAGAACCCTGTTCAGATGAACAGGGTTCTGTAACTTGAACATCTCCATCTGTCTGAAACAAGTTCTTAAGCACAGCTATTTTTGTCTCCATTGTGGACATTGTAGTCAGGGCTGCTTTATTCAGAAGGAAAAGTGGGCATTGGCACAGGGCCCACTGTCTGCAGGGGCCCACATGAAGAAGGGGGTGAAGTGGCCAAAGCAGGAGCAGCAGCAGCAGCTGGCTAGGAGCTGTTCAGACTGTGAGGGTGAGGGCCACCCTCACAGTCTGAACAGTCTGTTGTTAAGTTCTCAAAAAGCACTGTCCAGTTTTTCAGTGTAATGTACATTTTGCCAAGGACTGTGAAAGAAAAGAGTCTATACATGGAATAAACAGTCCACAGCACACTGCTTATTATTTTACCTTTTATTGTTATTAAAGGTTCCTTATCAAATTGGAACAACACCTAAAAAAAGATTTGTGAGTGGACACTGTATGGCATTATTGCTGGATCATTTCATGCAAACAATACATTTTATAAAATCTTTTTTTAAAATCCAATTGCAATGTTCTTATTTAAACCACAATGACTACCCACTACATGAAAACAGCTGAGTCAAGGAAGTGCTGAAAAAGACATTGTTAACACACAAAAAAGCTCAACATTGAAACTGAAATTCAAAACAGAGAGATACAACATTTGAACAGGACTCAAAATTGCAGCAAAGATCTATGGACTGACTTTATTGCAAATTCCTGCATTTTGAATACTCACACCAATTTATGGACCTGACCTACTCTTCTTTTCCTTGCTAACTATTTTAAATAACCCATATTTGTGAATAAGGTATAAATCTCAGGAATCCTTTACTACTGGGATGGGGCAATTTGTTCCCAATAGCAATACTGTATTGGTCTCTTGGCTGACATCATACGGTCCTCAACATAATTTCATGTGGCCCTTTGTAACCACTTAGTTCAGAATACTCTCATCTGTAGACTTCATCCCTATGGCCTGCTCCAGAAGGGGGGGGGGAGAGGGAAGGGAGAGAAGGATCTTCCCTCATTTGCTCTCAGCATGTAGCCTCTAAGTGAATGAGAGACTATTGGGCGGGGGGGGGGGGGAGAACCCATCCATGCTTGGCAGCAACTCAATAATTGACATCCTTAGAATTATTTCCATAACTACTGATAGAGAACTGAGGTTGAGAATATGAGTTCACAGCTGAGGAAGGTCTGAAGAGGGGCTTCTGAGAGCAAATTCTGAGCAGCGCTGGTAGTCTGAGACTTACAGTCATTTATTCTGTCATGCTGCTATGGGTCAGCTTTTAAAAATGAGTTCTCAGCTGAACAGAGAAATGTTCAAAATACACACAAAGTACACAAAATAGACACTGCTGGAGTTAGGGTTTTGGAAAGAACATGCAGTAAATAAAAATATGATCAGTTGGATTATGTGTGACAGCTTAAGTTTTTATGGCCAAATTTTAAATGACCCAAGGCAATTAAAAATTTTCAAAATTTTAAATGACAACTTTAAATGTTCGGAGCTCCAAGAATCCAATCAGAATTCTTACTTTCTTTTGTTGAAGATTGAACATGTGTGGCATTTCTTTCAACCCATTCATTGTTTCCAGAATGTAAATGTATCCAAAATGGATACAAACGTTTCAGCTGCTTTCTACCTTGCAGGATGATAGCCAACAAAATTATTCAGAATATTTTCACAGCTTTCTTAAACCAGATGACTGAAACCAGCTCAGGAAGTCCTAATTTCAGAACTACAGAAGACGTGAAGCAGAATCAGTTTATTATGGCAGTGATATAGCATCTACTACTAAATATGGAGCATATTTCTATTACACTAACAGTATTGTTCACCAACAGTTAGGATGGGCATTTAACAGCAACAAAGCACATTTAATTTTTACTAGATTTAATTTCCGCCATGATCACAAATGCCCTTTTAAAAATGATCACTATATTATATCAATTGTCCTGCACTTCACTGTCTTTTCTCTCAAAATGAAACTGCAATTATGGAACATAATTACTGATGAACAAAGCAATGGGAAGTAAAGAGCAGAACACAGACACGATATATATATATATATATATATATATATATATATATATATATATATATATATATATATATATATATATGCTGAAATCTTGTTGCAGTTACACAAATGGCGTAACTTTTAGAAGCAAACTGTACTATCTTAAAAAACTTTTTTTTCTGAAGGCATTTTCTGTTGCATGCTAAGCCCTGTGTCTCAATATGCAGCAATGTCTACATAGATGTCTTAACATATGACAATTTTCATCTAAAAGTTACATAGCTTGTGTAACTGTACAATAGGATTTCAGCCTATATATTTATTTTAAGGGCACAAAGGTTCCAAGTCAGTATAAGAGAAGGCAAAAAAGAATGTTGTCTCTTTGGTCCATGAAGCACTTCTCCGTTTTACTAGTCAGCTATCCATATGACAACTCTGGAAATATTCTCTTATTGATTTGTGTCTCAGAAACTCTCTCATACACACACACTATGGGGAATTCTGTGACACATTCAATGAGTCCCTATTGATTCATGTAGCACAGCATACTCCAGTAAATAGTAAGGCTGTCTTAGGATGATACTAAGGGAGGGTACTAAGTTGGAGCATACTAACCTGGGATGCTCCCCAGTCCTGCTGGGTCTCAGTGCAACTCCACCTGAACTCCGGGTGTACCTGGAACATATTCAAGCATTTGCAATTGCTGCACATTGTCAATAGTACCAGAGAACATGTTTCCCATGAAATTCCTGGGAATTGTCATCAACCTTAAGATTGTCTTTTTAAATGATTTGAAAACCACTGAGGTAGAAGATACAGGCATCATGTCCAAAATAACCAGATTGTGAAATATTATCTCTGACTTCAAAGAGTTCTTCGAAGAGTTTCAGTCTTCAAAGAGTTATTATTTAAATGCAACACATTTGTTACTAGCATATGTCAATAATCCAGCAGAATCAAGACTCATTAGGTCCATGCTTTCTATATAGAGAATATTTCATAAGACATTACTCTGCAAACAAAGTCACCTTTTAGCACGTGGAGTACCAATGCCAAACACCAGTGAATTTGGGCCTCATGTCAGCAACACCAACATCCACTCGGGCTGCTAGGCCTGCAGAATAGTTAGGTCCACTGCATTTTTTAAAATTAGCATGAGTTGTATTTGAGATAGGCAAGGGGTGGACATGTTATTTCCAGGTACCTGCTTCTGGTTTCTCAATTTTTTCATTTGGGGGAGGGGGCCAAGTAAAAAACCACTGAAACTTCTAGAAGAAAATGCACTGTGTGTGTGTGTGTGTGTGTGTGTGTTTCAGCACATGGGGTTTAACAAAGCCCCTGGGGCACACTTTGCTTACCCTAGGCAGAAAAATCCCTTGACAGCAGCCCACTTCAGACAGAATCACTAATCTCGGACAAAAATGGGCTGGAGTCCACAACAGCTTATGTCAGATAGAAACAGACAGCACCACATTATGAACATATATTTTCTATGCTCGGTGGGCCTGGGCCATAAAGAAATGGTGGCCAATTGCAGCCCAAAGCAGGTTTTCATTGTGTCTGATCTCTATTCTTCATTGTTTCTTTGTAACTTCAAAATCAGAGTTGGATAACACTTGTTATCAACCCTCAAAACAGCATTAAAAAGGAAAGCTTTCAAGTCTTCTAAGTTTTTGAAAGCTCATAATTTTAATTATAATTTGGTATTTCAATGACAATATTATGTAATTCTGATTTTTTAAAATTTTACTCATGGATCCCATTGTACTATCTTTTTCTTTTTTAAATTCAACCCAACACTCCAGTGAAAAACAATTTTTAAATTATGATTCTCTATAATATCTTCCACATCCATTTTCACGAGAGAAGAAGAAAGCTTTTATAAGTCTTCTTGTTATAATGAAATCTTTGGTTTGCCTGAAATAAGGAAAAGATTAAAACTGAGCTTAAAAAAAAAAAACCCCAGAATTTGGAAGGCTCTCTGCTATTTGTGTATGGCAGAGAAAACTGATCCAAACACCTTGCATAAAACCATCTTTCTCTCCACATTTTTTTTTATTTTCAAGAATATTTTTGTACTATATAGAAATATTATTGGATTTCTGAAAACATTTAAAAAATGACAGTCAGTTCAACAATTTACACATAGTGTGAATTCAACCTGATAAAAATCCTAGACAGAATCTAGCTGCAGTACAAAGAGTAACAATATTCATAACAGAGCAACTCGGAGAAGCAACTGCAAGGGCAGGGGGCAGTGAGAAATATATTGCCTGGAAATAACTATGTAGGAACTGATACAAATTTGGGAAGACATTTAAAGGTAGTGTTAACATACCAGTTTAACTCTCTGATATGCCTAGATCTAATTAGTTCTCAGATCGGTTTAGCACAGGAGTGGAGTGGTGCAATCTCGCAAAATCCCTGGGGATATTAATTATTTTTCTATCTGAGGACCGCTGAGGGACAAATAACGTACACAGATAATCCAGCAGAGCCAGAAATAAAAAAAAAGCATGCCTACAATGAGGGGAAAGAATGTGAAAAGATTTGGGGATGAATCTTGTGCAGGCTCTGATCATTTTCTTCGTGCAATTCAGTTGGGTGTTTGACCTGACTATGGATTTCAAGGTGAATACTTCCGTGCTTAAGAGTCTAGTCACACAGTCATGCAGCTCCAGGAATTCTGACTTACTTCCCCCAAATTTTACTGTGTACAACAGTGTCTAACCTATAAACTTGATAAGTATTGGACTGTTTGTATTATTTATAATCACAAAATGCAATATTCAACTGAAGAAGCATATTGTTGATAATTTACTCTAAGAGTATACAAACTACACACAAAATTTGTTTCAAATATATACTCTGCATATCTTATGTTAGCTTTTTAGATTTTAGGGCCTGCCTCAGTCATGTGCCTGTTCATGCATTTGATTGCACCACCAAGATGTGCTCCGCCAATTAGCCACAATCAATTAGCATCAATTACCTGCTGCAAATTAAGCAAAACTTATGTGAACTCTAATAGGATTCTGACCTATATTTACTGCACACACAAAAAATACAGGCAATGTCCAGTAAATATTATGACTCTAATAAATTGGGAGTTCTGCCTCAATAAACACATCTAGGTTCAGCTGGTCCTAGCCATATTTATTAAGGTGGAACTCCCAATTCACCTCACTAGGATCTACTTCCAAGAAGAAAGCTTAGGACTGAAACATGTAATAGCTTGAACCAAGGTAACTTTGAAACAAGTACCACTGAGTACAACAGCCCTGGCCCAAAGCAAAAGTGTCTTAACATTCAGGTCTTACATCACAATCACATGCATGTTAGATACCCCCTAGAACAGTGGTTCCCAGCCTTGGGCAACACAGGTGTGCTTGGTCTGTATCTCCCAGAAATCCTGGCCACCATGGCTACTGGTGAAGACTCCAGGTAGTTGCAGTCAAAGATCACCTGAGTTACTCAAGGTTCTGAGCCCTTGCCCTAGTGGATTCAACTAAGCTTACTTCTAGTGAGCCTAGACAATCCACAGCCAGAGCAAAGGAGCACCTGATTTCAAAATACTGATGCCCTCCCCCAGATCATGCACTGCACTGCTTGTGGCTGAGTTAGGATCACATTCTTACAAAGGAATCCCAAACATTTTTATTCAGAAGTGAGACCATTGGTTTTAACCTAAGGGAATCTAGCCTAAGTTTTTCAGTGAGTTTTCTTTTAGTATATCACTTTTTCACACCTTGAAAAAGCAGAGGCAAGTGACTCCCCCTCCTCTATCCTGGGTCATAATTTTAAGCTATGATATACCACTTTCTTTTGTTATGCATACAATGATACGAGCGGTGTTCTAGCTTTAGAAGATGGAGTAAGCAGATTTGGGGTGATGTGGGGACTTCTGAAAGAACAAAGCCTCAAAATATGGCACTGTTAGACTAGGGTGGGGCAGAGCATATAGGCTGCACACAAATTAACTGGAAAGATCTTCTAAGGGCCATACAAAGGGGCTTCCACCCCACTTTTGCAGAGCTGCTGTATAAAAGAAAAACTGAACCCTCTATTTCATTAAATTATATAAGTGTGACTTGACTAATCAACAAAACAGAGAACACCTACTAAGAATTGGGGAACAGAGGTAATTTTCTAAAAAATTAATATTAATCAAGAAGGTTCTTGTTTTGATTGATTGAAACAGACTTTATGAATCAAGCATGAGCTACTTTTTTAAAAAAAATGTTGTGCTATAAAAAGTGTCCATATTTAAAAATCACTATAATACAAATTTTAAAAATAATCCAAATACATGTTTATTCCTCAAACTATAACACCCAAAGAAATCCTTTAAAGCCCACTGTGAAAACACTGTCCAAGGGATACAAATTAGGCTGATTCCCAATGTGTGCATTCATCATTGTGCGGTGCAATTATAGTGACAATGCCATTCTGCCCACTACTAAAAGCTATTATTCACATGAAGGTGTCGGGGTTTCCTATAATATTAATAGGGTCATTTCCAGAGGCCATTTTTTTTTTGTCCTGGGAAGAGCTTTGGATATAATTCTCCCTCTCAACCAGGTTAGCAGCCACAAAGGGCTACCGGCAATTGTATTCTGTCGCTCTAGCAATGCAGGTTGATACAGACTACTCACATTTGCACTCAATGCAGGTCGATACAGACTACTTAAATTTACACCCGACTGAGTTCAATGGGCCTTAAGTGGTTGCAGGATTGCATCTTAAGTATACCACTAAACCTAGAAACTTTTACTTGCCAGCAGCGGCTATTACCTCTGACCTCCCATTCCCAGCAGTGTTACAGCATACTGAAAGTAGTTCCTTGTGAAGACAGCCACATGTCTCTGGAGCGCAGGAGCATCCTATGAATGCCTCCAACCAGACAAAAGAGGATTCCCTTCCAAAATGACATGTTAATGTTTGTCCAAAGAACACTTGTACATTCAGAAAGTTTACATGTTGTCATTCTTAAATCTCAGTAATATTGTTCAGTTTTACTGTCAACACATTAACACAATGAGTATCAATAAATAAACTGGAGGAAAAGCTTTCAAAATTGTATTATTATTACATTGTGCAAAACATTTAATGACCTACATTCTATGCACATACCCTGACAAAAAATATACAGGCCAAATCCCAAAGCCATTATTCAGTTGCTGTCCTTTTCTGGGCGATCAACTCTCCAAAGTACAAGCAAGAGTAACCTGCTGCCTTCAAGTGCAAAATTAAGCATACTCAAGTGCCCCTGATTCAGTGGAGCACATGTGCTGAATGTGGTGCTAGACTGTAACTGTTACAGCTTGCTAATCTTGCACCAATAAGGTCCATGGGACTTTTGCCATGGATTTGAATGACACCAGCATTAGGCACTGCGTAATGACTTCAACATTTGGCCCTCTCTTGTGATCTGTGTTACAGGTACACTAATCCACTTAAGTGCAGGAACATTTTCCCTCCAAAACAAAACATATTTCTTGTTGTGTATCATCAGACTTAGCACTTGGTTTCAAAACCTGCCCATTCACTGGGAGGAAGAATAGCTTATGCAGTTTAAACAAAGTAAGTAACAAGATCCATTACAATTTGATTATCCAGCAGGGGTAGGCTTTTTTAAATCAGTTCCAAAGGAAGCATAATGGCTCAATATTTGACATCAATCACTTTCTTCATCAGGACCAAGAGAACTCCAGTTCATCAGCACATCCTGTACTGCTTATGATAGGAATGAAACGGTGATGCCTGCGTGTTAGGGAGACGGTGTTCTCATATAGCTCTCTGTTCTCCTTCAGACAGATGCTGGTGGCATCTGAGCCAATTTGGAATTTAAAATTTTGGTTGTTTTCTTTTTTCTGTTTTTTCTGTTTTTTCTTTTCTTTAACAAGTATATTCAAGGTCAACCAAGTTTAGTAAGTTGGAGATCTCCATTTATCTTTATTGTATCAATAGCTGACAACTTCTCAATGCGATGGTAAAAATCAAAAAGCTGGTGTCCATCCACGAATACTCTAAAACGAGGGTGCTCACAAAGTATTTCAACCTGTAAGAAATAAATTATGAACCAGGATCACAATTTTCACTAGACATAACATTTCAAAGATGTTAAATACGACTATTACGGGAACATAAAAAAAGTTAAACACCACTAGCAACTTATGAAATCCAGTGAGGTAATTACCCATTGCTGGCTAAATGGTTCAGAGAGATAGGTAAACCACTTCTGAACTGTCTATACTGAGAAAACATTTGACAGGTTTGATATAAGTCAAAATTGACTTGAAGGCACATTATTATTATTAATCATCCAGTTATTGAAGAAAGCTGGGTGATCCAGAATATTATACTTGGACCCGGAAATCTGATAGAAATGCTGATAGTAGAATCACTGAGTAGCACTGGCCAAACCACTCGTCCTCTCTCGGCTTCCGCTGCAGGTCTGCAGCATGAGCAATGAGTACAATGTCATAAATGGACTATGACAAACCCACTGAGTGACTGGATAGAATGGTTACTGTAACATGGTTTTCACATTAAAAGTACAATGTGAATGATTAATTCATTATTACTAGCAGGTTATAAAATGCAGCTCCTTGAAGCATCACTCTACTAGTGACACCGATATTGCTGAATGGACAGTTGTGGTCAGAAAAATCTCACAGCATAACAATAGTGCTATTAATGCATTTCTGCCTTCCTGCAACAACAGATCTGGACTAATCCATAACTAATTCATGTGATTGTGTCACATGTACAATATTATAATTCAAAGCAATTCCTCTAGCATAAGCAATGTGTGTGGTCTACCTATTATTTGCCTATGCTTTAGAGCAGTGGTGTCCAACCTTGGCCCTCCAGATGTTCTTGGACTTCAACTCCCAGAAATCCTGGCCAGCAGAGGTGGTGGTGAAGGCTTCTGGGAGCTGTAGTCTAAGAACATCTGGAGGGCCAAGGCTAGACACCACTGTTTTAGAGTATAGATAGCCAGTGTGGTGTGGTGGGAAGAGTGATGGTCTAGGACTCAGGAGGGCTGGGTTCAAATGCCCACTCAACCATGTAAACTCATTGGGGGTGTGGAACTGGGTTAGCCACTCCTCAATTATCTCACTTACCCATTAGGTTTGCTATAAGTCAGTTCCAACTTGACGGCACAGAGCAACAATAATGATTTAGATGGTTATTATTCACATTTCATAGAAAAGTAAACGAGACTGAAACACTGAAACTTGATAATATGAGCTATATGCAATACAGATATTACCTAGAAGATTTTTGACCCCAGGACCTACCAGTCTCTGAAAATATTAAAGAAAAAAGAAAACATGAAGAAATCCCCCACTTTCAATTTAACGGAGTAGAGATAGAGAGGTTTGGGGTTTTAGAGTGGTCTGAATGCTATTTAAAAGCAAAATCCTTGCTCCTCCCTTTGAAGAGATGGGGGCATGAAGAGGTCCAGAGAGTTCCCATAACCCACATCATTGCCCTTCAGGCAACACAGGGTCCACAGGCTGCACCTGACCCAGGTCTGACCTAGAAAATGCTCTGATGGCTGACCACAGAGTTTATCTTCTGATGTTAAACAGAGGGGAAAAAAGGAGGATGACTAAATAAAGGAACACAGATCTTTCAGGCTCCACTATACATCTCTAGACTTCAGCTTCTTCCCTACTGGGAGCACCTGAGGCTGACACTTTGGCAATTTGTGAGTGAAACATGTAGGGAAGAAACAGGATCTACCTTACCCTCTCCCAGGTTTTGAGCCCTAAATGTTGAGCTATCTCTAGAAACCACTCTAGCCCCCTATCTCACTTGGTTGAATTAGCAACGATTTGCACATGCTTTACTTCTCTAAGAGCAATTAAAATGGCACTGGAAAAATACTAATGTTATTAATTCTGCTGTTTGCTGATGCACAGAATCTCTCTCTCTCTCTCTCTCTCTCTCTCTCTCTCTCTCTCTCAGTGCCTTTGCAAATATCCTTGCTGGACCTAAGACTCCAAGCCGATTCTATTCAGGTTAATAGCAAAAATGTTAAATGGATTCAGCTGCCATTGGGATGAAGCCTAGGCTTTACTAAGCACTTGCAAATGCGGTTGTCTAGCATATCTACACTTAGATGGGAGTACACCTGCTTGGAAGCATCTCATAAAATCAAGTGACATATCTCCCAGAAATACTCATAGCCCAGCCCTCAGAGGTATCTCTGCAAGGAACCCTCACAGCCCACTTCATTAAATCTGATTTTGTTTTATCAATGGACCCATTCCAGATATTTGGAAACCTATGTAGTAACAGAATAAATCTTAAAGCCATCATTCATCATTTCCAGAGTAGTTGTCCTGACATTAGTAGAAGGGATAGGCTCTCATCAGGTAAGGTATTCTTAGTCATTTATTCTGGAAAAAGTAATGTAAGACTCGTGGGTTTAGGGTCACTTGTGGACATAAACATAACACTTCAGAGCAGGGAAAAGTTCTCTTTTTGGAAAGTAGCACTCTCTGAATATTGCAGTGCTGTGAACAGGGCTGCCTTTTAAGCCGCTAAAGAAACAGCATACGGTACTATACAGGTATTTGTTAAATGCAGAGGTTAGGAGTAATTTGATGCAAGTAGTGATGCTGCTCTTAACAAGTGAATTTCGAGTGTAACAAAAGCAACACAACATTACTTTTTGCAGAGTAACAGAATGGGGGGAACTGTTACTTTCCCACACAAGTATAGTTTTATCCATTCTGACAGCCTTTCCCAAGGGGCAGTGGGGGGAATCACTCTACAGCATGTTATTTAAGACAAAGAGGTCTCGCTGCCCACAGCACGCACAAAACCCGGTCTGTTTAAAAGTCCTTTTTTCTTTTCTTTTACTAGTCTACCTCCTTCTTTCACCACACAAAGAGGGACATGAGTGTAGCCCTTCCTGCTTCCTGTGGAGCAACATCTCACACGGGCCTGCAAGTGCTCTGCCAAACAAGAGGGAAAGGGCCCGTAAAGGAATTTATGGCACTAGACAGGGAAGCAAGGAACCCTTGTTTTAAACAAAAGAAAAAGCAATGTACCTGGCCACCCCACACGTAAGATAAGCAGAAAAATCCCCCCTGACACAACAAAAACAAGTGATGTATTACTAAATGTGCTGTCACTCCAACAAGTAACATGGAGTGGGCACTCTCAGTGGGCTTGGCGATCATGTTTTTACTCCCAACACTACCACTACATGCGGTAGCCCTGGAAACTGGCCACTTCAATTTGTCTGTTGAATGTGTTTGGGAGGGCCCTAAGAAACTGTATTCAGCCCTTAACATCCTCATGGCTGCATCTGGAAGCCTCCAGGGTGTGAAATGAGGGAGTTGCCCCACATTTGTTTTCTAAAGCAGAGCCTCTGTAGTGGCTGTAAGAGCCCAAAAAACAAACAAACAAAAAAACAACAACAAAAACACCAATCCTCCAGGTGGCTGTACACTGTATGCTAGTTACATTTTGTGTACCTCTGGAATAAGAGGATGAAATACTTTTTAAAAGTACAGTATTGTCCTGACTACTGGTTAAATGAGACATACTGTGTCAATTTTGGAACAGCTACATTGGCTACTGTTCTGTTTCTCAACATGATGCAATGTGTTGCTTTTAAAAACCGTGGGGCAAGATCCCCAAAGGACTGCCTATAGCCTCATGAGCTTGCCTGGAACCTGTGGCATGTCCTCTTCAGGTGGGTGGTGACTCAAGAGAGGCCAGGGGGCTACCGATGAAAAGGCTGTATGTGATTAATATTCCACAGAGGCTGATTTCCACAGCCATGTTCCTACTGCATTCATTTTTATGCTGAGTTTCAATTGTCAGACATGTTGTCATTTATTAACAATTCATTGTTGTTGATTTATAGTTATATTACTGTGTGTTTATTTTTATGTTTTCCTTTGTGTATCACTCTTCTGAAATCATGGCTGAAGAATGCCTAATAAAACTTCATTAAAGTTGAAGTATTTTTTTTCTTTTTATAAATAAAGTACTTTAAATATTACTTAAAATGTATTACTTTAAATAAGAAACCTCACTAAGACTCTGAGAGGATATTACTCTTTTCCCATTCTTCATCTACAAACTTGGCACCCTAGCCATTCCATTAAGAAAAAGTAATGTAACTAAAGTGATGGCAAAGCTAATATATACATGTTACGTTGTTATATGTGTCAAGTTGGAACCAACGTATAGCAAATCTAAAAGAGTTTTCAAGTTAAGTGGAATATTTAAGGAGCAGCTTTACCAGTTCCACACCCCCAGGGAGCTTCCATGGCTAGGCCGGAATTCAAACCAAGATCTTCTGAGTCCTAGTCTGTCACTCCATCCACTATGCCACACTGAGTATCCACATAATGTCATGGTGAAATTTAATTATTCTTAACCTCAAGAGACAATGTACCAGAAAAGTTTGTCCAATTATTAACGTCTCAAAGCACACAAAACACAGGGGTCATATGTATAAGATATACGCAGTATTGCTAGTAAAGTCCATAAGATCAGAGAAAGCAAATACAGGATATGCCCATGGTCTCATATAAACAAAAATTGTCCTCACTTGACCTCAAAACCTGACTTTGCCATTTATCCTTTATTTTAAATTATACTCTCGCCTACACTTCCTTTAGGAAGACATAATAACAGCACAAAGCAATAAGGCTAATGATCATTATAATCTGGAATGTCTTGCATGTTTACATCTGGGAACTCAGCCATTGCTAAGAACAAAGTAATACTGCTGGCATGTGGATAATCTAGTGGGTTCCCAATAGCAGACTGGAAAGGACATAATCTCAGCCAGCCCTGTTCACATTATTACTTTCTGCAGTGCCATTCAAGGCAAAGACACTCCGTTCCAGTGGCAGATGCAAGCTTATAACAAGAACAGGACACAATGCTTTTCAGAGACAGTTTGACATGGTTCCTGATAACATTGTCCTTGAGAGTATGCTAGTGGTAAGCAGAAAAAGTATGTTGTGGCATAGTGAGCACTAAAAGATTGCCAGAAGAACTCCAAAGACCACTAAAATGTCCAATAATATCTCTGAACATCAGTAGGAATTAACTGGCTCTTTGTCCCTCCCTTGACCCAAATCAGCTGGACATGAAGTTGATGCTTACACAAGGCCTTCTGGTTGCCTGGCAACATAGTGCAACAGAAAAGGTCATCAGGGTTGGAAGTTAGGCCTAAATTTCATCTTATTGTATCATGAGTGTGATTACTTTCGCATCCATGGACCTTTTTTCATTTTTTGGCAGGGAATCAGGGTAGGGATTAAGATGTACTAGGAGGGTTTTTCATCATTTACCTCCATGCTGCATGGATTTAATAAAAATACCATCCTCTTTTTGTGGACAATTTTGCTACCAGCAGATAATCTAGGCGGGTGATAATAATATTCAATGGGTCCACCTATCAAGAGTCCCAGTCATGACAGCCGCCATGGTGCTATTTGAAAAATACAGAAATATTGGCTGAAATTCAGTTGTAGGTCATACTAGAGTAGCCCCACTGAATTAGTGGACATTTGATGAGTTACTCTTTTGTAAATTCAGCTGGTTCAGTGGGACAATCTGGATTTCAGGCATTAAAATCTGTTCTACATTTAGCAGAAGATGCAGATTGGCAATTAGGTTAAAAGAAAGCAAGTGGTATGTTCCTCCAGATTAGGTTCCAAAGGGGAGTGGGGACCACTGGGGGCCCAAGGACAGCAAAACATACTCCCCTCTCATGGTTTAGATGCTTTGAGAAAATCACTCTCTCCTGCTTTAATTCTGTAAGCCCAATTTTCCCCTTGGTCCATTGTAGGGGTTGGCATCATGGAAGAACTATTGAACAACTACAACTCCCATAATGCTTCACTATTAGCCAGTTAGTTAGGCTTGCTGAGAACTACAGTGCAAAAATGTCTAGAGGATGGGAATTGCTCACACTGGTTTAAACAATGTTTAGGAACTTGTACTTGAGCACTAGTTGTCAAATTTTATACCCTTTAACTACCTAAACAATGCTGGGGTGGCATTAAGCCATTTAATAATACTTTTCTTATTCTGAAAATAAAGCATATGTCTAACTCATACTTCAATAACAATTCGTTCTTCAGCACCAGCATTCCCATCAAGGCCAGAAATTCACTATGAAAAAAAAATCACTCTGTCCCAAGCTATCAAGAAGGGCCCTTTCATTCAAAGGTAAATGTTCAGATTAAAATTAATAGACTCTGTCAGCACCATATCATGAAAATCATGTACCCTCAGCAAGAGTCTTGTTAGCCTCCTTGATAACCTGGCTGAGATCTCAATTAAATCAAGTACAGAAACAGGCACATTATTCCTGCCTTTCTATAGACAATAGAAATGAACCTTGCAGACCACAGTTCAAAAACATCTGCCAAATAAGTAATCTCCAAGGCCAATCCTCCCGAACCCTACTTCTTAATCTTGGCTTTCATAAGTCTCCATGATAGATGGGTTAGGAAGGCAATGGGGAGAAGAAGCAAGCTCAGCTCCCATCTATTATCCATAGAATCATAGACAAATGGAGTTGTAAGGGGCCTATAAGGCCATCAGGTCTAACCCCCTGTTCAATGCAGGAATTCAAATCAAAGTATATCTGGCAGATGAATAAGTTTCTCTTGAATGCTTCCAGTGTTTGAGTGCTCACAACCTCGTGAAGTAACTGGTTCCACTGTCATACTGGTCTAACAGTAAGGAAGGTTCATCAAGGGGGAACCTCTGGTATATACAAAGGCTCATCAACAAAGTACAAGCCAGAAAATACAACCCATAAGACAAAAACATGGAGATAGTAACAGTGAGAATATGAATTGTACAGTAGCCACCTGGCATAATTTGAGTGTTTTCAATATAACGTTGTAATAACCAAACCCAGAGTATAATAATACTACATATAACCACCTTTGTTTCCTTGTAGCAATGCTATGTCTGAGCTTCCTAGTCTTTACAAAGAAATTACCATTACTAGGAATACATGTCTTTGTATTCCTAGTAATGCTTTCCACACTGCAGAGACCTTTGGGTAGTGTGGGTGGCATACATTAAACAAACAAACAAACAAACAAACACTTAATGCCATGCATGTACATTTACTACTACATGCCCTTTGAATTAAATTATTTAAATGGGCAGTAATTCCTATAGCACCATGTTCTATTTAACAGGAATGTGACTGTTCAAAATAATAATAATAATCCAGCACTTTCTGAAGTATGTACAGTGATGCCTCGCAGGATGAAAATAATTCATTCTGTGAGTCGTTTCATATTGCGAAAAGTTCATCTTGCAAAGTGCGGTTTCCCATAGGAATGCATTGAAATTTAATTTTTTAAAAAAAATCCCCCAAAAATTGTCTTGCGAAGCACAGCCATAGAAAAATTTGTCTTGCGAGTCACAAACAATTGCAGAATGCTTTTGTCTTGCGAGTTTTTCATTGTGCGAGGCATTCATCTTGCGAGGCATCACTGTATAGTTGTTTCATGAATACTTTGTACTCACCCTGAAGGGCTGGTCTGGGATAAATGGAAAGTAAGGAAGAGATGACTGTTCTTCTCCCCATTCACCAGATATGCAAGAATTCCTGAGGAACTGTCTATCCGGGAATATGGCTTTCAGCTCGATAGCTACATCAGCAGGAGGGTCCTCTGAGTCTCCACATGTAAGGCTGATGTCAAAACTGTAATGGGAAGAGCATCCACCTCATTCACCCAGAACAAAAAATCAAATCCAGGATGTAGCCTGTTTGACTTCTAAAGCCTATGCAGACAAATGGATCTTAAGCGGTCCTGCCAACAGCTGGCAAATGATGATGGGATGTGAAACTAGCTTTTATGCTTGCGGTCCTAATCTATTTCTTTCTTGCCCTCACTGCTCCGATTACATGTTTCTCCTCCCCACACCCCAAGGCAGAAAGGATCTCTGCTTAGAAAACAGACTATGAGCAAAATGGCCCTTACTGGATCTGAAAGGAAGGCTGAGATCTTCTCTTATAAAAAAATAAGCCCCCTCTATGGGTCACCGGGAAAAAACAAGCATTCTATATTTACATCTGCAGATAAAAATAGCTGTCGTCAGAAATGATGGATGTGTGGTAGGCACATTCTTTTGGTGGGAACACAGTTTTTCTTGCACTTCTTGGGATGAGAAGGAATACACAGACAGGCCCCGAGGCCTCCTGCCCGTGGGAAGCAAACCCTTAGCTCTGTCTGAAGGTTACCTCTCTGGATTGAGATCCACGATGCCCATGACCAGAATCTTCTTCCCAGGCCTCATTCCTCCTTTGATGTGCCCACAGAATGGGACAATCTGGAAAAGGATGGCAGGGATTCACCATGAATAAATAACCTCTTGCCTAAGAGGAGGAGCAGACAGAGGGCCTGATCAGGCCCCATAGGAAAACAAGAGAAGGAAGAGGGGAAGGCAAATAATAATAATAATCCTTTACCAGTCGTGGAAAATACACTTCTGCCTGGACAGGAGATCCCAAGGAGTTGTTTAGATGCCCGTCCTCTATTTTCTATGGAGATACAAAAAGGAGAGGAAGAAATACACAGAAATGCACCCTCAGCCAGAACCTTTGTGTTCAGCACCCGCCCCCTCCGAAGGGGAGAGAAAGAGGGAGGGGCCCTCGGAGCGCCAATTTCATTTCAACTCTGGAAGAGCCCCATCTTTTCTCTCCAGCCTCCCCCCCCCCCCCGTTTTCTTCTTTTTGCAAAACAAAGGGTGTTGCCCAATAATTCCCCAACAAGTGCTGCAGGTACAGCTCGTGCCTGCCGCCCGCCCGAGATGGGGCAGACTCGCGTATTGCCAGCCGCAAGGAGCGCGTGAAAACCCAGACATGCATACACACACACAGAGGGGGAGAGAAAGAGAGAGAGACAACCCGGTAGAACACCTGAAGCCGAGGAGCGGCGAGGGCTAAGAAGCCGCAACCCAAGGCGCCGGGACAGTTCCTCCCAGCTCCCTCAAGCTCCCTCTCAAGCCGCCCGCCCGCCCGTCCCCATAAGCGGGAACCGAAGGCGCCTTCCCTGCCTCACCAGCGGCTCCTCCCGCCGCCGCAAACAGGTACTCTGCTGGCAAGCCTTCGCGCTCGCCCCTTTTCTCCAGCCTTAATCCGACGCCAGGGGGGCTCTCGGCGGGAGCCCCGCGGACCCAGACACCAGCCGACCTCAACACGCCCGCCCCTCCACCCCACTCCATACCTCCGGGGGCCCCCCTCGCCAAGTCTTTTGGGGAAGGTGCCACTTACCACCGCGTCCCTCTCTGCCACCGACCCCGCCATCTTGTCGAAACGGTGGCGCTACAAAGCCTGGCTCAGCTGGCGGCGGGAAGAGGGGGGGGGAGCTCCGGGAGGGCAGAGCCGGGCTCAGACGTGCCTGCTGCCGAGCGCTGGGCAAGGCGCCGCCGGAGCTGACCTGGCAAGGAATGGGAGGGAGGGAAGGCGGGAGGGAGGGAGGGAGCAGCTCCTGGCCCTCCCAAGCCCGGGATCCAGGAGGAGTGACTACTTCCCGGCAAACCCTCAATGGGTCGCCTGCGCCACGCAGAAGAGCCGCAAGGAAGGAAGGAGGTGGCGGCGAAGAGGAGGCGAGGCGAGCCCGCCGCTCCGTGCCTTGGCCCAGCCGGCAGCATATGAAGCCCTGCCCTCGGGCCTCCGGGAAGCCCAGCGCAGGGCATGGGACCAGGCGGAGCCGCGCAGGGTGGGGACTTCCTTCGCCCGGCTGCGGCTGCTGGCTGCGATCGCGCTTTGCCTCCCAGCTATTTTGACGCAGAGAAGGAGCAGGGAGAGAGAGAAAGAGGTTGAGATTGAGAGGAGCGCCGCCGCGGCTGCGGTGCGAGGGCGGTGCGGCGGGGACCGTGTAGTAGCCCGTCGGCCAGGGGGGGGGGGGGGCGAAGAGGCACCGCGTGGGACCGGCACCGTTTGGCCGGGCGGCGGCGGCGGCGGCGGCGCATCGAGCGGTGTTGCCCGGCGGCTCTCCCGTGGCGCGGAGCGCGGGGAGGGGTCTCTTAGGTGGAAACAGGGTCTGCTTTGATCTAGGGTTAGGTTAGAGCCTATCGCATCGCAAAAGGCCTGTTTTCTTCCGATGTGCGCTAAGGCTCTGGCAGCGAAAACAGAAGAGGGTGTTGGGGTGCCTTAAAAGCAAACGGCGGGAAGAAGGCAAACGTGGGATCCGTAAAATCAAAACCTCATCCTCATGGCTCCCTAGAGGGATCCATCAAAAACCACCTCTTTCTGCGGCAAATTATGCCAAATAAGACCTGCGGGGTTTTAGTGTGCCCAAGGAGATCGTCCTCTCTTGTCAGTGGCACCAGAAGTATTGAGGCACTTTAAGGACAATCAGATCTTATTTGGGTGTGAGCTGTTGTGGATTATGGTCCAGTTCTTCGGATACATGGAATGAAATATTTAGCCATAGGTTTATATGCAGGTACACATTGGTGGGGGTGGAGTCCCAGTGAAGACGGAGAAAGGCATGGAAAATGGAATTGGAAAGCGAAAGTCGTGTTGTTAGTGTACAGTACAATATTTGATTTGTTAGATTCAGGGAGTTTAAAAAAAAACCCAAGCTACTTCCTGGCTTAACATCCCTGCACTTCAAAAACCAGGCTGTACTCTTATGACAGACAGTCTGGGAAAAAGATAGGTTTCCTAGGTAATCATCAGTCCCGGAGTTTGTTGTTTAAGAATTATATTGTCACTTTGAAAATCCATTTTGTGTGCCTGTATCCATCTTCTGTGGGTCCTCCCCCTCCCCCCCCCACATATATTGTGGCTAAGTAGCTTATGCATCTAAGAAAGTACTGTAGATTGTTGATTTAGTTTACTATTTTTGCGTATTTGTTTGATTCTTTTAAAATATATATATACTTCCTGTTTTTGGCTTCTAAACATTGTCTTTTAATGATGTGAGTCACCCTGGGTCCTTTTTGAGGAGAAAGGCGGAGCAAAGATATTTATAATAAATAATAAATAATCTACAAAGGCTCACACTGACACAAACTTGATTGTTTTTAAAGTACCCCAATAATTTTGTTTTCATTTCTTTGTTTGTGGTTTGGCTTGGTTATACTGTACCAGTTTCTGGGTTGTTTATCATTTCTCCCACTGTCTTGAGACATAAGCCAAAGGGCCAGAATTGTGGTCCTTTAAAAGAAGCCATGGGTAGTACATACTTAGCTAAAAGAATAGGGAACAAATTATGGTAAATTGTAATTGGTGTTTCTAAATAGAACCCTGCTGCTGTTAGGATGGATACACTTTTAAAAATGAACACCCTTGGAGAGAAAATTGCATGCAGTGTTGTCTTTTTTAAAAAAAGGAGTTGGAGAGAAACATTCCTTTCATACTAATTCCAAGATGCTCAAAATGAGGCCGTGTCTCAGGGAAGAAATGGTTGGGAAGTATACCTGGTATAGAATGGTAGTGCTAGGCACCTGTTTTATAGAGCATCCTTCTGTGGCACTCTTGTGATCTGCACTGGTCCCTGGTTTGTTCTGAGCCCTTACCATCTTTATAGGTAGGACTAAGATAGTTAAAAGCCCTACTTAGTTTCTAACCATCAGAAGTCCTACCAGAGCCTCTTTTCCAAGCCTCACTGTTATCGGAAATACAAACAGCCACTTTCCCTAGGATGCGTATTCAGTTATTTGCCTGCTTTGTTTTTGTATACTGATGAAAAACTAATTAATTTTTGTAGGTTCTTCTGGGCCAAGATGGCTTGAGATTTTGCATTGTTTATCATTTAACTAATAAAATATGTATATTGCCATGTTGTTCTCGATGTTTTAATTGTAGGCCATTTGAATGGAAAAAACGGCATATAAAGCTTAATATAAACAAATATAAATAAATGTTTCCCATCATGAAACCACTTCTTTTATGTTGACACAGTAATACAGCAGCTTGTTTTAGCAGACCTGCGGTAGAAAGAGAAAATGCCTTGCTTTTTCTCTTTGGGGAGAAAGGTGGCATATAAATAAAATAAATAAGACCACTTGAAGAATTTGTGGTTGAGATACAGTTTGAACCAGAAACATTTTGGCTCATATCTCATATTCTTAGCCAAATTATTACACTGTATAATAATGTAATAAATATGTAATAGTGTAATTCTCTGTTATGAGTGTGTTGAAACTGCATATCAAGTAATGTTTCAATTTTTTTGCAACTGGTAGAAAGGTAGTTGCTTCTGTGTATTTGAAAACATAGCAGCCTGTGAACTGAGCTCTATAAAGTTCGGCTAACAAGTCCTGGCTAGTATGTTCCCAGCTCAGCCTCTTAATTCTGTGTTGTCATTATAAGGGAACCCCTTATAATAAAATACCTTATGCTTATACTCTCTTCCCAGCAGAGGTTAAAGCATGATTCTTTATAGTTCAGTCATAGTATCATTGTCCAGTTTCCCTATCAAAGTCCTACCTTCACCAACAGGGAGAAGTGGCTCACAGGCTTCCACCCCATCTGGTTCCTCAAGTTTAACAGCAAGTTGTTTGTCTCCTTATTGTCCCCTTGTCTGATTTTACTAATGGAAAAGGTTTAGCCAGAAAGCACATCTCTACTGTATTCCTACCAGAATTTGGAAAAGTTATTCTCTTTTTTTCGATGGCAATGCCCAGAATTATGTGCCATCATGGCTAGTGTGCTGTGTTGTGACTTTGGGGATAATCATCCAAAAGAGTAACACTTCCACTCCCTCATTCCTCCAGTTGACTGAGCCATAATTTTGTTTTGAGTACTGTATATCAACGTGATGGAGATATATAGGGTGGAAAAGAGAACAATGCAGGACTGGCAAAATATGACAACCATTTTCCCAGTTACACCACTGTGGCTCAGCTCTCCTTTTGATCACATCTGCTGTGACAGCATTCGGAAGTAAAACTAAGTCAAGGAACATTCTCATACTTCAAGTGGAGTACAATCTCATCTACAAAGCTCTGTGTATCCCTTACCAGATCAGCTTTCTTACCAACAGTACAATCCGACAATCTCTAGCAACACTTTCACATCTTTGTTAAATACTACAGGAAACAAAATGAATTGTATGTATTCCACAGCCACAGCTAAGGAATCAAACAGCAGTATCCCACCGAACTCTGGTATTTGACCCAACTCCGGGAGGCAGTGGAAGACAGGAGGGCCTGGCGTGCTCTGGTCCATGGGGTCACGAAGAGTCGGACACGACTAAACGATTAAACAACATCCCACTGAAGATTCTGGGACCTATCCTCTGGGTAGGATTGGAAATAGTATACAAAAATGGACCCTAACTCCATCTAAGCCAGGGACCTGGATTTGATAAATAAGCTTGCTGAGAGGTCCCTCAGAACAACAGAGATGTGCTGCCCACCTCCATTCAGCTTCTAGCTTAGGTCATCCACCAGAACAACCAAAATGCTCTCAGTTACACAACTAGGCTGAAACCCACACAGGGATTTTGAAAATGCATGTTGATGTGGAGAGAATGGTTTATGACAGTCTACAGACTGACTCGTGAATTACAGTATTTTTAAGGTGTGGAGCCATTTCTCAATTGGGCTTTTCAGCAGCTTATTTAATTACAATGTGCTATAAGGACATGCATTTGGAAGTTACAAGATGTTTAGTTGATGCTCAGGCTACTTCCACACTTGTGGTAAACTTCTATTCTATAAAGTTGCATAAATATTTGTCTCCCCTTGGAATGTGGCCCATATTTCGCTTTCACCATCCCTATGTTCATATGCTCTTAAGGGGTTTATCATCAAATGCAGATTAAGCACCTTGCAGTTGATAGAGGTCAAGGAATTTTTAAATAGTCAATGAAAGATAAGTAGCTATTGTCCTATTAGTTGTGGGAAGGTAGAGGGCTTTGTTTATGCCTTTTTTTAGGGCATCCATTGTATCTGGACTAAACACTGCAACCCGTTGAACCCATGCTTGCTGGTATTTGGGGAGAATATATATTTAAATAAGCTTGTGTTTATATTGGCAGGAAGAGATTATTACATGACATTTTACCATTACATGATTGCTAGATATGCTCAGTGAGTTGGATATCTGGCTGCAGTGCTAGAGTTTGTGAATTTGCTTCCTCCCAAGAGAAGTGCCGGCCTTGTGTAACCTGGGCAAGCTGCACATTCCAAGGGCACCCCCAAGACAGAAGGGAATGATAAAACACTTCTGAGTATTCTCTACCTAGAAAAGCTTGGAAAGGGTCACCGTAAGGCAGAATTGAGACTCCATGTGGTTTAGAAGAGACGGAGATGGACTAGAACTCAGGAAACCTGGGTTCAAATCTCTGCTTGACCACAGAAACTCACTGGGGAGTAGCAATGGTGAAGCCACTCCTTAAACTTCTCATAGACTTTGAAAAACTTATTAGAATTAAGTGGGATGCAACCTAGGATACATAGCATAACCAAATAGAAGGTTTTTTAAAATTCCCCTTGATGATGACTTGTGTTTCTATAAACTAATAATTAGCTAATTAAATAATTACTTGATGCTGTATTTTAGTAAATTTCCTACACTTGATTTTATCCTATATTCTGTTTGATTATTGTTCTCATTTACTTTTGCACAAAATCCTGATAAGCTAGGGCAGTGGTTCTTAACCTTTTTGAAAGAAACGCCCCCTTGAGCCATTGAGGAAGTTATCATCGCCCCCCTCCCCACGGTGATGATATCTTATTTATTTATTTATTTATTTATTTATTTATTTATTTATTTATTTAAGACACTTAAATCCAGTGACCCCTGAAAACAAAATTAAATTCCAAGAAAATGAAATGCCCCCAAAAAAGTAACATTTAATGATTTAGTTGCAAGTGAATTTTAAGACGCAAAAAGAAATATAAAAAGGGCATAAAAACAAATGCAGGAACTAAAAATTTCAAGACAAAAAGTCTGAAACTAAATTAAAATTGGAGGAAAATATATATTCATGTACACTGTAAAAAGGCTGCAGCCATCTTCACAGGTTTGGCTTGCTCCAGCGCCCCCCTACCGCCCCCTTTTGCTCCAGCGCCCCCACGCCGCCCCTTTTCTTTTTACCGCCCCCCTGAAAAATGAAATCGCCCCCTGGGGGGCATTATCGCCCACGTTAAGAACCACTGAGCTAGGGTACAATAAACTGAATGAATTCCCAGTATTCTGAAAAGATGTTCATCTGAGGCTCCAAAGGGATAACGACACAATTGATGGCAATTCTCTCTGGGCTAATGTTAATGACAGAGGTGTCCTCTGAGACCAAAAGTTCTGAAAGCAGAAGACATGCAATAGTTTCTAGTTCTCCATAGCTGTCAGCTGGAGAAATTAAGCCAGTAGTTCCCTGTGAGTGGGTTCTCGGTTACCTTTGGGCATTTCTCTCTCAGGCGATACAAATGAGGATTCAGAATGATCAAATAAAGATTTTTTATTAATAGAACTGTTTAAATCTTCTTTGTTACGAACAATTGAAGTTTGTATAGATAACTGGAGAGGAGAACTCTCCCATAACCGCAACAATGACTTCTCTTCGTTTAAGTCCTTCAGTAATAGGTTTTTGCTTTTTTCTCTTCCTCCATTGGTTGCCTCAGGAAGTTGTTGCGGAGCGCACACAAGGTCCTGCAACACGGGTGGCGGGCCCAGTCTCCCTCTCTCAAGACTTTCTTCTCTATCTCTGGGGGCACCTGGTGTACCAGTCAGGCGGGACCTTGGTTCCTCGTGTAGACCAACATAGTCCATTCTTCAGGATTTAGACCGGGAATGATAGGTCTTACTTTGCTGGCACCAAAATTTTCGGTTTCTTCACCTATCGGATTTTGTGCTGATCTTTTTATTGGCACCAAAAAGACCTGAGCATCTCTATCTGTTTCTCCCGACGTGTTCTCTCTAAATACTGTCACTTTCTCAGTTTTTCTAGAGACTGCTCCTTCTTCGGTTGTCAGAAATATATCTACTTTCTCCCTTTCGCGGTACACCTTCCTTCTTGTTCCTGCCTCAGCTCCTTCTAACCATTTCAACTGTCCCTCCTGTCCTCGTGTTCTCTCGTCTTGAGCCTTTTCTAACTCCACTGTGCAACTCTCCTCTAGCTCTTCCGCTCATCTTTCTGTCTCCTGTTTCCTTGGTCTTTCTTTTCCTAGACTAATTGTTTGAGGGGACGGCTCACTCTTAGCTGGTTCTCTAGTCTCCTCCTCACATTCCCAACCTTGGGTGACCCGAGTGTTTTTGGGCTGCACTTGGGTTACCCAAGATCGACTGGTCTAAGCTAGGGCATACTCATGCCATAGCAAAATACTTCTGCAGAAACCTTGCCAGGAGAAAACTGTGCTTACACACCACTTAATTTATAAAGTATCATCATAAACCATTGAGTGTTGAGGTAAGTTCTTACTAGTAAAGAATAGGACTTTACAAGCAAGACTATAGACAGAACACTGCAGGGTGAAATGATTCCAATTTACAGTACTTCGATACAATCATGCTTCCTTCTGTAGGGTGTGCACCTGTCTAACCAAGAACAGAGGGGAAAATGTTATTTTCTCTCTTTCCCCATTTGCAAAGCAAAGTCAAATTTATATTGCACTCATGCTGGCTCCACTCTGCTGGCTACAGACCTTCCTTGCTGTCCTTCTACCTAGCATCAGTCCTTTGCAGGTTTTGGACTATGGCAGGCCAAAGGCCTCTTTTACTACCTGCTCATTGAGGAGGTGGGCTGGCACTGCAGAGGTGGTGTGGCAAGGACAGAGGAAACAGAGAGAGCCAGTCTGAAGCAGCTGACAGACTGCTGTACCAGGATAGGTGAGGCAGGGAATCAGCTCAACTCCTTGCACAGACACCAAGCATAGCAGGATCAGCCCAGGACATTTGGCTGCCTGGGGCACAAAAGCAAATGATGCTTTTTTTCCTCATGTGACATGCATAAGGCCCAGGTTACTTCGGCATGCCTGCTAAACCCTACATATTTCTCTCTCTGACAATAGAAATACAGCATTAATATTACCACACCCTATAATTTGTTAGTTTTTCCCTAACACATGCTGCCTAAGGTTTACTTTATCTAATGGAAGATTGGTCCTGAGGTTCCGTGGATTATTTCAGAGAAAAGATGGGCACAAACCAGTGGACAGCCAAAGACGTGTTCCACAGTTCAGCACCCTGACCCTAGAGCGGGCACCCATTAAGAAGCAGCATCACAGCTTCCCTGCCCCGCCTCCTCCGGGCAGTGCCTTTGAGTGGGCACCCGCCAGAGGGGGCGGGGCACTGAGCCACGGAACACACCTGTTCAGTTCTCCGCCAAATGGACAGTTCATCCCCATCACTATTTTAGACCGATTATCACTTGGTTCAACTGATTTCACTGGTGTATTGTGAAAACGAAATTGTGGTAACATTAGTTTATGCTGCTCTGGGTTCCTCTGTATCTTGGTTTCATAAAATGATGTTTGGTTGTCCATTGTGATGAAAAATTCACATCTTCATCAAGCATATTATATAAATAAATGTATTTATTTATAAATAAAATTATCTACTGCATACCTTAAAATTCCCTTGTGCTCTCTGTTAGCGGCGTCACTGAAGACCAGATTTTTTCTCAAGTTCCACTTCAACACTTCAAACACTTATCCTGTTCATCTCAGACCTCTTTGGGCATTGGTCTGTATTGCCACAGGTCTGAAGCAGAGTTACAGTCTGTTTCCCAATGGGCTTTTATGCAAAAAGTAAAAAAAATGTCTGTGCCTATTTTACTTCACAAGATTCTAGAGTGAAATTTAATAACATGAAACAACACTTGAAGATGAGAGGACTCATAAAACAGGTCCAAAAATTGCTTACAGGTATAAATAAAAACAGCTGCTCTTGTGTGGGAGAACTGGGCAAAACTGATGATGTGGTCTTTTTTGCTTATGTTTTTGTGCATATTCAAAGAAATGTGAGTGGGTTTTAAAGTATGAAGATTATTATTTGTTTCCTGTCAGAACTGGGTAGTATTTGCAGGTAGCAATTCAAAGGCTGCCCATTTCCAGAGATACTAGTGCAGAGGTGTTTTTTTTTTGCAGAGTTTGCCATGACAGTTTTGAGGTCCATTTTGCTCCAGGGTGTTTTGAGGGACAATTGATATAAACATGGCAAATAAGCACTGTGGAGGTGCCCAAATGTAAGTAACCTGGAAAATTTCAGACAGGTTCCAAAGCTGACATTATGATGGGAAGCAGTATGAGGACTTGTTCTTTTTTTGTTTTGTTTTGTTTTGTTTTGCTCAGTTGACGCAGGCAACAACTGACACCTTGTATTTTCTTCCCAGCCCATTGTGTCTGGGAGATGGCAGGCAAGCAAGCCAGCTTTAGTAATATTATTTCCTGACTGGAACCTCCAGCTCTTAGCCACAAAATTCACATCTTTGTCTCCCTTCCCCTTGCCTCTTCTTCTTTTATGGGTGCTTGATGGGAAATGTAAATAACTATTTTTAACATATAATTTGAGACTTTATGTGCATTCTCCACATTTCTGAGGCAGACCTGAGAGCAGATACAGCCTGTTCCCTTAGAGCTATTCAGGGGATGCCTTCCTTTGCCATGTAAAATACCTGAATCACCTCAAAGAAACTTGTTTTGTTTTTGGATTTGGATTTCATTCAAAACAAGCCCCACACTCACTGCATTTATAGTCTCTTGCTAGCAGCATCTGTATGACTAGTGGTGACATGCAGAATGGGAATTCCTGAAAAATCTCCTTCAGTTTTAGAATTAATTCCCTCGCCTATATGACTTTAAAAGACTTGAGAATATTGAAAAGCCAACGTAAGATACTTTTGGTGAGGCAAGGTATGATTGTTTGAGCCATGACTTTTCAACCCACCATCTACTTACAGGGCAGGGCAAATGAGTCCACAGGAGATAAATAGTCAAAATAACATTTGTTTTGACTTCTCAACAGAAACTGGGATAAATGTAGCATTTGTTATCTTAACCCTGGGAGAATTGGTTTCACCAAGTTGCACTATGAGATTGGAATTTCACAATCAAGCTTTCCCTTCTTGTTTTAAAACTGTAACTAGAGATGGCCATGTTTCGCCGAAAATAAGACAGGGTCTTATATTATTTTTTGCTCCAAAAACGCGGTAGGGCTTATTTTCAAGGGATGTTTTATTTTTTCCCATGTACAACAACCTACATTTATTCAAATGCAGTCATGTCATATTCTTCTGGTTGCTGCACAATGGTGGAGGGTGGGGTTTCACGTAACTAGGGCTTATTTTAGGGTAGGGCTTATACTACAAGCATCCTGAAAAATCATACTAAGGCTTATTTTCAGGTTACGTCTCATTTTCAGGGAAACAGGGTAATAGTGCACTGTTTTTACTTTTGAAAAAGTACAAAAGTGAGATGAGATGAAGGTACATATTCATGTTTATTTTGATTGTAGAAAAATACAGTAATTAGCAAGAGGTGTGTCTCTTCAAATATCACATTATACTGCACTTTACCTCTTCTATCTCCTTAAAAGCAGACATAACAGTCAAGCTGATGTTTGAACTTCACACAAATCATTATGTACAAATTTTCACTATGATGGCCTTGTTACCAATGGATATATAGCTGTACATTGTGTTTAGTATGTTTCGGGAGATGATGTTCAGGCATAAATACTTGAGTCCTGAAACACATACTATTTTCATTTGACCTCAGTCTTTATGTGAGAGACCCGAGCAGACACATCACATTACAATGTACAAGTAGCAAAATGCTTCAGTGCAGAATTCCAGTGTTCAGTACTGAAGGCCTCTATTAGCTTACTAGATTCACCGCCAACCATGATTTTGCCTCCCTTCCCCTCTGAATGACAGCCCATATTCTGTATGAATCTCAAATCGAATTATCCATTCAGTCGCATCCAACCCTTGGTGATTTCATGAGCCAGCTCCCTCCATTATTTCTGATCTTGTACAGCTTCATTCAGCTGCTTTGCATTTTGGCCAGCATCTGCTTTGATTACATCCAACCAACACGTTCTTTGGTGTCCTAATTGTCTTTTACTACTGATCATTTCAAGCATAATGTCTTTCTCCAAAGATATTGATTGCATGACATGGCCAAAATAACTATTTTGCTTTCCAGTGACATGTCCAGTTTCATGTGCTTCAGCACTTCTTTATTTGTTATCTTTGCAGTCCATGGAATGCGCAAAAATCTCCTCCAACACCATAGCACAAAGAATCAGTTTTCCTTCTGTCCATCTTCTTCATCATTCAACTTTCACAGCTATATGTAGTTATGGGGAACATTATGGTGCAAACTAATCTGCACTTGGTGGTCAAGCTGATTTCCTTACTTTTCCATACAGTGGTGCCTCGACTTATGAACGTCCTGACTTACCACCATTTCGAGTTACAACCAGCCCCAGCTGCAAAATTTTGCTTCTACTTGCGGCCAGAGCTTCCAGTTATGGTAAAAAAAGGCAGGGGAAAAGGCAGGAAATTCAAATGTACTAACCGTTGGTGGCAAAGAGGCTGTTTCTTTGTAGCTCTTTCACCCCAGCAGTTAGAGAGTGTGCAATCGGAGGAGGCTTCAGACTGCCTGGTTAGGTAAGGTGCTGCTTTCTTCTTTTTAAAAACTGTTCTGGGTGAGTTTTTGCAGCATAGTCTTGGGCTGGGGGGTTATGTTTCTGCGCTGTGATGAGTTTCAGGGGGGTTGTTTGATTTTGGATGTTTTCCCTCCACATTTCCAATGGGGCTTGGAGGGTTTGTTTGCCTTTTGGGTCCCCCCCATTTCCAATGAGTCTTGCACATTTTGCTTACTTTTTGCTTTGCTTTTTTTTTTTTTTGCATTTCTGATGGGTCCTGCACACTTTGCTTGACTTCTGCTTTGCTTTTTTTGCATTTCCGATCGGTCTTGCACACTTTGTTTGTTTTCTGCTTTGCTTTTTTTGCATTTCCGAAGGGTCTTGCACATTTTGCTTGCTTTTCTCCCCCCCCCCTTCAGCCAGAATGGATTAATCACGTTTCCGATGGGTCTTGCAGGGGTTTTTTTTTGGTGATTTTTTTCCTTCAGTCAGAACGGATTAATTGCATTTCAATGCATTCCTATGGGAAATGGTGCTTTGACATGACCATTTTGAGTTACGACCATCTTCTGGAACAGATTAAGTTTGTAAGTCAAGGCACCACTGGATTTGATTCATACTCATCATTGCTGTGTGACCTAGCATGATTCTGTATATTATACCCAGTCCCAACAAGGTGATGCCCCCACTACATAAGGTTTTCTATTGATTTTGTCCTTCTGCAGAACTTTGGGTTCTCTGTTGACCCTTACCTGTTGTACGCGATGGTTCCATGCAAATGTGAATACTCAGAAACAAATTCATTATGCATGGCTTTGCGTTTCCCCTTCACTCTACTTGAAACAGGTATGGGCATCAAGAAGTTGTTTGGTATTAGAAGGCAGAATAATGTCCTCAATGTTCATTTCAACCATTTTCATTCCTCAGGGCAAATATCACATCACAATAATTATGCCACCCCCCCCCCAAAAAAAGGCCCTAGAAGAAAAGGAAGTGCAACTTCTCACAAAATAACAAAACTTAGAAAGTTACTTCTAAAACTTATTTTCAAAGAATTTGTATTCTAGTAGCTATTCTGTGTTTTCCTCCTTAATGTTTTTTCCTGATTAAAGAACAGAAGGTAACATTCAAGGAATGGGGCACGGATTCTTCCACAGGGGACCAGCTCAGAGAAGGCTGCTCAGATAAGAAAGGAGGAAAAGGAAGATGTGGCAGGAAAACATACAAAGGCTAAAATCTGAAGATATTGTAATCAAAGCGCAATAAAAAAAAATCATTAGCAAGTCTATGTGATTGCACTATAAAACCTCTTCTGAAAGAATCCAGCTACTTCAGTCCTATTTTAATCACTTATCGAGCAGTAGGTTCCATAGAAACCAATGGCACTTACTTTCAGGAGAAACAAAAGTTGTATTTTCAAGGTCAGTAACTACATCTTTTATATTTATATTTAGTGTGATCGGGTTCAATTTCAAATTTTGACGACTTCTCATTTTGCGTGGGAAATATCACAGGAGACGTCTTCTTAATTCTAACATCTTTGTCTTTATTATTTACATGATGATCAGCATTGTTCATAATGGGATCGAAAACACTTAACTCCGGCAATAAGCCGTAACTGTCCAATACAAACTCCCACCCAAAGTCTGTTGAACTCACAGGGGTGCTGGGCCAAACTTCTCCGCATCAGTGGGTTTCCGGAGGGGTGCACTCCTCACTGCACAGATGGTGCCACAGCATGGGTGCCGGGCCCAATCCCCCCCAGGTAAGGGAGTGTTGAACCTTGAATCCAGTGGTATCACCTGTCATCCTCTCCCTCTCCCCTTAGGAAATACGATCACTGACCACTCCAAGGTCTCATATCTAGCTTCTCATGATTCCTTGAGCGGGGGATCCAGGAGCAATCCCCTTCAGGTTTGGGAAATCCCTTAATAATTGGGTTTTTATTCTCTCGTATTCTCTTAGCCTCTCCAGCTCTCTTTGCGCTTCCACATGTCCAATTCTACCTCAAACTGCCGCTCGCCCTGGCTACTTATACTCTCTTCCCAAACTGACAGTTCTCGCTCCTCCCCCTTCCGACTCCCGTTCTCCTCTACCAGACATATTTCCACCTTCCCCTTTCTTTCGTCTCTCTCTCTCTCTCTCCCCCTCCCCCCCTTAGTCATGTTTTCCTTTGGGTCCGACTTTCAACCTGCGCTTTCTTATTCCAATCCTCCCACTACACCCTCTGTCTCGTGAGACAGCACACTCTCCTTCGGACCTCCTTCACAGTTAGTTTGTTTTAAGTTTAGTATTAGAGTCCTTGCTGCTGAAGTATATTTGTGTCTCCTTTTAAAACAGCACACTGGAAGTCCATGTTTGCTGTCAACATAAAGCAGGCCATGAGTAGGAAACTAGCTGTCTTAGATGTAACACTTTTTTTTTTGTTATACTGGTGTCTAAAAACTTCTTTCAAAATACTGTTTTTATTAGTAGTGATAAGATCTGCTTTTATTGTGACTACTAGCTTGCCTAATGATTTTGTGGGACTACATAGTTACAGGAAATGCAAACAAGCAAAATGAAAGCCACTCCTCTTAAAATAAAGGAGTGCAGAAGAGAGACTATTGTAGCTATCTGTAAGAGCAAACCTCTTATATAGTATACCCCAGGTTGTTGGGGAGTTTTATCCACCCCTGCTATAATGTTGGATGCAATTAGATGAATTGGCAAAACCCAATCTCTTTTGAAAGAGACATGTCATTGTCAGGTATTGATACCACACCCAGAAAGACTTCCAGACATTGGCAGTGAGATTCAGCAAATCTCTTGCTGAAAACAGGTGCCATAAGGAGGCACTTATGTAGACGTCACAGACTACCTTAGATAAAGCACTGTTTATCACCTGCAAATGTCTACCCCACTTCCAATCCTGTTTTGAGAAATATCTACAATAGAATACAGATCTAGATTTTAAGGCAATGGTATAACTGTGGAATAAATTCATTTTCTTGGAAATTAGCTGGAGGAAAGTGAATTACATCAAAATCTTGTCTTCATTATTCAGTTGTTGAGTTTCCCCTAAGCAAAGTCTCCTGGAAAGCTGGCACTCTTCTCTGCATAAACCTATGGGGATTGCTTTTTTAATTGTGTTGTTTAATACCAAAGCTGCCCTCCTGTTTGCACTATAAAGGATCCATTGATAGGTTCACTTCTATTGCAAAGAAGTACTCTTTTCAACTTGTGCAAGTGGTTTTCTATTCAACATTTTTTTAAAAAAAAAGCTCCTCCCATCTTTCAAACTTCCCCTGCCAAAATTGAACTATGGGTATTACAGAAATAATACCCCTTGCTCCATTTCTATTGCTCAGGGGAAGGGAAAACAACTCAAGGGGTAACTGCATTGGTCATTTGTTCCATTATTTGCATTGAATTTAAACCCAATGACTACACAATGCAAAGCTCAATGTGAGAAAGCCCATTGTGGAATTGCCTATTTTCAGCAAGGAACTGCCTTTTTTTTTTTTTTTTTTTTTTTTGCTCAATCAGCAGAGATGGTTTAAATTTGTTCCAGTCTGATTGAAATTGCTTTTGTTTGCTTTCGTCCAAAGTGATCCCCTGATCGGATGCAAAAGGGTAATCACAGGGGTGTCAGTTCCCTTCAACGAAGTGCCCCTTGTCTCAAAACCATTTCTTAAAAAAAGGGAGGGTTAGCTCTGTGATGAAATAGATGATTAAATAACAGGGTATTTAGAAGAACAATAAAAAGGGGGAAAGAAGTAGCCATTGCTGGACAGCTACAGCAATTTCACCTGGGGAAATCCAATTTATACTGGTGCAAAATCATAACACATCAAACTGTCTGTTCCCTATTGTGTAGTTGTTGCACCATATGAGCTGTTGATTCAGGAAGAAATGAAGCAATACAGTGCATTAATGAGGCCACCAACTAGGTACTACAGATAGAAATGATTGTGGGAAATGTTATTAGTAAAGTTTGGGAAAATGTATGAACGTAGCATCTCACAAAGATCAAAAAATATTTTTACTATGCTTCATCAGCTACAAAGTTCTCCTTTAACCTAGGAGACAACTGTTTTGTTCCACTTGACTTCCCTTTGATGCCTTCAAGAGCTGCATTAAATTTCTGTCTTCTGTTTCCCAAAAAGGGGTGCTACTCAATCAGAGCTTTGGTGTGGCATAATTACCTGTTGTTTGTATTGCCCGAGAGCAGTCTGACATTGTGTGCTATGCTTATAGACTCTCTTGATTGCCTGTAGTTTGTTTTGTTGTCAAGAGTGAAGTGTTTGTAAGTTTCACAGTGATTCCCTTTGGTTTCAGGGTGGAAAGATGTGCTAACAATCTGGAAAAGATGAGCAATGAGTAAGAAGAAGGTCTGGCATGAGTTGGAGTCATCTGAACAAACAAAAGCTGAGCCAAAATGCTGTGAATATGGAAAAGTCTAGGGGAATAAACACTTTTAAAGCATCTGCAACCTTCTCCTGGCATTGAAGAAACAATTGCACCAGTATTCCTGTTTTAACGGCAGTTTATAATTCAGAGCATACAATAGTTTAGCCTGAGATGCAGTGCCAAAATAAGAGTGAAAGACCAATTAAAATTCTCCACAAGACCATAAGGTCAGAGATTTTTTTAATCCCTTTGTTGGAGGTGGTACAAAGCCATTTCTCCCCTATGGCCATGCAGTATGCCCAGGCTCTACTCCATCTCTTAGATTTACTGTAGGGGGGCATTCATATATTTCTATTATTTTGCGGAATGGCCAAAAATAGGCTTTCCAGAACATAAATCATGACCCCAAGAGACTCCCTTGGGATTTTAATTGCAGTGTGAAAGAGAAATCCTTGCTCATCAGTTTTTAGTAACTTGTTGCTGCCATAACAGATGTTAGGGTTAGCCCTAAAATGGCAAATTTGGGGTACAGCTAGTCAACAAACAGGGATGGGGACTCAAGTCACAGGACTTGCTGTCAAGTCAGAGAAGTCTCACCGGTGACTCGACTCAGACTTGACTTTCCCCCCCTGCCCCAATGACTTGGACTCTACTCAATGACTCAGAACTCACCCACTTCTTCCCTTTTTCCTGGGGAATAAAACCTGACTTGGGGCTTGGGACACAGTACCTAAGACTCAGACTCGGACCCAAAAACCTGCCAAGATCCCTGCAAACAGATGCAGTTATTGCAGCAGCTGTTTAGAAAGAAACCTGAGACACAGTTTTGAACACTTGCTAATCAGAGAAAAACGTGTCACACTTCACACTGCTATTCAGGCAGTGATTCCACTAGCAGTAACCAGTGGAAACCTGCAAAGCTGGATTGCTCACCCTAGCAATCCAGGGTGAGTCGCTTGGAGTCCACTGGATCCCCTTGGCTTTTCACTGAAATCCCAGGATTATATCCTGATTCTTTTCCAAACTCGTATTTCATTGGAAGGTCTTCTCCACTTTCAGCCCTGACTTATTGTGTTCAAACGTCAAGGTTCCAGCTGCAGCTGTGGCTCCCTGGGGAGTTGATCTGCAGAGAATTCCCCACCAGGACAGTTTAGGACTGCTCTGTCCATCATGATGAATGCAAGCTATTTGGTTTGATGACATGGAAACATATCAGAACTCTAGCACTCAGGACAAAAAGACTAGGGATAATTAGAAACCTATCCTTATTTCCATGCCTATAGTTTATTTCTCCTTAAACAAAGATTTAGATAATCTAGGTTAAGGGCTATTCCAAACAGAAGAGGAATTCTACCCATGTTTCTCCCTCATAAAGTCTAGTCTGTCCCTAACCTTTATGGACCTTTTATTCTCATTTTGTTCTATACTGCTCTTGCGGTTGTAAGCCGAATCATATTAATTTAAGGTATTTAAGGTTAAATAGGTACCATCTCGGTGGGAAGGTAAAACGGCGTTCCCTAGTCATGCTGGCCACGTGACAACGGAAACTGTCTTCGGACAAGCGCTGGCTCTACGGCTTGAAAAGCGGGATGAGTGCCGCCCCCTAGAGTTAGACACGACTGGACTGAAAATGTCAAGGGGAACCTTTACCTTTACCTTATTTAAGGTTATATTATTATTATTCTTTGTACTTTCTTTGTTGAATATAAATATTTACAACCAGATAGTCTAAAGATTATTATACTCAGCTGCATATATTTCTCTGGCCTTAATATTAATATGAAATGTTGATGTCTTTGTACCTTTTAAAAAAGACCACAATGTTCTAAAAGTGAGGTATGGTAGAAAACACAGGCAAAGTGCATATTTAATTTTCCCAACCTAAGAAAAGGTGGGCTTGAGCCTTTAACAAGAAATTAATATTCTTTAGTTGGGAAAGGGCTTTTTTGCTTCTTTTCCTGTCAGGTTTAGGTCTTAGATGGGAGCTGTAGTCCAGCAACATCACAAGGGCCACAAGTAGCGCACATCTGTTTTTACATTACGCGATGTTGGATAGTAGTGTCCTTAATGTGATTGGCATCAGCCAAGAAAGAAGCAGATCATGTTGTTTCACAAAGTCCTGTCAACAGGAAGAACATCTCAATACCTCATGAGCTGAAGATGCTGTCTATAGGTGTTTAGTGTTGTTATATGCTGTCAGGTCACCTACAACTTATGGTGACCCTCCATAAACAGCTTCCAGAATAGCCTACAGTTAACAGACCTGCTCAGCTCTTGCAAAGTCAAGGCTATCCACAGGTATTTTCAGAGAATGAATATCCAGGTCTCCCAGGCTCTTCTTTCTTCATACATCGACCCCAGTGGGTTGGGCACAACATACCATTTGACATGTTCATGGAAACACGCCTACTGCAGAACCACCCACGTACACTCAACCCCATTGTAAATGACATAGTGTCAGCACAGTTAAAGCAAAAAAAAAAAAAAAAAGAGCAATTAACAAATCTGTTTGCAATGTGACATACGAGTCCTTTCATGGGGAAATTTAAACTTTCACAGCTCCTAGAGACAGGTGTGGTCCTGTTGCTCATAAAAAGTCCTTTCTCTGGGAGGAGGCTTGGATGCAACTTTGACTTCTTGTTGATTGCTCTTTTTGTTCAAGTAAGGCCGGGCCTCCTCTTCTTTCCTGCAATGATACGAGCTAAATTATTATTATTTTTTAAGGAGAAAAGAATACAGTAGATTAATTGTGATGCTAAACCCAACAGTGATATATCATTTAAATTCCATATGATCATGAACAATAGAAATCAATGTAAAGCTTCCACCATGGCATAGTGCTTTTTAGTAGTGGCACAAATATTGCATCATTCCAGTGCAAGAAAAGAATGTATTTCATTTAAAAATGTAGACTCCTTTATAGTTTCATGTATGGTATAACCACAGGGCATGACCTAGTGAATTGGCAACAGCAAAAGAGAGCATTAAAGCACAAGGGAGATGCTTTACATTGTTATGCCTTGCCAAAGTGGTGGAAACCAAAGCCTCATATTGCATATGCAACTAATTTAAGTGACAGAAAAGACAGTGTATAACATACAGGAATTCCAGGTTTCCAGATAATCGGTTTAATACTATTAAGCTTTGCAGAACCAGACTAAGGGTGCAACTACATGATCATTTGTCCCACTGTTCGTTCTGGTCTGGGGACAGCTGGTTTGCTTCTTTTTCCAGGTGACCACACAATGGAAATACCAGCATGAACCAGCCTGTCCCCAGAGTGCTCCTACCTGCACCTTTTTCGTTGCCTGCCAGGGGCTACTCTTAGATACAGGTAGGATAACTCCATTTATTCCCAGCATGTGCAAATTGTTGGGACTGAACCAAAAGTCAATTTCCTATCCACTTTAAATTCCCTAGTATCATGTGGCACCTCATTATACAGTACTGGAAAATTAAAAACTTCCTCTGTTCCTCCATGGAGAAGGAGTGTGGAACAAAGAATAGTTAGGATTTTTATTTTGTTTTGTTTTTGTTAATCTATTAGAGCAGTGCTGAGGCACTATACCTTTTTGGAAAAAGTTTTAAAAATGAAAGCTTGCTCCCAGAAGAAGGAGGAGATGCAGGAAGGATTATTTTTATGTGATTTTCTTTCCCTTTAATGGAAAGTAGTGAAATAGGTGTGCTCAAGGTGCATGTGCCATGTGGATATAGCAATCACACCAAATGACCTACCATAACTCATAGCAACCTTAATTGACCCTATTTAGCCCATTCCAGCTTGCTCCAATTGAGTGATCTAGCCAAGAAAATAATCACCTTCAAACTTTCTCATTCTGGTGCTGCCCCTCCCTCCAATATGGTAGATGATGGGAGTTGTAGGCTAGTACCTCTAGGAACCAGACTGTCAGCGGCAAGTAGGGGAGAGGGATTTGGTCTGGCCAGCTTTTCAAAGATATGGAATTCAAGACTTGATTAATTAACCATAAGTCTTCATTACAGCTAAACAGGGTCTCATGTGAAGGAGAAAACTAGGGGATTAGAATAACAAGGATGGCTTATTGCTTTATAATCCAGATTTCTATGTCTCAGAGACTTTCAGATGAGCTAGCTGCTGTTGGAAGGAGAATACTGGCCTACACAGAGTCAAATTAAACAGATCTCTTATGTTTGTAATAGTTCATCTCTCTGAGTATCTTTCCAAAATCTAAGGGAAAAGCCTTCAGTTCTGCTACACATTATCCTTTTACATCTAATATGAGGAGGGATCCATACAGGAAGGGAAAGTGTTTTCCCCAGATGTTTTGGTCATTTTACTCCCCTCACTACACCTTTCATGGACCCCAGCATACCTAAAGGTTGGTTTGCTGACCCCCCCCCCCCAGACATGTTTTGTTGGAGGTGGGGAAGTGGAGAAAGGAAACACCCACTACAGAAACGACCTTCTGCTCATTCAACTGGGACCCAAACTACTGTACTGTGAATTTCAGTTGGGACTTCATACAAGCATGCAATACTCTGTTCATACAGACATGCTTGCATCTGCATAATCCCTCATGGTTGTCATTCAATAGAAATAAACACAGTTACACGCTAGAAATCCTAAAGAGGACAAATTGGAACAGCCCCTTCAAGTTCATACGGTTCTTCGGCCTCCAAACGTGTCAAGAATAAAATGATATATATTTGAGGTGTCAAGAGCAAGTGGATGCAACAAAAATCAGGGCACATGCTATGATTTTCTATATTTGGATTCACAGGTGTGAGGGTTTGTTTTTAACCTATGATATTTAAACACATTTAAGAAAATAAAGAAATCAATTACCTTAAATACAAAATTCTGAATGTTACCTCTCCATTGGTTATTCATTTCATTTAGCCACATAAAGCATTTTTATCCCAAGCCTCACCAAGAAGTTTCCCAGAGAAGCTGATGCAAAATCAGTAAAAGACAGCAGGCTTCCAACCTGAAAGTTATATGACACTAAAGAAATATAATATGAGTTGTCTCCTTTGATGTAAGTGACTGACGACCCATGACAGCTGGGACACAGACTATGTAATGGTGGCTATTAAAGCATAAGGGGTAATAATGTTTATATTAGGCAGCTCCCACTTTATATCTGAGCATGAATTTGAAGCCATAGGGTGAGGTCATCGGGGGATATGAAGAGAAAGACCATCCATAGGTGGATGAGCTATAGCTGTATTTGCTTTTGTTGCCAGAGTCAGGAGAAGCAGTGTACAGGTGCTGAACCTGTGCTTAGAGACAGTAATGGGCAGGATAAGAATCAATACACTGAAGTCCAGCAAGGTGGGGAACCTGTGGGTAGGTAGTTGTCACATCTAGGATTTGGATGTGCAGCTTGTTCTGGTTGTGGAAGAACCTTGATACCACACTGTAATGGAAGGCTTGAGTGGTGTTTGTAACAGCTTTTTGGATGTTTCTGTAGTTACAACCATCCCTCAGTGGAGATAGTCTGGGCGGCTCCCGAATGGATTACTTCAATGCATGGATTGCCCCCTTCATGGATTGCTGCCTTGTCGTGGCGAGGGGGCTTGAGTAACTCAGAGAAGCTATGGGCTATGCTGTGCAGCGCCACCCAAGACGGACAGGTCATAGTGGAGAGTTCTGACTAAACGCAATACACCTGGGGTAGGAACCGGCAACTCCACTCCAGTATCTTTGCCAAGAATGCCCCATGATCAGAAACAAAAGGCTAAAAGATATGACGCTGGAAAATGGGACTCTCAGGTCAAAAGGCGTCCAACATGCTACTGAGGAAGAGCGGAGGACAAGGACAAGTAGCTCCAGAGCTGATGAAGTGGATGGGCCAAAGCCGAAAGGACGCTCAGCTCTGGACGTGCCTGGAAGTGAAAGGGAAGTCCAGTGCTGGAAAGAAAAATACTGCATAGGAACCTGGAATGTAAGATCTATGAACCTTGGGAAGCTGGAGGTGGTCAAACAGGAGATGGCAAGAATAAACATCGACATTCTGGGCATCAGTGAACTAAAATGGATGGGAATGGGTGATTTCAACTCAGATGATTATCATGTCTACTATTGTGGGCAAGAATCCCGTAGAAGGAATGGAGTAGCCCTCATAGTCAACAAAAGAGTGGGAGAAGCCGTAATGGGATATAATCTCAAAAATGATAGAATGATGTCAATACGTATCCAAGGCAGTCCTTTCAACATCACAATAATCCAAGTTTATGCACCAACCTCCATTGCTGAGGAGACTGAAATTGAACAATTTTATGAAGATTTACAACACCTTCTAGAACTGACACCGAAGAAGGATGTTCTTCTCATTCTGGGGGACTGGAATGCTAAGGTAGGGAGTCAAGAGATAAAAGGAACAACAGGGAAGTTTGGCCTTGGAGTTCAGAACGAAGCAGAGCAAAGGCTAATAGAGTTTTGTCAAGAGAACAAGCTGGTCATCACAAACACCCTTTTCCAACAACACAAGAGGCGACTCTACACATGGAAATCACCACATGGGCAACATCGAAATCAGGTTGACTATATTCTCTGCAGCCAAAGATGGAGAAGCTCTATACAGTCAGCAAAAACAAGACCTGGAGCTGACTGCGGCTCTGATCATCAGCTTCTCATAGCAAAATTCAAGCTTAAACTGAAGAGAGTAGGAAAAACCACTGGCCACTCAGGTATAATCTAAACCAAATCCCTTACGAATACACAGTAGAAGTGAAGAACAGATTTAAGGAACTAGATTTGGTGGACAGAGTGCCTGAAGAACTTTGGATAGAGGCTCGTAACATTGTACAGGAGGCAGCAACAAAAACCATCCCAAAGAAAAGGAAATGCAAGAAAGCAAAGTGGCTGTCCAACGAGGCCTTACAAATAGCAGAAAAGAGAAGCGAAACAAAATGCAGGGGAGATAGGGAAAGTTACAGAAAATTGAATGCAGACTTCCAAAGAATAGCAAGGAGAGACAAGAGGGCCTTCTTAAATGAACAATGCAAAGAAATAGAGGAAAATAACAGAAAAGGAAAAACCAGAGATCTGTTCAGGAAAATTGGAGATATTAGAGGAAAATTTTGTGCAAAGATGGACATGATAAAAGACAAAAATGGAAGGGACCTCACAGAAGCAGAAGACATCAAGAAGAGGTGGCAAGAATACACAGAGGAATTATATCAGAAAGATTTGGATATCCCGGACAACCCAGACAATATAGTTGCTGACCTAGAGCCAGACATCCTAGAGAGTGAGGTCAAGTGGGCCTTAGAAAGCCTGGCTAACAACAAGGCCAGTGGAGGTGATGGCATTCCAGTTGAACTATTTAAAATCTTAAAGGATGATGCTGTTAAGGTGCTACATTCAATATGCCAACAAGTCTGGAAAACTCAACAGTGGCCAGAGGACTGGAAAAGATCAGTCTACATCCCAATACCAAAGAAGGGCAGTGCCAAAGAATGCTCCAACTACCGGACAATTGCACTCATCTCACACACCAGCAAGGTTATGCTCAAAATCCTCCAAGGTAGGCTTCAGCAGTATGTGGACCGAGAACTCCCAGAAGTACAAGCAGGATTCCGAAGGGGCAGAGGAACTCGAGACCAAATTGCCAACATGCGCTAGATTATGGAGAAATCCAGAGAGTTCCAGAAAAACATCTACTTCTGCTTCATTGACTATGCAAAAGCCTTTGACTGTGTGGACCACAGCAAACTATGGCAAGTCCTAAAAGAAATGGGCGTGCCTGACCACCTTATCCATCTCCTGAGAAACCTATATGTGGGACAGGAAGCAACAGTTAGAACTGGATATGGAACAACGGATTGGTTTAAAATTGGGAAAGGAGTACGACAAGGCTGTATATTGTCACCCTGCTTATTTAACTTATATGCAGAATACATCATGCGGAAGGCTGGACTGGAGGAATCCCAAACTGGAATTAAGATTGCAGGAAGAAATATCAACAACCTCCGATATGCAGATGATACCACTCTAATGGCGGAAAGTGAGGAGGAACTAAAGAACCTTGTAATGAGGGTGAAAGACGAGAGTGCAAAAAACGGTCTGAAACTCAACATCAAAAAAACTAAGATCATGGCCACTGGTCCCATCACCTCCTGGGAAATAGAAGGGGAAGATATGGAGGCAGTGACAGATTTTACTTTCTTGGGCTCCATGATCACTGCAGATGGAGACAGCAGCCCCGAAATTAAAAGACGCCTGCTTCTTGGGAGGAAAGCAATGACAAACCTTGACAGCATCTTAAAAAGCAGAGGCATCACCTTGCCAACAAAAGTCCGAATAGTCAAAGCTATGGTTTTTCCTGTAGTGTTGTATGGAAGTGAGAGCTGGACCGTAAAGAAAGCTGACCACCGAAGAATTGATGCCTTTGAATTGTGGTGCTGGAGGAGACTCTTGAGAGTTCCCTGGACTGCAAAGAGAACAAACCTATCAATTCTAAAGGAAATCAACCCCGAGTGCTCATTGGAAGGACAGATCCTGAAGCTGAGGCTCCAGTACTTTGGCCATCTCATGAGAAGAGAAGACTCCTTGGAAAAGACTTTGATGTTAGGAAAGTGTGAAGGCAAGAGGAGAAGGGGACGACCGAGGATGAGATGGTTGGACAGTGTCATCGAAGCAACCAACATGAATTTGACACAACTCCGGGAGGCGGTGGAACATAGGAGGGCCTGGCGTGCTCTGGTCCATGGGGTCACGAAGAGTCAGACACGACTAAATGACTGAACAAACAAACAATGTGAATGAGGCTCCCCTAAGAAACTTTGTCGACGGCACAGTGGAGTAGCCAAAATTGTAATAGATACAGATAGGTGGAACGGCATTACTGCCAATTCTGAAGGAACTGGACTGGTTGCATATTTGCTTCTAAGCCCAATTCAAGACACTGGTGCTTAATTTTAAATTACTATATTGCTTGGGACTGAAATATCTGCAGGAACACCTCTCTCAGTCTTGTTCAGCATGACTGAAGCTCCTCAGGGAACCTGTTCTACAAGTTCATAGGGTAAATTAAGCATCAACAAGGGAGAGAACGTCCTCGATGATGCCTCCTCAGCTGTAGAATACTTCTCCCATGGAGCTACAACTGGTTCTGGCACTGCAGTTATTTGAGTGATTTATCAAAAATTATGGAAGAACCATGTAGCTAAGGTTTACCAACATAGACCCCAAATCATTCATCAGAATGTCTTGGCCTTGTGAGATGAATCCTTCAGCAAGGAAGAATTCAAGTACCCTGACCCTGGGAAAAACAAAAGGACCAACAAACCCAGGGTTTTTAGGGGTTTCTAGATGGCACCCCCAGGACCTCATCTCAGTCCCTAAGAGTGATGCAAAGAAAAGGCAGGGGCCTGGCTACCAGGGCCATACGCGGGGCAGGTAAACTGGGGCTTTGCTGTAATCCAGGGGTGTCCAACCTTTCACCTTCCCTGGGCCACATTAGAAGATGGAAATTTGGTTTGGGCCACACATACATTTGGTTTGGGCCACATGGGGGGGCAGCCCTAGCCGTCCTCCGCAGCCCCGCTCCAAGCTCGCTTACTGGAAGCTGCGATCTCAGACAGCAGAGGCTGCAGCTTCAACTCCGGTGGCTTTATGGGGCCAGGAGGGGGTCCACCTATTGATGGGGATGGCGCAATGCAGTCACGCAGCCCCCCGTCCCCTCCCCTCCCACTCCTTCCTTCCCTCTCTCCCCCTCTACTGTTGTGACATGTCCCGGCCACATTCTGGCCGCAAGCGCCAGCAGTGTAACTTGAAACTTTGGAATTTCTTTAAAAATAAAAAATTGCACTGGGCCATATTACGAGCTGACCTGGGCCGTATGCGGCCCTTGGGCCGCGGGTTGGACAAGCCTGCTCTAAAGCAACACTTCTTGGCCTTATTCACTTTCCTTTCCTTTCTTTTTTGAAACATACAACACTTTCCTTTCTCTTTTTTTCAGGGGGAGGGTGGACACCACATTCCTTTCCTCCATTTTCTTGGAGTGGTGCTCATGTCTCCAGCAGAGCAGGTGAGGGCCAATTGTGCTTGCTAATTGTAGCCTTGCTGGCTATAGACACTTAGAAGGAGTGTCCAGCTTTGGAGGAGGTATCCTCCTTAGTAGGGGCCTCCCCAGGAGTAAGTGATTTCCCTGAATATCATCCACCATTCACTGAGTACCTACGGCTAGATGGCACACACCTCAGCCTTGCCGGGAACTCTGAGAAACAGTCACCTAAGCAGCAACAGAAAAGCTTCTGACTCCTAAAAGCTCAATGCTGGCAATAAACTATTACCAGGTCAAACTCTGTGGCTTGTTAGTTTGCCACCTTTCTGTGAATGACCTGAGCTTTAGAGTCATGTATTTCTTTCTCATCAGACACCCATTTCCATTGCCAGCTATGAATCTTGGCCTGTTGGCCTTGGTTTAGACACACTTTTTAAAATTTTGAACTGTCAGCACCTCCCACTGGTATGACTTGCTTGGCTGCTTGCCCAAGACGGTAGGCTAGTTAACTCCTTGACATGTTATCACTGTTAACGTGCTTATGTGACACCCACTCGAAAACAGGATGTGGAAAGACATAGAAGCAAAGCAGTATGACATCATTTGCCTTGTTATGATAGCATGATGAAATTAAACCATAAATTTAACTTAGGGGGAAACTACCCTAGCACCAAGTTAGTGATTTTAACAGCAGCGCCATATGTAACAGAAGTTCTTCTCTGTAATTTTTGGAGTGGAGAGAAATTTTAGAAATGCAGCTATGTGCATCTCTTATGCCCTACCTGTAAAAGGCTTCCTCTGAGAACAAGACTGCATCAGAAGATTGTCTGCCTTACTTGACTTACAAGCTGAAATCAAGTCATACCTCAGAGTCCTACAAGATCACCAGTGAAGCATCAAGGTGAAATTGCCAGGGTATAAGCCTGTCAGGCGTGCTGAGAACAGCAAACAAGGCAGGCAATTTTGGAGTTCTTCACAGCAAGTGGGCATAAGGCAGACAATCTTCTGATTTTGATTGCCCCCTTTGCCTTCTCCTTTGAATTGATTACTATATATATATCAGCCGAGCTTTTTGGACCTGATTTTGGACACCTCTGAGGGTCCTTCTCAGAATGCCATCAACCCTGGAGATCACATAGGTGGCAACAAATCGAAGGCTTGTCTCTGGTGCACAGATTATAGAACCCTTTCCCCACAGAGACCCTCTTGTACCCACTGTTCCCTTTTCTTGGTATAAAAAGCTCCAAAGGTGCAATCTGGTATTTGGAAGAAGAAGAAGAAGAAGAAGAAGAAGAAGAAGAAGAAGAAGAAGAAGAAGAAGAAGAAGAAGAAGAAGAAGAAGAAGAAGAAGAAGAAGAAGAAGAAGAAGAAGCCGCCTTAGGGTACCTGGTTTCCAAATTATGAAGAGTTTTAATGATTCAAGTCACAGCTTCTAGAACTGATATTTTAAAGTGACATGCAGGTAGTTTGTCAAAATCCTGGCTGCTGAATTTTGAGCTAGTTTCAGCCTTCAAAAGCATTTTTGAAGGCAGCCCTGTGTACAGCACACTGCAGTAGTTCAGATGGTATGCTACCTGAAGAGACAAACTGGTTTCAGACACCTCTCTTCTGGAGTGCTTTTCATGATAAACCTAAGCCTTGGGTTAATGAAGAGAAACCTATGGACCTTAGCAAAAGAATGAAACCAAGTTTCTGTGCTGTTTCCGTGCTGAACTTGTCTCTGGACCTGATAATGCACTGGATGAGGGTTAATAAATTGAAACTCAGTCCAGATGAGACAGAAGTACTCTTCATGGGTGCTTCGCTGGACAGGCTGGAGGGCCTTTTCCCTGTCCTGAATGGCGGTGTTCCCCAACCTTGGGCCTCCAGATGTTCTTGGACTACAACTCCCATAAGTGGCTAGGATTTCTGGGAGTTGAAGTCCAAGACCATCTGGAGGCCCAAGGTTGGGGACCACTGCTGAATGGGGTTGCACTCCCCCCAAGTGACAGGGTCCGCAGCTTGGGGGTGCTCCTGGACCCTGGTCTAACTCTGAAAGCCCAGGTGGACTCGGTGGCCAGGGGTGCTTTCCTTCAACTGCAGAAATTATACCAGCTACGGCCCTACCTGGACAAGCAGAGTCTCATGACAATTACACATGCACTGGTAACATCCCATATAGATTACTGCAATGTGCTGTACGTGGAGCTGCCTTTGAAGATGGTCTGGCGACTGCAACTGGTTCAGAATCGAGCTGCGCGGCTGGTGAGTGGTGGCGCCGCAAGGAACACATCAAGCCAATTCTGTTTTATTTACATTGGCTACCAGTTGCTGCCCGGGCCCAATTCAAAGTGCTTGTTTTGACATATAAAGCTTGGGCCCTGGATACCTGAAGGACTGCCTCCTTCCATATGAGCCTACCTGGCCGTTAAGGTCTAGCCAGGGGGCCCTTTTGAAAGAGCCATCCCCCAAGGAGGTAAGAGGGATGGCTTGTAGACAAAGGGCCTTTTCGGCAGCCACCCCGAGACTATGGAACACTATGCTGAGTTAGATTTGTCTGGCGTTAATGTTAATGACATTTTGGCGCCAGATCAAAACCTTCCTGTTCCAGAAGGTTTTTAATTGCAATAATATCAACTGTGGGACCTGATGGCAATTTTTAGAGTACTATGTTTTAATTGTATTTTAATTGTTTTATCTTTTTATTGCACTTAAACTGTTGTAAGCCACCCAGAGACCTTTGAGTAGTGTGGGTGGCATGTAAGTTAAATAAAATAAAAAATAAATATTGTTGTTTAGTCGTTTAGTTGTGTCCGACTCTTCGTGACCCCATGGACCAGAGCACGCCAGGCCCTCCTGTCTTCCACTGAGTTGGGTCAAATTCATGTTGGTCGCTTTGATGACACTGTCCAACCATCTCATCCTCTGTCGTCCCCTTCTCCTCCTGCCTTCACACTTTCCTAACCATTTGCTTAAAAATAAAGATTGAAGGGCAAAATAAAAGATTGCAAGACCAGAGCAAATCCTATCTATCTCTTCAATACTTTAAAATCTTCAGTTCCCTGAACAGACTGGCTAATCAAGAAAGCAAATTTGTTTCAACAGTCTGCTCCAGGCCATCCAAATGACATGACAGCTTGATTTCAACTACGCATCTCCTCTTACTACAGAGAACTTTTAACAGCAAGCAATCTACATGTATGCCAGGAGACCTGGGAGCTTCTCTTGGATAGAATGCTCAGAATAGAAGTTTGGCATTTATACCAGCCAAAGGTTAGTCTGCCTGTCTCTTTCCTTATGACAGAACAATTTAGAGAAACTGCACTTAAAGTTTGGATCAACTGACAGCTTCCTTTTCAAAGAGAGGTTCTTCACCACGCTTCTCACACTATGCGATTCCTTTCAAAGGGAAGCAGTGTGCTTTCCACTGTCCTTCTACTGGCAGCCAAAGACCTTTTCATTCCAACACATTTGGAGTAACTGACTAGACGCTGAGGAAAGAGCTTGTAATGGGTGGTCGCTATACCATTTATATGTGAGTTCGATTTTTGAAAAGTCTGCTTTCCAGGTTTCTGCTGTTTTTCAATATTATAATTTCTTTAGTTGCATTTTAATATTAGAAATTAGAGTGTTTTTATTTGCACCTGTTTTTAAGTCATGCCATGTGCCACCCTGAGTCCCAGTTCAGGGGGAAAGATAGGGTTCATGACAAATCTGTTGGCCTTGTTGTCAGTGGAATCGACCTAATCTATATCCTGAATAGCCAATGTTACAATGTTTTTGTTTGAAAATGTCAGTACAAATTAGTGAAGATCTTTTCATAGTTTTTATTTGACTGCCCAAATGATTTCATTTAATTGTGTCAAAGTAAAGGAAACTCCTTACAAACAATAAAATGCATGCTTGCTATAGCATCCTTGAATATAATGAGTTACCAGAAAAAAAGCAAGTAAAGTTCTCACTCAGAGAATCAGGGCACATAAAAGTCTGTGGGATATAGTCCAAACAATTAAATACTAGCTGAGAATAGCTAGCTGTTTCCAGAAAAATAATAGCTACAGCAGGATTTCCGGGCTATCACATATGAGCATTTATTCAACAATGCTAGGTACACTGCTGTAGTCTAAACATGTATTTCTATATTTATTCATATCTATATATCCATTAAATATATACACACATATATGTATATATGTATGTATGTATAAAATCTTTATTTGTGCTTATTTCAAGATCCAGAAGAAAAATTACAAACTTTCTGGTAGCTTGGTGTATTGGTTAAGTGCAAGGAATATTTGTTTTTGAGTATTTATTTGGTTATATTTTGAGATTACAACACATAAATTACAGTTTGTCGCATCTGTAATGCTCATAAATCTGGACAATTTGTCTCCAATTATTTTAATATGGTTTCAAAAAAAATATACAAATAAGAACTGACAACACCTCGGCAACTGGAATTTAATGGGGCATGACTTTTCACAATAGATTGTAAAAGAGTCTGTGTCAATAAACTAGCATGGAGAATTCTGTTTCTCTCTCTGCTTACTTTATTGTGATCTAAGACATGAGAAATTCAAAATCTAGATTCTAGCCACCTGTTGCTGACTACCAAAAATGGGCACCTATGCTGATGAACCTTGTCAGAACACTGAGGCTTCAGCAGCTGCCTGAAGGTGGTAAGTGTTCTCACACACTGATGTGATTTTTTTAAAAAAACTACAGAGACAATGTTGTTTGCATAGCCAAGTTGCTGTTACACTAAGAAAAACAAAAAGTCAGCCTCTTTTTTACTATCTCACAAGGACCCCTTTGTCCATTTGACTTTGATACATGAGACCTGTATTTGCAGACATGATCAGCAAATATTTACATCACTTCTAATTACAATATTGAACTCCCCCCCATTATGAAGCAGCATTAAAATCAGGCAGTCATTCAGTATCTCAGCTGGTTGCAAATAATTGCCCTCATTTGGGATGGTAAGCAGGACAGCTTCAATTATAGCTATATGCACCTAAAATAATTGCAATTATTTATTTATTTATTTATTTATTTATTTATTTATTTATTTATTTATTCATTCATTCATTCATTCATTCATTCATTCATTCATTTATTTATTTATTTATTTATTTATTTATTTATTTATTTATTTATTTTATATCCCGCCTATCTAGTCGATAGACCACTCTAGGCGGCTTACAGCAAGGGATACAACAATAAAAACAACAGAATTACATAAAAGAAAACTTTCGACAATTGGGTTAAACATTAGGAAAGAAAAGAAGAGGGGATCAGGAATTAACTAGGAGGGAAGGTCTGCCGAAACATCAATGTTTTTAATTGCTTTTTGAAATACCCAGCGAGGGGGCCGCACAAATATCAGGGGGAAGGTTGTTCCAGAGGCGAGGAGCCACCGCCGAGAAGGCCCAATTTCTTGTCTTTTCCTTCCGGGCCTCCCTCGGCGTTAGGCTCCTCAGCCTCACCTCCTGGCTCGCGTGAGTGACACGGGTAGATCTTGGTGGTAGAAGGCGTTCCGCCAAGTATCGAGGCCCTAAACCGTTTAGGGCTTTGTACGTAAGCATCAACACTTTGAAGTCGATGCGGAATCTGATGGGCAGCCAATGCAATGCGGCCAGAGTGGGTGAAATGTGTTAGAATTTTTTCACTCCACTAAGGAGTCTGGCCGCCGCATTCTGCACCACCTGAAGTTGCAATCCTTTGCAGCAGCTTCTGAAAGCAAGGGACCTTCAGAAGGTGCCACAAGGATATGCCAGGACTGTTCCAAGCGTCACCACAATGCATTATGCCATCCTAATCTTTTTCTGCCATAGCATTCTGTCTTCTTGGGACACAGTGATGGCCATTGGCTTTCACTATCCCATAGTCTTTACTCCATTCTTCTATTCTTGTCAGGGTTTGACCAAAGGCAGCATTTCAAAATAATTCATAAACTCTAAGAGCTATGGAAGAAATCAATAGGAACAGTGAAAGGAGAAATCAGTATCAAAGGTCACATCAGATAGGAAGTTTGAGGAGCAAGCCAGAAGTCAGGAGGACCAAAGAACAACTAGGTATTCAGGAGCTTAAAATAACTCCAAATTATTTTGTTATTTAGGCAATACAGTACTCAAATGAAGCAGAAAGCTCTTCTACACACTGCCTTTCCAGGGAGATCTAATGGCCAGCCCAAGATTGGGGACCACTGGATTAGATGACAGGTTTGATAGTGATAGTTCACTGGTGGTCAAACTAGATGATACATTTATCACATATTTAGAAGCAATGCTCCCTTAAATGATAAAATATGTCTGTTTTTCTTAGTATATCTTTTTCCTCACCTCTCTATCTCGCATTTCAATGTATGTTGCTTTGTGATTGTGCCATTAAAAGATGAACATGGGTTTGATTTGCAAGGTTTACTTGTTGAGGCAGGTATTTGTAACAAAATCTCACTGTTAGGCAGAAAAAATGCTAATTGCAAACAATCCACAACCCACTAAACAGCTATTTGACACTGAGAGACTGCCATCTACATTTCAGTGGCTCACTCATTATACAGAGTGGCGATCCATAGATCCACTAGATCTTGTCAACCCTGCTAACCTCCTTTCCTAATTTTGAGAGTTTGGTTTCCATTGCCAAAGTGCTTTTCTTAATGTCTGAGATTCTTGTTTCTAAGGAAGTTGGCAGACTGAATTTGCACTCTTTCATCACGCTAAATAAACCCACCTACTTTACAGAGGCATTTTAATGTCATCAACCAGATGCCTAATTATTAAAAGGCTGCAGTATGAAACAGTCTGGATTTCCATCACCTTTTGGAATCTTGGCAGGTCTCTCTCATTTCTGTTTAATAAGACATTTGTTTCTATCATGCTCACAGTATAAGACTGCTTTTGTATTTCATTTAATAGGTGCACTTTGATAGCAATGAGCAAGAAGAGAGCGTGTGTTTCTGAACCCTAATGTTTTCTCAGAAATGCTACTCTGATTCTAATGTATATTAACCCTATCTAACATTATTGCCCTACACTCATAGATGGCTGTCATCTTTTCTGAAATATCACTGGGATACTATTAACTTTATGGGTTAGTCTAAGTATAAATGCATAAACAGGCCTATTAGCATGTTAATAACGAGAACACAGATGACTACTGGATGAAGGAGTGATCTGGGTAGGAATCAACAAATGCTTTAAGAAAACATATTTGCATTTCAAACTAATTCTTCTATTGCTAGCAAAGAAACTCAGCTATGTTGAAGGTATGTCTGCTCATTTGTAAGGTCTACAGAGACGGACAATAGATTCCAGCCTGGAAGCCTCATTTATATCCACTTCCCATAGATTTACATAATTATGAATGTCTAGAGTAAAGGCCCCAAAAGAGCTGGTATAGTCTAAGTCTCCATTGTCACTGTCACAAAAGGAGTCATTTAGACTAGAGCTTGTGTGGCTGATGAGATTACATACCCTGCCACCTACCTATGCAGGCTTGGGTATCCTGCACCGTCTCAGCATACCACTAGGAAAGGGAACTGGTAAATCACCAGTTTATAACTAGAAAACCTAGGGAGGATTACCATACATCAGAATGATTTTGGTGCATTATTATTATTATTATTATTATTATTATTATTATTATTATTATTATTATTATTATTATTATTATTACTACTACTACTACTACTACTACTACTACTACTACTACTACTACTACTACACATCTTGTTTCTCATCATTGCTGGTGCAGTGAGCAGATGCAAGGGAGTCAGTTAGGAGTCAAGTACTGAAAATTCACAGATTAGATTACATGTTTGCAAAGTCACTATTGCTGGTTTTTTTTAATTTCAGAGAATTAACAGCTATTGTTTTAAATTCGCAGCCAAAGATTTTTGAACAACTCTGGTTGCTGAACTTAGTATGGGGAGCAGGATGATTTGGATTTTGCTTCCATATACAGTGGTGCCCCACATGACGATGATAATTCGTTCCCCTGAAATCGCTGTACAGTGAAATTGTCATCATGCAAAACAAATCCCCATTGGAATGCATTGAAAATAAGTTCCAATGGGGAAAATACCTGATCGTGCTGCGAGGATCCTCCATAGGGCGGCCATTTTGCAATCGCTGTTTTCTGAAGCATGGATCCGGAAAACAGCAGGAAGCCATTTTGCGAGCTGATGATCAGTTGTAAAGATCATCATCTTGCGAATAAACAGTCCGCAAAGCATGGACCAAATCACTGTGAAGTGAAAATTGCCCATTGGAAACATTGTTTTGAAATCGCTATAACGATCACAAAAAAGTCATCGTCAAGCAATTTTGTCATTTAGCGGGGTAAGTGTCTAGCGGGGCACTACTGTACTTTCAGTTTCTTACCTTAATGTTTGGTGCTTTGTGATTTTATTCTTTCTGCACTTATGAGATTGCTTGTTTGTGGAAATTCAGTATCCATAAGGTATGTTTTTCTTTGTTGCTTGTTCTTATAAAATATAAAAGTAAAAGATCTGGCTTATTAAAATCAGCTGTTTTATCCATGACAACTTGCTTGTCTCAGTATAGCAGTGCAGTTTTATCTTCTGAAAGTGGAGGTGGCTGGAATTTATAATATGGAGAAAAGATGTGAACAGTGCATAAGACTAGATAACTGCTTAAAAATGATCTTTGCAATTTGGTTATGCCTGCACACATAATCTGTTGATGATAGCTGGAGGGGTCCATATATGTATGATATAGTAGCTGAAATCCTGTTACTTAACGTAGTAAGCTGCAACTAGAGTAAGCCCATTTAATAATGGAATTTATAGAGGAGTTAACTCACAAAGTCCCCACTGATTCAATGGGATTGCACTAATTGCAACATAATATGCAAAGGAGTAGCATTTCAGCCAATGAATTGCTACTTTAGATTCATGACAGGCCCTACATGGCTTACATCTTTCGTTAGTTGTTTTCTGATAGTATCTACCACAAATAACCGTCTTGGATTGTGCATATGATTACTCTGTTTCAGCCTGAGGATGGTCTAATTTAATCCACAGATTTGATAATTGCTTACTGATAGTATCATTCAACAGTTAGCTCTGGTGCTGTATTTGTAATGGTTCCTCATGCCAATATGTCTCTGCGCTGTGGGGCTTTCAATAACATAGTTTGGTTCTTACAATACTGTTAGTCCTTTATCATTTTCTGCTATCATCTGATAAACGATGATCCTACAGAAGTAGTTTTGAAATTTGACTGATCCATACAGAGATTCTTGAGGTCAACAAGCCTGTACCTGCTCATGCTCCATGGAATATAAAAGTGCTCTATCCATGCCTTTGTATCATGGAACCAGTATTTTGACATGAAGACACAGAGTTTCCTATTTAAATCATCACTATACATCTGGTGGGCAACCCCGAAATATATATATATATTTATTTTATTTAAAACATTTTACCCCTCCTTTATCCTTAAAAGGACCCAAACTTACTGCTTAAAAGACAATATTTTAAAGTTAAAAACAGTACGTAAACAAATATTTTAAAAGAATGAAAGAAATACCACACTAAAAATAGTAAAGAAAATCAGCACCAGGAAATAGTTGAAAGCCATGAGGCACAACAGTCTATTAAAAACCCCTCTCAGACAACCAATCACTAAGGGAAAGCTTGTCTGAAGAGAAAGGTCTTCACCTGCTTGCGGAAGGACAGCAAAGATTAGGGCCAGCCTGGCCTTCTGTGTTAATACTATGTTAATACCGGGGTTGCCCAGCTATAGATAGCAGTAATGTTTCCTTTTGCATCAAGCTCTCTTTTGAGTTTTGCCTTCACTCTGTCAAAGTACTGTTCCTGGATAACTATTCCTGGTCTAAGTTTTTATTTATCAACACCAACATTCATTTTGATATCTATATTGTAAGACTCAATTGTTTTAAGAGACTATCCAGTTCATCAGGAGAGCTTACAAACAACTTGATATCATCCATATAGATTGTGAAACATCAAAGCCATTTCTCTGATAATTAGACGTGTAGCCCTTGACACTATCACTCAGTGTCTAGAAAGGGGATTTAAAAGCAGAACCACAAAGGACTGCAAGAGTCACCCTAATAAAGATATTATTGTAGAGGATGTTCTTGCACCTTATTTTTGTCCTTCCCTTCATTATGGGTTTAGATAGCAAAGCATTAATTCTATTACCAGTTTTGTAGATCCTCAAAATTTCAAGAAGCCGTAGGGCACAGAACTGATTAGAAGAGAAAGCCATGTTAGTCTCTGCTAGCATATCAGGCAAAAACAAAAAAGGAAATGGAAAACTGAAAAATAAAAAATAAAGAAGACACAAACATTGTGGCACCTTAAAGACTAACTGCTAGGTCAACTTTTTAATGTGTCTGAGGAAATGGACTTGTCTATAAAAGCTCACATTAAAATACAGCCGTTAGTCTTTATGGTTCCATGTTTTTGTTTTCTTTATTTTTATTTTTGTTTTTGACAAAACTGAATGTGGTGTTTTTGTAATCAAGATGGAGTTCTTTGAAGCCTGATTCAGTACGAAGAAATCAGTAGTTGAGCAGTTCCTTAGAAAAGAATTGCTAGATAGCTCAGTGGTTTAGATATTTGTTTGAAGAGCCAGAAGTTGGGAGTTCAATTCCCCACTGTGCCATCTTGATAGTAGCTTGACTCAATGTTCTATAGGACATGGCTGAAATCTAGAAAACTGTAAACATTTTAGAAAAATTGGAGGTAAACAGCTTGTAAACTGTATTTCGATTAAAAAACCTCTAGTAGAAGTGCAGGGACTTACAGAGCAGAATTAGCTTCAAATATTCCCCAAATAGATAATCCTTATTGTTTCATCAGCTGGCACTCATAGTCTCAATAACGCATTCTGAAACATTGGTAAGAGAAAGAATAAAGATGTTTCATTTACTCACAGTTGAAAAGATAAAAAAGAACAGCATACTGTACAAAATTATTTCTTACAACAAGAAGCCTCAACAGACTCACAATGTGCTTCCAGCAGACTCCTGCAAACTACATTCTTTTACTGCACTAACTACTAGCAGACTAAAAAGAGATGAAAAAAGACGAACAGGGAGGCATGGCTCCTCTTGAAATCAGAGGCAGGGAAGAACAATTGGTTGCTGCTGGACTGATTGACACTCACCCCAGCCAAAACTCCTAAAGGCAGCATATGAGATATAGCTCCAATGATAGGTCATTAATGAATAAATTGTTAGTTGAAACAGAAGTTACTATACTTCATATAATTCCTCTCTCTCTCTCTCTCTCTCTCTCTCTCTCTCTCTCTCTCTCTCTCTCTCTCTCTCTTTCTCTCTCTCTCTCTCTCTCTCTCTGTGTGTAGTAAATAGCAGGCACATGGGTGCTAAATCAGGAACATAATGTATGTACAAGAGATTTGATTCTTTGTCCTTGCTGTAAGTATAACCCAAACATTCCTATCTGCAACACAGCAGGGGAAGATAAATTATAGGATAACCACGTCAAGGCACACTCTCCAACCACATGTACAGAGCTTATCAACTTCACTCAGAATAAGGAAAAATATTTAAATGTTGTGTATTGTAATAAAGGCAAGTTGATTGTTTTGTTTTTATGTCATTATTCAAAAATGTAGCTATATCAGTAAATAAATATAAAATAGAAGTCACAACCATTTCACAACCATACTATCACGACTTAAAAGGCCCTCCCCTTCTGACCTTGACCTGCCTCAGTTGAGGTATTGCCTCAGTGAAGATGTTGAGGTTTATATGTGACCAAACCCAGTATTTTGAAGTGGACTCACCCAAACACACACAGATGGAAGCCAGTACAGTACTACAGTTTAAGTGTGTAACAGCAGCAACAACAATTAGGTAAAGGTAAAGGTTCCCCTTGACAATTTTTGTCCAGTCATGTTCAACTCTAGGGGGTGGTGCTCATCTCCGTTTCCAAGCCATAGAGCCAGCATTTTGTCCGGAGACAATCTTCCGTGGTCACATGGCCAGTGCGACTTGGACACGGAACGCTGTTACCTTCCCACCGAAGTGGTCCCTATTTATCTACTCGCATTTGCATGCTTTCGAACCGCTAGGTTGGCGGAAGCTCATTCCGTCGTGTGGATTCAATCTTACGACTGCTGGTCTTCTGACCCTGCAGCACAGGCTTCTGCGGTTTAGCCCACAGCGCCACCACGTAGTGCCCGCAGCAACAACAATTATGTGCCATCAAATCAATTCTGACTTATGTTGACCCTTTCAGGGTTTTCTAGGCAGAAAATATTCAGAAGCAGTTCACTGTTTCCTTCTTCTGGAGGCATCCAGGGATGGTGCACCTTATCCAAGTCCACACAGATGGGCTATTCTGGGATGCACAGCCAGGAACTGAACTCCCAACCTTTGACTTCTCAGTCAGATGCCTAATGGAGCTATCCAGCTACATAGGGGTATAGCCTCATTGCATCTAATCACAAGGGGGAATCCAGACCTTGCCTCTGTTCATGGAAGGGACCAAGATCCAGCAGTGGCTTTGTGCTGCAGCACCCCACCCCCACCCCACTGTATACCTGCCGAGTCTCCCCAATCCTCTGAAATCAGAGATTCAAGAAAGAATGTGAATGGAAGTCTCCTTAAGATAAATCTGGACCCTGGACTCCATCAGCAATTTAGCAATTGCACTGAGCACTATTACAGTTTCCCATCAGTCTTCAAAGGGAGCCCCAAGCAAATTACCAATTTCAGAGAAACCTGGAGCTGACCCAGAGAATGAGATAACTGAGGACAGGTTAATTTAGATACAGCCCAGTACGACTAAAAATAACTGGAGAAATCCCAGCATCTCTAGATTACTGCTGTAATCCTGGCAGTGTTGCAAACTCACTGTGGACTCCCTCCAGGCATCAACATTGCGAGGAGATAATATGTTTACACTACCAAAGAAAACTGATTCAACTTTTTAAAGGAAGTGATTAGATAAGAGATTGTCCTGGGCTGACATGCAGTTTTCTCTACTGTAGTCCAGCACTTTGCATTATCTCTGAAATCGTTGTTGTCGTTCATACAGGAAATGTTTAATCACCCAAGGAAAGTGCATTGCACCCTGTAGTACCTCCCTCCCTGCTCTGCCAATATTCCCTCTGCCCCCACAGTTCCATTTGTTACTTCAGTTTATAAAGTCACCTGCCCTGAATGGACTGTTTTGTTTGCCAGCTAAAGCTGTTTTTGGTTTCCCTGCATACAGGTATGAATGTCTGACTGTGTGTCCCAGAAGAGAAAGGAACAAAGAATCCTGCATAAAGTGTTTGTACTAGTAGTGATACTGCAATCCTATATACACGTCTGTAATCCAATGCAAGTTGCACTGAGTATAAGCCCCATTCAGCCTAGCATGGGGCAAGTTAATTGAGAGCTCAAGCGTTTCTGGGTGAGGAGAATTGCTTTGATCCATTCCAATTGGGATTTAGGCCATGTCATGGGATGAGACAGCACTGGTCGCTCTGCATGATGACCTGCTAAGGGAGGCTGATGGGGGGGGGTGTTAATCCTGTTGGTGCTCCTGTATCTCTCTGTGGCTTTTGATACCACTGAGCACAGTATCTGGACAGATGGTTGGAGCTGGGCATTGGTTGGCTAGCTCTTAGCTGGTCTGATCTTTCCCTGATGGTCAGGTCCAGCATGCTCAGCTTGGAGAGACTTTCTTTCTCCCTATGGGCCCTCGGTTGTGGGGTGGCTCAGGGGTTGTCTATCTCTCCAATACTTTTAAAAATCTATATAAGGCTACTGGGGGCCATCATCCAGTGTTTGGGGGGGTGTTGGCATCGGTGTACTGGTGACATGCAGCTCTATCTCTCCTTTACATCCTCTGCAGTGGATGCTATCCATGACCTTGTGTGCTGTTTGGCCTCAGGTTTGGAGTGGACCAGAGCAAATAGGTTGAGGCTGAACCTGGACAAATTGGAGATCCTGGTTCTGGGGGACTGGCTGGTGGGAGAGCATGTGTCTGAGCTGAACTGATTCACTTTCCCTCTTTGGGATCAAGTTCGCCATTGGGTGGTGATTCTGGACTCGGCCATTTCTTTGAGACTTCAGATTTCTGATGTGTCCAGGTTGGCTTTCAACCAGCTCAGACTAATTGCCCAGTTACACCCCTACTTGGACGAGGAATCTCTTAGGGCATTGGTTCATGCGCTGGTGATCTCAAAGACTGACTACTGTAACAATCTTTACATAGGGCTGCCATTGAGCCTGACTTGGAGACTGCAGTGGGTACAGAATGCAGTGGTTAGACTGATTTCTGGCATTAAGAAGTTTAATCGTATTTCACCAGTTATAGTCCATTTTGCATTGGCTTCCAGTGCTTCTCCAAGCCAGATTCAAAATACTGGTACTTTCATACAAAGCCCTTAACAGTTTGGGGCCCCGTTACATGTTGGAATGGCCCAATTTAAGAACTTCTGCTCACCCCACCTGATCTTCTCAAGCCTTGATATCGTGAGTGGTCACTCTTCGTCATTGTTTAGTCATTTAGTCGTGTCCGACTCTTCGTGACCCCATGGACCAGAGCACGCCAGGCCCTTCTATCTTCCACTGCCTCCCGGAGTTGTGTCAATTTCATGTTGGTTGCTTCGCAGACACTGTCCAGCCATCTCATCCTCTGTCGTCCCCTTCTCCTCTTGCCTTCACACTTTCCTAACATCAAGGTCTTTTCCAAGGAGCCTTCTCTTCTCATGAGATGGCCAAAGTACTGGAGCCTCACTCCTAGAGAGGCTTAAAAGGCTGTTACTAAGTATTGAACCTTCTCAGCTGTGGCCCTATCCTTATGGAATAGGTTGGCATTGAAAGGAATTCACTTCTGATAAATTTTATGGATGTACATTAAAAGTACCAAACTATTTTACATTTTCTTCCAAAGATAGTCATTTTCTCTGTTTTTAGTTCTTTAAAAAGCAACAAAATATTTCAGAATATTTATCTGCTCCAAGAGCTTTTTCCATTGAACAAACCATTCTTCTGGTGCTCTTGAGATTTCCAGACATTGCCAGTTTACATCTGTCTTCTGGATAACTCAACCCAGATTGGACAGCTGTTTCCCACGGGGAAACAAAAAGCTCTCATTTACTCTCGTTTATAGAAAGAAGAAAGTAATAACAAGCTCTTAACTCTTATCAAAAGGTAGAATGTTGTCTTTTTATTTTAGAAATCATTGACTAAGTGGTTCTGGGTTTTTGTTTGTTTGTTTCTGTGTCTTAACTATATGCTTGTGTAAGCATACAATATAAAAGAATAATTCTTTTATATAAAAGAACAATATAAAAGAATAAAAATACCACACTATAAACTAGGAGGAAATCTACATCAAACACGTCACGTATGAAACAAACCTGGGCAAAATTAAAAACTACAAAAGGGGTAAAATTTAGGGCACCCTAATAAATCTTATCACAGCAGCTGCCAAAAATTTTGCACATTGTACAGCCAAATTGTCAAAATTATGGATTACAAAAAGAGCTTGAAATCCCATTACCTAACAATAGTAAGTCCCAACTAGAGCAGACCCTTTAAAGGAGTGGAGATTTGGCAATTTAACTCCTCTGTAACTTCCACTGATTCATGAGCCCACTCTAATTATGACTTGCTGTGCTAAGCAAGAGGATTTCAGCCACTATCTCCTAGTACCAAGTGCAAAGAAGATCTACCTTTGAAAAAACCTTTTCACATGGAAGTGGCACAAGGGCACATAGAAAGTCTGGTGTTTTGTTTTGTTTTTTTGTAGTAGAAATGTACTATGATTGTTGTCTTGCTTGCCGGCTTGTCATACATCAATTTCCTGTTTTCTTTCCATCTTTCGGAAGTGTTTAACATCAGAAGTACCTTCAGAATTGGAAGGTCAAAGGGAGAAGCCAGTGGCTTTTCCAGTGTGGAACCTGTGGCCTTCCAAAATTTGTTGGACTACAATGTTCATCCCTGACCATTGGACACAAAGGATGGGGCAGATAAGAATCAGATGTAAAAAGAAATCTGGAAGCCCAGAAGAATCCCACTCATTTTCTGTTTGAAAAATGGGAGAGGAGGATTCTGTGTTCTGAGTCAGTCAGTCAGTCAGTCAGTCAGGCAGGCAGGCAGGCAGGCAGGTAGGCAGGCAGGCAGGTAGGCAGGTAGGTATCTTAAAAGTTCATTACTGTCTTTGTATTCCTGATGTCTACTTCTCTTCATTAATTGTGAGTAAAATTCTTCCTTCTTGGTGGGCTCACAAATCTCTATCCTATTCCGAGAGGTTGGAAATAACTAGTTACATGTATCATTACCTTCAATTAACGAGTAATGCAACAAATAGTTATGCTTAGTGCAGCAACTATTTTCTTTCAAATATTAGTTTTAAAGGCATTTAATGGCATCTTGGAGGCATTTTGATGGAAATTTTGTATGTTTTATGCCATGTCTTTTATCAATCCTAAATACCAGAGAAAGTATTCTTTGTTTTGGGTTGTTTGTTTGTTTCATATTTCATAAACATTTCATACATATTTCCAAGTTGCAAAGATAGAGTACTTCCCTGTATTTTTGCAGGACCTGCTGCAACAACAATGCAATGCATTAATTACACTCAATGTGTTGAACTGAGTGTGTCATTGGAATAAAGATAGTGGTATTAGCAATCTGATTGCCAAAAGTAAGAATTAACAAACTGGGTTCCTTTTGTAATATAACATTCCAAGCTTTGTCTATTCTTGCATTTAAAAAATATTAATAACTGGAAAGCATTTAGCCTAGTCTCTGACAATATGCCATCACTTTATGACAGGAAAACGAAACAGGGGAACCATTATTTCACAGTAATACATTTCAGTCAATACTAAAAATTCAGAGCTCGAAAGTACATACACTCTGGAGAGTATGTCCTTAATTTGCAATCAGATGTGCAAAGTAACCTGTCTTTCTCTTCCAATCACCAAATAAAGTGTACTGAATGCAAAGTTCATGGGTGAGGAAAATCATGTGAGATGACAGACCGTGTTCCTTCAGCACTCAAGAGAGCATGTGTTCTAAAATCATGCCAAGTGTTTGACCCTGAGTATAAAATTTGACTAGCCAAATTTCAGTGAGGGCAATGGGTCTAGCACTTTGGCTGACTGGTGCTTGTCTTTTTCCTGGATTCTTCCCATGTTTTGCGCTGTCAGAAGATGATATGAAGTTCTTGCCATGAGAATTAAGAAAGCAGTTGTTGTTTTGCCATCCCAACTAATTCCCACGCGATCTGGGTAACCTAGATATACTGAACTCTACAGCCTGCCCTTGCCAACCCTAGTATCCTGGGCAGGCAAGGAGGATGCTAATCTGTGTCACTAAAAGCACCCAGTTTAAATCCCTATAGGATTAAGAGGCTGAGCTGTTTTTAGAGGATTAGTGCAGGGAGTTTGAAACTTGTTCTGAATGTTTCTATCAGCAGGTCACTCACTTTTTTTTAACAGTTGAAAAGTACCAGCCAAGGCTGGTTCCCTAGAGCAAGGCCCCACTAGAGGTTTGGGATATACCCAGCGAGCCCATCCTTGCCTACCTGCTTCTTTACTTCACCACATGTATGAATGCTTCCTTATCTGCCTGCCTGCCTGCCTGCTTGCTTCTCTCTCTCTCTCTCTCTCTCTCTCTCTCTCTCTCTCTCTCTCTCTGTGTGTGTGTGTGTGTGTGTGTGTGTGTGTGTGTGTGTGAGAGAGAGAGAGAGAGAGAGAGAGAGACAGAGACAGAGACAGAGACAGAGACAGAGACAGAGAGACGGAGAGGGAGAGGGAGAGAGAACATGTCTCTAAATAGATGAGGGCCCATATGTCCATGTGTAGGTGTCAGAGAGCAGGTGTCAATGGGCCATTTTCACAATGGAGAGAGGTAAAGAGCGGTGTGCCCCAGGGATCTCTCCTGGGACTGGTGCTTTTCAACCTGTTCATCGATGACCTGGAGACAGGGATAAGCAGTGAAGTGGTCAAGTTTGCAGATGACACAAAACTTTTCCGGGTGGTGAAGACTGGAAAGGATCGTGAAGAGTTCCAGAAGGATCTCTCCAAAGCAGGAAAAGGAGAAGCAAAATGGCAAATGTATTTACATATAAGAAAATGTAATGCACATTGGGGCAAAACATCAAAACTTTAGTTATCAGCTAATGGGTTCTGAGCTCTCTGTGATGGATCAGGAAAGAGATCTTGGTGTGCTGGTGGATTGCTCGATGAAAGTGTCAACCCAGTGTGTGGCGGCAGTGAAGAAGGCTAATTCCATGCTAGGTATCAGTATCATTTAAAAAAGGATTGGAAGTAAAACAGCCATTATAATGTCATTGTGCAAAATGCTGGTAAGTCTGCACCTGGAGTATTACACACAGTTCTGGTCATCACACCTCAACAAAGACATAGTGGAACTGGAAAAGGTGCAGAAGAGAGCAAATAAAATGATGACTGGGCTGGGGCACCTTCCTTATGAGGAAAGGCTACAGCATTTGGGGCTCTTTAGTCTAGAGAAAAGGTGCCTGAGGGGGGACATGACTGAGATGTATAAAATTATGCAGGGGATGGATAAAGTGGATAGAAGGAAACTCTTTTCCCTCTTACACAATACCAGAACCAGGGGACAGCCACTCCAACTGGGTGTTGGGAGAGTGAGAACAGACAAAAGAAAACATTTCTTGTGCATGAAGATCACTTATAGCCCTTGACTCTGCCCCTCATCACCAACGGCTGCTGTGGCTTCCTTCTGACCATTCACAACATGTGCATTTTCCATTGAAAGGTGACACTTCTTATGGGTGGTAGTGAAAGGACTTAGTGAGATTCAGACAGATTTAACTGATTTTGGGGCACAACTGTAACCAGACATGATGTTTGTAGAGAGTAAAACCACAGTTCTATCCATACATGCCCTGGGAGTAAACCCTATTGAATATAATACCACATGCTTCTGAGTAAGCATGCTGGATATCAGCAGCCCATGAGAACTGTTAGGGTGCTTTTTATACTGGGGAAACTATAGGGATTCGCTAGACTTGGGTCCCTGACCATTTTCTGAAACAGGATGTACCTCTGCACTTATACTATTGTGTCTCTGCGTTGATATTCTATATTCTCCCAATGTTTCTGCATTTATCTTTGAATATTTAGCTTCTTGTTTGGTATGCCACAAGAAAAGAGGGCTGAATGGGAAACCATATTAGAATGGATCTAAACCAGCCATCCTCAACCTTTTTAATGGCCCGGGCCATAAATGCAATATGGAATAAATATAGGTTGAAGCTGGATTGTATAAGGTGCCTAATGTGACATGTGAAGAATTGTTTTCAACCTGTCCCCACCCTTCAAATGTGCCAGGCCCCCCTCAGGGGGCCATATGGTCCCCACTGAGAATGGCTAATCTAAGCCATCAATTTCATCCAAGACTGCGGGGAGCTGAGACACTGCTCTCTTTTCCAATGCCTTATGAAAGAACAAACTCTTTGAAAAGAGACAATAATTGTCCTGTCCTCCTTCATACAAAAGACAGTTATGTAAAACACACAAAGATTTCTTTCTTTCATTTTCTTTAAAACTGCCTCTCTGTTGCCGGGGGGGGGGGGGGGAGGAACATTAATCACTTCGAAGGTGTGTACTGCCAGTGGATTGCAGTTTTCAAAATCCAGGAAGAACAAGAGCTGGTCCTGAATTTTCCACCCACATCTTCAGATGGATCAGCAGAAAAGTCTGCCTCCCCCCCCCCGAAAAAAATCAGCCAGATTATGCTCCTGGTGGCATCCACCCAACAAATGAAAACAAGTTGCACTTTCTCCTTCCTTCTTTTCCTCTTTATATCTACAAGGTATCTGGTTTCTTTCTTTTTCAGATGATCTCAACGCTGTTCAGATGACCAAAATGTCATGGGCATCTGCAAGGTGCCACAATAAATTTACCTGGTTATTTTCTTTTTTCATAGTAGATTAGTGCAGCCACCCACTTGTCCACCCTTTAAAAACTTTTGTCTGGGATATTTAGTGATGTGAATGTAGTCTCTTCTACAATACTGTACTCAAGAAGGCAGGAATTGACTATCCCAACAGCATTCAGGGGGACTTCAACATACTACATGTGGAGGCTCTAGTCTTTGGGCTGGCTGCAGACTCCCATGGGGTTGTTCCAACACATGAAGGGTCTCACACGCATGGTGGGCTACACTCTGAACCTGGTATTCTTGACTGTCTGAGATGATGAAGATCTGAGGGTAACTAGTTTGGTTTCATCGTACTTGTTATGGTCAGATCATTACCTACTGAAATTTGGCCTGGCACTAGCAACCTCCCCTCATGGGGAGAGAGAGAGGACAGATTAGGATGGTCCACCCACACAGGCTATTGAATGCTGTTGGCCTCCAAGGTGCCTTGGGTGGGTTTCTGCATGAGTGAGTTGGCATGTGTGTCGAAGCCCAGGTGGTTGAATGGAATGCTGTGGCAACCTGGGTAGTTTATTCCTTCTGAAGGCCCTCTCCATATGAGGGCCCGCTTTTCTCTGTGGTTTACTGCAGAGCTGCAGGCCCTGAAACAAGCTCAGAGAAGGCTAGGGAGTGTCTGGAGGAGAGCTCGTTCAGATGTTTATAAGGCTGCGGTTAGAAGTACTTCTAATCACTATTGTAATGCCACCAAGGCGGCAAAGAGAGCCTACCGTATGAGGCATATCGGTGAAGCCTATCACCATCAGGTGGAACTCCTCAAAGTATTCTGCACCCTCACTGGAGCTGGGTGACATTTGGGACCCCAACCAGATGCTGTAACATGCAACTGGTTTGTAGCCCATTTTCAGTCTAAACTGGAGGCCATCCATAGGGATCTGGACTATGTTAGTGGGGCAATAAGTCAGGTTGAGATGTCCAGCACCATTTCTGGTCTGGCTTTGTTGGATCAGTTTTACCCAATGACGCCTGAGGACATGCACAAGGCACTTGCACTTTCCAAGCCTACCACCTCTCACTCAGATCCATGCCCCTCCTAGCTTTTAAAAGCCTCCAGAGAGGGCATGGTCGAGTGGGCCTGTCAGATCATCAATTCCTCCTTATGGGAGGGATATCTTCCTCCATGCCTGAAGGAGATGATCAGGCCTATTCTAAAAAAGCCAAATCTTCCATTGGATGATTTCAACAGCTATTGTCCCATTGCAAACATCCCATTCATGGGAAAGCTGATTGAGAGGGTGGTGGCTGTTCAGTTGCAGACGTTCTTGGGTGACACTGATAGTCTTGATCCGTTTAAGTCAGAATTTAAGCCACACCATGGGACTAAAACAGCTTTGGTCACACTGTTGAGGGATCTTCAGGAGGCAGACAGGGGGAAGGTGAACCTGTTGGTTTTCCTGGATCTCTCAGCAGCTATTGATACAATAAACCACAGTATTCTCCTGGGCTGTATGTCAGGGATCAGGATTGGTGGTTCAGCTTTATGCTGGCTCTGCTTCTTCCTTGAGGGTCAGTCCCAGAGAGTCCAGAAGTTGTTTCTTCCCCATGGGTCCTGCAGTGTGGTCTCCCACCAGGGTTGATCATCTCTGTAGTGCTGTTCAACATCTGTATGAGACCACTGGGAGAGATCATCCAGAGATTTAGATTTCGATCTAAAATGGAGGCCACCCATAGGGATCTGGACTGTGTTAGTGGGTCAATAAGTCAGGTCGAGATGTCCAGCACCATTTCTGGTCTGGCTTTGTTGGATCAGTTTTACCCCTCAGCTTTTAAGTCCTCTGACATTGAAAGTAAAAGTGCCATCAGTTCTGAAAGGCTGATAGAATGGAGGATCTGGATTACACTAAGTCCTGTGAGGAAGGGAAATGGGATTTGAAAGAATCACATAAGCTAGCACTAATACATACAGTATTTCTTTATTTGTTTTTATATTTCTGCCATGCCAATGGTCAATTCCCAACAGGAGACTAGGATAGAAAGCAGTCTGTAACCACTTAAACATAGTTATAGAATCCAAAATATAATTAACAAAACCAGGGAAATCCCATATACCCCAGTCAAGAAATTAGAAATGGAGGGGATGATGGGTCAGGCAATCCATGAAATGGAGAGAAGATGTTGGTGACTGAAGGCAAGGTGAAGATGAAAGGCGGGAAAGGAAGTAACCATGTAGGGTCATCTGGGTCCTGGAAGATGGGGCCATCTATTGCTGTGGAGGAACATCCAAGATAGTAAAACACCCTCTGTTTCCAGAGCACTGGCCCTTGATACGAAGACCTGGTTTCAGTGAGGGGGAAGGAGGAGGACTGAGCAAAGTTACTGTAAGTTACTTCCTTCCAGAAGGTTCACAAGGACTAAGAAAGCAACTGATGAAAATGTGAGGAGGGATTTGGAAGGTGGGTGAGGGGTACAAAATGGGGAGAAGCAAGAAGTAGTTAGCTCTAGTTACTCTCAGGAGTCACTGAGCAAACCTGGAATTCACAATGTAATCTGCGTATGCCCCGGATCTATGCTGGGCTGTGAGTCTTCTGCACTGTCCATGACGAAGGTGTGCTTAGCTTGAGGAAGTGGATTTCATCCACAAAAGCATGCTGCTTAGTGGTCAAATAAAAGGTATCACCCATTCTTGCACTGGAGAATGGAAAGTTAATTTTTTGTTATTTTATTCTTGGAACTGTTCTCAAATTGCTTAAACCTCTAGCTTCCTTTTGGTTTTGTAGTAGCTCCACACTTCTTACCCATTTTAAACTTTGTTGTATGTTGGAAATTGTTTGAAACCTTCTTTTTCTTTTTTTTTCTTTTCCTTTTTTTGTCTTCTGCAACTTTCTGTTTTTCTTCTCTTTTTAAAATAAAACTGAAAAAAAATCTTATTCAGTTTCTGGGAAAAAGAGGGTTGAGGGTACTCCAAAAACAAACAAACTGTCTTCTGTAGTTTTGAGCAGTTGTGGGTGTTTTTATAGTTCCATTCTGCAAGTTTGGCATGCCAGCTTAAGCAAGCAACCTTGTGATTTTTGCACAATTCCCAAGAGCACGGAAGAAGGAGGCAGGCTCACAGTGACCAGACAGGAAGACTTCCCCAGCCAACAGCACAATTGTGTTCAAAAGCTTTTCAAAATCCTGACTACTAGACTCAAAAAATAAGAAACAACATAGTTTTAGAAGATAATATCCCCAAAGATGTAGCCTGTGTCTTCATCCTATGATCCTTTCCACAGCCAACTCCTCTAAAACAAGTGTGACTGTACCAAAAAGAGGGTGAAGACAGGCAGTTAGATTTTCTGTATTATAAAACAGACTCCCCTCCTATCCATATTGTATACCTCAGCAAATATGATGAGACAAAGAAACAGCACAAGCCAACACTTGAATTGTGTGGTATTCATCCCCCACCATTTAGTGAAGCTATACCCTCATGACTATTAAACTAACTATGTAGGTTACATTTACCCTGCAATTTTACCCTAATTATAATCCCAATGTAATGTAGTTATATCTTAATTGTTGGGAAGAATTATTAGTTACAAGTTACTAGTTGTTTCTAAATAGAGATGAATTAAGTCATCCCCTTTTGTACAAAGTTGTCCGCATGTACACGTTCCCTCCCGCCATCCTCCCCCTGGCCAGCTGGCCCACTCACAATCCATCGTGTGCTGCTGAGGTCCTCTTTCTCCAGCGGTGTTCCAGTCTGGGCAGGAGCTCAGGCTGCCTTTCCCTGCCTCCTCTGGCAGCTGACCACACAACGGCTGTGCAGGGAGAATCCCCATCCCACCTCCTTGTCTGAGTGATCAGCTGCCAGAAGAGGCAGGGAAAGGCAGCCTGAGCTCCTGCCCAGACTGGAACACCACTGGAGAAGGAGGACCCCAGCAGAGCACAACGGATTGTGAGTGGGCCAGCTGGCGGGGGGGGATGGCGGGAGGGTGCTGTTGACGACTTTGTACAAAGGGGCACAGCTTAATTCGTGCCCATCTCTATTTCTAACTATTTGCTTTCAAGCCCTGCAACAGATGGAACTGTCAATCATATTCAAAAGCGAATATCATCTCTTCACCACTTCATATTAGTTGACGGAGGATAACAGAATAGATAGACACCTAAGTGGACTGTAATTGGTAAACTTCATTTTGTCCCTTTCTCTTAATTAGTGATCTTGTTATATAACTATGCAATGGCCTGAGGCATGCACTTGACTTCCAGGGTGGAACAACTCTACCATTCCACAAAAATAGGGGGAAAGCAATTGTTTTTTAAAAAATGGATTGCTTTGTGTGTGTGTGCTAGTAACCTTATAAAAGTCAGACTCCACTACAAAAAAAAAAAAACAAACCCAAAGGAATGGATTCTGGCAACACATCCCTACTCCAGCAAGAACAGAGTGTTCTTTCCAATATTTTTTTAGCTGTAGAGTGTAGTGGTCCTCTGAGAAAATAACAAAGTGCTTAAAAACTAGATTTTAGTGTTACACAACAAAGAGAGACAGAAAATACTTCTGACTGTCCTTTTACATTTTTCGTTGCCAAAGTCAGCTGGTTGCAACTGACTGAATTTTATTTTCTTCCTACATAGCTATTAATTACATTTACACGAGAAAAATACAGTAAGACAAAACATTTTATCAAGCACATGCTCCCTAACTACTATGCAACAGGACTGCTGAAGTAGGAGGTTAAGTAACCACATTTCTGTTGTATAATTCGTTGCTTTCCATGTGCTCCAGCCAATCAAATGTTCCAATAAATACAATGTGCTAAAAGAGTGTCTTTTGTAACAGATAGTTATATGAGACACAAATGCTGCTATCGAGCTTTGTAACATTGCATACATTCTTCTATATGAAATTTCAAGACACACCATTCTGGGAGTCAAGTCAGCCTGGAAAAATAATTCAGTCAACATGGGAGGATACTTGTGGAAGAAATTACAATTAAAGAGATAGCGTGAGTAACATTTAAACCTCTTGCCGTGCATTGAAATTTGATCTTCCAAAAATGCTGGAAAATATCGTCATTATCAAGAATAAATTAAAAGAGAAAAAGGAAGGACTGTGTGTAGCTCCTTCAGGACAGAAATCACATTTTCCTTTCTAGGCTTCCATATTTATATAAAGAGTTCCTTTCAGTTTATTTATTTGTCAGAAAACTGTACCACACTGCAGCATTTTTACAGACACAGGTTTCTCTTTACTGATTTGCTGCTGCAGAATACAGAATGCCTTTGCTGAAGCAACATGAAGGGCAGCCTATCTGGATGTAATTTATCAGAAGCCACATCCTTTTTAGGACTGAAATCTCCTCTGAAATGAGGACTGTGGATTTAGACTGAAGCAGACTAAGCATAAAAGGTTTTTTCATATCATGGAATGATTCAACAAAACTCCACTGTTGTTGCGCTGAGATGGAAATGAGTCCCTCCTCGCCACTTCCCTGTGTTGTGTTTCACCACAGTTAAATCCAGGAACAATGCACAACATGGTCATTCACTGATGCGTGCACAACAAGCTTTCACTTTGTTGGGCTGCAACAGTTCACAACTGAGGATTCAGGAGCATCATCCCTTTGGTGTGGATAAGGAAATGTCATTTAATCATTATTTTTAAGAGGTCACTCTGTGGAAATTTTAGCTATCTATTTAAAATTCTGCATGGATATTTTATTTATTTAATTAAAATATCTCAAGATTTCCATCAGAAGCACAGGTAGGTAACCTTAGACAGGTGAGAATGTTTTGGTTTTTATCTCCTTTCAGCACAGCATAGCCAATGTTAATTGTAGAAGCTGTAGGTCAAGACATTCAGAGAACCCAAGGTTGACCATCTTGGTGTGTGTTTGTGTGTGTGTGTACACGCATGTGCGTATGCATCCATGTGCATGTAGGCTTGTAGGCACACACCCCATACACGTGTATGTGTGGGACTGTCTTCGCACTTGATCCAAATAGTGCAACTCATGCAAGACATGAGCATCCAGACTCCTTTGTAGGTCCTCCTACTTGACACATTTATAGCTCCAATGGATTTGCATTCAATGCCAGTAAGACCTTCAGAGAGGTTCGAGCTACTGCTTTGACCCATAAAGCCCAATATAGCACAGGAGGACCATATCAAAGCCCCTGAATCCATGCTTTACATTCTGAAGCGGAAGGGCTCTGCTTTCTATAGGGCAACCTAGTGAGACTTATTTGGTTGTGTGCTCACCATGTGGAAAGGTTTTCTCAGTAAGATTAGATGGACTTTTAATCCTGGATGTTTCTGCCGCAGACTAAAGACTTAAAGCTGACTCAGGCATTTGGCCCCTACTTGTTCCTTCCAAGAGAACTGATCTGTGATGGCTCATTTGGACATACAAGTTTGTACTGGATGCAGTTGTAAACAAGTGTATGAATCAGTCTTCAGAATGTGCAACTTTATTTATTTATTTATTTATTTATTTATTTATTTATTTATTTATTTATTTATTTAATGCATCTATATACTGGTGACAGCACAAAGCACTACTTTAAGTGGTTTACAGAAGCACAATATAACAGTAACCAGCCACTCAACATTAAACATTTCAAAACAAGCAATATGTTTTAAGAAAACCCAAAATGGTGGCAACAGACATAGAATAGCTTAAGATGGGATGCTTTTGAAAGCCTCTTGAAACAGGACAGTCCTTAGTATCCTCTTAAAGGCTTGTTTGTTCCTTCCAGTAGAGCTTATGTGTGATGGGTCATTTGGACATATAAGTTTGCATGTGCTTCCTCATTGTAGGAATGCTCATATTAACAATCCTAGACATTAATATTATTACGGGTATAATTATGTGAATACGTTCTGACCTCCTATGACTCTTCAATTTATTAAACTATTTATGGCATGGATTAAAGGTTGAAGTGCAATGAAAGAAAGTCAATCATCCCAATAAAACTAGGGACTCACTTCTCTTTTATCCCAGGATAAATCATTAAGTGAACAATAGTAAGTTATCTCTGTAGTAGCCATATTTGTCTGTGCAAGCATATTCAGACAAGAGGCAAAAGAAAAACAGAAACAAAACATGAAGAAGGCAACAACATTGTGGTACTTTAAAGACTAACTGCTATATTTTAATGTGAGCTTTCATGGATTAAGTCCACTTCCACAGACATCAGAGTGAGAGACTACATGGCAAACATTTAAAGATGGTCCCAAGTGAAAGAGACAATGGTTGCTTAGTTGACACAAGTTGTGTAAGTTGACATTTCACACCTAGTAATGACTTTACCTTATTTCATTCATAATTTGCTAACAGCTCTCAATGTACTTCTAGAGGGGCAATGGCAGCCAAATAATAGACTCTTGCAATAGGAGTATGTTTCAAGCAGTCAGTAATAATCCTTAAAAATAAGTGGCAGTGGTTAGTTGGGAAGGAACCTAGTCTATGGAAAATAACAGCAGATAATAACATAATTTTTGTAGTATTTTACATTTGGTAGTGGCTTAAGAATCTGGCTGGATAGCTCAGTGAGTTATGTTTCTGGCTGTGGAGTCAGAGGTTGGGAGTTCAGTTCTCTTCTGTGCATCCCAGAAGAATCAGCCTGTATAGCCTTGGACAAGCTGCACAGTCCCAGGATGCCTCCAGAAGAAAGGAATGGTAAACCAGTTCTGAATATTCTCTACCTAGAAAACCCTGGAAAGAGTCACCATAAGTCAGAATTGACATGGCAGCACACAAATATTGAGAACCCTTAACTAATATTTAATCCATTGAGATAGGTATCAAGTATATGTATATATTTCATCTCAGCAGTACCCCTCTGGATCCTTGTTCTGTAATGTTTCTTCTCCAGGATAACAACTTTCAAATTCCAAGAAGAGTGTCCAGGTAGATTGAAATGATTTGAAGCAGGTTTCCTTGTATTGCCATTCCTGATGTCCAGTCTATGCCCATTAATTCTTTTCCACAGAGATTGTCCCATTTGTCCTATGCAGACTGCAGAGGGGCATTTTTGGCAAAAGAAATGCCATGAACAAGTAAAAGTAAGTTATTTATAGAAGGTGAAATGCATAGTTCTGTTGAGAAAGGCAATGAGCTGAGAATGATTGAAGAAAGCCAGCAAGGGATCTGTGTGTGACTAAAACCCTCCACAGGTTGCTGTCCTCTGAAGATACCGTCCACAGAGACTGGCGAAACGTTAAGAAGAACAACCTTCAGAACACAGCCAAAGAGCCTGAAAAACCCACAACAACCTCCACAGTTTGCTTTTTAAATTGGGTTAAAAAGTGGGATATCTACAATGTTGTTTGTGTAAACAAGCTGAACAAGTGAACACAGCTACAATGTCCTGATGCATGACGTTTCCATCAAGGTGGTGTACAAGCTCCACTTCTTAAGTACAACTTGACTGACAAGTAGTACAAGATTAACTGAAATTCTAAGATATTCTAATAAGATCTTTGGCTCTCTTTTACTTAGAAAGAGACTAGATCAAGGAAGAAAATAGTATGTACTCTAATCATGGGCTATCAGTAACACTTATTTCTGTACAGTGGGGTCTTGACTTGAGAACTTAATCTGTATTAGAAGGCGGTTCTCAAGTCAAAAAGTCTGTAGGTCAAGTCTCCATTGACCTACAGTGCATTGAAAACCGATTAATCCCGTAACAGGCCGTTTTTGTTCCATTTTGGGTTTTTTCTGGTCTGTAAGTCAATTCTCAGGCTGCAAGTCAAACCTAAATTTTGCGGCCAGAGAAGTCTGTAACTCAAAAAGTCTGTAAGTCAAGCTGTCTGTAAGTCAAGGGTCCACTGTATAAGACTGCAGCCTATGTACTTGTTTTATTTTACGAGTATATAATAATACAGGAAGTTCTTTTTTATGTGAGGGTCTGCCTCTGGGTGTCAGAGCCGACAACAGTACAATGAGAACCTACACAAGAAAAGAGCTCTGTTATAGAGCATTCTTTCCCCCATCTGCAGAATACATTTCCTACAGAAATCCAATTTATTGGTAGTTTGAGACACTAGGCTAAGATTTTTTTTCCAGCAGAGTTAATTCCTTGATTTCCTTACCTGTGTCACTGTTTCATTGCTGGCTCTGAATACCATTTACATGTCTTTATAGTCTAATATTTTCACATATTGGCTTGACTTTGGCTGTTTTACTTCTTTTTTTGTTATAATCTATGTGATTTTCTTGACTGTTTTTGTTTTTATATTTGTAAACGGCTTCCAGGGTATTGCCAGTTCATGACTATAAAGCATTTCAAATGAAATTTTAAAATACTGTAGCTTTGATAAGCAATATATTTTAAAGGAACTAAGATAGGTATTTTATGTCTTTTCCATGGATCGAAATATGCAATACATGTTTATATATGTGCTAACTGGGTTCTGAATTCAATAAAGAATGTAAATTGGCTGGCCGCATATACCACTTTGGGGTGGTTTGGGACTGAATGATCACAGATTGAAAGTACCGCATTACAAGGAGCCATGCTGCATGCCACAAAGTAGCCATATCACATGAAGTGCTTTGGGGAAAGGGTGAATGAAGGGATAATAATATACCTTTTGCAATGAAAATAATAACTGGAAGCATAATGTTTCCTCTGTATTTTGGAGAAGCCTGAAATTGCTAAAAATGTGCACTGTGAAGGGATCTCTTTTTTTCCAATTTTTAGGTAATTTTTCTTCCCTTTTTTTAGGTAGTTGATTTTTTTAAAAAGGAATTTAAAAGAAACAGGGAAACAGTTTTCTTTGTCTTGTTCACACTCTGAAGGTGAGAGCTTAGAATTCTTATTAGGCTGCCTTCTAGTGTCAAGAAAGCCTAAACTGAGAAGAGTAAAGAATTTAGCAAACATTCACATTCCGAATGGAGAACCATCAAATATTTTGACACATCTTTTTTTTTTTTAAATAATTTTATTTTATTTAGGAACAGGGATAGAGGGTACAGAAAGAGGGGATAGGAAAGGAAAAATGGTTTTGGGGGATAGGAGAGCATAAAGTATAACATCATCCAATCAATTCATATTACTAATACATATCAACTTTTTGCTTTTTCACAGTTTGATTACCCTCCTGCTTTTATCTTATCATTTAATTTTAATTTTATTCTATGTTATTCCAACATTGTCTGGTAGCTGCTGCCATTTATACAATACATCCCATCGTTCAGTTTCTTTTTGAATTAAACAGTCTTTCAGCCCATCTGACAGAATATCCATTTTTTTCACTTCCCATATTTTCACCATAAAATTATCTGGTTTCAGTATCTCTGCCTCCTTAAGATTTTTGTCATAATGCTTTTTAATTTTGGAAGCTGCATGGGTCACTGGATAACTCTCTACTGCATTCATATTACCTGGTGTCATGTCTAATACAGACGATTCTAAAGTCTGTACAACTTCATTTAAGTTTTGTTTGGCATCTACTGTCCCCTCTTTCGTCCCTTTCATCAAATTTTCTATTTTGCTAAGACCTGCATTCACTTGCTGGAACCCTGTTAATATTAGCCTTTGTATATTAATCTGCCATTCCTTTTCTATTTCTTGCACCACTATTCCAGAACTTTGGGATTGAACAGACCAAGTCTCCATTTGTTCTTTTGAATTTTTGGGGTCCATCTCAGGCTTTGGGGTTTGTATAAATACCACAATAATCACCCCCTAGAAATCCTTCCACAGTTTCCACAATTTTATCAACAATTCAAACCCCTCATCATAAACCTCCCCTTAGATCTCCCTCCAATCTTTGTCCAAATATTGTAGTATAAAAATCAACTTTTAGCCCAGCAAATACAATATCAATTAGAACCGTGACGCAGTTATTTCTTCTTCTCCTGAGTTCAGCAAGCTTCTATTATTAGACTCACACGCGGTCTGCAGTCTGACAAACAAAACAACAATCACAGAGTCTCAAACTGTCCAGTAGATTGTCCTTGAAACTCGTCTTGTGATCTTCATTAACCCCTTAATGCTCCTGAGTCCAGTCGGCCACGTCAGCTCCTTCTCCCGAAAACCACCAGATTCTATTATTTATAGTTCACAAAGTCCAGAGAAGGCAAAGAGTAACGTATCCCAGCCACACTGCATCCACCGAAGTCTCTTAAATCCAGTCAGACGGTGTTGCTGTCTGGGATTCTTCTCCAGAAACATAAGATTTATTTTTCCATCTCAGACTCTCGGCTTTAGAATCAGCCTGGCGTTTTAACAGTTCACTTGGAGAAGCTTAGTTTCGCTTTTGAGTCAGACTGATAAGATAAACCCGCCGCTGTATTTATTCTTTCCGCCAAATATTTTCATTCTTATTTCAGCTTAATGAGGCTGTTTCATAAATCAGAGGCTTCGGCTTACTTACTTGTTATATATTTTTAGTTTATATTGATTGCTCTCCTCTCCCCCGGTAAAGGGTTCCTCGCGGCTCAGTGCCAAAAAATGGCGCCCGCTCCAGTCCGTGCACAGTGATTTCTTCAGAAGAAAAAAGTCCGGGTCTGCCTCCCTTTCTTCTCCTTCTGCTGCTCACCATCTGCTTCAGAGAGACTTCTTCTAGACTCTCCTTTGATTCCCATTTCAAAAGGGGGATCCCGGACCGGAGGGTTCCAGCTTTTTCCAGAGAGAGCTCCTCTCTGGAGTTGCTGGCAGCACCGCAACAAAGCCCCGCCTCCAAATATTTTGACACATCTTAAAGGCTTGGCCTTAACCTAGAGGTACACTTTCTGCTAAATGGAATTAGCTACAAAAGACATCTTTGATAACAGCTCATCTTCCTTGTTTGTCTTTCAGCCTTAAGCATGCCTGCACACAACAAGCTGAAGATTTTCGTCATGCTACTGACGCTGGTCACCTACACAGTCACGATAGTGATGAATGCGGCAGCTGGTTCAGGAGCATTCACAGGTGAAGCTAAGAAGTGCATGTTATAGATTTGTATAGAAATGACTGCCTATGTAGCTGTCTCGTTTTTGTGGAAATGCTTCATTTATCTAAATATAATAAACCACTAAAACACAGCACAAAGTGTTATAAATTTCCCCCAACTGTCTTGAGCCTCTCAAATACTTCTTGAGGTCAAAATGGATCTCTTGGGGCCTCGGAGCCTAGGGATGGAGGGGAAAGGGTTTAATTTATTTAAATTAAATATTAACATCCACAACTGATGGCATCATCACCATTTATGACCATGCAGCTGTGCACAGGATTTCAGCTGCTGTTAAATGTTGCATAATACATGGATTTCAATATAAACTGTGCAGAGATGTTTTATTGTATCAAACAGTATACATGTATTCCAATAACAGAGAAAATAAACAAAAAACAAAACCCACTCCTATATTTGGAATCCATCCCTTGAATTCTATGAATTGCTCATGAAAATTTTGTGCCTGGTGATCAGGAGTTCTTTCCCACACTGTGTCTCCTGGGAGAAGAGTCAGTCTATGTAGCCTTGGGCAAGCTGTATAATCCCAGGGCATCCCCAGAAAGAGGAAATGGTAAACCTAAATATTCTCTGTTTAGAAGGGGTGCCATGTTGGAATCAACTTGATATAAAAATCATCATTATAAGGACAGAACCTGAAATTTACATAGGAATTTCTGTAATTCTGTCATGTGCCTGCATTTGGAATATAGCCTTCAATCCAATTGCTAGTCCAACTAAAATTACCATTGAATTGTTGGAATTGACATCAGTGTTGATTTATAACTAAGTCTAGCAGTTGCATTGGTGCTGTTCTGATCACAACAGCTCTCTCTTACACAAAAAGAAAGGATACCAAAATATTGGAAAAAGTAAAGAAAAGAGCAATGGCAATGCAATCCTGAAAAATGGCAAATTACCTATGTGTCAGTGTTATGAGGCAACCAATGAACACTGTTCTTCACAAAAGAAACAGCTGGTGCATTTGGAGAGCGCAAAAACCAAGACTCTAAGGTGGCAGTTGTGCATGTTGTGTGGTTGCACCAGCTACAACACGTTAATGTTTCCCACAATATCTGAATAGAGCAGGATCTGGAACTTTGGCTTATTTCTCCCCTGAGAAGCTAAGGGAAGAACCTGCACTTTGTTCTCTTATTTTTTTTTTCCCCTCTGGCTTCTTGGGGAAGACGTATGTCAGGGCCAGTTAAATCAATACATCATAATAAGTCTGTGGTTTGTTTAGGTGTGAAAAGACATGTCAGTAATCCCCCAGAAACAGAACTTACTGTGATGCTTAAAATTGGATTTATGTTTAAGTATTCATTCTTGCAGGTGTATTTCACACCACAGTGGGAAATATCTCATTCCACCATGACACAGACCTCACACCAGCATCCTGGACTTTCTTCATTTGGAATCTTATCTTTGTATGGCAATATGCCTGGTTGGGTTATGCATTATCAGGACTCTGCAGAAGGTACTGCTTTTTCATTGCCTTGAAGTAAGACTGCTTCTAAACCAGGGGTCTCCAAACTTTTCAGCGTGAGAGCCACATCATATATGTTCCACAAAATTTTGAGGGCTGAAGGAAGACGTGCACGTATGCACACACTCCCTCATCTGTGCAGTCCTTTGCATCCACACACATGCACGCACACACACCAGGCCAGATAAAAAGGCAAGGCGGGCTGGATGTGGCCCGTGGGCCGTTGTTTGGAGACCCTTGTTCTAAAGTGAAGGGATATTGAGCCAATAGCATTGTTGTAGGCTTGAGGGATTCTCTCTTGAGCTCAGTTTTCTTCAAGAAATAGGCTAAGAGAAGGGCTGGCCTCACTAAGAACGAATGGGAAGCCATGGCTTGGGGCAGTGGATTCCACTATAACAATGACTGTAGCACCATTGTCCTGCTACTAGTCTTCAGCCCAAATCCTTTTGCCTAGTTATGCTGGCATGACACAAATGATATAACTCTGGAGGCAAATTGCCATAAGTTAAGAAATCACCATAGGCATTATCTATTACATACTGAGTTGTGTGATTCAACATGCAACTGAGAATATCTATGGTAATTTCCTAACTTAGGCAAATTTAACTTCAAAGGTTCTAACATTGTTTTGTTGATACACAACAGAGTTTTGGCCTTCAACTCTGCATAGTTTCCGAGACTTAAAATTTTTATATAAGTATGCAGTATATTATTTTGTTTGTATACCATCTTCTTTTTGGAGTATTTTGGGAATATTTGAATATTTGGGCTTCCTCATGGCATTTCTTACAGTTACATATCAGTCCCAAATCTTCACTGGCACTGATTCCAAATGGTGGCCTGTCAGGCAACACTAGAAATGAAGATCACAACAAGACATGAACAGAGTTTTTCTGGAAGCTTGGTTTTAAGGACTGATATAGCCCTGAAATGAACCATGGAATCCAATTGGTAAAAGGAAATAATTATTCATATCTTGAAATGGGTACCTGAACACAAAAAGGAACCAGGCCATGAATTAAGTTCAGTAATCTATGGGCTGGTTTAGTAGATATGGGGACGTCACTTCACGTAAAACACAATTCTTCCATGGGAGATATTTCGAAGAGAAAATAAGAGCTGATCATCATAAATGACCACTGACACCAGTGTATAGATAATGTAGGAGTGGTGTACCAATGGCTAGTATGTTGCTGCCTAAATGCAGAACAGAAGGGAAATTGTGTAAACTTCATTCTCTTGCTTCAAAAGGTTCCCAATGTGATTGGCTGCATGATCAAGCTCATTATCCATCCAGGAATGGGCATGTAGTGGGGAGGGAGCCTGCCAGAGCTGAGGGGAAGTTTTAGTTATTTTCTTTCCATTCCACTTGTGGGCAACAGGATTCTGGTCATTATCCAATGCTCAGTGATATTTTTCCTGAATTTTGCATTTGTTCCATCAGGAATGAATTTGGCTGGGTCTACATATGGCCAGATGTACTACCCCTCTCTTTTTACCTAATATGGATGCTGAGCAATGCTCTAAACATTGGATGGCTATTTCTGTGGGACTCACTGTAAGTAAATACTCTTGGAAAACCCCTGTAGGGTTTTAGATTTTTCTAAAGTTCTTCCAGAAGGGCCATTGAATTGACTTTCCTCTTACGTTTCCTGTGCTTTCATGTCCAATGGTATCTCATGGCCCATGTAACACAGCCCTCTCTGACAAGGTGCTCTCCAGTTATTTTGGGCCATAATTCCCATTATCCGCCATCAGCATTTCCTTCTGGTAGAGGATGATGGCAATATTTTATCCTATACTGGAAGCCGCCTAGAGTGGTCGAGTAGACCAGATAGGCGGGGTATAAATAAATAAATAAATAAATAAATAAATAAATAAATAAATAAATAAATAAATCTCGAGGGTTGATCCTCAGAGTGTGAGAAACTGATTTAATGGGGCATGTCCTCCAGTTCGGATATCCAGTACAACATGCTAGCAAAACACTAGCCATTATTATATCTTAACTACTATTTCTCCAAAGAACTGTATGCGCCATGCATAAGAATAGGAGCAAACCCATCCTGTGAGTTAATTAGGTAGACTGAGGCACTGTGACTGGTCCAAGGTCAAACACTGCAGCTGCCAAGGTGTTAAACCTGAGTCTCCGGTCTATACCACATTGGCAATTCAGTGTGAATTTAAGGCAATGGCATTCATTTTTAGCTTTCAACCATATCAGGACCAGCCCAAGACATGAACTAAGATTAGCAACCCCTCCAAAAACAAGCAAACAAAAAAATTGTTCTTCAAGTGCATGTGTAGCAAAACATACAGAAAAGAAATAGTGGCCCACCTACTCATTGGGGATGGGAACATGGTAGCAGATGATGAAGAAAAGGCACTTAGATACTCATATCCTACTTTAGCTGTGTTTTCTCTTCTAAGACAATTTATGATCCTCCTGCTAAATGTGAAGTACAAGTGTAGGGGACAGGATTGCATCTTGAGATTAATAAACAAATAGTTCAGAAATATGTTATTATTTTGAACAAGTTCAAATTTTCAAGGCCTGATGAACTACATCCAAAAGTATGGAAGGAATTGGCTGAAGAACTCTCAAAATCATCATCATCATCATCATCATCATCATCATCACCACCACCACCACCACCACCTGGGAACTACAGACCAGTCAGCTTGACATCACTCCCACATAAATTTCTGTAACAAATTATACAGCAGTCACTCTACAAGCACCTTGAAAAAAAATGCAGTAATAACTAGAGGCCAACTTGGACTTATTAAGAACAAAGCCTATCAGACTAATCTTATCTCATTTTTTCTGACCAGGTAACATCTCAGGTAGATGATAGGAATGTTGTACATGCAATATATCTGACTTCAGCAAAGCATAGCTACAAGATGTGAGATACTTGGTTTATTAATACTATGTAAAAGAAGAATCTAGGAATTGTTGTAGATCACAAATTGAATATGAATCAACAGTGCTGTGTGGTTCATATTCCATTTCTGAAGAAACAGTTCCAAAAAAAAAAAAAACCACGCAAATGCTATTTTAGGTTGCATTAACAAAAGTATAGTCTCTAAATCCCATAAAATAGTAGTTCCCTTCTATTCAGCTCATCTACTGTGTCTAGAAATGGAATACGTTTAGAGGAGGGAATCAAGGATGATCAAAGGACTGAAAACCAAAGCTGATGAGGAAAGACTGAAAAAATGGGGCTTGTTTGGCCTTGAGAAAAGTAGACTATGGGGAGATCTGACAAAACTTTTCAAATACTTGAAAGACTGTCATACAGAGGAGGAGCAGGATCTGTACTCAGTCACTCCATAATGCAGGGCATGTAGTAATGGGCTTAAGTTAAAGGAAGCGAGATTTCAGCTGAATATCAGGAAAAACATCCCAGCTGTTAAAGCAGCATGACAATGGAACCAGTTATCTCAGGAACTGGCGACCACTCCAATGCTGTAGGAATTCAGGAGAAAATTAGACAATCATCTGATAGATACATTTTGCTTTGGATTCCTGCATTAAACAATGCCTTATAGACTCCTTCCAACTCCATTATTCTGTGATTTGTATTGATATATGAATCTTTCTTCAAGATAGGCAATGGGTCAGTGGCTTCTATGGTACTTGAAGACCATCGGTTAGCTTGAAGAGGTGCAGGCCAGGCCAAATTGTGCTCAGTCTCTCATCCCACATCTTGCTACCTCATTCTTTTAGTAGAGAAGTTCACCCTAAGCAATACTTTTTAAAGTCATTATTTTTCCATAGTGAAGCTTCTTTATTGAAATTAATGTATGAGCACTGAAATTCCTCATGTTACCTCATACATGCTTTCTCTTCCAGATATTTCAGTCCAGCCCTGATCCTCCTGGGACTTCTCACTGTCACCAATTACATGGCTCTCTTCGTTTCTCATCGGGCTTTGTACCTTCATACGGCTTGGTTACGTAAGAAGAGCAAAGTAGATCTCTGGCTGGTCCGGATCTTAGTATGCTTATTTGGCATTCATTACAAAGGTTGAACTAGGGGGATGTGGGGCTGTGTTTCACAGACTGTTTCAAGAACTGTCTTCTCTCAGGGAGAATCTAAGAGAGGCCGTGTGACAGGAATTAGGTGAGGCTTCAGCCAATACTGCACAAAGTCAGAACCAAATGTGGATAAGGCCAGACTTTCACTCTTGTGCTTTCTGCTGACCCCGTTTTCTCTCTGCCTTTCTCCTTTCTAACACCCGTCCCGCCAGTATCTATTTCTTTCACTCCTTTCCCTGGTGATGCTGTTGAGAGAACAGATTGCTCTTCCCAGAAGTCTGAGCTAAATGATACCAGATGGCTTCCAAAATTAGGTCAAGGATTGAAAATTGCCTACCCCTGACCTAGGGAGACAGTATTCAGATGTAATGTGGCCAAATAGTGAACAAAGCCCCTGTATGAGTTTTAACTGAATCAGAGTGGATACTCATTTCAATATCCCTACCTAATATTTCAGTTCCACCTGTGGCCCAGAGCTGTAACTAGGGCGAGGCAACCAGAGTTTTGACATAGGGCACGACAATATTGCTGCTGGAAAGGCACATACATACTGTTGGCGTTCGCTGCAGGAAAGATGCACATCCCACTGGCCCTGAGAGGATATTCCCCATCCGGATGCTCCTCTCCAGGAAGAAGGAAACAGATGGGATCTGCATGGTACCTAAAAGGCCATCACAAATGGAGACTGAGCTGTTTCTCCCGTTCCTCCATGTTCTCTCCACACATGCCTCTTGCACATGATCTGTGTTTAACCAATAAGTCAGTAGAGCGCTGAGCACCAGAAATGGTAGTTATGGCCCTATTATGGCCTGAGGATCAGCATGCTTGACCAGTCTGCAAAGTCACAAACTAATTTCCCTGGGGCCTATGTTAACACGAGAAGGCCATTCTTATTTCACAGGAATGCTTAAAATTATCTGCCAGTTCCTTGACTTCCTAATTACTGCAGCCCTGTAGAACTACATGGTTATACTGTACACACATTCCTTTGTTCAGGTAGCTATCCATGTGCGGCTGTCCGCACACAACAACAGAGACCTCTGCCAATGTATCCTTTGAATCCTGTGGCATATCGAGAGAACTTGGGCAAGAGAGAAAGGGTTAGTCTCAAGACAGGAGTCCCTTTCCGTTTGAGTTTCCCAAAGCTAGAGCACCAAGTGAGGGGTTTACTTCCTGTCCTTGAAACCAACAGGATGGGTGACAAGAAAGAGCTCCTCGTTTGGAGGTTTTCTGGACTAATTGCAGCCAATCACACTTTGACTGTCTTTCTCAGCTCCCCACTTCCCCACCCTCAAAGAGGACCATGGAAAGTCAAAACTGCCCAAAGGGAAGTGGACAGGTAATGTGCCCAATGCCGTCCTCCATTTCTTCACTAACCCTATCCGTTAAATCCCCTGTTTCTTCCTGCCTGAAATACCCCCCCAAAAAAACCCTTCATTTGTCCTGATTTGCATCTGTGGTCCATATCATCCCTCTAGATGTTACTGGGCTAGCTTGGATGGCAGCATAGACGTTTTGTCACTCTGAGGGCTGTTCCACACCCCAAATTCTGCTTTCTCTTTCTAATACATCTCCACTCCATCCTTCTAGCTAAACTTGAGAAGGAGAGAAGGCAGGACCCTGATACAATGGGGAGGAGCATCAACATTAAAAATCAAGGAACCCTGTTCTGTCGGTTGAGCCAAGGCAAACAACTACCAGAGGGATGCGGGATTTGGATAGTGCTACCTCTGGAGGAAAGACCAATTCAGGATGGGAGGAACAGGGGTATAAAAAATATGGGCAACAACCCCTCTAGGGCCATCCTTTTGCACGGAGAAAAAAATTAAGACAAAGAATGAGACTCAGTTCAGATAGATGTCACAGCAAGCCTGGCTCCTGAAGAACCACTTTCCCTCTGGTGAGGAAGGAGTTTCCTGATAAAAGAGTCAGGGAGTTTGTGCTCATTATTATTCTGTATGTCTTGAACAGCCTTTGGTCTCTCCTGGGTTAATGCAGAGATAGAGACTTTGACGCTATTTAAAAGGTCCACAATTTTAGAATATGTTTATAACATAGCACACACAAGCAGCTCGCTGCTGTAGCTAAAAGGGTGACTCCTCTTTCTCAGAGGAAGGAGTAACACAGAGTGCCATGGGGACATCCACCATGCTACTGCCATAGAGTTTAGCCACAAAAATTGAGAACAAAACGCATTACAGGTGGTTTCGCTCCGGTGTGCAACAACATACAAGCCATGTTTTGGAATGCAGCACTTCAGGCAGGCTCTTGGCCCCTTCCAGTGGTGCTATGAAACTGCAGTAACTTTAGGTGAGGTCGTTGTTGTGCTGCATACGGCTGCTCATTATTTTCCTCTCCCCTTTTTCTTTGATTTCTGTATATGATAGGTGCAAAATGGAATTGCTGTATATGCCACTTGGACCACAATAGCCACCCTCCTGAACTTTACAGTTGTTCTGATCTATGATGGGTACATATCCAATAAGACTGCAACCATCATCTCTCTGTGCATCTTTTTCTTTGAGCTGATAGTCTGGTAGGTAGTGCTGTAAGACCAGACCTGGACTTCATAGACCTCTCTCTGTGTGTGTGTGTGTGTGTGTGTGTGTGTGTGTGTGTGTGTGTGTGTGTGTGTGTGTGTGTGTGTGTGTGTGTGTGTGTGTGTGTCTGTGTGTGTCTGTGTGTGTGTCTGTGTATCTCTGTGTGCGCACGCATGCTCTCTCTCTCTCTCTCTCTCTCTCTCTCTCTCTCTCTCTCTCTCTCTCTCTCTCGTGTATGCATGAATGTGTGCATGTACACGTGCACACACAAACACACACAAATCCATGTATGTAAGAGCCTGATCCCATTACTAAAAAAACCCTCTATTTAAATTGAGTTTAGCATGTTTTAGAGCAGTTTAAAATTGGGTGCTTACACAAGGTATTTGCAAGTGTGGATTAATTTGAAAGGGATCGTGTCTTTTTTTGTGCATCAGCAAGTCTTTATATTTCTCCACCAGAGGACTGTTTATTTCACCATGGAATCAATTCATTGAAATCGATTTGACAGATGTGAACACCCCTGTCCATGTTATTTTTTAAAATCCCTGCTACCTAATACAACCCTAAACCAGATACCAGGAATTAAAAAATAAAAACAAAAACATTGCCATCCCTTGTGTTATCAGCTACCCATAAGGAAAAACAGTTGGGGCTTTGAAATGCATGTGTGCTTACACACAAAAAACACATTGGGATTCCAAGGGCAGAAGTACAAATGGAAAATGAGAGGCATTCAGCCTACAAATAGAGAGAAGGAGGGGGAATCCCAATGTGGTACATGTGTGTGTGCGTGCGTGCACTTGTTTGCCAACATTTCAAAGTCCTGACTGTTTTCCCTTGTGGGACATCATTATTTGAGATGCATGCGTACATGCTCACACCCACACCACACACTGGGATTCCCTCGCCCCCATAATTCACACATCAGAATAAGTCAATAACAGGATTATCACTACCTCCCCTCACTTTTCTGTCTCTAGTTTTCTCACACAAAACCATAAAAAGATCACAGAGGCAGGACCAGAGGAAGGAAGGAAGGAAGGAAGGAAGGAAGGAAGGAAGGAAGGAAGGAAGGAAGGAAGGAAGGAAGCAAGCAAGCAAGCAAGCAAGCAAGCAAGCAAGGAAGCAAGCAAGCAAGCAAGCAAGCAAGCAAGCTAGCTAGCTAGCTAGCTAGCTAGCTAGCTGTGGACTAGAATGTTACTCCCATTGCACCAAGTATGATTGGCAAACTCTCATATTAATTCACAGCTCCCGTGAGAACACTGATCGTGATTTCAGACACAATACAGGCTACAAATAAAATAACAGCAAAGCTGAATGTTCCAATTCAGCTCTCCAACATAGCCACATCCACAAACAATTTCGTAGCATAGTCTTTACATTAGGAAACAGATGTGTGCTGACAGAGTCCCTCAATAACACAAGCTTAGAAGGTAACAAGATAAAACAAGTATTTTAAAAAGGGCCATCAGTGACGTTCAGAATGCTACATCACCTGTTAATTAAACTATTTGTCTTCTGATCATGGTATTTCCTTAGAGATGGATTCATCAGAAATCAGATCTGAAAAGTAATACATTTCTGTTTACCTTCCAATTAGCTATCACAAAACAATGTGTTTTAAGTGAAAAAAAAAATAAATGAGGAAAAGCATGTGCTGTGTCAAACAGATGTCTTTCAGCAACTGAGGGAACACTGCTTCTAACTATACGCTAAGCATGTTCTGTAACTCAACTCTGAAACTTCACATAATCAGTTCCAAAGAACTAGTTATAAGACATAAGACATAAGACATAAGAAATTTATTTGTCATTGCGCTCACAAGTGGGTGCAACGAAATGAGGTGCTCTTCCCCAAGGTAAAACTGGACAACACTACAAAAAAAAAGTTAAAATATACACAACTTTCACCATCCAAATATAGATACCCCGTTTTCTCTCAGCAATTAAAATCCACCAAAAACCTATGGCCCCGCATTTAAACTCAATACTGCACTTGGGTATATGGTATACTGTTTTGCACAAAACCAAGAAATATTCTTCCAGCAGAACCCATTTTTATAGACTAGGCTTTAACCAAAGCATCTGATAAAAATGTGTTCTGCTTCAGAAAAGCTGGCGTTTCCCACCACATAAAAAAGTTGCTTTCTGAACAACAGCTCCCAGAATTCCCCCAGCCAGAATGGTGATTAGAAATTGTATTACTCTTTAAGGCGCTTTACGAGTTATTTGATTATATTAAAATTGGCTGCGAACATGCCATGCAAAACAGGCCCAGTTCTCCTCACCCTCTCATGCCAGTTGGCTCTGCCTCTCCTGGCCATCCTCCCTCCCCCCTTGATTTGGACTCCTGCATGGTCAAGTGGGCTCCCCTTGTCAGATCTTCCCCCTCATCAATCTGTGAGTAGTAGATGGGGGGGGGCAGAAAATGACAGAGGAGGTGGAGGGGGGGTTCTTGCTGCCCCTTTCATAAATTGATAGTTGCCTGAGTTGACAGATACAAGACTAGGACCTCTGTGCATTTCCCCAGTTCTGGCCTTAGAAGAGTTGGCTTGCAAAGATGAGAGGATGGGCTTTTTATTTCATTTTTAATATTTCTGCCAACAGGTTTTATTTGGAGAACATTGTATTTGATAAGTACGTGCGTTACAACCTCACTGTCTATCCAGTGGCTATTTTAGCATTAAGTGGCATTCTCCAGAAAAATAGTATTTCTTCCTCTCCAGATGCAAGCGTCATAATTACAGGTGAGTCTTCCATAGTCCTAAAATGTTGTTAAACCTAAACCTCCAGATTCTTCACATCATACAGTATATTTTACTCCTAGCATTCAGTATGTTCAAGCTGGCCAAAATCAAATCAAATCAAATCAAATCAAATCAAATCAAATCTCTCCTAAAGTGACAGTAGAGAACCAGAATGATGAGACATTTGGCAGAGGTTTTTGCAAATCTGTAACAATAGTCTATCAGTGAATTAGTATAATTTCATTCGTTCATTCACCCATTCATTCATTCAATTTATAGGTTGCATTTCTCACGACGGGAGGGAACCCAAGGCAGCACAATTGGAAAAAAAAAACCTAAAACAATTAAACACAATGTAATATAACATTTTTAAAAAAAATTATTTTAAAAAGTAGCAATGCCAACAACATTTAAAATCATAAACACTTCAGACAGCTAAAGGGAAAACATATATATGCAGCCTGGCTAACAAGGAATGTATTGCCTTGTGGAAGCAAAGGAGGAAGAGGTCTAACCTGGCTTTCCCAGAGAGAGCATCCCAAAGGCCAGAAGCAACCACTTAAAAGACCTTTTTTTCTCACATCCTGAGAAAACAAGACAGTGAGGGCCATGGGACCAAGAGGAAAGCCTCCCTGGGTATCAGAGTTACAGACATCTATTCCTGCATCTCTGTCTCTCAGTCCTGCCAACCTCTGTAAACTTGGGTCTCTAGTTGTGCTTTTTACACAAGAGGCCATAAATATCCCTTGGTTAAAGTAGCAATTATGGGGCAAGCATTGAGGAGAATGTGGGGCAGATTTATAACACCTTGTAGTATTTCAGTAGATTGAAATGGCAGCTTTCTCCAGCAGGTTGAGCAGAGGTGGACTGCTTTGTACAGGGACTCCGAGCTTTATGTTGCTTCTGACTGTATTTGTTTAAAAAAATCTGGTAGCGAAGGAAGGAAGGAAGGAAGGAAGGAAGGAAGGAAGGAAGGAAGGAAGGAAGGAAGGAAGGAAGGAAGGAAGGAAGGAAGGAAGGAAGGAAGGAAGGAAGGAACCCCTCTCACAATATTTTTAAAAGCTGGATTATTTCCCCCAACATCTATGTCTATGTATCCCTATGTTTCAAAAAGAGGGAAATGTCCACAAAGAGAAAAATATTTCCATTCAAAGCAAAATGTTAGGATTGAAACTATACCTCAAAAACAAAAAAACTGAGCCCACACTCCCTTCCTCATTCAAAACATGGGCACATTGGAACATTTTTTTTATACCGAACTCCACTCCAAGTAAACACAAGAGGCAAGTTATTTTATTTTATTTCCTAAATGAGCAGATGGTGTCTGGGGGATGGGGTCTGTTTGCCTTTGATTAAAGCCAGTAAACACAATGGTTTCCCGAAATACACATCAAGAGAACTGGACCAGTAAAGATTCTACAACTGTGAATTGGGCTGTGCTCAAATCTGCTCTTATGAATGTGAATTGGTGTCACGTATGGTGCTTTTTTCCTGTTCTTTCACATCACTAGGGGTCTACTATATACAAAGATTATATTATGTTGTAGTGTTTACTTGGAGTGTATGTTAAGGTACAAAAAGCATGCATTGGTGTATCCATTTTAGAGGGGCTTGATCTTTGATTTTGGAGATACAGCTTCAGTAACAATTTTTGTTCTAAAGAAAACTGAAGGGGTTTCCACCCACCCCTTGGGGAATTGTTATATTTAGAATGCCATTTCTCACAAGAGTGCTTTCTTGTTCAAGGACAGTATAAGTTTGGAAATCATGCTGTCTGCAATATAGCATTGCCTTGTACTAAGAAGGAGCTCATTCCATTCTGAGAATCAAAGCCAACTACAACTCCAGTTTCCAGTACTGGAGAAAACATTCATTTTAGTAACCATCACATAAAGATTCCAAGGTTTAAAAGAGTAGTTCTTAACCTTTGCCCCTCCAGATGATTCAGGCTTCAAGTCTCAGAGACTCCTGTCAACACAGTCAATGACCAGGGATTCTGGGAATTGAACTTCGAAATATGGGAAGGGCCAAAGATTGGAAATTATTTTATTTATTCATTTTTTCCATCTTTTACTCTGCCCATCTAGAGTCAATGAAGGGCAGCTTACATTCTGAATATAAAACAAAATTTAAAACACACAATATCAAACAACATAGAGATAAGCAAAGTCCAAGATGGTAAGACATAGGGAATTAAGAAATGGAAGGGGGGAAGGCCTGCCTGAAGGACCAAGTCTTCAGCTTATTCTTAAAAACTCCTAGCAAGGGTGCCAGGTGAATCTCAAGGGGCAAGATGTTCCAGAGGTGAGGGGCCACCACCGAGAAGGCCTAGTTTCTAGTTCTCTCCTGCTGGGCCTACCTCAGGGTCAAGCCCCTCAGCCACCCAGCCTGGCTAGATCAAGGGATACAAGTAGAGCTATGTGGGAGCAGGCACTCTGTCGGGCATCGAAACCACTGGGCTGTAGGAATTAATGAATCACACAAACACACACCTATGGAATGGGACACAGAATGGTCTTCAGTGGGATGAAAAATACCCTGAGATACTCACAGGGCCAGCCCCTCCATTGGGCAGAGTGAGGTGAACACTTCTGGCAGGAGGTTTTGGTTTCCATGGAAGGGCAACAACTTGTTAGTTAACTAATACATTCACTAATGAAGGTGGCAGATCTGTAAAGAGGAGTGTGCCTCTCTCTCCCTCTCTCGTTTTCTCCTGCAATAAATAAGGAGCACTTTTAAATTTATTTATTTACCTGTTTCTTTGTTTGTTTAATAGCTGTGCTCCTGGCCGTGACATGTGTCATACTGTGCAGTCGGCTGGGCCTCATCCTTTGGAGACACAACAAAGAGAAGTTGAAGGAACCGGTTGCTCCAACTGAAGCCCTGTGAATATGACTCCTTCCAATGTGAAAAGAATAATCTGGCTGTCAAAGAATGTCATTAATATTCAGATGGTGTCTCTGAAGCCTGGCTCACCCAACAGAGAAGCAAGATGCACATCCCATGCAGTGATATTTTACAAAGCAACACGTGTCAGCTGCAGCTGGCTGAATCATGGCTATCCCTTCTCTGTCATCTTCAGAACTATCTTCCATCTTCTGGGTGAGAGTTTGTGGGGCCGGGGGAGGGGGAGGAACTTTGCAGAACACCACACAGAAAGTCTTGTGTGTCTTATACACACACTGATCTTGCAGCTCTGATAGTGCTCTCCTTCTGAAGTCACAACTGGCAGTATGGAAAGCTGACCTTTGAAACAAGTCACACAAGGAGTGCAGGGGCTAGCTTTAATCTAGAATGCTGCTCCTGAAAGTGTTCAGGAGTCCCAATTCTGTATTAAAGGAAGGTCTGCATTCTTTATGTACCGCGTTCTCAAAGAGAATAAGTTTTCTTTCTTTCTTTTCCCTTTCTTTCATTTTTTGGCTGCGGCTGTAAATGCATTAGCAGCGGTTGGCAGAGGAATGTAGCTTCAGGAGCACAGGTGTTGCCCACCCTTGGACTGCAAATACAAACTATCCAAGGATGAAGATAAGCATCCAAAAGCAATTAAATATAGGAACTTCAAAGGCTTCTCTCTTTTTTCTAAGAATGTGTGGTGTTTATTCCAGAAGAGTGTAATAGGTTAATACTGAGCATACAGTTGTTAAATATAAGTAACTACTCAGGAAGCAAACGCAAAACAAAAGATTTTTAAAAAAATACAGAAAATGAATCTTGCTGCTTCAGGAAATCTATTCAGAGATACTACGGTGGGGGTGGGGGTGGGGGTGGGGGAAGAACCCTAAACTTGTCTACAGAAACCAGAAAGGCTGGCTTCTGTGTAAGAGAGTGTGCTGGTAGCTGTGACAAACCCAGACCTACTGGAGGATGCCACACTTTCACTAAGCTGCCACCAACCATTCCCTATAAGAAGTCACACAGACCAGGGATGGATTTTCAACAAATAAAGGAATAAGGTTTATTTAAACAACACACAGGGAAAAATAAAAGGATCAAGTGAATAAGATACAGTAACGTGGCTTAGTCTCAATCATACATACACACAGTTTGGTTCACACAGAACACTTAACTTGAAGCACAGACCCTGAACCTATCAGTTCTGGCTAACCATACAGACACCTGAACCTATCAGGTTGGTACTGACTGACACACAGTAGTACCCTGTCTGACACACAGACTCCCACTCAAGCTTCTTCTCTCAGCTCTTCTCCAGCTTCTCCCAACTTCTCCACACAGGTTTCACATATATATACAGTACAGCCCCTCCTCCTGATGTCCCGCCTTCCACTCCCCATAGGATGGAACTTTCCCTCCAAACCCATGACAGACAGGTAACATCAGTGCTGTATGTAACAGTAGCCATCACATGTGATCCCTCTTTCAAACAAAGGAGAATAACTGCTCCTCCCAAGAAGAACAAGAAGGAAGTAAACGCTTGAATATTGCAATTTGCACATCAAGTAATTACTTCAAAAAGACAGGAGGAGAGAAAGATACCTGCGCCCAGCTGGCGGTGAATCTTGTCTATTCCCACCTCATTCCCACTAATTTGTGTACTCTACACCTACAGTAGTGCTTTAACTTCCAAGGTTTCTGACCCATTTAAAAAAATCTAGGTTCTAATTTTGACTCGGTGCCCCCTCAGAATAAGTGTATACTGTCATCAAAGTATCTATGTTTCTAATCCCTGCTAAAATACTTAATTAAGAATTCTGCCCCTCCTGTTACTCTTTACATTTTTTAAATGTATATTTTAATAACTTTTCCCCAACATGTATCACACTCTCATTTTTCACTGCAGCTGCAGGGTAAATAGAAGTATAACATATTAAATAAAAATTAAATAATAACAATCTCAAAGATTTCTAAGGCATTACAAATTTCAAAAGATTCCAGCATCCAGTCTTTGTCAATGAAGGGTTTATCAATAATGAGATCTAAGGTTGTTCGCCATTGGACTTTTTAAAAAAATTCATTTGTCTAGAAATTCAGTTGTTTACTTGGTGGTAAACATTGTTATTTTTCCTTCACTCACAAGCTAATAAATCTGTAGCATGTTTCAAAGATGTTATCTATCTTCTCTATTCTTTTTTATAATCCTGATTCTTTGTGTCATTGTTGACAAAAGCATTTCCCAGACATAATCTAGCCATACCTTAATACTTACATTCTTATAATCCTTCCAGTGTGTTGATATCACAAGTCTCATTGCTACTCATATAAATGCGATAGTTTTTTATTGTTTTTTTTTTCATTAGTTCCCACAAATCAATAGAGAGGGTAGACCTCCACAATATGTGATGTTTTCTCCTGATGCCATTTCCACCTTGCCTCCAAAATTCCTTTTTTGTTGTTTAGTCATTAAGTCGTGTCTGACTCTTCATGACCCCATGGACCAGAGCATGCCAGGCCCTCCTGTCTTCCACTACCTCTCAGAGTTGGGTCAAATTCATATTGGTAGCTTTGTTGACGCTGTTCAACCATCTCGTCCTCTGTCGTCCCTTTCTTCTCTTGCCTTCACACTTTCCCAACATCAGGGTCTTTTCCAAGGAGTCTTCTCTTCTCATAAGATGGCCAAAATACTGGAGCCTCAGCTTCAGGATCTGTCCTTCTAGAGAGCACTCAGGGTTGATTTCCTTCAGAATTGATAATTTTGTTCTCCTTGCAGTCCAGGGGACTCTCAAGAGTCTCTTCCAGCACCACAATTCAAAAGCATCAATTCTTCGGCGGTCAGCCTTCTTTATGGTCCAGCTCTCACTTCCATACATCGCTACTGGAAAAACTATAGCTTTGACCATGCATACCTTTTTTGGCAAGGTGATGTCTCTGCTTTTTAAGGTGCTGTCTAGGTTCATCATTGCTTTCCTCCCAAGAAGCAGAGGTCTTTTAATTTTGTGGCTGCTGTCACTATCTGCAGTGATCATGGAGCCCAAGAAAGTAAAATCTGTCACTGCCTCCATATCATCCCCTTCACTTGCCAGGAGGTAATGGGTCCAGTGGCCATGGTCTTTTGCGTAGTCAATGAACCAGAAGTAGATGTTTTTCTGGGACTATCTGGCTTTCTCCATAATCCAGCACATGTTAGCAATTTGGTCTCAGGTTCCTCTGCCCCTTCGAAATCCAGCTTGTACTTCTGGGAGTTTTCGGTCCACATACCGCTGAAGCCTACCTTGGAGGATTTTGAGCATAAAATGTGAAATGAGTGCAATTGTATGGTAGTTGGAGCATTCTTTGGCACTGCCCTTCTTTGGTATTGGGATGTAGACTGATATTTTCCAATCCTCTGGCCACTGCTGAGTTTTCTAAATTTGCTGGTATATTGAGTGTAGCACCTAAACAGCATCATCTTTTAAGATTTTAAATAGTTCAACTGGAACACCATCACCTCCACTGGCCTTGTTGTTAGCCATGCATTCTAAGGCCCACTTGAGTTTACTCCCCAGGATGTCTGGCTCAAGGTCAGCAACCACACTATCTGGGTTGTTTGGGACATCCAGATCTTTCTGGTATAATTCCTCTCTGTATTCTTGCCACCTCTTCTTGATGTCTTCTGCTTCTGTGAGGTCGCTACCATTTTTGTCCTTTATCATGTCCATCTTTGCACAAAAAGTTCCTTTAATATCTCCAATTTTCTTGAACAGTTCTCTGGTTTTTCGTTTCTCTTATTTTCCTCTATATCTTTGCACTGTTCATTTAAGAAGGTGCTCTTGTCTCTCTTTGCTATTCTTGGAAGTCAGCATTCAATTTTCTGTAATTTTTCCCTATCTCCCTTGCATTTTGTTTCCCTTCTCTTCTCTGCTATTTGTAAAGCCTCGTTGGACAACCATTTTGCTTCCTTGTATTTCCTTTTCTTTGGGATAGTTTTTGTTGCTGCCTCCTGTACAACGTTATGAGCCTTTATCCATAGTTCTTCAGGCACTCTGTCCACCAAATCTAGCTCCTTAAATCTGTTCTTCACTTCCATTGTGCATTCATAAGGGATTTGGTTTAGATTATATCTGACTAACCCAGTGGTTTTTCCTACTTTCTTTAGTTTAAGCTTCAGTTTTGCAAGAAGAAGCTGATGATCAGATCCACAATCAGCTCCAGGTCTTTTTTTCTTTTTTTCTTTTTTTTTCTGACTGTATAGAGCAGTGGTCCCCAACTTTGGGCCTCCAGATGTTCTTGGACTTCAAATCCCAGAAATCCTGGCCAGCAGAGGTGGTGGTGAAGGCTTCTGGGAGTTGGAGTCCAAAAACATCTGGAGGCCCAAGGTTGGGGAACACTGGTATAGAGCTTCTCCATCTTTGGCTGCAGTGAACATAATCAATATTCCTTCACTCTTTGGAATTTCAGTCACATGCCCATGAGGGTAGGCCTCTGACTACGGTATATTTGCAGCAACAGATGTAATAGATGTAATGGGCTATCTTAATTGGGGATAAGTTTTATCTTTAATGTTATCTCTTTGGCTTTAGATAAATTTGATTTATAAGGATGAGTATTCCAAGTACATTGATCTTCTGATAGTTCAACAACAGGCTTCTCATCCTAATTTTAGGATGTTACCTTATTGTTATTCTGTTACTTTGTTGTTATTCAATAAACAATGAGCATATTTGTGATATCTGTCCCCTTTAATGTTTGCTTATATCAAGGTAGAAGTTTTCGAATAATACTAAGGATCTCAGCTACCTATGTTCTCCAATTTTCTTGCAAGTTGACATAACCGTATTTTATGAAACTTGTAGGTTTTTTCCCCTTATCTTCTTTAAGTTTGTAGATTCATTGTGTTGCCCTGAATAAATAAATCTTTAGTCTTATAGACTATTTTGCTGTGTCATGTATCTATATGTTGCAGGTTATATAGATAATGAAATTTAAGATAATTAATGAATGGGCATAATTCTGGTAGAATTGGAGGAAGGCATGAAGTTTGGGATACCATGCTGAGAACATTGATTGGGGCTAGGGGAAGCTTATTGTTTGTTTTCAGTTTTCTTATTGCCATTTTGAAATGGGAATCCCCTATACTTTTGCATAGCGGACTGGATAGCTCAGTGAGTTAGGTATGCGGCTGTAGAGCCAAGGTTGGAAGTTCAGTTCCCCACTGTGCACCCAAGAATCAGCCTGTGTGGCCTTGAGCAAGCAGCAGAGTGCCAGGGTGCCCACACCACCAGGAGAAGTTAATTATAAACTACTTCTGAGTACTCTCTACCTAGAAAATCCTGGAAAAGGTCACTATAAGACCTAATTTACTCAACAGCACATAATTTTATACTGTTATACTTTTGTACTTGTGCTTCTGCCTCTCAAGTCAACCCACACTATTGATAGATCTTCTTTAATAAACATTGCCATTTGTTTTGTTTGAAAATGATATAGAATTCAATTGCAAGTTTGGTATTGCCAGCCTTCCATGGGTTGCCAAGTTGTATTGGATAGATTCTGAAAACTTGTTGGTGGCCTGTAACTGAACAGATCCCCCAGGGCTCTATAAAGTGCAAAAGGAAAACAATACACACAATTCTTCGGAGGAGAGGCCACAACTCTTTTGGTTACAGGAGCAGTTCCTGGCCAGCATTGTAGGATTGAATCCAGTGCACTAAGCATCCAAATCGCCCCCCACTGTTCACCAGCGTTCACTTCAGCAACTGCTGAAGAAGAAGCCATTTTCTGGAAACCACATGGATGTATGCCACTCCATGATTCTTACACACCTGGGGCGGAGGTTGGGTCTGTGGGCACCCAAGCTGGGCCAGATCCTTACCCTGTCCCAATCTCCCCATACAGGGAGGTTCCTTCACTCTTTTGGGTCAGTAGGCTCCTCTTTTTGCCTTTAAGCTGTCTGGATCCAGCCCCAATGCCCCAAACTGCCAACAAAATTGTGACAAAATAATTCATTGCCATAACACAGAGTAGTGATGATACCCATTTTGTGTGGGGGGGGGCAGGGAAAAAGCTGAGAAAGGGGTGATGTCAGAAGCAGCCCATATTGTCCATAGGTCCAGCATTAGAGCTTACATTTCTTGTAGGACTTGCTTCAACAGCAACACAAGATCTCCCACCACCTGAGGCAAAAGGAGAAGAACCCCCACTACCCCAACCCTCCCTTCTCCTCCTCTGTTAATACATCTAACCTGATGCTGCCTCCCAGGTCTGTTCTCTGAAGTGATAACCTTTCCTCTAGAATTTCTGTTCTCTTTTCTAGGGATGGGCAAGGTATCATTTATTGTCATCACAAACTAACCACAGGTGGTTGCTGGGTTGTTGTTTTTCAAAGCAGAAGGTGGGCTTCTAAAACAGTTAGTGTAGAACTCTTCTTCATGACATCTAATTTTCTTTATAGAGAGGAACATTTTCTGTGGTGCTGAACATTAAGTCATCTGAGCCGAAACCTGCCATCAAAGTTGATGCAACCCATAAAGTCTTGCCGTGTCGGTAACAAGTAGGGCTCATTTCAACCAGGCTGCACTAGGTAGTTCTCTTGGGCCATACCCTCAATCCCAATGCAATGCAAACATCCCAAAATGAAGCCGAAAGTCCAGCACAGCCCTAGACATTGCATGGGGCAGACTGACAGGGGCAAGCAAATTCTGTTTTGGGGGGCATTGTCCTCTGGTACTCATGTTCTAACTGCAGCACACCAGTAGTTGGGAACTGTATCTTTTTCTGAAGAGGCCTCTGGAAAGGCAAGAGCTGTTTCTCTGATCTTTGTTGCCAACAGAGTTCAGTGGAGCCAGACTTTGAGTGTCCTGGTTGACTGAGGAGTCCGTAACAGGGGATACTCTCTATTTCAGAGTTGACTAAGGGAGCATATTATCATACAACTACACTTCATTGGAACTATAGCTGAAAAGCCCAACCATCTGAGTTATAGCGGCAGAGTGACTATCAAGTGAAAGCAAACTGACAGGCCACGTTTCTTCCGCTGCCTGGGCATAACGCATGGGGCCAGTTCCTTAGTCAGCATTTCTTGGTCAGTCAAGCACTGAAGCACAACTAATTCCTTTCATCTGGCTCTTTAGCCCACATACCAGATACAAACGGCAATTGCATAAGGGAACTAAACAATGCTGCCGGAGCTGCTGTCTGAGCCGTGAGGGAACTAGTGTATGCCATTTGAATTGTGTTTACAGTCTGGAAGGACACAACAAGGATCATGGGTGGGAAACGGCTCAGTAGATGAACTTTCCCTTTCAGCACTGCTAATCAGGATTAACGAGTGAATTCACTACTCTGGTAGTTTACAGGGGGCCTTCAAGTAACATGCCATTTCCACAGGCTAACTATGTGTGGAGGAACCTGAAGTTGCCCTAAGTTACCTATGCAGATAAAAGCTGTGTCACCAATATCTTTCTCCCTGGCAGAGCGTACCAAGTGAACCACCTTGTCAGGTAACTTGATTGGTTGAGGGCACTTGCTAGTAACCCTGAAAAATAATCTCTAGGCCAGAGAGTGATCATATTGTGTCCTTTTGGAATAACTGGACAGCAAATAGCTGTAGTAGACTGAAGTCTTTCCCAGTACAAATATTTATGAGCGATGGCAGCTTTGTCATCAACATTGCGAGGCAGAGTTAGTCTTGCTGTGGTTCAAAACTGGCTTGGGTACAGCCTTGGAGCAGGGCCTTCTTTCTTTTTTCTTTTTCTTTTCGGATCAAATGGATGCTCTTCCCCCACTCCATAAAAAGTTTCCTCAGTGAGATCAGAAAAAGTCCGACAAACGAGGAAGAAACCGATGGCTCTCGTTATCAGTAGCGGCAACCAGCAGGCAGCCATGTTAGCCCCTTACTATGTGTAACAAACATAAAACAAAGAAAAACAAAGTATTGTGGCATCTTTAAGATTCATGGATTTCTCTCTAGGTGAGCTCTCAATGATTATGTTCCACATTTTAAGAAACAGGTCTCTGAGGAAGTAGAATGTGATCCATGAAAACTCACACCGAAATCTTTCCATGTATCTTTTTTCTTTTTATTATGCATACCGTCTGATATACAAAAATAACAAAAACAACAACCCAAAAACATCCCAAAATAAAAGACAGAAACATTGTGGCACCTTAAAGACTAACTACTATATTTTAATGTGAGTTTTTGTGGATCAAGTCCACTTTCTCAGGCATTAGAGTAAGATTTTGTGGCTGGCATATCTATACATGGCCCCTTTCCTAGGTGGGGGGTACGATAACAGGCAAAGCGACAATGGCTTATTAGTACAGGAATAGGACTTTTCAGCTGCAAATATCTAAATTAGCAGATACTGAATATAAGCTCTAGATTATATTCTACAGGTTATATTCAATATCTGCTAGTATTGACACAGGTAGAGAAATTGGTAAGGCTTCAGACAAAAGAAGTGACTGTTTAGCTTAGGATAACAGTTGTATGGTAGCTAAGGGACTGACAAAAATGTGCTGGTATTAGAGCATAAATCCTGGCAAAGTTAAAGGGCGGAAAGGGAGGAGAAGGTAAAAGGTTGTGGCACTTTAAAGGGTAACAGATTTATTATGGCGTGAGCTTTCATGGGTCAAGATCCACTTTTGAAATAAATCTGTTAATCCTAAATGTGCCACAGTATACAGTATACATTTTTTATTTTATTTGCTCCTTTCCCCTCTTCATTTTCCCCTTTAATTTTGCCAACACACTGCAACAGACTAACATGGCTAGTTCTTTGAATAGAGTAAAAATGGACATAATACTATAAGTGCATGCCAATATCCTAATTATAACGCACATCCCAGAGGTTCAAGAGTGTTAAACAAACCGCCTATTGAAATGAATGGGAAGGAAGGACTTTAGGAACTCAGGAGACAGTTCTTTGGCAGGTTTGACCCAATGGTCTGCAGCTCCAAACACTTAGAGGCTAAAAGCCTGTGTCATGAGCGGAGAACAGAACCCCAGCCCCCCAGCCAGCATAGCCTGTAGCCAGAGCAGCTGAAAGATTATCATCCCAGAAAAGTGATTTTTCTCATCCTTACCAGAAGGCCATAGTTTAAATCATCAACATTGGAGTTTTACGACTTCCAGTGTTGTCTGTAGTTTGCTTGACTGAGAGGGACTTTTTGGGCTGGGGTGACTGTCAGTCCATCCAGCACTAACCAATTATTCCTTCCCACCTCAGAAGTCAAGGAGAGCTCTGCCCCTCATTTTTCTTCCAACAAAAATAATGAAGTGTATGGAGTTGTACTGTTGGTAAGAATCCTCTACCATGGTTATTCTTTCCATTGAACAAATGTCCTTTAGACTATCTCCCAACTGCTTACAGGCTTAATCCCTAAGAACAGAGGAAGCTACCTTATATCATATCAAGCTACTGGTCCATCTTGTCCAATTTGACCGACAGTGGTTCTCTATGGGCCCAGGCAGGATTTTTTCCACAGCCCTGCATTTGGCTCACCTGCTTATATGATGTAAAGTTTTCAATTCACTCTATTGCTTTGGGCAAGTATTGGTTTGCACTGCGCTCTAGAATGTGCTGTCTTCATATTTATACATTTGTCAAAAGACAGCGCACATTCCTGCTGGCAATCATCCAGTTTGGTAAATGCCTCTAGCAGGAATGAACACCCTGGTTTCTGGGATCACATAACCCTTCTGTTTCAATAGCTCCACTGACTGCCAATCTGTTTCCAGGCACAATTCAAAGTGCTGCTTCTAACATATAAAGCCCTAAACAGCTTGGGTCCAAGCTATCTCACAGACCACGTCTCCCTTTGCAAACCTGCCTGGGTGTTGAGATCATCGGGGGGGGGGGCTTTCTCTCAGTCCCACCACCCTCACAGGTATGTTTAGTAGAAACATAGGAAAGGGCCTTCTAAGAATGTCTAAGAAGGGCTCTTACAATGGCACTGTAATATTTCTGTATTGTTGTTTTTTTAAAATGTATTTTTGTACTGTTCTTACTTACAAGGTTTTAATATATTTGTTTAATTATTTTAAAAATATTATAATACATTATTGTGTTGGCTTTTAATATTGTTTTTTTAATACTGTAAGCAATTGGCCTTTTAGAAGGAAAGCAGCATTTAAATATTTTGAATGAATGAATGAATGAATGAATAATAGGCATTAAAAGTAGAAACAATAAAAGAGAACTGTTACAGCTACCGGTGCAAAGAAACAAAGAACAACAAAAAGTGGACAAAAGAGATCTCTTCCAGAAAATCCAAGATACCAAAGAGAAATGTGAGCCTAGATTAGGAATGTTGAATGACCAACAGGGAAACACACTATCTGACCAGGAGAAAATAAAGAGATGGTATAGAAACAGCATACTGAAGACCTAAACAGAAAGGACAAAAGGATGACAGACTCCTTTGCAGAGGAATCCTTTGAAGATCTAGAAGCTGAAGTGAAAGCTGCTCTGAAAGCACTAGGGAGAAATAAATCACCAGAGATAGATGAAATATGGAATAGAAATGTTTCAACCCTCAGAGATTGAATCTGTCAAAATCCTAATAAGAATATGTGAACAAATATGGAAAACAAAAGAATGGCTCACAGATGGAAAATGTTTGATATACGTTCAAGTTTCTAAGAAAGGAGATGCCAAGAAGTCCAGTAACTATAGGACCAAGGTGTTGCAACAAAAGCTTTTACCTTATATGGAATGAGAAATGCCTCATGTTCAAGCTGGATTCCAAAAGGAAGATACACTCAAAATCATATCGCAAATATCTGCTGTCTACCAGACAGCACCAAAGAATTTCAGAAGGAGATCAGTCTATGTTTTATAGGCTACATCAAAGATTTTGACTGTGTAGATCATGAGAAACTATGGGTGTCTCAACACTTCATTGTCCTGGTGCATAATTTGTATTGTAGACATGTATCTACTGTTAGGACAGAATATGGAGAGACAGAATAATTTCCTATAGGCAAAGCTGTTGGATAATGGTGTATTTTATCTCTCTATCTGGTTGATCTATATGCAAAATATATAATACAGAAAGCCAGATTAGATTCAGATGGATAGGTGGATGAAACATAAACAATTTAAGATATGCCGATGACATCATCTTATTGGCAGAAAGCTGCAATGACTTGAAATGACTTTTAGGGAAAGTGGAAGAAGAAAGTGCCACAGCAGGACTGCAGTTGAACTTTAAGAAGACAAAAATCATGACTACAGAAGAACTACACACCTTTAATGTTAACAATGAAGAAATTTAAATAGTTAAGAGATATTGTACACCTTGGTTCAATCATCAATCCAAATCAAGAGTGCAGCCAAGAAATAAAAAGAAGATCGAGACTAGGAAGGGCAGCAATAAAGGGATTAGAAAAGATCAAGTGTAAGGATGTGTCACTGGAGACCAATACCAAGATCATACACACTCTAGTATTTGCAATCACCATGTATGGGTGTGAAATCTGACAGGTAAGAAAGCTGACAGGAAAAAAAATTGATTTGTTTGAATTGTGGTGCTGGAGAACTTTGTACCCTGGACTGCCAGAAAGATGAACAAGTGGGTCCTGCATCAAATCAAGCCTGACCTATCTCTGGAGGCAAAAATGTTGAAACTGAGGCTGTCCTACTTTGGGCGCCTAAAGAGAAGGCAAATTCTATGGAAAAGACAATAATGCTGGGAAAGGTGGAAGGCAGCAGGAAAAGAGGAAAACCTACAAAATGGACCAACTCCCTAAATGAAACCCCAGGTTTAAGTTTACAAGAGCTGAGCAGGGCAGTTGAGGATAGGACATTTTGGAGATTGCTTACTTAAAAGGGGCCTTGTAAGTTGGAGGAAACCTGATGGCACATCACTACCACCACCACCACCACTATCTGGTGTTAATTTCTGCTAAAGGCATTTACCAAGCTATGTTGGCCATTTCAGGGTGGAGGCCCCATAATTTAAAACAAAGTTGCAGATCAAAATGTCAGAAAATTTGGCAATGCATAGAGCAGTGACCAGAAATAATCGGTGTCAGTAAGTTTCAGTATTATGTGGTTACACACAGAGTTAGCATTCAAGAGCACAGCACACAAAGTGGCCATATCTGATTAAGGGTAATTATATTAATCCAGTGCTCAGCATACTTGCATAAAATAATACAGTCTGCTACAGCTTAACATGAACTAGAGGTAAAATCTCTCTGCAAATGAGTGGAAACAAGCACACCCACTTTACCTAATTGGTATGTTTAATGCATGTAGAAGCTTACACAAGATAGTATCAAGCTTCAATAAACTAGAATGGCTTGTTTAGCTACATGCATAGTAAGTCTTCGAGCAACCTCTTTAAAAGATAAGGAAATGTGGTTGCCAACCATGAAAACATATCAGAAGAGAAACATGCATTGCTGGATTTAGACACAAGATGTTTGCCCTTAGGAGTGTGGTCTGTCTTCAGACAAATGTGTAACTACAAACTGAATCAGGGGTGTTTGTGCATTTCTGGGGAGACCAAAGAATGGAGCGAAAAGCCCAGGGGCACTCACAGGGTGGAGTAGCACACCAAAGAATCCTTCATATTAAAAATGGCATTCACACGTCCCTCCCAATTATAAGTGGAGAAACAGAGTGAAAAACTCAGGAGGACAGATGTGTGTGTGTATTTTACCTTAAAAGTGAACCTTCCTTGTCTCTTCTGCTGCAAATCATGGATTAAATCATCAAAGTCTTGTGGCTGTAGCACCAAGGCAGCAAAGAGGCAGAGAGAACTAAAGGAATGTTAGAACAGTACATTCCTGGGTTGCCCTTTTAACAAGGAATCAAGAAGATGGTACACACTGTCCTTTTAAAGTGTCCCACTTCCTTGCTTCTCTTGCCTACAGAAGCTGATGGATACTTTCTCCTGGTGGTTGAAAAGGGAGGGAGTAAAATATAATAGAGTTCCAGTTCTACAAATGACCACTGGTGCTCTTTTGTCCTGCCTGCATCATTCAGTTCATGATCATGCGTTTGTCAGGTGCATTTCCTCATTCTCAGGAATAGGGTCTTCATGGAGAATCACAGAGAAATGCCACTGTGGACCTGGACAAGGACTGGGTACTGTGTCACCGTATAAGATGACAGGGCAAGTGAGCCCTGACCAGTATGTCCTTTATTCAGGCATCTATGTAGCAGGTCTGGGGTGGGCTGTGCCCATTCCTAAGTGCCAGGATCATAAAAGTCCCAACTCTAGAATGTATTTCAACTTCTATGTACTGTACGGTGATAGCAAGCATGCAGCACATTCCTTGTATTTTGGTGGGAAATGTATAGCTGGCCCTTTTCTACACAGGCCCAACTACTCCGCTTTCCAAGTGCTGAAGAAAGCGAATTCCACAAATTGAGACACCAAGAGGTCACGTAGTTTGTTTCTCTGCTTGCACATGCCAAGAGTTTCTATTCCTGAGGTATGGAGTGTTTCAGGTTTCATGCCTATTGTGGCTGAAATGGGCGACAATGAGCTGTTGAGTAAAAGTGGTGTTGCTCTGGACTATGTTGGTTTGTTGAACGGAAAGGAAAGCGTACTGCTTTCCTAGGATGTTTCGTATAAACCTTGAAAGCTTTCCCGAAAACGTTCTACTCTTTCATTTTCACATAAGGACACAGAAACAAACACACACATGTAGGACAGAAATTCAGTTTTAAATGCACTTGTGTCAGGAACTCCTTGTGGATTTATGTTCTTGGAGAAAGAAAGATTTACAGTCACAGTTTGAGCAATATTTTTTGACCTCCATGATGAACAGATGTTTTCTACCTGAAGAAAAATGTTCATTTATTATAAATAATATTTGGTCCATTTCTCTTTCTTTAGGCCTCGAGGAGGAGCAAATTTTATATTAGGGGCCTTGGGAGGGGTCTCCTAAGGCCTGCACCCTCGTGTCAGCACTTTATCCATTTAACTTCACACACAGACACACAAAGGCCCGAAATGGCTATTTCCAAGCCCTATGCAAGAACCCAGAGAGAGCTGGAGGCATCTATTTGGCCTTCAAGCCCCCATGAACTTGCTCGGCCTTGCCTTAAATATTGCCCTTGTCTGCCACTTTGAGTTCCCTTTCAGAGACATTCATATTTTTTTTCAGATAAATAAATAAGGCTGGAAAAAAATTTAATAAATAAGGTCCTATGCCAATAAAGGTTACCGAATTGATTGATTGAATAAATAAGGCAATCTCTGTATTCTAGCTTATGATCTAAAAGACATGACACAGAAGGAGAACAGGAAAAGAAGGGGAAAGGAAAACTAGCACGTACAGGCATTTGTTCTTAAAATTCTGTGCTTATAATGATCATCTGGAACATCAACAGCTCAGGGAGACAAAAAGCCAAATGGATGTTGCCAAATGGAATGACTCCTGCTACAGATAAGATGCTGTTTTATGTGCTGTCAAATCACATCCAGCTTACACCAATCCTAAGAGGATTTCAAGGTATATGAGGTATTTAAAGAATGGTTTTTATCGCTGGAATCCTCCAGTGGGCTTTCATGGGTAAACAAAAATTTGAACCCAGGTCTCCTGAGTCCTTACCTTACATTCTATCATTAGACTACATTGGTTCTCAGATACGTATGTTGCTAAATGTAGATACAACCAGACTGATAGTGGGTTTGGAGGAGTGAGGAGGAGTGGCATAAATTAGAAGTAGGAAAGGGAAACAAGTCCAGGAAGGTCTGGACAGCTGCTACAATGATGAATTCATCAAATCCCAGTCCCTACAAAACTCCTGGAAGAAGACACAGTGTAGCCTGGCTGCTCTCCCCCCCACCCCAAAAAAATTCTCTTTGATACATGTGTTGATGGGCATTCTGATTCTCATGTGCCTGCGCTCTGAATAAAGACACCAGACCCAAGGGAAGCAAAGAGGAGATGCTAGTTGAGCCTGCCCTATTCTGCAGGCAGACGGACAGCATCGTTAGAGAAATCATTATCAAATACCAAGAAATATCACATGTTGCTTAGGACATTTTCCAGCTGTAATCTTCTTTCTTGTTTACTTTTTTCCTATTTATTTCTTTCCATATTAAATAAAATTGCAAAATGAGAAAATATTTTTTTAAAAAGTGTCTGGGAGTGTTTCCCACCACTGCCACTCAAACTGAAAGCACCAGAGAAAGACTTTGGCTCAATATTGCCACCTTCATTGACCGGGAGCCTCAGTGGGGCATAGTACAGTGGAGTGGTTAGTCCGAGTATGGAGTTAAGAATCAGGATACCTGGATTCAAATTCCTGCTCAGCCATGAAACTCTATGGGTGACCTTGAGCCAGTCATGGTCTCTCAGCTTGCCCAGCCTTCTATGACTGTTGTGCGACAGGCTAGGAGGAAGACAGGTGTGTATGCTGCTTTGAGCTCATGTGAGGGAAGACAAGATAGAAATGTAACTAATACATAATAATGAAGTAATAATCTATAGTGTGGGAAACAGTGAAGAAAATGGCAAGGGTGGGAATACCAGGTAAGGCAAGAGCAGACCATATGCCCTCTGGCTGTCTCCAAGCACACTGCGCTTGGAGTGCTTCCAATATTAGGTGTGTGGGTCAGGATCTGGGGAGTCAGAGGTGGGAAGACGTGCTTGAAAATGCATGTGTAGTAATGATCCCTCATTGTGCATAAACTAGGAGGCAGAGAAACTCCAAGGATCCTGTCCGCCAGCAAACAATCAATACCCTTTTGCAGGAGGTCTGGAAGTCAGGGACTGCAGTTCCCACAGTCCTTTGCTATTGGCTACACTGGTTGACACTTTGGGGAGTTGAAGTCCAAAACATCTGGAAGGCTGAAAGATCCTTTGCCCTGCTGTACATTTTAACATGACCGCTGCTGAGAGGGTCCATCCAAGGAGTACAGTATTGGGGCAATACAGGATTCAAAGGGGGGGGGGGGAGGAAGCATCTCGTTGTCTTATTGCAGTCACTCTCTGCCAGGATAAACCACAAGGAGTTTTGTGGCACCTTAAAGACATTACATTGTTAATTTTTATTATGTGTAAGGTTTTGTGGACTATAGCCTCCTTGTCCAGCTGCAAGAGAGGTTGTCCTGCCAGCAAAGCCCCACGTCAAAAAAAGTTGCACTATCCTGACTATTATGAAAAGCTCTCTATCAATGCATTGGAAGATGGGTTTGGAATTACTAGAGCTTGGAACTGCAGTGTAGACCAGAGGGTGGGGTGGAAAGCAGCAACCAACATTATTAATCGAGAGATCTAAAAATACACACTGAGCCAAAAGGGCCTCCACACATGCAGGCATAAAAAATTCATCTCAGGATTTTCAAAAAGGTTAAAGCCACAATGTTATTAAAAGCCACTGCAGCTCCTCACCACCATCGTCACCACCCCCACTAGATGAGCATCTTCCATAAATGTTCCTGAACATCACCGAGTCAAAGCTAATTAGAGCAAGCACGTCTCCCAAGATGTTAAGTCCTGCATGGAGAATCCTCTGCCTCCGGCTTCCCAGATACGACATTTTAGAGCAGTTGGCACAAGTACTGTATAGCTGATCTTAATTCCCACGAAGATGCCTGGAAGGGAGGGAGGGAGGCATGTTTCTCTAGCATTCTCTGCTCGCCTAGAAACAAGGGGGGGGGTCATGGAATAATGGGAAATGAGGGAGATTCCTCCCTTGGCGTTGCCATCTTGCTTAGAACTCATGCTTAGATGAGGAAGCAATTCATTATACCAGAGCTGAGGGGTCTGTTGCCTTACAGTGCCATCAGACTACAACTCCCACCAACCTGCACCCCCAATTGAATATGGATGATGGGAGCTGAAATCTGGAGGTCCCCTACCTGCCTTCAATCATGTGATTGTGTTTTGCATGTCATATTTCCGGATCTTTTAAAATCTTTTGTTCTCACTTGGCTGAGCCGTGCACATATACCAGTACAGTATTATATTATCCCCCTTTAATAATTGTACGGTGTGGAAGACTCACTCATGCCAGTTTTTAAGTGGCCACAGTGTTTATTTTACCAACTTTTTCCTTCTATAGTTCCTGAGTTCAATATAACTACACCTCTGGTATTTGCTCTGTGTAATTTAGCAAACTGGATAAATGTTTTTCCTTTATGAAGACAGAGGTAGCGCCAATTGAAGACCAATTCCTATAGGCACCCATAGGAATTTTACTGGGCTGGTGGTAAGGGTAAGTGTCTGGCAAAGTACATACAGAACTTAACTTATGTGAAAGAAGTCACCCCTGGAAGATGTCATCACGACTGAACAGTTGCAGGGCGTGGGCACCAAACCTTGCCATGAAGAAATTTGTGTGCCTGTTCTGCCCCTTTGTGGCTTCTCAGAAAGGAAACTTGCTGGCCACCAGCAGGCAAACTTGGTGTCCAGACAACCGAAGAGTAAAGCTATTGTCCCAAACATTACCTGAACACTGCCATTCCCTCCCCTCACTTCTTCAGCCGTTAGTTCACTCCACTGTAGCTACAATCAGTGTCATACACACACCATGTTTTCTATACCACACACAGAGAAGAAAATCAGGTTCTTCCTGTACAAAATCTGCCCCGGTGCTCCTTTGGAGGTCTAGGTCTTTATGGGAAGAATAGTCTGGTTCTCTATTAAGCACCATAGTGCAATAATTGTGAGTGTGCATTGAGTATAATGTACCTTAACCATAACCAACCTGGACCCCTTTAAATCTGACAGACAATCTCCAGACAGTGTTTTGGTCAGGGATGAGGGAGGTTGTAGTCCATAATATCTGGACTGTGCCAACTTGGGAAAGTACATGAATTATACAATGCACAGCTAGTACAACTTACAAGGAATGCTGCCAGTGAGGACACGCAATATTCAGCGTTGCACTGGGGAGAAAAGTTTCTGCCAAGCACAAATGCATTCTTCAGGTCTTAATCCCCCGCCTCAGATTTAAGTCTTTCCCTTCAATTCCATTTGACAGGTCTCTTTATGCTTTATTGCAACGGTAACCCAGTTTCCAGCATTCCATTGCTAAGCCTCCTTTCATTTTGTATTCCCTTTATAACATACCCACTAAATTCTTTAAAAATTGCCTTTTGTTAAATGCGTGGAGGTTGAACAGTTCACCTTACCAATACACCTGAAAGTCTGTATGCATGCAAATAGGTACTGGTTACAATACATTACACCCATTTAAAATCAAATCAACAAAGCATTTGCTAAAGTCCATTATCAAGAGAGCTAAGGAAGCCAAGACTAAAAACAACGGTGACGAGAATATCCCTACTTTATATTAATTGTCTCAAGTATGTCGAAGAGCCAAAAATCTGCCTTCATTTCACCTCTAATCGCTAAAATTACATGCCCAATTCATTTCAAGGAATCTCTGTTTAAGTATTCTGTGAAGTATTTAATAGTATAAATCCCACATTACACAAGGGGAGACAAATTAATAAAGAAATGTCCTGCTTAATACTAAAATACTGATTAGACTCTCTTTGCCATGACTAAAGTATCCAATTGTGCCATGTACATAGGTACCCTGGAGAAAAGTCGACCAGATTATTATGAAGACTAACTACAGTGAGCCTCCTGCTATGCCCAAATGAATCTGTCTGGGCTGCTTTGATGGCCTATTTTATCCAGCCCTTAATGCATGGCATCTTTAGCTGAGTAGACATTTAATTCCAATTTAATTTACAAATAATGAATGTATTTAAATAAATCAAGGAACTTCCCTAAAACAACTAAGGGTACAATCCTATGGCAGGGAGTAAGCACTATCAAACTCAGAGGGGCTTATTGCCAAACCATATGTCACAGGCAACCTGTCTAGATGCTGAAATCTATTAGAAATGCGATTTAAGAACAGCTTTGTGACTGAGCAATCATACTTGGGGGGAAAAAAGCCTGTGCTTATTTTCAAGTGACTAGGAAATATGTGAAAAGCTCCTGCTATGACAATCAGATATTCTCAGCAGATAAGGAATTCCATCTCCTAATTATAGGTCATCGGCAATGTACTATTTCTTTTTATTTTTGATCAATGTGCTTTGGGTTGCACAGAACATGTGGAGCTTCCAAGTTGCAGTGGAGTACCTGGTCTATCTTTTAGCTAACTGATGGATTGTGTGCCTCGTATATCAGTAAGCCCTATACCACATATTAGATTCTCTCATTTTTAATAAATGTACAGCACACGTGGTGGCGCTGTGGGCTAAACCGCAGAAGCCTGTGCTGCAGGGTCAGAAGATCCGGCAGTCGTAAGATCGAATCCACGCAACGGAATGAGCACCCGTCGCTTGTCCCAGCTCCCGCCAACCTAGCGGTTCGAAAGCATGCAAATGCGAGTAGATAAATAGGGACCACCTCGGTGGGAAGGTAAACAGCGTTCCATGTCTAAATCACACTGGCCATGTGACCACGGAAAGATTGTCTTCGGACAAATGCTGGCTCTATGGCTTGAAGAGCGGGATGAGCGCCGCCCCCTAGAGTCGGACACGACTGGACAAAAATTGTAAAGGGGAACCTTTACCTTACAGTATTGCAAGCCATGTACTGAAATAGGTTTAGTTACACTGTGCATGAGGAGTAAAAATGTATAGAAGCTTTTTGTTTCAAGATGCAATCCGAATTTCTACAGCCATGAGGATGTAGGTGTTCCTTCTGGCTTATCTTTCTACATCCATGTACAATCCTTCAGAAATCTGAGGGTAAAGATACAAAACTGGGCAGATGATTTTTGGAGCTGGATCACCTGGCTACAAAGTCAGGGGCTGGACGTTCAATTCCCCAGTGTACCTCCTGAGAAAAGGGCCAGACTGTGTAGCTATGGGCTGTAAGCAGCCCCTTATCTCCAAAGAGATTTATGGGGGTGCCGGAGACTGGGATGAGTCCGAAATCCAGACAAACCTCTGACTGCTGAGCAGAGCCACTTAGGTCTCAGCAAGGTCCTGTCTAAATTTCTTCCTCAAAAGCCAATCCCCTTTATTAAGAAAGCAACACACACAGACAAATCCATGAGTTATACTCAGAATAATCTGGCTCTAAATCTTTGGTAGCAAACACACATGGCCAATTAGACATTCAGCTAGTCTGTCCAAGAACCAATGCATGCATTTCAAATCATTACTGCTTTATTGAAAAGAATTGCTTTAGAAAAGGTTTCAGTTGATGGTAAAATAGTTCAGTAGGTACATTTTCATATCAAGACAAACGGAATACTCCCCTCCCCCACTCCAGCTGGAAAAATAAAGAAATAGAATTACGCTAACTAATAAAAAGCATAACACAGTCCATCTCACGTGTCTTGGGTCTTCATAGGCTGATGCTAGATGAAATCCAGCTGACTTCCATCAGTCCATGGTAGGAAAAATAGTCCATAGCAAAGCTACAAGCCATTATGGGAAAAAGCACGTGTCTGACCTTTCTCAGTCCAACTCCATCTTTTTTCCCACTCCTTACCAACTTCCTTCTTCTTCCCCGAATTCTTCATAAGGAACACCCCCTCCTGGGTCTTGTTGTCCCGCCTAACTTTCTCATGAGAGCTTGAGAGTTGTTATCAAGTTTTGTGGCAGAATTATTTTGACTACGAAAGTCTCTGCTCTCTGCTCATCTTAGCAACGAGATAACCAGAGAGCGAAGCTTCTCTGAAACAGCATGAAAAACTTTCCTACTACAGAGCAGACTTTAAATCAAGATGGATGCTATTGGGACAATCTTAGGACTACATATCCCATTCTAATACACATAAAAACACAAATCATCACATGTCCCCCCTGATTATCGTTAAAATTCAGAGCAGTTAATCTGATCTAATTTTAAGAAATCAAGCAAAAGTAACTAAAAAGTAATTCAAAGTAATTAACTGGTTATATCTCAAAATTCAACTACAGATTAACTATTACAACACTGAAACATAGCACACTGTTGAATACATTGTTTCAATGTTCAGGTTCATAAGAATCTTCACAGTACATTCTAGAAAGACCATCTGCCACAACATTCAATTTTCCAGGAATGTGTTGAACTTCAAAATCAAAATCTTGCAATGCTAGACTCCATCTCAACAATTTTTGGTTGTGAGATTTCATCTTCTGCAACCAAACTAAAGCTCTGTGATCTGTTTGGAGTGTAAACTTACGCCCCCATAAGTAAGGTCTAAGTAAATTTAGAGACCAAAATATAGAAAGAGCCTCTTTTTCAGGTACTGCGTAATTTCTCTCTCTTTCCAAGAGTTTTCTAGAGAAGTATGAGATAGGGTAAAGGTTCCCATCTTCTCCTTGCTGTAACAATACTGCTCCAAGGCCTAATTCAGAGGCATCTGTTTGTAAAATGAATGGTTTGTCAAAATCAGGGGATTTCAGTATAGGTGCATCCATAATCTTAGCTTTTAAAGCATCAAAGGCACCTTGACACTCTGGTGTCCACTTTACCTTGACAGGCTGTCTCTTCTTAGTGAGCTCTGTCAGAGGTGAAGCCAAATGACTGAAATCAGGAATGAATTTTCTGTAGTAGCCAACTAGGCCCAAAAACGAGCGTACCTGTTTCTTAGTTTTTGGAATAGGCCAATCATTAATAGATTGTACTTTGGCTTGCAGAGTCTGAATTTCTCCTTGCCCAATCAAATGACCTAAGTACATGACTTTTCCTTGCATCCATTGACATTTGCTGGCTTTGACTGTCAGTCCTGCTTGCTGAAGTCTGGACAAAACAGTTTCAATGTGAGACATGTGAGAATCAAAATCAGAACTGAAAATGGCAACATCATCAAGATAAGCACTTGCAAAAGGTAAACCTTGTAAAAGTTTGTCTATCATCCTTTGAAATGAAGCACCAGCATTCTTCAAATCAAATGGCAATCTTTGGAAACGGAGAGTTCCTACATGCGTGATGAAAGCGGTCTTATCTCGTGAATCTTCAGCTAAATCGAGCTGCCAATAAGCATTCTTTAGATCGAGAATGCTGATAAACTTAGCCTTTGAAAGATGTTCAATTAAATCATCCATTCTAGGCAATGGGTATGGATCTGGAACAGTAACACTGTTTAACTTTCTGTAATCAACACAAAATCTTACTTCCTCGAGAATTTCACCCAGAGCGTTACGTTTTGGCACCAGTACCACCGGAGAAGCCCAAGGGGAGAATGACAGTTCAATCACCCCCAAAGATAACATCTTTTGTATCTCTTGTTCAATCTGGATAGCATGATTACCAATTGCTCTATATGGGCTAGACCGTATGGGCTGGGCATTGTTCTCAGTAGTTATCACATGACTGATCAATTTGGTGTAACCTGGTTTATCTGAAAACACATCTTGGTATTGTTCTAAAATTTGAAACAACCTTTCTTTCTGGTCAACGGTACCTGTTAAAACAAGATTATCAGACCATGTACCTGCATCTTGCAATTCAGACAACATATCAATAGGTTCATTTGCAGCATGAAAATATTCAGCATGACATTGAAAAACCATTGCAGATCTATCTTTGTACAGTTTCAAACTATTGACATGGTAAAGAACAGGTTTCTTATTAGAATCCAACATTTTGACAAGATAATTGACATTTCCCAATTTTTGAACAATTTCACCTGGACCTTCCCAGACAACTTCTAGCTTAGAAGGTCTGAGTGGGTTCAGAACAAGTACCAAATCACCCACAGAAAATTCCCTGTGTCTGGATCTCTTGTCGTGGAAGAACTTCTGACTTGCTTGAGCGTCCAACAAATTGTCTCTGGCCAACTCCTGGACAGCCAAGAGTTTCTCTTGAAGTTTTCTGACAAAATCAGCAACTGGCACAGTACTACTTTTAACCACACCTTCCCAATCAGATTTCAGGAAGTCCAATGGTCCTTGTAGATTTCTTCCAAACACCACCTCACTTGGAGAAAAGCCACCTAGTGAAGAATGAGCTGAGCTACGGTAAGCAAACAAAGCAAAAGGCAAAAGTTCATCCCAAATGTTTCCATATTCTTGGGTCAAAGTTTTAATCATTCTAAGCAAAGTTTGTTGACCTCTTTCCACCATACCATGAGATTGAGGATGATGGGCCGTGCTAAAACTGATGGTTATTCCACTTATCTCACATATCTTGCGCATAAGTTCACTTGTAAAGGCTCCTGCTTGGTCACAAATTATTTTGGATGGTACTCCAATACGCGAGCACAAGTCCACGATGATTCTAGCTATGGTGGTAGCTGTAAGGTTGCTAATAGCATAGGCTTCGATCCACCTACTGGCTGAACAGATGAAAGAAATGATGTATTTCTTCTTAGATTTAGTAGGAACAAAAGGTCCTAGCACATCCATTTGCAAACACTGGAACACTTGGTCAGGAATCTCCATAATCTGCATTTCGGCCTTTACCTTGTCAGTTTGATGGCCTGTGCGTTGGCAATAGTCACAAGAACTGACATAGTCCTTTACAGTTTTTGAAATACCAGGCCAGTAAAAATGTTGAGAAATCCTCTTTAGGGTTTTTTGTATTCCCTGGTGCCCACTACTCGGATGGTCATGAGCCATTTCTAGTATTCTCAGTCTATATTCAGTAGGCACGACTAACTGTTGAATAGGTTGGGCATCCAAGTTGGATTTGGGGAAATATTCTCTGTACAAAAGTCCATTTTCTCCCCACAGGAAACTAACTTGCTGATGCGCAGGACGTTCAGCATAGTTGTCTGCTTGTGACCTCAAAGAAGCTAGAGAGGGATCATTAAGTTGCCTCAGTCTAAAGTCCTCTGATCCCTTAGGTATCACCTCCTCTATTGTAGTTTCAGTTTTAGCTGCATTATCAGGTTCGGTCACAAGAGGCTGCTGTTGGGTGAGGTCTCCATCTGAGCTATCCTCAGTGGATTCCTGCTCCAGTTCAGGACCATGCATCTCCCTACTTTGAGAACGTGTGACTACCTGCATCGAAGCTACATTTTGACTCTGCATGTGATCCAAAAAAGCAAGATCATTTCCAAGCAGAAAATCAGGTTTTCCCTCATGAGTTAAAATATGTTTTGCATCTGACCAGGACTTGTAGGTAATTTTTACATATGCCAAAGGAAGGAACTTCTGCTCAGTCTCTATAGACCCATAAGTTTTTATTGGACACCTCAGGTTGTTCAAGATCAAGGTGGGGTCTAGAAAATGTCTGCTTATCGAAGAAATGTCGGCACCCGAGTCACGAAAAGCACTTAAAGCCATATCACCTCCAGGTGTGTGAAGAAAAACCACCTCAGAAAATGTGCGGGTTGCCCAGTCCCTTTGTGTAGCTGGTACTATGCAATCAGGATCCATAACAGAAAACCTCTCTCCTGATGCAGTCTCTTTTACAATTTCTGAGGAAATTGAAGCAATTTGTAAGTCCACAATTCTAGGCACATATTGGTTTACTGCTGCCTGCATTCCACTGGCTTGCGAAGGGGTTACAGTTAGGTTAACTCCTTCCTGACTCTGTGAAGGCACAATGCTTGACTGGTGAGGCACAGAAACTGCACTACTGGCAGCTGGCACTTGCTGAGTTCCCGCTGGCACAGAACTTACATACGCCATCTTGGGAGTGCCTGCTTTAGATCTGCATGGAGCTGGAACAGGTGTTTTTCTAGCTGGCTCCTTAACTTGGCTAGCTGGCACATTCAACCTTGGGCAATCTCGTCGCAGATGAGAGCCACCACATTCAAAACATTTAAGAGGTGTTTTACTCTGGCTAGGAGCTAGGCTCCTGCGTTGCTCAAATGAACTTTGCCTGGGCTCTTGAGAAAAAGGCTTTCTAAATTCAGGCTGACTCTGTCTCTTAGGGACTACTGGTGCAGTCTTTACCCTAAGAGCTGGTTCAGGCCTTTTAAAGGAGAGAATTTCATCAGTTTTTAAAGCAAGGGTTTGCAAGTCTTTGTAGTTTCTCTCCAACAAAGTACTCCTTATTTCTGAAGGCACTAAATTAAGAAAATGCTCCTTGTACAACACAGTTCTTAAATCCTCAAAGGTACTGACGCCCAAGGAGCTCAACCACTGATCACCTAGATGTTCTATTTTGTCAGCTAGTGCAGAATAACACTCATTACGCTGCTTTTTCAGTTTTCTAAAGTTCTGCCTCAGTATTTCCGAAGTGAAACCAAATTTTCTCTTTACCACCTCTTTAAAAATAGGCCAGTCAGTGTCCTCACCAGATAATTTGGCTACAATGTTGGCAAGTTGCCCAGAACACTGAGTACGCAATAGCTTGAGGTACCAGGCCTCCGGTATCCTAAGATCTCGACACGCTTGTTCATAAAGAGATAAAAATGATAAGATATCATCGCCATCATGGTAGTAAGGTAGATTGCTTCTATCAACACTGGCTATTGAGTTCTTAAACTCCTCTTTTTCCTTCAGCTCATTAACCAAACGCTCCACCTTTTTCTCTCTGTACTGCTTCAATAACTGATCAGCAATGTTCTGATTATGAATAGATTGAGTGTGATAAGCAACAAAATCTGCAAACATAAGGGTTAACTTATCCACTGGTGATAGACTCTTGTTAGGATCAGGACCCTCAGCACCGGCTGCTGCTGCTGCCACTCCTGCTGTTTCATCAGGAATGTCTCTGGCTGGCACTCCCCTCCCTACTGGAGTGCTGGTACCCGCCATTTCCTCCGCCTGATCCATCTGTTGCAACTTAGACCAAGTCTGATCTGGATCAGATCCAAGTAGGTCCTTGATGTCCTGTGCTGGGAGTTTAGCCATTATATTGCCCTTTTGTAATTCCCTTCTTAGTTGTGAAGAACCATAAGTAATCCTTTGCTTAGCTCCACTTTGAGTCAAAACGCCGTGCTCAACAGCCTCCAAAAGCTCTTGATGCAAGGGCTTCACATCTTTACTAACCAAAGGCAGCCTAGCAGATGCACCACCAATCTTAACTTTTCTCTGAGTCACAAACTGCTCTCCAGGCAACTTCAAAAATTCTTCTCCTTCTAAGTGTTGCTCCATGCAAGCTGCAACTAACGCAGACGCCAAGTTGACCCAAAAGGAAAAATCCTCTTCCTGCCCCTGTAGCCGAAACTGTAGGGCGAGGGCAAAGCCATAAAACACTCTGGTAGAAAACAGCCCTACCCTGGAGCTTCAGAAGGGTGACCGCTTACTTGCATGAAAATGTCCACTCATTAAACAGCCCAATTACATAACCAAAGCATTAGTTCTTACAGACTTCGCTTAAAGCTAAGTCTTTCTTTAAGACCCTTAGCTGAAAAGAAAAATGCAATATAGCTAATTTATAGCCCTTCAAAGTAAATAGCGTGGAAGAAACCCCTCTGCCAAGGCTTGGGATTTCCCAGCTGTGAAAAGCACATGCATCGAGATGCTTGCTGCTTTCAACTTAAGCCAAAGTAAACACAATAAATCAAAGCCCGTGTTTCACCCCACCGCTGCCACCATGTAAGCAGCCCCTTATCTCCAAAGAGATTTATGGGGGTGCCGGAGACTGGGATGAGTCCGAAATCCAGACAAACCTCTGACTGCTGAGCAGAGCCACTTAGGTCTCAGTAAGGTCCTGTCTAAATTTCTTCCTCAAAAGCCAATCCCCTTTATTAAGAAAGCAACACACACAGACAAATCCATGAGTTATACTCAGAATAATCTGGCTCTAAATCTTTGGTAGCAAACACACATGGCCAATTAGACATTCAGCTAGTCTGTCCAAGAACCAATGCATGCATTTCAAATCATTACTGCTTTATTGAAAAGAATTGCTTTAGAAAAGGTTTCAGTTGATGGTAAAATAGTTCAGTAGGTACATTTTCATATCAAGACAAACGGAATACTCCCCTCCCCCACTCCAGCTGGAAAAATAAAGAAATAGAATTACGCTAACTAATAAAAAGCATAACACAGTCCATCTCACGTGTCTTGGGTCTTCATAGGCTGATGCTAGATGAAATCCAGCTGACTTCCATCAGTCCATGGTAGGAAAAATAGTCCATAGCAAAGCTACAAGCCATTATGGGAAAAAGCACGTGTCTGACCTTTCTCAGTCCAACTCCATCTTTTTTCCCACTCCTTACCAACTTCCTTCTTCTTCCCCGAATTCTTCATAAGGAACACCCCCTCCTGGGTCTTGTTGTCCCGCCTAACTTTCTCATGAGAGCTTGAGAGTTGTTATCAAGTTTTGTGGCAGAATTATTTTGACTACGAAAGTCTCTGCTCTCTGCTCATCTTAGCAACGAGATAACCAGAGAGCGAAGCTTCTCTGAAACAGCATGAAAAACTTTCCTACTACAGAGCAGACTTTAAATCAAGATGGATGCTATTGGGACAATCTTAGGACTACATATCCCATTCTAATACACATAAAAACACAAATCATCACATGGGCAAGCTATACAGTCCCTGAGCACACACAGAAAAGGGGACTGGTAGGTGTGGCATTCTCTATTTATTAGATCTATGGTTCTTGTTGTATTATGTAATGGTTTATGAATATTCATGTTGCTGAGAGGCAGAGCCAAGAGAGATGCTATAAGAGGCGGAGTCAGAAGTCAGATTAAGTCAGAGAGTCAGTGAGAGAAATGTTAAGAGTCAGGCAAGAGAGAAAAGCCAGACAGAGTAATAGAGTGGGTAGTTTGGGAAATTTAGATGTGATTAGCTACTGAAGATATTTATGAATCTCTGTAATCAATAAACCAAAGTTTTATTTAAAAGAACTTGAAGTGTGGACCTGAATCTTTCTGAAGTAAATGGTGATTTAGAGATCACCTGGTGGCAGCAAGTGTTAAAGAAGAGAGTGTTTGCCTTTGTGTGCTCTGAGGCTTGACGGTCGAGCAAAAGGGGCACGAGGATGGATGCCACAGTAGGTTATTATTGAGTACTCTTTATTTTGAACACTGTAGTTTGAAATTATTTATAAAAGCAAAAATGTCTGGGTCACTCACTGGAAAATATTCCATTGAAGAGGACTGCAAATAGGTTACCAAACAGCATGGCTAAGGTCAAGGCAGGTGGTTGAAAAGTGCCGTAAAGACTGGGTTTTTTTCATATTTTGGGTGGGGATACAAACATTGGTTTAGTCACACAATAGCTATCACTACTTTATGAGTCTGCTACTTTGAAGTGTGATTATGCAATAGATGCCCATTCTATTCTGCCCCTGCTCTGACCCAGAAGGCTAGGAGGTGCTTCAGAAGTCCCATCTCTGTTGGAATGGAATCATATGTTGAATGTCACTAACAAGTCAGATTGTTAGTTGTTCAACCATTGGAGTACAGAACAAATGTCTACTGCAAAACACTCCAGAGGTGTTATTCCTCATGAACTAATATGTGTTTTGTGTGTTTTGGTCGTTTAGTCGTGTCCGACTCTTCGTGACCCCATGGACCAGAGCACGCCAGGCCCTCCTGTCTTCTACTGCCTCCCGGAGTTGTGTCAGGTTCATGTTGGTTGCTTCGCAGACACTGTCCAGCCATCTCATCCTCGGTCGTCCCCTTCTCCTCTTGCCTTCACACTTTCCCAACATCAGGGTCTTTTCCAGGGAGTCTTTTCTTCTCATTAGATGGCCAAAGTACTGGAGCCTCAGCTTCAGGATCTGTCCTTCCAGTGAGCACTCAGGGTTGATTTCCTTTAGAACTGATAGGTTTGTTCTCCTTGCAGTCCAGGGGATTCTCAAGAGCCTCCTCCAGCACCACAATTCAAAGGCATCAATTCTTCGGCGGTCTGCTTTCTTTATGGTCCAGCTCTCACTTCCATACATCACAACAGGAAAAACCATAGCTTTGACTATTCGGACTTTTGTTGGCAAGGTGATGTCTCTGCTTTTCAAGATGCTGTCAAGATTTGTCATCGCTTTCCTCCCAAGAAGAAGGCGCCTTTTAATTTCAGGGCTGCTGTCTCCATCTGCAGTGATCATGGAGCCCAGGAAGATAAAATTTGACACTGCCTCCATATCTTCCCCTTCTATTTCCCAGGAGGTGATGGGACCGGTGGCCATGATCTTAGTTTTTTTGATGTTGAGTTTCAGACCGTTTTTTGCACTCTCCTCTTTCACTCTCATTACAAGGTTCTTTAATTCCTCCTCACTTTCTGCCATCAGAGTGGTATCATCTGCATATCGGAGGTTGTTGATATTTCTTCCGGCAATCTTAATTCCGGCTTGGGTTTCTTCCAGTCCAGCCTTCCGCATGATGTATTCTGCATATAAGTTAAATAAGCTGGGGGACAATATACAGCCTTGCCGTACTCCTTTCCCAATTTTGAACCACTCAGTTGTTCCATGACCAGTTCTAACTGTTGCTTCCTGTCCCACATATAGGTTTCTCAGGAGACGGATAAAGTGGTCAGGCACTCCCATTTCTTTAAGAACTTGCCATAGTTTGCTGTGGTCCACACAGTCGCATAGTCAATGAAGCAGAAGTAGATATTTTTCTGGAACTCTCTGGCTTTCTCCATAATCCAGCGCAAGTTAGCAATTTGGTCTCGAGTTCCTCTGCCTCTTCGGAATCCAGCTTGTACTTCTGGGAGTTCTCGGTCCACATACTGCTGAAGCCTACCTTGCAGGATTTTGAGCATAACCTTGCTAGCGTGTGAAATGAGTGCAATTGTACGGTAGTTGGAGCATTCTTTGGCACTGCCTTTCTTGGGGATTGGGATGTAGACTGATCTTTTCCAATCCTCTGGCCACTGTTGAGTTTTCCAAACTTGCTGGCATATTGAATGTAGCACCTTAACAGCATCATCTTTCAAGATTTTAAATAGTTCAACTGGAATGCCATCACCTCCACTGGCCTTGTTGTTAGCCAGGCTTTCTAAGGCCCACTTGACTTCGCTCTCCAGGATGTCTGGCTCAAGGTCAGCAACTACATTGTCTGGGTTGTCCGGGATATCCAAATCTTTCTGATATAATTCCTCTGTGTATTCTTGCCACCTCTTCTTGACGTCTTCTGCTTCTGTTAGGTCCCTCCCATTTTTGTCTTTTATCATGTTCATCTTTGCGCAAAATGTTCCTCTAATATGTCCAATTTTCCTGAACAGATCTCTGGTCTTTCCTTTTCTGTTATCTTCCTCTATTTCTTTGCATTGTTCATTTAAGAAGGCCCTCTTGTCTCTCCTTGCTATTCTTTGGAAGTCTGCATTCAAGTTTCTGTAACTTTCCCTATCTCCCTTGCATTTTGCTTCCCTTCTCCTCTCTGCTATTTCTAAGGCCTCGTTGGACAGCCACTTTGCTTTCTTGCATTTCCTTTTCTTTGGGATGGTTTTCGTTGCTGCCTCCTGGACAATGTTACGAGCCTCTATCCAAAGTTCTTCAGGCACTCTCTCCACCAAATCTAGTTCCTTAAATCTGTTCTTTACTTCCACTGTGTATTCATAAGGGATTTGGTTTAGATTATACCTGAGTGGCCCAGTGGTTTTTCCTAATCTCTTCAGTCTAAGCTTGAATTTTGCTATGAGAAGCTGATGATCAGAACCGCAGTCAGCTCCAGGTCTTGTTTTTGCTGACTGTATAGAGCTTCTCCATCTTTGGCTGCAGAGAATATAATCAATCTGATTTCGATATTGCCCATCTGGTGATTTCCATGTGTAGAGTCGCCTCTTGTGTTGTTGGAAAAGAGTGTTTGTGATGACCAGCTTATTCTCTTGACAAAACTCTATTAGCCTTTGTCCTGCTTCGTTCTGAACTCCAAGGCCAAACTTCCCTGTTGTTCCTTTTATCTCTTGGCTCCCTACTTTAGCATTCCAGTCCCCTAGAATGAGAAGAACATCTTTCTTTGGTGTCAGTTCCAGAAGGTGTTGTAAATCTTCATAGAATTGTCCAATTTCAGTCTCCTCAGCAATGCTGGTTGGTGCATAAACTTGGATTATTGTGATGTTGAATGGTCTGCCTTGGATTCGTATTGACATCATTCTATCATTTTTGAGATTGTATCCCATTACAGCTTTTCCCACTCTTTTGTTGACTATGAGGGCTACTCCATTCCTTCTACGGGATTCTTGCCCACAGTAGTAGATATGATAATATGTAGGTTTGCAGAATTCTGCATATTGAATGTGGAGGTTGCAGCATGTCATGAAACATTTTATTCATCATACAAGAACAAATGTTTACAGGAAAAACTGTGAGGTCCTTCCACTACCAGAACTACTTCTGACAGCGGGGGGAAAAGAAAAGGAGCAAATTCCCTTTCCCCTAGTTGTAGATCTATAAAATCCTCAAAATTTACTCCAGCAAAATTAACCACCCACCCTCCCCCCAGAAGAGATTTTGGGAATGCTATCGGGGACATCTATTGCAGGGAGAGGAGAGTACAATTTATTCACAGTGTTGGATTCTGCCCCTTATGGACTTAATTCCAATGTGATATATTTGGTCAGATGATTGAACAGTAGACAAAGACAATATAATTCTCTTTTATGTTGTTTGCCCTAGCATGGCTTCTTCTTCTTCTTTGATCCCGGCTCCTGATTCAAACCTTTATAGTAGAGACACTAAAATAAAATAAAATAAAATAAAATAAAATAAACCACAGAAACTCTATAACACTCGACATTAGAAAGCTCTGGAGCATTCTTAAAGAAACGGACATGCCATGACATTTGATTATCTTGACATGTAACCAATACTCTAAGCAAGAGAGTGCTGACAGGATAGAATATGGAGAAACATAATGGTTTGCATTGGACAAAGTGTAATTTATGTCCCTCTCTAACACATCACACAGGCAAATGGGTTAGAACTGGATGAAGGAGGAGTAAAAATTCCTGGAAGAAACGTTAGTACTGTAATTTGAGATTTGTAAGCAACACTGTATAACTGGCAGAAAGCAGCAATGTCTTGAAATGATGAAGGAAAAATGATGAATGGCTTTTTGCCATTATCCTGCATCCCCTGGAGGGCCAAATGGAAACTATGGCACCTATGGTACAGACATGGGAAGGCAAGATACAGGTAGAGGAGAGGAGGAATATGACAGATCCCACCTGAGTGAGGAGTCAAGGGCTGGGCCCAGCCATCAGAAATCAGGATTAAAGGAGGAGGGGAGAAAAGGGGACCACCACCACCATCAGCTCAATGGACTCAATGGAATCAAGAGAAGAAGAGTAGATCAGAGCCTCAGAAGAGTTGGAACCCATCTTCTGTACCTCGGGAGAAGTCGACTAAGCCCTGGTGCAGAATCCACAGAGAGGAGTCTGGGTGGAGTTCCTTGTAGCTTCAGGAAAAGTAAGAGGCAGAAATTATCTATTTTCATCCTGTTGGCGTCTCCACCCCTCATGGCCACTCCATGGAGACCTTTGTAACCTCAGATACCCAGCCCACACTCTCTGAAGGCACTGCAGGTGCCAGAAGAAACATGAGAGGTGGCAGCAGGAGGAGCCAGGGAAATCCACCCATTAGTGAGCAGCTGACATTAGAAGTATTCACTAAAGGATATAGGATGACTTGGGGCTATGCTGATGACCCAATGCACCAACAGATTGTGAGCAGGCTAACCCCAGTGACAAAATATCAAGGCCAAGGAAGTAAAATTATAATTATTTTTTGAACATCTGCTAGATCATTGCTGATGCAATGAATCAATTCATTAATTTTTTTTTTAAAAAATCTTTGCCTGCCTGACTATTGCCAGTCAAAAAAACTGCTGGCAGCTGTGGTTTCAATCAGCAATACAGAGACAGGAAAATAATTTTAAAAAAAATTAAACAAAGTGATTCAGCCCATCAGTGATAATCTAACAGATGTTTAAAAAATAATTTCACTTCCCCTGACCCTCTGCAGAGGATCAGGGGAAGGGATCAATTTCTAATATCCTGAAGCAGCTCATAAAGGTAAAGGTTCCCCTTGACAATTTTTGTCCAGTCGTGTTCAACTCTAGGGGGCGGTGCTCATCCCCGTTTCCAAGCCATAGAGCCAGCGTTTTGTCCGAAGATAATCTTCCGTGGTCACATGGCCAGTGTGACTTAGACACGGAATGCTGTTACCTTCCCACTGAGATGGTCCCTATTTATCTACTTGCATTTGCATGCTTTTGAACCGCTAGGTTGGCGGGAGCTGGGACAAGCGACGGGCGCTCACTCTGTCACGTGGATTTGATCTTACGACTGCTTGGTCTTCTGACCCTGCAGCACAGGCTTCTGCGGTTTAGCCCACAGCGCCACCACGTCCCTCGAAGCAGCTCATAAGCCACTTTAAAATGCTGGAAATTGTCACTGGAAGGAGCTTCAAACCTCGAGTCCATTCCAAGTGACCACACTTGCTGAGAACAGACTGGACTGGAGCCCTCCAACCCACTCCAAAATAGCAGAATCTCCCTGATAAGGTTTAAAAAATATGGGTTGGGGCATATTGGTGTGCTCTAGTGGTAGCTACATGTGGATGCCAGAAAAAAGAGCAGACCAACCCAACCCATCTGTGCACCAAACAACAGGACAAATGCCCATGTGGACAACCTCTTTTTGCCTTTTTAATCTTCTGTTGGAAGAAGTTTTTTTAATATACTTAAGTCTTCACATTAATAAACACACTTCATCATTTATTACTTTTTTTAGTAGGGATTCTTCTTTAATTCTGATTAATTAAACTGTCAATATATGAAGTTCCAGAGTGGAAATGGGCATACTGAACATGCTTCTTTGGGAAATAAGAAGTGAAATGCATTTTTACCACCACCTAGTGGACTCCATGGGATCTGAAAGCAAGCCGTGTTCTAAACATGACATTTGAAAGCAAACATTTCTGCTACATCCGTGATCTTTTTTAGATCACAAAGCTTTTGGTCCCAAGGAAACAGAATGAGGAAAGTTACTTTTAAGACAAATGAGTATAATTCCATGTGGCAACCAATGATAAAGCAAGCAGGAGAAGGATGATGTCCTTGCAAACTTTTCATCCTCTTTTTACCTGCAGAGAAAGAAAATTGCAAATAAAAATAAATTTGGTAAAGAGGGCAAGAGAGTTTCCGACTGGCTTCTGCCTCCTTTGATCCTTGCTTTCTGCAATGCCTTCAAACGGATCCCTTTCCTCAACGGCTGCAACAGGATCTGGATTCAGTTATCCATAGGGTACCTTCCATTCCTGCAGTTCTAAAATGGTGGTGATTATTATTATTGTTGTTCAAAAATACCAGCCACAGTCAATCAAAATTATAAATATATTGATGATGGTGGTGGTGGTGGTGATGATGACAACAAAAATTTAAAATACACCAGACATAATTATAAAAAAACATTGACTGGTGTTATATAACAGATACAAGTTTTAAAAATCCAAACATCTGTTAAATATCGGTGCAGTATGTATGCTGTTCTTAATATTGCCATTTTTTGTAGCTCTGATGGTGTGATTTCTGAGATCTGCAACTGCTTATAGTACTGTGTGAAATTTCTTGATATTGTTCCCAAACCTCCAATGACTACAGGGACCACTGAAGTGTGTTTCATCTCTATATTTTGTTAGTTTTTCCAGTTCTTTATTTTCAACTCTGGCACCCCCCAGAATTGCAATGTCAATGATCCAGACATTTTTTTCGTTCTATTGCTACTATGTCTGGTGTGTTATGTTCAAGGTGTCTATCCATTTGAAATCGCACAAGAGCCTGACTTCCTCATTTTCTGACACATTCTCTACCTGATGTTCCCAGGGGTGGAGGCTGGCAAGTTATATTTTTTGCATAATGACCACTGCACTAATTTTGCCAGTCTTATCATATCTAATTGTGTAATCTCTTTGTGCAATCTTTGGACATTCGCAGATGAGGTGTGACACAGTTTCATCGTTTTCTTGGCAGAGCTGACATTTGCTGTTAGCATTGATTCCTTAGATCTTAGATTTCATCACATTGGTTTGGAGTGCTTGTTCTTGTGCAGCAAAAATCAAGCCTCCGTTTTCTTTCTTAATGGTCCCCAGTTTTAGCCATCCTCATGTTAAATTATAGTCATGCTTTCCATCAATATTTCTCAGGTATTGTCCATATAGTGCAATGGCGGCGAACTTTTTTGGGCTTGTGTGTCCAAACTGGAAAAAAAAAACCAACCAGCAGGTGGCAGGCCGCAATGGCGGAACCGGAAGTGGCAGCCGAAGGGGGAAGCTCAGGCATGGAGGTGCCTTGAGACCCCACTCCAGATCCGCCGCCAGCGCCAGCTGCTCGGGATCCTGACCCACCGCCTGCCGAAGCACCAGGACTGCAGTTGCAGCCACCTCCAGAGGTTTGGCTGTGGGGGAGAGTAGCGATCTGGCAACTTATGGCTTGCATGCCTGCAGAAAGGGCTCTGCATGCCAGCTATGGCACAAGTGCCAATGGTTCACCATTGCTGATATAGTGGTTCGTTTTCCAGCTGTTGCTCTAACCTCACACTTGGTGACTGTGCATGATATGTACATGGAAGATCTACAGAGGACCTTGCCATGGTTTTATCTGAAGGCAATGGGAGAGGCAGAGGCTGCAAAATTTCATGGAACTGCCTGCTTGTCTGCTTGCCTTCCTCCCTCCCTCCCTCTCCCTCCCTTTCTTTATCAGAAATCTCCACCTTACAGGTCAGTTTGCCTTGAAGAACAATGGCCATTATATCATGTTTTGTGTTTTCTGTTGTTTTGGACCTTTTGTTTCTTTCCCTTCTTCTCTGCCTCCAATTTTTGTCTCTACTACAACTGAAGACAAGGGCTGAAGAACTCAAAAGCTTGCTCCATTTGTAATTTATTAGGGGCCCAATAAACAGTTATATGTCACCCAGAACTTTGCTTCTAATTATCGATTTCACAACTATTTCTGTGTATTTGGGGTTTTCTATTTGTGTATGTACAAAAAGAGGTAGTGTGTGTAGTGGATAGAGTGTCAGACTAGGATTCAGGAGACTGAGTTCACATCCCTCCTTGGTCATGGAAACTTGCTGGAGGTAGCAAATGGAAAACCACTCCTTAAATATCTCACATGTTTCAGAAATCCTGCTAGAGTCACCATAATTAAGATGTGGCTTGATGGCATATAACAACTACTGCTACTGCTACTGCTACTGCTACTGCTACTATGCTAACATGAACAATTGAGTTTCACCTGAGAGTGGAATGGCAATTGGTTGGTGATGATAATGTGACTGTACATTTCAGCATGACCAAATGAAGCTCAAGAGTATTTCTGTCGGTAAGAGCCGTTTAGTTGCCTTGTAGTTCTTTATTTCCCAGAGCTACAACTCATAATTGTTATTGTACAACAGTCTTATTTATTTTATTTATTCACTTTTGTTTATTACATTTTCTACTACTCCTTTCCACTACTAGGTAATGCTCAAGGAGGCTTACAATCATCATAGACTATAATAAAAACAAGTAAAAACAAATTCAGTCATAGAATCCTTGAAAGCAGATGATATCAAACAATACCAGAGAAAACATTAAAAAATACAGACAGGTAAAATGTTCATAATAAATTAATACTGTATAATAAGCCAATTTAAAAAGTTGTGCCTTCATACTTTTCCTATAAGCAATGAGAGTTGAAACTGTTCTCAGCTCTGTGGGGAGCACCTTCCACAAACTAGGAATAACACAGGAGAAAATCCAGTGGGTCTCTTCTGCCTATAGTTTTCTCAAGGGGCTGTTCTGAAGATTTAAGCTGTGCACCAGTAAGCAGCTTAGCTGCTGCATATTGCACCAAACAAAGATCCCAGAAACTTTAATGAAAGTCCCACATGGAACACAATTTAGTACTCAAGATATAAAATATATCCCACCTTCCTCCCAGGACAAGACACTTCCAGAGGAAGGAAGCACTGGGGAAGTATTTAATTTGCCACACCAGAAGTGTCTCTATCATGATATGGCAAATTGACAGGGGTAGGCAATTTGACATCTGTGAGGCTTGCTTTCGCACATTTCCAGAAACTGCACATGCAGTTCCAGTTGTATGATACCTGGAAAAAGGAGCAAACCAACTCATCCCCACAGAAGACCAAACAGCAGACAAAATGCCCATCTGATTACACCCTAATATTTAATGTGCTTTACTTGTGCAATTGATATTTCATCCAGTATTTCATTTTCCTCCCCCATATGTCTGAAGAAGTGGACTTGTCCATGAAAGTTCACATTAAAATATAATAGTTAGTCTTTAAGGTGTACATATTTTTGTCTTTTTTGTTTTCTTTGGATTTCACCCTAAGTCATATAACGGTGTTTCCCCGAAAATAAGACAGGGTTTTATATTAATTTTTGCTCCAAAATTGCATTAGGGTTTATTTTCAGGGGATGCTTTATTTTACAGTCATGTCATCTTCTTCTGGTTGCTGCACAATGGCGGGGGGGAGGGTTTCACTTAACTAGGGCTTACTTTGGGGAGTAGGCTTATATTATGAGCATCCAGAAAAATCATACTAGGGCTTATTTTCAGGTTAGGTCTTATTTTCAGAGAAACAAGGTATCATATTACTATAACATATTTATTTATTTAAACACCATCTCTCTAGTGGACACACTACTCTGGGTAGTTTACAAATAAAAAACTCAAAACATACAGATCTAAAATTAAAACTAAAAAAGGACAAGGGGGGAAATAGATTAACCTCATATGTTGGGTAAGTTACAAAAGGCATCCTTGCACAGTTCTATCTTCACTAATTTTCCTGAGTCTCATGAGGGAAAGAGCCTGGCATACCTCATTTGGGAGCTTATTCCACAGATTGGGGGCCACCACCAAGAAGACCTGATTCCTTGTTGTTGCTTTTTGGTCTCCCTAAATATGGCCACTTTTAGCAACCTGGACTGAGGTGGGCAGGTGAAACAGGTAGAGGTTTTCTGAGACAACGTTTCTGCAAAGTATCGAGATCCTACACCTAAATAATAGCAATTAAGTAAGGTATCATCTTAAAATCAAGCATAGAAGAAACCAACCAACCAACCAACCAACCAACCAACCAACCAACCAACCAACCAACCAACCAACCAAACCAACCAAACCAACCAACCAAACCAACCAACCAACCAACCAAACCAACCAACCAACCAACCAACCAACCAACCAACCAACCAACCAACCAACCAACCAACCAACCAACCAACCAACCAACCAACCAACCAACCAACCAACCAACCAACCAACCAACCAACCAACCAACCAACCAACCGCTGAAATCCAAAACTGGTTGAACAAGATGGTTCCTGGTTGAATGGATCTGAGGTATTTCCTGTACCATCCCCAAGCTACACAATAATAACTATCTCTATATCAATTGTCACACCCCCTTTGCTTCCTAAAGTTTCTTTTCACTGCTGATCTAGTCAAATTCTGACTGGAATATGTGTTTTATTTGTTTAGTGGATTTGTGTATCTCATCCTCCTGTGCAAACATTTTAGTATCAATATAATAAACAATATAATCTAATCCAACAGCTGAAAAAACATAGCACTAAAAACAGCAGAGACACTGTCTGTGGGGAACAGCATGAAAACAGCCTAAGTCAGTGATGGCCAACCTATGGCACACTTGCCACAGCTGGCACACAGAGCCCTCTTTGTGGGCACACGAGCCATAAGTCGCCATAGAGAAATACTTACCCGTCCTCCCATCCTGGATTTTGGCACTCCCGTCTGCTGATGCAGTGGTCCAGCAGAGAGGTGCAATGGCGACGATTACCAGTCTAGCCCAATGGGGGATTGGAGGACCAGTAAGTGCCGTATTTTTCTGAGTATAAGACTATACTTTTGTCTAAAATCCTTAGACTAAAAGTTGAGGGTCATCTTATACATGGAAGTAAGCTGAGGAGAGAGCAAAAACAAGTGCAGGGGAAAGCAGGGATCAAAGTGATCCTGCAGGGCTTTGATCCCTGCTTTCCCCTCCACTTGCTAAGCCCCACTTAGATTTCTTAATTTTGGATTAGAAAAGTGGGGGTGTCTTATACATGGGGGTGTCTTATACATGGAAAAATATGATATTTATTTGTTAATAGAGCCCATAGGGGGAAAACAAGCATTTAACCCTTGCAGTGCAGGAACAGTTGCTTTTTCTTAACTAAAACCTCAGCATTCGAGTTTTAATTGCAATATTGACACTTTGAAATAAATAAGTTGATTTTGTGTTGCAGTTTGGGCACGTGGCCTCAAAAAGGTTCACCATCGCTGGACTAGATGCTCAGAGGCAGCCACTGCCCTCAAGCAGCAGATTTTGCAGTACCAGTATATTTTGCCATCTATGCATGGCATGGATTGACATGAATTTTAATGTACGCTCATCTCCAAATCATTGCCCATCTCCATTTCCTCGGTTGTGGCACTGGTGTGAAAGATTGGACTGGAAGCTTCTTTGAAGGGGCACATTTTCTCCCCACTTGTACTCTGCAAGGAGCTGTCCATGGAGTGCTCATGGTGTTGATGATGAAGATGAGGCTTGCCAGGTCTCAGAAAATGAGCTGCTGTGCCAGGAAATGGCTGGGCTCCCCTGAATTTCCAGGCCAGGCAAACAAATGTGAGGAGCAGTGGTGGAAGGGAAGGAGCGAGTCTTGTTTATTGTTACGTGGTGGCCATAGTGTTTGGGTACCCAACTCCAACCCTCTCTGAATGGCACCAGGGCTCACTGGCTTCCTGTGTCTGTCCAACACGACACATAATATACTTGTTTAGGAGCTCAGAGAGGGAACCCACAATGCCAAGCTCACTCACTCACACATGCATGGAGAAATATTATGTTCCCAATTCCTGTGACATCACAAGGCCCCACACCATGACTTCACAAAGACCCACCCCAGGAATTGGGCCCCAGATATAATGAGGGGATGGGGAAGATAATCCCATGACAGCCCCTGACAAACAACACTTCAAAACCATTGTGGAAAAATTCCTCTCTCTCTCTCTCTCTCTCACACACACACACACACACACACACACACACACACCTTCACTCCACCAGCCATTCACACAAACCTGGGCGTCCATCCACTGATATCCACCAAGCTTCCGCCAGCTGGTTTCAGGAGGCTAACGTCCCCCGACTTCATCCGCCAACCTCTGCCAGCCTCCGCCTTGCGGCCTCAGCCAGCTTCCACAGGGAGATTCCACAAGCTTCTCTCTGTCAACGTCCACTGACTTCCCCGCAGTCCATCAGCCAGCTTCAAGCCACGGATCTCCGCCAGCCTCGCGCTGTTAACTCGCAAGCCCACTTAGCAAGTTCACCTGCTTTCGCGAGAGATCTTGCCTTGGGCAGAAGGGCTGGGCCCCCTGCAGCCACTGCCGCTCTCTCTGCCGGACTGCCCTCTGCCCATTGGTCTCCCTTCTAGTCTCCTGCCCTGCTCAGCAAGCCCCTTTTATCTGCCAGCAGAGGAGGGCTCCCTGTGAGGTCACAAAGACCCAGGTGAATGGGGTTGGGTTCCCAAGGCAGCAGCAGCAGCTCCCTCAGGATTGGCTGAGTCCTGAAGATGATGTCAACAATCCCTTTGATCATGTGATTCACCCACAAAAACTTGCATTTTGCATGATTTTTTAAAAAACTTTTTATTAGTGGCCTAATAAAAGGGAGCCTGAGACCATACGAGGTATTGTTATTGTTGAAGAATACATAGCATGGTCTCTGGCTCCCTTGGCCAGTTCTGGTGATATAGGTGAAAATACATATTCTTGGATTTTGCTGTTTTACCATGCTAGTTATTATTATAGTGTTCACTACTATCCACAGTTTTCAGCATCCGTGGGGTCTTGTAACCAATCCCCCGCAGATATGGGGTTCTGACTGTATGAAGGGGTGCAATGGCGACCATAACTGGTCTAGCCCAATAGGGAATTGGAGGACCAGTAAGTATTTGTTTGTTGATACTGCCCATAGAGGGGGGGAAACCAAGCCTTTAACCCTTGCAGTGCAGGAGCAGTTGTTTTTTCTAAACTAAAACCTCAGCATTCGGGTTTTAATTACAGTATTTGCACTTTGAAATAAATAAGTTGATTTTGTGTTGCAGTTTGGACACTCGGACTCAAAAAGGTTCACCATCACTGGCCTAAGAAAAGGTTAAAAGATTTGCATTCTACATTGTTTTTCTTTTTAAAGATCTTTGCCTGACATTTCTGGGAGGCACCACTAGGTGGCGAAGAATTTAGATTATTAAGGTCTGAAGAGCTTCCTAAAATGATAAAAAACAATGAAGAAAAACGCCTTTGTGCCACAGTTGTAGATGAAGCAAACTTAAATTTGTCAGCTGCTGCTCTCAGTATATTTACCAATAGATTTTTTTAAAGGGATAAATGACAAAAGAGAGTCACAAGATAAAATTTATGGTGACCTTTCCTCAGAAAATTAACTGCATTCAATTACTCTTCTCCACAATTACCTCCACATTTTTCAGCAAGACACATACTGTGAGATAAAGAATTAAAACATTTGGGCCCTATATGCCTATGTGATATATCCTTCTCTCAATGCTGTCACAATCTTCAAAATGAATGAGTTACTCCTGCAGTCACGTTGTCGACGTCTTACAGGGACTCATCACAGAGTCCTCAGGGAAGTGGGATGTCCAAGGAGCGGTTTAACATTTCCATCCCGCTTCCTTGTGTGTTTTCATCGCTGAGTAGGAATTTGAACCCAGATCATCTGAGTCCTATTCCAACACTCTGTCCACTGTCCCACCTTAGCTCTCGCAGTAAAGCCACAAAACCTTTGAAAAACTGTTATCTGTAAAAGATGCCATGGAGGCTCCACAAGGAATATTGGTCTGATTCTGATTTCTATGGCAATAACTTTTCACAATTTCACTAACAAAACTGATACAACAAAATGGACAAATCTGGACGAGATGAGGGGCTTACGGAATTTAAGCATTGTTTTCCCTCAGTCAGCTGGAGGAAAAAGTGAAATGGCGGCTCATTCAGCAGTTCACATGGCATTGTTTCAGCCAGCAATACTCATCTCTGTGGTGAATATCTTCCTACAGAGTTTTCTTAAGGAAACATGTTCAATAAAGATCTCTTGCAAAATTATTTTTAAAATTTTATTTTTGCAACTTCCAGACTTTTTAATGCTTCTTTGCTCAAAATGGCTTTAGGGCAATCAAGTATGCAGCTATCCCATAATGATCCTTTAAGTAATCAGTCTTTATTCCTCTCCCGGTGTAGGGACATTTTTTAAAAAAGGGAAAAGGAACCAAAAAAGACAAGACAAGAAAAAAAAAAGATAAAAGATAAACAATATATCTAAATCAGGAATAGAAACTGAATTTTGAAGAGTAAGTTTGTCATAATCACCCAAGTGCATTGAACAAGAAGCTATAAAAGGAGAAGAAGCTTGGAAGGTTTTACACAACAAATTTTAATGAAGGTGAAGAGGCAGAAACTGGAAGCCAAGGGTGTGATCAGGGCTTTTTCCTGAAGTTTGGTTCACTGTGGGGTTTGGACTAGTTTGTTCCTTTTTCTGCTTATCACTTTATGATTATGGGGTCCCGTCAATAGCTACTTGTGTTTTTTGGGGGGTGGGTTAGGATTGCTCTAGCTTGGTTTGGTTCGGGCATATGTGATTCCCAGGACTGAATTAAAACGGATGACTGGCTGTGCTTTGCTTCAGGATCTAAAGAATTATTAAGAAATGAAAGGGAGACAGAACAGGATACAATGCGGCATTCTTCCAAATTAAGCCCTTGTCATCCAGCACTGAATTGATCGGTCAGCAAGCCAATTCAGTGCTATTCCACTTGGAAATGATGATGATGGTGGTGGTGATGGTGGTGATAGCTAGCTAGCCAGCCAGACAGACAGACAGAGAGACGATGATTAGATAAATAGACAGACAGACAGACAGACAGACAGACAGACAGACAGACAGACAGACAGATAGATAGATAGATAGATAGATAGATAGATAGATAGATAGATAGATAGATAGATAGATAGATAGATAGATAGATAGATAGATAGATAGATAGATAGATAGATAGATAGATAGATAGATAGATAGATAGATAGATAGATAGATAGATAGATTCCTCCCACTTCCCCATGGAGAGGGAGACAAGAGGTGACAAGCAGGGGGATCTTTTTTGTAATGTTTTATTCCCCACCCCCCTCTTTAGAGAGAGGAATGGGCTAAATAGGGCCTGCTGAAGTGTGGTGTGATTCCCTGATCAAAACCCACCCAATCCTTGCATGTGGATGCAAGGGCCACCTCAAATGAGGTACCGCAGCTCGAAGCAACCCTGTTTAGGAGGATCCCACCTGATCCAGCCTGGGACAATTAGGCCACTTAGTTGCACCCAGCCAGCATCATTTTATGCTAGGACAGGCCCCTTCACTTCCCCAAATCATGGACAATAAGGTTATCAGTTACTACTGTTCCTTAGGGCCACTTGGCACCTGTAGGCTCAGACGTAGTATGATGCTATAAAACACTTTGAAGGGAACACAAAACAGTTTGGTGCTGTTGAATTCACATCCTGCTTACAGATCTTCTGTTGCAAATGGGATGGCAAGTAAATGGGTAGAACACTAGAGGAGAGGGGCTTTTGGTTTTTCTGATGTTTTTGAATCCATTGCTCCTCTGCCTCTTAATTTATTTAAGGATGGAAAATACTGAAGCCAGGTAACATTGCTGTATGGACTCCGTCACCTATACTTCATACAGGTCGCAGCATGAGAGACAGAAAGCTGTTGTTGTTGTTGGGTGTGTGTTTTCACAAGTGCCATTTGGTTCCCTAATTAGTTCCATGAAGCATAGACTCATCTTTGAGTTTTCTTTTCCGTACTGTCATCGGAATTCAACATCTCTGTTGCAGAGACACCGTACAACACACCATGCAGAGAAGAATAAATGCAAAGCTGTCGCTCTGCTCCCCTTTGAAGATTATTTTCTATAAGCATGTCATTGCTCAAGAGCAGACAGAATCAGACCAGTACAGCTGCTGCTGCTGCTTCCTTTTGCTGACTCCCAACCCAAGACCCTATTTCCTACAAGCAACTTTGAAGGCTTCCCGCCATAACTCCCATATGTCTGCCATGTGCTGGAGCGTTCAGCTCCCACCAATCAGCTGTCTGAGCAGATGAGAACTCCAGTCCTGCCTATGCAAGTCTTTTTAGTGAAAGAAAAAAATATATGCTAAATGATGTACTGCAGGGTGGGGGGCAGAGAATACACACACACACAAACACACACACACACACACACACACACACACACACACACACCTCTTTCTAAGGTCTCCTGTTTGTTGGGCAAAGAATCACACTGGATGGTTGTTGTGGGTTTTTCGGGCTCTCTGGCCGTGTTCTGAAGGTTGTTCTTCTTAACATTTCACCAGTCTCTGTGGCCGGCATCTTCAGAGGACAGCACTCTAGTAGCTCACACAGAGTGCTGTCCTCTGAAGATGCCGGCCACAGAGACTGGCGAAACGTTAGGAAGAACAACCTTCAGAACACGGCCAGAGAGCCCGAAAAACCCACAACAACCATTAGATCCCGGCTGTGAAAGCCTTTGCGAATACAATCACAATGGCCCTCCCCAGCCTAACCAAGACTAATGGGAGGGTGGAAAGTTCAGAAACAGAGAGGGTTTTCTTTTCCCTGTGTCCTGTCCATGAATGTGTCCAAAGTGTCCCCTCTGTTTACCATTTCCATATGGGTAATCCAAAGGTGGTTCACTCCCCCCCCCCCCCGTTGCCCGAGCATTTTGGACTACAACTTCCACAGACGTTTTCCTTTGTCCCTGTTGGCTGTGATTTCTGGGAACTGAAGTTCAAGATATCTGGACAGCTAAACATTACCCACTTGTTGTAACCCATCCTGCATGCATCCTGTACAGCTTTTGGTTGGAATCTTTCTTCTCTTTTGATTTTTGTTGTTGTTGTTGTTGGACCGTCACCACCCTCCCACCACCTTCTTCTCTCCTTTCTTGTCATAAAAAACACAGTCACATGCCATCCAAAGCTAGAAGGCTGTCCAGCGTCCCTTTGACCCCAACTTCCCTGATTCTGTCCTGAGATAGCAAGTCTTCTTGAGCTTGCTATTTGGCTACATTCACCAATTACTTCACACTTATAGAGGCCCAAACTATATGATACAGTTAGCATGTCATTAGAAGCTGAGAGCATGCTCCCCCTGGGACATAGTTTCTTCAATGTCCCATGCCTGAACAATCAAATTTGTGAATGAAACCCATGTCCACCCCCAGATGGCTAATCACAAAACAAAAGCCAGCTAATTTTCACTGTTCAAATAAAGAAAGACCCTGCTGGAGTAAACTGCTATTTTTTTTACTTCTTAAGACAGCTCCACTTCTAATAATGTGCTAGCTGTAGCTTATCATCATCATCATCATCATCATCATCATCATCATCATCATAACTGCATATCATCAAGTCAATTCAGACTTATGGTGACCCTTTCCAGGGTTTTTTAGGAAGAGAATAATCAGAAGTGGTTTACCATTCCTTTCTTCTGGGCCCCCCCTGGGGCTGTACAGCTCACCCAAGGCCACACAGGCTGGCTCTTCTCGTAGGAGGCGCAGTGGGGAATTGAACTTCCAACTTCTGGCTCCACATTTCTGGCTCCACATAGGTTATGAGGGTAGGGGTGAAATGTAGATAGGAAGAGCTCTGACATCAGTATCTTTATGCCTTGGAAAAATTTGTGGTGCCTATTGGATGGACCTCCTGGATGGAAAATGGCAGTCTAAATTTACAGTTTATTAGGGCAGCTCATGGTCTGAGCTTTGTGTCAAAGATGTTGAGGTAAGGCACTCCCTTCTAGGGTTTGGCCACTTAAGCGCTGGAGTGACTATTGACGAGGCTAATTTGTGAAGTGTTCCTTTGTACTGATTCTTGACAGACACTTCAGTTTGCTGCTTACTGTCCAAAGTACAGGCCTGAAACTCTTGCCTGGCCTCAGAAGATGGCCTTGAAAGCTACAGCTCTAGCTAGGCCTGTTTCAAACGCCATGCAGTTGTGATTATTGTCACAGGGCATATGTTTGTGGGTTTGTGCTGTGAAATATATATATATTTTTTTGCTTGAAGCCATTTCCAGGGTGCTCCTAGAGTAGGGTTGCCAGAGGTCCGGCAAAAGGAGGACATGTCCTCCGTTTTAGCCTAATGTCCTCCGTTCGGCAGGCAAAGATAAAAACCTTTAAAATGTCTGTCGTTTGTGTATTTTATGTTATAATTTTGGATGGGAGGGGGAGAGGTGGAAGGCCCCCCCCTCCCATGTCTTTGCCCACCCCCCTGCCCGCCCCCAATTGCCTGCTGCCGGAGCATAGCCCTCACCCCTCCTGCCACCACCGTGGCTGCTCGGCAATCCCCCATGCCCGCCCAGGCCCAGCCCACATGCAGCCCAGAAAGGTAGCGCAAGTGGAGCGCTGCCCGCTGAGCCAGCAGGAGCAAGTAGTGCCCGACTGCATTGATGGGAAGGCGAGAGCCTGGACTGTGTGTGTTCAAAGTCCGTTTTGGGGACTCCAACTCCCACACTCCCCGGCCTTGAACTTTTAATCCTCGGGAGGGGAGCTGCCTCGTTCAGCTTTGCCCGGCGCCGCTTTTCCCCTGCATGCGCCAGAGCCTTGTTTAGGCATCCAGATTAGCAAGGTTGCCTCTGAGCCTGTGCAGAGTGCTAGTGGCCAGGGGATCCCATGGCTGGGCCAGGATGGGTTCGGGTTTATTTACTTTGTTCCCAATCAGAAGCCGCTGTTTCTTGGTAGGCCCCCTTCCTGTTTGTTAAATGAAACATCCAATACGTCCTCCTCTGTCCTCTTTTTGTCTTTCTATGTCCTCCTTTTGGTACCCATGTATCTGGCAACCCTACCCTAAAACAAAGCCTTCCTCACACCAGCTGATTTGAGAGGCCTAGAGCAGTGGTCCCCAACCTTTTTAACACCAGGGACCGGTTTCGTTGAAGACCTTTCTCCCAAGGACTGGAGGGATGGCGGGCATCCGACTGTCGGGGCATGGGAGGGGCATGTGGGGTGTGCATGCGTGCATCTGTGTGTGCGTGCCGGGGCATGCATGCGTCTCTGCATGCAGAGGTGTGGGTGTGTGGGCATCTGTGCAGGCATGTAGGGGGGAGCAGTGGGCGGGCATGCGGGCATGCCTGTGTGCACGCATGCATGTGGGTGGGCCAGAGTACACACACGTTCCTTCAGCCCTTGAAGATCTGTCACCACAGCTTGGTTGTTCAAAGGCCATGGATCGGTAACAGTCTGCGGCTCGGGGGTTGAGGACTCCTGGCATAGAGGATTTTTTTTAAAGGGTCCTGCTTCAGTCCCAGTCTTATTATCTGGTGCATTTCTGCAAATGTAATTAACAACATAAATTTTAAAAAATCATAGGATCTGAAAATGGGGCATGTGAAGTTGCTGCCTGACCTTGGTTACTGCTCTCTGTTCCTGACATATTTCCATCACTGGGTAGAGACCTTATATTTAAAAGTGCTTGTACGAAGAATATTATTTCTCCTATTAACAATGCTGTAGATATAAAATCAAGCAAACTGGACTTATTGAAAGCAGAAGACCATCCCATACTTTCTTTTATTCTCTGAAATATGCAATAGCAAGACAGTGATTCCTCAAAAACTGACTATTGAAATATTTAGCCTTCTCAAATACCCCAAGACTAAAATTACTCTTGAGCAATCTTTGCAAAAACTGTGTTGTAGATGTGGCAAATTTAACATATTTTTAAACTCTAAAATTTAACACAGTGTATGGCCTACGGGATACTAAACCTAAATAAACTTGAAACTTGATCATTCCTGTAATATTCCATCACCAACTTTATGGAGCAAAACTAATGCAGTGGCATGCTTTGAGTTTTTACCAGTAAGTAACAATGTTGGAAAAGCAGGAAAAGAGGAAGACCGATTATGAGATGAAATTTCTAAAGGAAGCCACTGGGTTACATTTGCAAGAGCTGAGCGGCACTGTTGAGGACAGGGTATTTTGGAGATCACTCATTCATAGGGTTGCCATATGTCAGAGGCGACTTGATGGCACACAACCACAACAACAGCAATCTTGTGGTAGCCAGGCAGAGAACCATTCTGCCTTGTGTTCCCATAAGAGCACCATACTTGGGCAGTCATGGCACCCAGCGTTGGTGATGAGGTGTTCTTGCTAGGGATTATGGAAACTGACCAACTCAACTAGAGGATACCACGCTTGAGAGAACTCCTCTAGAGTTTATCAGAGCCATTTGTATGGAGTGTTACATTGAAGCACAGTATTTGCATAAATTACACTTGCCTACCATTGTGCCCCTTGTCCCTTCACTTGAAAAAAAAAATCTAGGATATTCTTGATCACTCACTGACGTGAGGCAGTTTCCTATGTTTCTATACCCGTTTTTGGAAAAAGATTTGAGGGATCTAGTGCAAGATCAAAAGTGGGTGAAGCCAGGAACAATCTTATTTGCTTTCAGAGAGTACACATAGCATTGCCAAAAATGAACACTCTGCCCCTTAGTGTCCTCCTTTTAACCCAGCAGTAGTGCATTTTGTACACATCAGCATTTTGTTTCATAAGTTTCTGATTAAAAACAATAAACCAAAGCTTAATAGAACTCACAAATCCTTACCATGAAACCCATTAAGGCAATCTCCCTGTGGATTCCTGGCATCCCATTTATAACGCTAGACCAATAATCAAGGTCTAAAGTATTTTCATCTGCCTCTGTGTGCATTCTCGGTTTCTCCATTTATTATCCCCTCACAGTTTACTCATAATGCAACATCTGATTTCTATCTGGTGTGGTGGCAGGCTGACACTCTTCTCACGGTCTCCGTGACCTTATCTTTGGTTCCCTGCCAAGCCGTTTCATTTCCTTCCCTAAAATGCTACTAAAATGGTCTCTTACCATGGGGCACAATTACTCAAAGCAACCGAAGTACACACATAGGTACACACACATGTGATTCCTCGATGTTTCACTCGGAGGTTATGACTCACTGGATTTCAATACTGAAACCCTGTTATCTGACCAGACTATGCTGAAGGAGCACACGGCAGCTGGAAATATTGATTATTCCACTCCTATTAATCAGTGGTTCTTAACCTTTTGAAAGAAACGCCCCCTTGAGCCATTGAGGAAGTTATCATCGCCCCCCTCCCCACGGTGATGATATCTTTTTTGTTTGTTTGTTTGTTTGTTTGTTTGTTTATGACACTTAAATCAAATGACCCCTGAAAACAAAATTCAATTCCAAGAAAATGAAATGCCCCAAAAAAGTAACATTTAATGATTTAGTTGCAAGCGAATTTTAAGACGCAAAAAGAAATATAAAAAGGGCATAAAAACAAACCACAATGCAGGAACTAAAAATTTCAAGACGAAAACTCTGAAACTAAATTAAGATTGGAGGAACAGCTTTGGCTTGCTCCAGCGCCCCCCTACCGCCCCCCTTCTGCTCCAGCGCCCCCACGCCACCCCTTTTCGTTCTACCGCCCCCCTGAAAAATTAAATCACCCCGTGGGGGGCATTATCGCCCACGTTATTAATGAAGAGCTTTATACTGATTAACAAGACCACTCTATAAAAGTTTGTTATTCTGAGCCATCAAACTGCTTCCATCTTATGAACTGCTAGATAGATCAGTGGTTTAGGTATCCGGCATCAAGTTGACAATTCAGTTCTTCACTGTGCTTCCTTCTCAGAGACTGGACTCAATGATCCATCGGATCCCTTCCAGCTCTGCAGTTCTATGATGATGGCGGCAGCAATGCCATAAGAGTTTTCAAGGCATTTGAGATATTCAGTGAATGGTTTTCTATTGCCACCCTCCAGTGAGTTTCCATGGCTGAGCAGGGATTTGAACCTTGAGCCCTAATGCAACACTTGTTGTTGTTGTTTAGTCGTTAAGTCGTGTGCGACTCTTTGTGACTCCATGGACCAGAGCACACCAGGCCCTCCTGTCTTCCACTGCCTCCCGGAGTTGGGTCAAATTCATGTTGGTTGCTTCAATGACACTGCCTATCCAACTCATCCTCTGTCATCCCCTTCTCCTACACTTAGCCCACTATAATTCACTGGCTTTCATGGAGTACAAATTTACTTATTTTGTGTTCAGCAGTCTGACCATTTGCTAAGGGGGTGATAGGATTGCTGCCTTTCAGAGGAGTACATTGAACACTAGCAATTCATCTTTCATCTGAAATTCTCCACTTGGATTTTATTTACTGCAAGAAATGATTCAATATGGACAGAGTCCACCATAAAAGGGTTTTGCTTTAATTAGGGACAGAACAGCCCATGCTTAAACAATAAATTCCATACAAATTGTCATGGTAAAATCTAGAGAAGCCTTCTTAAATTTGGTGTCCTCCAGCTGAGTTGGTCAGCTTCCATAATCCCCAGCAAGAATGGCCAATATACCTCATCATTAAAACCTTCAGGAAACATGATTTTCTAATTGTACACACAATTCACTGTGCAAGACAGTGGCCGAAATCCTAGTGCTTAGCATATTAAGTCACACTAGAGTAGGCCCATTGAATCATGGGGATTTGTTGAGTCAACTCCTTTGTAGTGTATCAAATTGCAGCTAGAGAAGGTGCATTTGACTCATGCAGAGGAGTTGACTCACCAAATCCTCACTGATGGAATGGGTCTACTCTAGTATGACTTACAAAGCTAAGCAATATGACTTCAGTCAATTTCTTTTAACACAGCTGCAGTGGCTCATCATGTGTGGAACCCTTTATAGCAACTCTCATTTGAACTTCCCCAGAGGGGGGGAAAAACATGGCAGTATGGATTTCAGTTCTGTGTGATCTTTGTCAGGAGCTAAACTAACCAACTCTTTACCTTTCAAGTTCTTGTCTATAGGAGTTGCTTCTCCATGGAATGAGTCATTAGAGTGGGGCTAATTGTGCGTGTCAGTTTTTTTTCTTTTTAATATCTGTGAACACATAGTTTTGCATCCATTGGCTCAGAAAATTTGATACCCAAGGCAGAAAATGTTCACCACAAGTATCTCTGTCTCCTTGCCCTTACTAATACAATGGTAATTAATTGACAACTAACAATTTTCTGGCCTTTTATCAAATCTGCTAGCCAAGGCAGCTGCCTTGCTGTGCCAAGTGGCGGGGCTTTGGAGAGTGATCCCACCATGGACTGCTCTCCAAACAACACAGTTCCTCATGAAACCACAGGTATTAGCCCTTCCCACTCAAAAGATCACAGGCCTGGATTAACTGGACACCGACTTTAGCACATGGTTCAAAGGAGCCCATAAATAGGTTTCCAGGGAAATAGCCATGTTACTCTGTTACAAGAAAAACAACAAAAAGATTTGTGGCAGTTTCAAATGAATACGTTTTACTGTAGCATAAGCTACTGTGGATGCCAGCCCACTTTGTATAACTATTCGTTGACATAAAATTAAGCAAGCATCTACAATGATATAGCAGTCATAGACCTTAGTCCAGTTGCTGTGCGCCATATGAACACTTCAAGGTCTTTCTTTATTCATATCACACCATTGCCCAATTTAAAATTATGGACACATATGAAATCTAGGTAGAATGAAAAACAAATTAAAATGTTAAGATAATTAAACTATTTTTTTTTACCAGAAGCAGGCTACAGAAAATTTGTCCTGTATCCAAGAAGCCCCATTTTACTTGACTATCTTTGATCTTCCTACTTCTATTCGAAGTCTATTAAGTGCTACCCTGTGGAAAACCGTTCCTGTGATTCCTCCAGCAATTGTGATTCCCTTGAAAGTCAATGAAGAATATTTGGTTTTGAAACAATGCAACCTTTCTGTTAGTCCATGATCTTTAGCAAGGAGGTAGAGCTTTTTGAGCAGCAATTGTCGGTGGACAGAACTGTATGCCACTAGAAGGTTGATAAATGCTCCTCCAGTTATTTTGTGTGTTTCAAAGCCATTTTCTATATGCTGGGTTACATTTAAGAATTGAGCCCTAAAGTCTGCCTGTTCTGGAATTAGAAGAGGTTCTATTTTAGGGTCTAGACAGTTTACTACCTTTCATTCAAATACTTTGCCTAGGGAGACTGGCTTGTAGATTTTGAGTTCTGGTGGTTCTTTGCCTGGTTCCAGTATATGGATTACTTTTGTCTTCTGCCATATTTTGGGGATTTGTCTGCTCATCCAGCAGTTATTAAAGAGCCATTCCTTTGTGTTTTCCCAAAAATACTAAATTTGCTCAATTCAGATATCATCAAATCCCATCACTTTGCCATTCCTACCTCTATCTATGGCTTTCTCTAGTTCCACTAATATTTATATATATTTCACTTTGAGGCCTAACATGGGCAAACGCTTCAGTGGTCCTGTGAAAGAAAATTGAAATGCATGTTGCTGCAAGACCACACCTCCTGCCCTTTGTCAGATTTGATGTTAGGGAGGACTACACCTTACACACCAACAGCTTTTCAGGAAAGCAGCTCCTGAAAAATATATTTAAAGGATTTGGTTTCAGCTGGTTGTTTTCATAATATAAGGAAAGCTCTTCTAATGCAGATGTTAGAAGGATTATCTTCCTGTTCCCTCTAGGCTGTATCATCTGAGCAACATGTCAGAACACTAAGGACCTCTCAAAAGAAGAAGAAAACAATGCCTCTAGCAACACCTGGTTCTATTTCTTATGTTTCTACATTCCTTTGACGTGAAATGCCAGTGTGTGGTGCTGTTCAGACACACACAGAGAGGGTTTCCAAAGAGCTGTCACACAAAAAACAGCATCTGCATCTCAAGAATGTGTTTCAAAAATTAGCTCATACGTGGTAAGGAGCAACTTATGCTTTGATGTCATGAAGTTACTCATCCCCCATGCCTGCCTGGAGTAGTCAACGGTGAGGCACATGGAATAGGAAACACGGTGCATGATGTGATGATGTCACAAGAAGAGGCAAGCTCACAGCATCAGCGTTATGCCTTTCATAACATCTAATTATGAGGAAGCAGTATTATGTAAGAGTTAGAGACTAAGATCTGGGAGCTCCAGGTTCCAATCAACTAACTCTTGGCTTAACTTATTTTACAAGGTTGTTGTGAGATGAAATTAAGATGGAAAGAAGTATCCCATATACAGTCTTGAGCTCTTTTGAGGAAGTGCAGAATAAAAGATCCAAGGGCGACTTGAGACATTCTAGTGCCTGAGATAAAGGATAAGGTAGTGTCTCCTCTCCATTCCACCTGGATTAGCAATTGGAGATAAATTCAACATCGTAAGTGAGACAGAGTCACCATAACTGAGCAAACAGGTTTGTTTCAGATGTGCAAGACAGACTCCGAGGCACTTATATCTCTGTCCTCCAGGAGAAGGATGTAGCTGGGGTCTCAGGAGGGAAGGCTGAAGAACTGCCACCACTCCCCAAACCTCTCATCCTTTGGATGAGAGCTTCATAGCAGGGCCAGTCCCTCAAATGCCAGAATCTTTTTGGTTATTGACTATAGGGGAATGGAATTAAGTTGCAACACCAAATTGCTGCTAGTTAATCCTTGTCACACACCCAGTCATAACAGGGGCATAACAAAGAAAATACACAGTGACTCCTCAACTAGTGGCCGTTCACAGCTGCAGTTTATACCATTGCACTAATGCCTCTGTAAATAACCAGTATGATTCTGGCCATTGTTTCCTTGAAATTTCTCACAAACAAGCCCAGAACTTAGGAGATGTATATTTAGTAAAAGCACAAATATGATTCCATATGACTCTTTCCATGTACCTGAAAATAAAAATGTTACAGGTCTCACCTCCTGATTGAGTTTCAGAATGTGAGACACAAACAACAAGTCCATTAATCAGGCCGGAAAAGAGCCAGAGCAAGCATTTGCTGACCTTTTAGAATGTAACAGTTATTAATTTTCATTGCTCATTCTCATCTTTTAAAAGATAATGTAATTATTAAGTACTGCCAGCTCCTACCAGGTGCCAGATTAATTTGGCCAGGAGAGGGGACACCCCCATGCTTCATGAGAAACCCTGCTGGGGTTTTTTCCCCTATCATTTCAACAGCACCCATGGATGACTCACTCAAAGCACAGATCCCAGATTAAGAATAAGCAGTTATAAATGTCTAAGCAATCTGGAAAATTAGCGCTGCAGTTTCTGAGATGGTTAATCGAAGATTGTCCTCGCACCTCAACATCATCTGCCTCCTTTTCATGTGGGTTGCGGAAAGAGGGCGGGGGAAACACCTCAGTGCCTAAAAATAATAAACAGCCATAGATTTGTCCTCCCATGTTTCCTTTCATAGCAATCCTGCCTTTTTATTTAAGTAGAAAAGAAAAACATTTGTAGAATCAGAGCTGGGAGACAGCAAATGTCCTCTAGTAAGTCAGACTGCTACTGCAAGGATAACTTGAGAGAGCCAAGGCTGAGCAAGTTAAAATGGAATCATAAACAAGGTAAAATGTTTGTGTGCAAGAGCAGAACTAAAAATACTGTCCCCAACATTGTGGTGGTAATAGCAGTTGCAAAGCAATGACTCCTGAGAAAACCTCAGAGGAGACCAAAGAAGTCTAGCAATGTGTATCACCTAGGCTACGGAGGCATGGTCTGGAAAGGGTTGGCCCTACTGTTAGCCCTGTAGTCCCCTCAAGTGGTGGAGTGCTGGGGGTAGCAGAGCTGCCGCCATTGCTCCAAAGCTGTATGTGCTGCTCTCCTGTTCTCTGACTGGATGCAGTTGTGATGACAACAATGGTGGCAGCAGAAGCAAACACCCTCCTCAGTGCCACCAGAAAGAAAATGGATCCCATGACAAGAAAGGGAAGGAAGAGCAGCCGTCGCCCCAGCAGGCCCCTTGCTACTCTACCCCACTGACTGGCTCCTTCTACAAGGTGCCTCAATCAACAAGGTGCCCCAAGGCCACCAGTTCTGAAGCCCTCTGAAGCCCCAGGGTTCAGAGGACCTCAGAGTCAGTCATAGTCAAAAGGTCTCACAGAAGCGCCCAGGCAGTGCAGAGAGGCCCAGCGAGGCAAGACAAAGCAAGGACACTCCTGGGATAGAAGCACCTTGTCTTCACTGCTATTGATGGCTTTTGCTTCTTCTGATAGGATAGGACGTGTTGGCACTCAGGTTTCCACCACTGTTGTTATTGATAGTGCTGAATGTTTCTGTGCACAGGGGTGAGGGGGAAGCAGCACAGTGACACGCACACACCCCATGACGGGGGTGGTGTTTGGCTTCCCATCTGGTGGTGAGAGGGGTTTGCTCTTCTCCACAGTCTGGGTAATCAGATGCAAATTTAATAGATCAAGATGCACATGTGCCCTTTGGCCCCCACATGCAGACCCATCCCTTTTCTCTCTATGCAACAATCAGACCAGGAAGTCCCCAATGGACCACAGTTTTGCATTTAGGCTGAAGTGGAAAATCACATTTTAAGAGCCTGAGTTGTTCTGAAACTGATGATCATCCTTTCCCATTTAATTTAAAATGGGAAAGTATGGTCAGTTGCTGAGTGCTGGGTTTGATTGGTACATGCCACCGGGTGGAGAGGAAAGCAGATGAGCAAATAACTCATGCACCTTTCAGCTTGTTATGCTGAGATATGATCACCCAAATGTTTTAAGGGTCATTCCCAGTCTGTCAACAGAATCCTGAAAACTCAAATGTATGTAGAGGTAGTTGAGGATTTATTAAAAAATTATCTGTGTCCCCGTCAAAGTACACTTCCCAAGATCCTTTGAGAAGAAAGTAAGTTAGAACCATATAGGCTGGAATCCTGTTGGTGGAGTTCCGTGGTCATAAGGCTGATGACATCATCAGTGTTGGAGAGTATAGTGATACTGGAACAATGTTAACTTGTGGGTTCAGAATGATTACCAGAGCACACTGTAAATTAATCATCTCCACATTTTTTTCTAAGAAAAGAGGAAAAGTTGTGTTTGTTAGAGAAATATACTTATAATAGGAAAGGTGATAGAAACCCTAGTTCTAGCTAACTAAGTTGGAGACACCAGAAGCCAGCACTGTCCCTTTCATCTCAAGAGAACAAAGGCAAGATGTCTCTCTCCTCTTGGAGTAAAAAGAAAGAGGTGTAAGAAGAAAGGAAGTGACATCAGCACCACTAAGAATAGCAATCTAAGATCCAAAGAAGGGCAGCCCAGGTCAGAGAAGATGAAAGGTGGTCTAGGAAATCTGAGGAGGTCCTTCCTCTCTACTGTTCCCCATGCAAAAACAAGCATCTTCTTGAGTGCAAACTGGATTGTACCCAGTCACTTCCAACCATCAGTCACAGACATTAATTATTAATTAAAAGTTTCCTATCACACACACAGAGAGAGAGAGAGAGAGAGAGGGAGAGAGACAGACAGACAGACAGACAGACAGACAGACAGACAGACAGACAGACAGACAGACAGACAGACAGACAGACAGACAAAGGTGCTGAGTCTAGGGAGCCTTGGAAGCTGGAGTGAAACTGTAGGATAGGAAACTTTAAATTAAAGGTTAATGTCTGTGGTTGATGATGTCCACCTTTATGGCTGTGGAGGTGTTCAACAGGATTTCAGGCACTGAGTGGATACAACTGTGTGTTTATATGCCCATGGATCCTCAGAACACTGTTTAGCCCCATGGCATGGGAAAGACAAGACCTTTCTTTATTCTATGGAGGATTTGGTATATGAGAGGAAACAGTAAGTCAGATGTGGTGACTACTTCATCGAAATGTCATGCCTTTTTTTGTTGTTTTTTAACCTTAGTAGTAGCCTAAGCTGTCAAACAGAAAGGATAGGACTGTCTTGAGATTATCACAGATTTCAAATATCTGGTATTTAATTTATTTATTTTTTACTAACAAACCTTTAAGATTAAATGTCTAGGATTTGTACCTCATATTTTGTAATGCTGAAGCACTGTCCCTGTTGCCTTTTCCTCAGGATAAACAGGACTACTATCCGGCCAAACTGCTGACCTCATTAATGGGAGGAGGGCAAGGTTGTTTCTCCCGGAGGCTTTCCTTCAAGGAGCTGGTCATTTGACTAAGCCTTCAGGAGCCAAGCAGCTCTCAGCACAACATTGTCTATTGTCTGATTCTTTCCCAATAGATAGGACAAAGTCTGCTTGGTCATTACACTGTGCAGGGTTTTCCAGTAATGAATAGTAAAGGACCAATGAAAATACTTGGCTTTGCCAACATTGGCATAGGCTTGAGTTTGGCACATCAAAGGCTTTAAGCAAACATATCCAATGGTCAGAGCTGGAGACACTGTATGCCCCACACCACAATGAAGCCATGGCTGCTTGCTCTTCTAGACAAAGACTATGTTGTGGTCTGAATAAATGGGTGTCAGTGGCTCAAAGGAAGCACAAACAAATCATCTGCCAAGCTAGCAACTGTTACATTAGCTCTAGCATGAAAACTTGGGCAGCTGTACTGGCTGAAATCCAGTAACATAAATGTATGCTGTGTAAGGCTGATGATGTCATTAGCTGTGGTCATAGGAAATTAAACATTTCCTATCTTCTCTCCAAAGGTTCCTGGGCTCCTTTATGATCCCTTTGGCCCTGGGGAAGCCTATGGGGAGCTTGGGAAGGGGGCGAGAAGTCTTAAATGTCTGGAAATTGCCAACGCCAATTGCCTAGCAATAGTGTTTTGCCTAGTGTTTGTTTATTAATCAGTAACAATATAGGCTTGATTCAGCATGTACCTGAATACAAGTTATCTCTTTCATGTACTGATAAGAACTAACTCTGCAGATGCTCAGAAAGATGTCTTTTAGAGTTTAGCAAAAGCTACTTCAAACAGCTCTGGAAGAACATGAGCCCCAAACTGATCAGTTTGTTCTTTACATAAGCCACTACAATACAGTACTTCTGGCTTGAGATGAAAGGATCAGTTAGCATTGTCACAAGTTTGTATGTGGTTTATTAAAGATATGCTGCTTTCTAGCCACTGGGAAAGTGCTTTTAGCAAGTAACAAATAGCCTAGAAAGCCACATTAATAAAAATTAATTGGTAACTCCCTACTTTTACCAGGAGTTCATAAATATTGTCAGATGGCTTTGATGCAGATAAAAATAACTTCTCTGCTTAGATGTTGTTAAGAGATAATCTTAGAATGTTATGGACCCTTTTTGATTTTGAAAAAAAAGCATAAAAAGGGGGTGGGAATCAGCTGGAAAAACAAGAAGAAATTAGAGGACATGAGACTGGACAGCTGTAACTAATGACTGGTGCTGGCAAGGCAGATTGATGTTAAGAGATAATTAATTACGGTATGTGAATCACAATATCATTTAGGTGTGGCAAAGAAACTTCTGCACAAATGAGACAGAGATTTTCTTTTATATATATCTCAGATAAAACAATAATTTTCACATTAATAAATGCCTTTTTAGTAATGCAACCAAGAATTTGTTTAGTGAATGTCTTGGGCAAAAATACCAAAGTAAGTGTAATGGTCTCTTTATTAAACCTCTTAAAAAAATAAAGAAATTATATTTTTTTAATTGCTAGCTTTAGAACTACACTAGTCTTCATCAGTCTGTGCACCAGTATATTATTGATAGTGCGGTGGGGATAACATATTTTATTTTTTTATTAAGGGAGTTCCAAAATGTAAGCTGGTAACCCAGCTATTCAGCATTTACTCTTGCCCCATCAGCTTCTTTTGAAGCTCAAGATTCCTATTTGTCTGAGGAATGAGGCTACACAGAAACACGCCAAACCTCCTATCAGAAATTGGGAATAACATTTAATCTACCCACTAGGTGAAGCCCGGAGCCCTTTGTCTGGTGAGTTCGGCTTTGTTTTTGGTAAAAATAATGATATTCACTCTCATGATATTTTTGTATATCATTTTTATGGTATTTTTACATGCTACTCTTAATTATATTTGCATAATAAAAGAAACTATAATGTTAAGCAACTTGAATGTTGCATAAGCTCAAATCTCTTCCCCAGAAGGCAGATATTTACTAGCATATCCAGAGGACACATCATTTAAGATGCTGTGAATTGTTCTGAGTCTCATAATAACTGATCCTTCTAGAAATAAAAGTTTGTTTGTGGGAGACTTACTCACAGGTAATCCCTGGTCTTCTGAAGGCTTGCATTTACTCAATAATTGGAAGGACTTGGAGACGAATATGTCAGCCAATATGTGACATTCTGGCAATGGGGCATCCCTTACATCCCCCTGAGAGACAAGCCTGTACAGAAGCAGGAAAGGAGAAATCCCCTCGTAAAACTGACAACTTCATCCTGGCTTCAAATTTCATTTTCTGCAAAACCTGTGCTCTAGTTAGGGAAATCTGCCACCTAATTACCAGAGATGGTATTGCTGGTTTCAGACCCTCAGACAATGGCTGGAATAAGAACAAGGAAAACACATTGTTACTATCCTGTGGCTAGGGAAGGGTGAGCTCTGATGTCAATACCACAGTGAGGGCAATGGCTAGGGTCAGGGACCAACATTGTTTGACGTCTTCTGGGCCCCCTACCCTGGCTGGGGGCTCACTGTGCTGACTCCTGGAACCTGCTTAGTGTCACTGTCTATTCACTTGCCCTCACTGAATACACTAGGAATGACAGGAGCAACAAGAAGGAGCAGCAGTGTCTGCTTATCATATATTTTTCCTCTTGGAGGTCATGTTCAGTAGTTTCCAATGAAAGGAGCAAATGGAAGTACCTATGGAAAGTCACCATGGCAATATCCATTAAAGGCAAGTGGCTCAGGACCCCCACCCCATTTCTGGAACTTCACTCTATAGCTCATAGTTCTGTACCAAAAGCTATACATTGAAAAATGATATCTCCTGGAATATTGGAGGTGGGGGAGCAGTCCAGCTTGCCATATGAAATTATGGATTATATTAGGAATTCACCCTAGCTTTTATGGTTTGATTAATTATAACTTTTTTTATCAAGCATGTAGGTGACAGACCTGTCTTATCCTTAATAGATGCAGAGAGAACTTTATAATTCAGCATAATAAGAGGGAGCTGTTTGGAATATGCGTGGGAGGACTTGCATCCGAAATTCAGAGCTGAGTGTGGCACGACGCAAATGCAGCAGAAGGCAAGGTGGCAGAGAATGTTGAGTGGATTGACTCTTATTTTTAAGTAGCAATTATGAAATATTCCCACCAGTTTCCCGTGCAGATATGAATGATACCTCCTCCACATACACCTTGAGAGAATGCTGCCCACCTGCAAAATCATGTGGCGCTCTGTTTTGTCTAGCAAGATATTTATAAACTGACCCTTTATACAACTCAGGAAGTACAGAACAGGAAAATCAACTTGGGTCAGAACTGTTGCTACCTGGGCTTGTTAGAGCTGGTGACCTACCAGGTATTAGATGCGATTCTGGGGAAATTTTAAGGTGCATGATCCTTGGAGTGCTCGCAGTAGGAACAGGTATGGAGCCATCACATTTTTTTTACCAAAAAGATGATGAGTTTAGGTTATTTAAGCTTACGAAATGCAAAAACATCCTCGGGCAGAAATATCTCATCAGCACTAGTTCCAGGATCAGCCCCATAATTGGATAGAATGAGGCAAGTGCAATATGCTTGTGGAGGGCAGGCAGTAACAGGAGTTCCTTGGCTATTCCTTCTGACCCCCTACCCCAGCCATCCCACTCTGTTGTAGGATAGAGCTATGTGTGTTGCCCAACCAGTTTTGCCCTCTGTAATCTAGGCCACTAGGGAAGGGCATTATCCCATTCTCAGTGCTGTTGAAAAATCCAGTGGCCAGTTCAATTCATGTCTACACATCTTGGAAGGTATTCTTGTTTCCTTGCCTCTAACAGCAAAACATCACCAGCCCTGACTAGGTAACTCATAATCGTTCACCCTAGATATCTTATTCACACATGAGTAGCACATGATGCCTATTCCATAGAAGAGGGGTCCTTATGGATATAGGTGGCTGGCACCAATTCACATGACATCATGGCTGGAAGACTTCTCAGAGCTCACTCCAAGGGATCTTGGAGCCCCAGACAATGGCTTTGTTCGCAGGAGAAGAGTCCGCTATTATGTTTCCATGCAACAGTTCCCTCCACTGACTACTAGGTACTGCATGCTTCCTTTCCTCCTCAAGGCCCAGTTCCTAGTGTACCTTCTCCCTTTCAGCTGCCCCGTTGAACTTAGACAAACTGTGAAGAAAGAAGGTGCATTAGGAATTGCATTGACCATGTAGAAAGTCTTCAATCTCCAGCAGGTTGCAATTCCTACAGTCTTGGTGCCCAAGCCGCTGACCATCCAGATAACCATTAGACATGGGCATAAATATCACTATCATAATAAGGTTTGCTGCTGAACCTATTCAAGATCATTTAATTTGATAATTTATTTCTGTTCCACCAGGCATTTGTCCAAGGAGGGTCAACAATATCAAGATTCTTTTATGCCATGCTGCATGAACACACCACAGTGCAAATCTTGAAATATGGAACATGTCCTACAAGCACAGAGAAGCTTGTGACTTCTGGTTTGCTTCTGTGCAAGCCAGAGGTTGCATTCATCAAAGCAATGGGGCTTCTGTATGCATAATCTTGTTGTTATGTGCCATGAAGTTGCCTCCAACTCATAGCGATCCTATGAATGCCTTTTTTAGGAAGCCTCTTTTAGGAAGCCTGTAGTCTCTTTTAGGAAGTCAGGCCATCTCATATTTGGTCTTCCGCTTTTCCTGCTGCATTCCACTTTTCCAAGCATTATTGTCTTTTCTGGAGAATCCTGCCTTCTTGTGATCTGAAGTAGAACAGCTTTTGTTTCAATGTTTTTACCTCAAAAATATGAATAATAGAGTAATTAATAACCTGTTGTGAAAACACTAGTGGAAAAAACAACCCCATGAACAAACAACTGTTGCATACATGGTAAAAACAAAGGATTCTGCCCCCTTGCCTGCAAGCTACACCCACATGTTCCCAGGAAAAGCTGTCAGCCAGCAACTAAAGCAGTGCCCAGATAATCTTCCTTCCATATTTCTCACCTCTCTAGCCAGAAGAGGGCACTAAATGTCTGCAGCCAAGAGAAGCCCCCTCCCCTAAATGTTTGCAAAAGTACTTTACTTTTACATTAAAAGGTAAATCCCCTAAATACAGTTTTGTGATAAGTAGCCTAGTATCCAGAGAAGGCAATCATTTGGAAAATACAGATGAAAAAAACTGGAGCAGGGGAAAGAAATGAAGAATCCTGGGGGAGGACCAAGATGGTTGGTAAGAACTCTAAAATTCATTAGGAGGTGAGGATTCATTGACACACTGCTGGATAGCTCAGTGCTTTAGGCAGAGTCAGAGGTTGGGAGTTAAAATCCCCACTGTGACTCCTTGACAGGCAATAGCTGCTTTTGCTGTAGGTTCAAGACAGGCAACACACGGAGACAGGTTAATCAACAGCATAATCAACTTACATAATTTATTAGTACATTTTATAATAAACTGTGTGATCACTGTAAATAAATTTGCCTGCTATGCAGTTTTGAAAGCACACTTTAGTAGCCATTATTTTGTAGGATTAAAGTGTTAGTTATGAGATGCTTGAAATTTCCCTTTTTCTTTTCTTTTCTTTTCTTTTCTTTTTGGCTCCCTCCCCCTTGCTTAAACACTATTCACCCAGTATCCTGTTGCTGAGTTCCTTCCAATCAAGCTGGAATTCTCTTATGACTCACCCTAGTAACGTTGTTCTAAAGGTAGCAGCCTGGGGATGGCACACAAAAAGGCTTACCGAGCCAATTACATTCTTGTACACTTTGAAAACTCCCATGGCAACACAGGCAACATTGTCACAGTAGCTGCCGCACTGAAGAAAAATTAGAAAGCTAATGCAATGCATGTTCTCCTGGCCAGAGTTTCAAAAGTAACTGTAAGTGACAATACAAATGCAGGAACACATGATACTTTTATTAAACCACTTAAAAAAACCAAACAAACAACAAGCAGCTAGCTTTCAATGATCATTCATCTTCTTCAGGCTGTGCACCAAGTTCTTCTCCGTAATTCCAAAAGATTAGATGCTTTTATTAATGTCCCAAAGTCTCCTGGCCATTATTGGGGCCAGATTGGTGAGGCCAGTGACAAAATAAGAAAAACATCAGAGGAATAACCAGCCCTGATGCAACATTGATCCAGGAAAACCCTACTCTCCCACTATCAACAACAGTATCCTCAGGGTAAAACTTTGGAGACAGACATCCAGGTCACATTCATCAGAATGAGCAAAAAGGCTCCTGAATTCAGCAGGCTTGGCACAAGTTCCAGTGAGTGCGGCTAATATATTGATCTGGAACACACATTTTGGCATGGTGTGACAATGACTATAGTTGTGGCTAACATCTCAAAACTGCAACTTTCTTGTTCTGCAGCTATTAAACATAACCAGTACTACCACTGTGAACGCAGTGGCCTCAGCTGATTTTGGAAATTAAGGAAGGTCAGGCCTGGCTGTACTTGGGTGAAAGATCACCAGAGAACACTAGGGGTCTCCAGAGAAAAAAAATCCTGTCAGAATTCCTGGACAGCCCCGTCAGTCAGAGCTTATAATACTTGGTTACATAAACTAACAATCTGCTGATTCAGTTAGGCATCTTCCTATGTAACTTTAATTCATACTTTCAATTAACTAGGCCCGTCTTCCCTGGCCTCATCAGCCAAAGAACAATAGAAGAATTAGATATCCCTGGGGATGGCAAAAGTCACCTCCCAGAGAATCCTGGAAAGACCTCTGATTTGAAACCACTCCAGAAGCCTCAACAGTTTCAGTGGGCACAGCTTTTTGTATCTTAATGCCTGCCAAAAATTTGTGCATTATGCAAACGACATCACAGGAACCTTGTTTTTCTTTCCATCTGATTACCTTCACCTGAAGTGTGACCATCTGGACGCTGTGGGGCTGTCATTCTGAGAATGGATACACAGCGCCACAATAGGAAGTGTCTCAGGGTCAAACTGGACTATACAGTTTAGAGGTCATAGGGGCAAAGTTTCTCCCTGAATTGAAGCATCAGGCTGGGAATCTGATTCCTCGCTATGCCTCCTGGGAGAAGAGCCAACCTATAGAGGCTTGGGCAAGCTGCACAGTCCTAAAGTGCTGTAGTGATTTTCACTGTAAATATATTTTGTATATAGATTTGTATTTGCACGCATGGTAAGTTACTCAGGTTTGACTGATGGCTGTAGGTGGAGTGTGTGCCAACTGTTAAAACATAGTTGGGAGGTATGGGAGAATATTTGTGAAAGGAACTGTGAGCTGATCAGCTGGTGTTAATACTGGCTGGAGAGATGATGTTTTCTACATGAAGGTGGATGTATTAGTGACACACAGAGAGAGAAATGGCAGGAAGAAAAATAATGGTGTGAAAGAGAAAAAGTTAGTTTTTTTAGTTAGCAGTTAGAGCTGAGGGTGGCCTGTTTTTGTGAAAAACCAATGAAAAATTATATGTTCTAACTGGAACTTGTGTCGAAACAAGTACCCATTGAAATATAGCTAAAGATGATAAAGATACACTGTAGGCATGAAGAACTGAATATGTTTAAAATTCTAAAGAAAGAAAGTAAAGGGATTTATGTCTGTATGATAAAGGACCTGACAGTTTGAGCATTTTCTTTTAGTTTACTTTTACCAGATACTAGAACTCTTCTGTTATTTTGTGTTTTTTAAAACAAACTTCATTTTGGTTTATAAACCCTGCTTATTATTGTTGAAGATATCAGTCACAAGGCATTTTACCCCTGCATACTAGTTATTAGTGCTGGAACACATAGTTTATGTAATGTCACCAAAGTAACTAAGGCTGCATGTTTCATCAAAAGTGTTCCTATCTGTTTTCAGTAGCAGTGTAAATTCAGCCCTTAGCTACTGAAGTACTTGAACTGTAGCGTAAAAGTGAACACTGACTGTTTGGCTAGTTTGGTGAGGGGGTAATCCAGGAGAAGACATCCCTTGAGGCTGTCCTACTTTTGGGCACATCATGAGAAGACAGAGTTATCTGGCAAAGACAATAATGCTGGGAAAGCACACATGGGTAGAGAAGATGTGTGAGCGCCACAAGCATCTTTAGGAGAAAGGACTGGTTAACCACTTCTGAATACTATATGCCTAGAAAACCCTAGCAAGGGTCACCATAAGTTGGGACTGGACACAAATATTATTAAGAGCACAAAGAGTGGTCGTTTCGACCAGATAGGCAGGGTATAAATAAATAAATAAATAAATAAATAAATAAATAAATAAATAAATAAATAAATAAATAAATAAATAAATAAATAAATAAATAAATAAATAAATAAACAAACAAACAAACAAACAAACAAATAAATAAATAAATAAATAAATAAATAAAGTTGTCTGTTTATCATAAAGTGAGCTTCTATTGATCTCTGTTTGACAAATTAGTCAAATCTGCTTCACTCAACATACTGAGAATGAAGGGCCAAGGGCCTAAAGTTTACATGTTGATGATCATGACAAAGACAATGTGCAAATTAACATCTATGCTTGCCTGTATTTTTACTGGATTTTTTTTTTTTTTGAGAATTCGGAACCCTGTGGATGATGATGTAACTAGCAAAGATGCATTAAGGGCATCCAGAAAACAGTGGATACGTATGAAATCCTTATTCTTTCCTTTTCCCTATCCTTTTAATTTCTTTGTAAGCATACTAATGTTCCCAACTGCATTCACCTGCTATATACTTAACAGAAAGAAAGAAAGAAAGAAAGAAAGAAAGAAAGAAAGAAAGAAAGAAAGAAAGAAAGAAAGAAAGAAAGAAAGAAAGAAAGAAAGAAAGAAAGAAAGAAAGGTATAGCAGTACTCATAGCTTGGAAAAGTTACTATTTTGGACTCTAGATCCCTTCATTGCTCAGGCAGCTTGGCTCCATCACAATTTTCTTGAGTTTCCAAAGACTCTCTTCTTCGTAGTACTTTGCCTGCATTATTTCTGTCTCGGAACAAACAGTACAATATATTACTATATTTATTTTTAAAGATAGAACAATGAGGCAGTTGACACCTTACAGATTGTTCCCTTCTGTGATGCAGATTTTGCTAGTGATATCATCACATCAGATGGCTGTGCAGGTTTTCCACTCATATAAACTTTATTTCTATTAAATGCTAGAGTTGTGGTCCTAATTATGAACACTTAACGGAAAGTAACATTGAACTTAAATGAATGTTCTTTTGAAAATGCACTTAGAATGGGAAAGTATTGCTTACATGTTAAAATATATTTAAAGCTTTTTTTTCCCCTTTTGCTTGCTTGTTTGCTTTTCAGATAAGTCCCATTGGTTCCAGTGGGACTTAGCTTTGGGTGAATATACCTTGTGTTTTACTGCTATGGGCCTGCAGAGAACCTGGATTGGAACCTGTGCATCCCTTGCCATTCCTCTCTTGCAATTCTTTGTTATGATTTATTTTATGTTATTTTTTTCATCACATTTGTATCCCACCTTGCATCCAAGAAGGATGTCTGCAAGGGTCTCCTATCTCACAGCATTTCTAAGAGAGCTAGGTAATGCTGGGAAAGAAATAATAGGACCATGGTAACAGGTGATCTAGAGATATCTCATCTCATAGAATTCTTTAGTATCACCGTCTATATGCACGGACAAGAAGATCCCTTATTTATTTTTTCTTTATTATTTACATATATGCATCACAAACGTGGGCAATGCAGAGTTTCTGCCTACATCGAGAGAACCTTGGGAGTGTAACAAGGAAGTCTGTAGAAATGTAGCTTTCTCCTGATCTCGTATTACATACTGGGGTAAAAGAAGTGTCTAGGCCTTCTTTGATTAACAAGATTGCTGAACATTTTTGATTGCAGAAAGAAAGAAAGAAAGAAAGAAAGAAAGAAAGAAAGAAAGAAAGAAAGAAAGAAAGAAAGAAAGAAAGAAAGAAAGAAAGAAAGCCTGGCAAATTTATCTCTTCTCTTTTATGGCTTCTAAACATCAGTCAAGGCTCCTCTCTGGAAGTTATGTTGTGAACTAATACATAGACACAACTGCTTGCTCTACACGGCTTTGGAAAGACCGTGTTAGAAATGTATGTTCCAAATGTATGTAATCTACGTTTCTGCTATCATACAGAGACATTTGAAAAAACACAGGTACTTAGAGCAAGTTTACTCAATATTCAAGAAGGCATAATTTAACAAGAAGAATTCCCTCCCAGTTCTCTTGTGTCCATTTATTCCAGCCATAGAGTAAGTTTCTTTTTACTATGCATCTCTCTTTGCCTCCTGCATTCAGATCATTTACCTGCTCCAATAAATAATGCAGTACCTACCTGAGCAGCCATTTGAAACACAATCTCTCACAGTACCATGAGAAGCATAGGAGTAAAACAAGGCTCCCTTTTCTAAGATGCTAAATTTTAAAGGAAAAAAACCCCAAAGCCAAGATAACGGTGGACTTAATTCACATGCAGAAAAAGAGATTATGACTTGTTTACAAGGCATAATATAATACAGGATCCCACTCCAAAACCAAGAAGGAACTTTTAGGCACTAACAGTGAGGTCTAACAGGTTATATTTTCTCACCCTACACCCCCCTCATAACTGAAATCCTTTCTGGCTCAGAAAACCCATCATCCCTTCTCCTATGTCTGGATCCTGACCCAAATGAGGCAACACTAGACTGGGAGATCCCTTCCTTGGGAATGGCTTGTGCCCTCTACCTTTACAGCAAATCTATTTCATCAATTAGTCTGTGTGATCTTGAAGCCATAATTCAATAACTGAAGGCATGGGATATGGAGGATTTTTGTCTCTTTTCCCCAGAAATCTCTCTCTTCTTCCTATATGAGAACAAGAATATAGGCCTTTTTGGTCCTCTGTGAGGACAGGCTGATTTTTTATTTTTCCTGGAGACCAGCTGATGTAACATGAACCAGCTCAACCCCAGAGTATTGCTACTTTTTCTGACTCCCAGACAGGGGCTACTGTTTTTTAGCTGCAGGTTTTGCAGAAAAGAGAGGCAAAGGCTGAAATCCTGTTGAGTAGCTACATGGACACAACTTGACTGTGCTGTTCTCAATACAGGCATATTGCACAATTGGTCGCAACAGGAACCACATGTCTAATTGTGCAAACAAATCACTCACTCGCTGCTTGTTGCCTGGGTACAATACCTGGCAATGTTACTCTGGCATGACTTTACGATATGCAGTGACATATAGAATTCAGGCTAAATAGAATAAATAAAATAAAATAAAATAAAATAAAATAAAATAAAATAAAATAAAATAAATAAATAAATAAATAAATAAATAAATAAATAAATAAATAAATAAATAAATAAATAAATAAATAAATAAATATGGTGACTGCAATCCTATGAACACTCTTTCCTGGGAGTAAGTCTTATTAAACATTGAGCACAGTGCCTTGTGCTTGTGCAGAATATAGAACTGTTTTACACTGGATACTATGTAGAGTATCCTCATCTGGCGCAGAAAACTGAATTTCGACTATGTGAGACTGTTCCTCAGATCCACTTGCAAATCTGCAAGGGGGTGGATAGAAAGATCAGATTATAAGGAAGAGGGAGAAGGAAAACAAAAAGAGAGTTGGGTGGAAATTGTTGGGGTTCATTTCCCCCCACCTAAATTATGTAGGTGTTTCATTCTTATTTCATCAAATAACAGTATCACCATTAGCCTATTTGACTTTTAATATTTTCTGGGGAGGCCTTTCTCTCAGTTCTACCACTTTCCCAAGCTTGTCTGGTAAGGGCACAAGAGAAGGCCCTTCTCAATGGCTGCTTTGGAATACACTAATCTGTGAAGCCAGATTGGCCCCCTCCCTCTTGTCCTCCCATCATCAGGCAGTCAATTGTCTCAGGAAGGCTGTTTTTTCAATGACTGATTTTCAATGTTTTAAAACTGTTTTTAATTTTGGTTTTAATCTTAAAAACCCTAGGGAGAGAAAGGTGGAATGAATGAATGAATGAATGAATGAATGAATGAATGAATGAATGAATGAATGAATGAATGAATGAATGAATGAATGAATGAATGAATGAATGAATGAATAATGGGGGAAAGTTCAGCTCTACATTTTGCTTCAGCAAAACAGGATCCCCAAGCCGGGTCATGAACCAAACTGCACACTGGCCCAGCTCGTCGGTTTTTCTGGCTCACAGTTCAGTTTCTGCCCCTCTCTAGAGTAGATCTATTGAACTGGTGGAATTTACCTAAGTCTTGACTCATCATATAGCAATTAATTCAATTGGTCTACTCTAGTGGGGACTCACAATGGGATTTAGTCCAATATATTTAAAATACGCTTTGCTAATGTGTATCGCTTTTCTACACTGTTGCATTGCTTGTCTTGTGTTCATGCTGCTTATACTACGATCAAGGGTTAAACTCACCTGTTGGCCTCTAATGGGGCCTGTTAAGTCAACTGCAAGCCCTATTAACTCAGTGGGTCTCACAGTTGGATTTGCTCTGGAGGCTAATTGAATAACACTACACTGTAAATGAAATCAAACCCAAACCTAACTTTGAGAATACCATAAGGCCTAATGGTGGGATTTGATGCTCCACTGCCTTGAAGGCTTCAGATGAACAAATGAAGTCTAAAATGTTACAACATAACTTCAGATAACCAATAAATACAGAACAAGGTAGGATGGGGTTTGGTTTTAGAAAGTCCCAGGAAGGAGGATTGAAGGGTGGTTGTTGGACAGATGAAGGAAAGAGAAGCGCTGGTGCAGTAAACACAAAATTATCACCAAGTCCCAGCAATGTTATTTCAGAAACATTCCTCTTGCTAAAGACCACAAATGGGAAAAACATGATTTTCTCCATTCCTTTGCTGTAAGGACCATGCTAAGCGTTTCCCCCACCCACCCACCCCTCCACACACACTGGAAGCTAAAGGAGTCAAAGATCAAAGACCATCTACCATTCTCTTCCCCCAACGGTGGCATTTTCCATTTATTCTGCTGTTTCACAATACTTTGGAGCCGCGTTGTCTGATTTTCTTTCACTGAAGTTTCAGTCTCCTGGATTACTCAATTGTTCCAACACAATCTGGAGCTTCCTTCAATCCGGTACAGACTGATCCGATTGAGACCCAATCCAAATTTCTCCAGTTTGACCCAATTCAATTCAACTGTTACCCAAGTCCTAGCTAATGTGTCTACTCTAGCTGGGATTAAAAATTGGTTTTAGGCCATAATTATTAAGATTGTAGGTAAGGGATTTTAAGGATTAATGGTGTTCATGGCTAATCCGTGTTTATGATTGCCTCTTATCTAAGTAGGGCTTTTAAAAAAAATCAATAGAACTGAATAAAACATAGGCATGTAATCAATGCTTTGAAGTCAGGCTAAATGCTAAACTTGTTAGTGACTTCTTGATCAAGAAAGCAGGGTACAAACATTGGTTTGGAATTAAAATGAGGCATGAACCCAGCCTGCTTTGAATTTCTAAAACAATTCATTATTGTGGGCAAGTGGTTTTTTCTTGTACTGTAAATTCTCAATAACCTGTATAAGCCACTAGGAACAAAACAGTTGAATAATGAAGGACAACAAGATAATCCTTGGAAATATGTTTATGAGATTTATTGGAGTGTTTAACATGAAGTAATGGGAGAAGATATTGTGTGCCGTTATACAATACTGTATTAGAGTTTGTTTTCATACACCCTATCAATTGCTCTGAGGCTGCATTCCTGTACTCACTTACCTAGAAGCAAACCCCATTCAACTCAATGGATCTTACTTCTAAGTAGACACAGCTAGGATGGGATGCTACTGATGCCAAATTTCAGGATGTACATATTAAACTTTTTTTGGGGGGGGTAGCAAACAAAAGAGGAATTGGGGGCATGATATGTACAGAGAGCAGAAAAAGCTTCAAGTTTGTTTGTGTTCATTTGTGATACTTTTCTCCCCATAAGGAACCCAAGGTGGCTCAAAACAATTAAAACTGCACAATAATAACAATTTCAAAATACTATACAAATCTATATAAAATAACAAACATAAGTAGAGATTTAAAATAATTTTAAAACAATTTTAAAAACATTTGAAGAACACATTTAAAAATATCTGTCATTGTATAATGTCGTTTCATGGAATTCTGAAAACATACAGAATTAAAGAAATTGCAGCATAGGAATTTTTAAGTGTGAGAACTACACAGTTTTCCTACACAAAAAGTACTCCTCATTACATCAAGCTTTCTTTGTTTTGGTAATATGATGTTGTGGGGTTATAATAATTTTGTCACCAGTTGTTAAACAAATGGAAGTCAGGAATGTTTGGTGATCTGCTGTAACTTATCCAGAAGTACACTGCAGATCCAGATCAAATCTTACTTGGCTGGGTATACAGGTTACTGTCATTAATTTGGAGCCAAATGTAACATTAAGCTATAATGTATACAGTATATAGTATATATAGCAAATAACCAGAGAGCTGTCTTCTTTGGAAACTGTATCTGACAAAGAATTCTGAGAATCTCAAATCGACCAAGATGGCTATGTGATGAAACTTTCAATATAATCATTAACTTTTTTTATAATGTAGGGGCGAATTTTAAAGAATGAAGATAATAAGAATGAGAGGAGGAAAACGCAAAAAAAAAATGAACAAAGTGAAAACAATTTATAGTGTTTTTGTTTGAAAATAGGCCGCCTAAGCAATGGTCAAATGAATTGAGGATCAACTGTTGGGGGGGGGGAGCAAGCACACTGGGAGATAATTAGCTTCATGATTTCTAAGCTCTAGAAAGGTCCAGGGATGTCTTTGCAGGGCAGAAGGAACCAAAAGTGTGACCACAGAGAAGGAAGTGTTGTGGCATGTAATATGCCAGTATGGTATTCTGTTGAATGGGCTATATAAGAGATATGTGATACAAAATTAATATTTCAGAACTACTGTGTCAGCAGTATGTGGCATCATTTCCACTGGAGTGGCAATTGACTGGCTTATACCTTGATTATGAATATTTTGTTCACTTCTATTATTTTTTTAAAAATGGTCCTGTTTTATTTTTATTTTTTTGAATGGTCACGTTTACATGTGTTCGTATTGACACGAGGTAGCAGAGGAGAGCAAAGTGTCTATTTTGAAGTATAGCTCTCAAAACTCCTCTGGCAACCTGGTCTCCAACTATGCTGGCTGGGGTATTGTCTCTGTGTTTTTTCGTTCCAAAACTATTTCCTTTCCTCTTTGTTAGAATGTAAGAACTCCTCTGGTCTTCTATTGGGCCTCCAATTGTTTGAGAGGACTGTCACAGAACACGAGAGAAACCACTTCTCTGCATTGTTCATTTTCATCACCTTTACTATTCAGAAGATATATATTATCTCCTAACATGAAGACTCTATTTAGCTGTCATGGACAGCAGGCTTGGTTGTGAGAAAGGCCCTAATCTGTATGAATTCCTCTTAATCTCCCCAAAGCCTTCCAACCTCAAGGCCTTCTGTGTATCCCATGGCAAGTAATGCCATGAGACAATTATGTGTGGTGTGCAAAAGCATTATATGATAATGTACCCCATCTCCAAAGATGAGTTGTCCAATACTTTCTACTGTGGGGATTGAGGAATCTTTGGTCCTCCAGATGTTTTGGACTAGAGCTCTTAAAGTTGCTTATCACTGGCCCTGCTGGCTGAGGCTTTTGGGAGTTGATGCCTTAAACTGCTAGAAGTCTAAAGGTTCTGAACACTTGTTCTATCTAGATCACTCCATTAAGGATTAGCCTATTGAAGTATATACACTCTGATGTGGGGGGACTGAACCTGAAAATATATGAATTCAAAGAGAGCCCTGCCTCTCTGCTGAATATTTTTTTTCCTTCTCTTTCCTTGGTGGGAATTGTTTGTTTGCTGTGGATCTGTTCAGTTGGTTGCTACATATGTGTGCAGTAAAGAAAGCAGCATACACAAGTCTGTAATTTTAAGCAACTATAAGTAATGTTTTTATTATTTTTCCTACGTCTCAGGGTGAGTTCTTGAGACTATAAGTGCTAGTTAAGGAGAAAGTGGACTCTAGGGAACTTGTAGATAGTTCTCCTCTGTGAGTCTCTGTACTTCTATTGCATAGCAAAAAGGAATTTTACCAGAAACTCTAAACTCTGCAACAGGAATACCTCTGGTTAGTAGCGTCATTGCACCAGTAGAGTAGCTAATCACTGCCTTGTGTGTCACATTTGCCACCCACCCCATCTGGAATTGAGGCAGGCAACATGAGAAAAGAAAAAGGCAAAGTTCTGCAAAAATATAAGCCAGCTGCAGATATTTAAAAAGTGAAGAACAAAATTGAGGTTGTGGGTGATGAGATAGCATAGATCCTATTTCTAACAGTAATGTGGCTTACCCCACTGAAATCTTGCATCAAGACACCCATGGCACATTCACACATAGGCACTCAATTTATAGGAGTCTGAAGTGTAATACAAAATATGATCTGCAGCTTTCTAGAAGAAAAGAAGATACATTTTCCAATTCACACCCACCATATGGAGAATGACCACCATGCAAATAACAGAGCACAAGTTTCTCACTGTGCCAAGATATTAAATGATGGCCAATGCAAGGGGATTTATCTAGATGACCTGAACCTTCCCAGTGACCTTATGACTGGAGCTTCAGGAGAGCCTGGATTCTTCATTGGTGCTTGAGCTGTCAATATCTTTTTGCCTCAGGCTTTTTGGTTCTATTGAAGTATTACTCTCATTTTATGACTGCATCTTACTAGTCCAAATGTTTTTAATCAATTTTTACCTGTTTTAATCAAAGCACTGAAGAGTTATTAAGTGCTTCATTGAGCCCTGATTCAATCTGAGCCCCACTGCCGGCTTCCTTGATTTGCTCTGAATTAGCCTGGAAACAAACAAATGTCCCTGCTTCCGACTTTGGATTCCAAATAATTTCCAAACTTAAAGCACATCCTTATCTCTAAAAATGAAACACCAAAGCAGAGAGAATTAAGAAATCACATAAAAGATAGAAATTTGAGGAGCAAATTCATTGAATAGGCATGAAAACCTGCATCTCTTATTATAAGAGGTTTTAAGCCATTCAAAAAGTGCTTTTAATTGTTTGATTAAAACTAGTGAGAAGCTCCCTGGGGGGATAGTTTTAATTTTGTTCCATCCTGGAGATAGCTTTCTTGTTATTTAGTCTTAATCTGATTCATATCGATTTAATCTTTTCTTCCAATGTTTTAATTTTTTAAAAAATTATGCAAACTACACACACACACACACACACACACACACACACACAACCAACCAACCAACCAACCAACCAACCAACCAGCCCACTCATTTGATAACATTAACTTTACACCCTAATCCCACATATCCGTTCCTATAGATCACAACACATGGGAACCAAATGCCTCAGCCTTAAGCTTAGCTGCTAATATCTGAACGCCACATAGAGCAGGAACCAGAGACTACATATAGCTGTTATAGGAATCATTCACTTATCTTTGTCTCCGTTCCCCCTGTCTCTATTGCAAAGCTGTTAAGGATCACACAACAACAACAAAAGTCTAGTCTGAGGAAGATTAAGGGAGAACAAAATCACTTGCAGAGTGGAGAGGGAGGAACTGCTGTCTTTAATCTCACTATATATTACATATATGAGAATTGTGAGGAAACATTACCTCGTGGTAACATTTTCTAGGGCGTTTTTTTTTAATCAGCTTTCTCTGCATAATTTAAAATACAGTACTGCATTTTGTTTTCTAGTAAATACTGCTGCAGTACATAGAATTACTGTATGTATGCACATAACACCATTTGTGTTTACTCAGATGTAAATGCCACTGCTTTTAATAGGGCTACTTCCCTGATTTTAGGATTGCAGCCTAACAGTGCAATGCTATACATGTTTATTAAGAAGTATTTTTTTAAAAAATGTCAGGTAATTGTGCACTGGATTGCAGCCTTAATCTCTAAATCTTCTAATCTTTATTGCCCAGAGAGCAGTTTTGATAAATGTCGTGTTTAATTTTGCTTTCAAATGAATTATAGTTATAGACGGTTCTGCTCCTTTTTGGAAAGGACTGTTTCACTTTTGCAAATCCTGGTGGGGGGAGAGTAATAGAGCGTTTGATGCCGTGCACACAATAAATCTCTGAGGACTGGGAACATGCAGGGGGTCAACCAAGGTTCTTACTAGAACAGCAACAATTTTACCGACACACTGTGTTCTCCTTTGCTTCCATGCATAGCAAGAGGAAGTAGTTTGGTTGCTAGGGGCAGTACTGGGAAACTGACCCAACTCGTGTAGTTCGGGAGGTGTCTAAATATGGAAGAAGATTCTAAATTTAGGGGTGGCGGCCTGAAAATCAAATCGGGCTCAATACTGTTAAGCATCACAAACAGTTCTAGAATGACGTAAGAATCTGTTGCTGAAGGAGCTGCACCATGTTCCCATAACTGCTCCCTTATGTCTGAGGAACAGCATATGGGTTTCTCTTGGCTTTCATAACTGCTATGGCCACCATATTCTAGCAACAAATTAACTTATATTTAGAGAGCTGGACATTATTTATTTCATATTTTCTTAGATGCCTTTCAGCTTGAAAAAACAGAGTGACTTGGGTCACCCAAACATTCCCCCGATTACCTAAGAACAAATACCTGCTCCAATTCTCCAAATCACTACGAATTATAGTTTATCTGAATCCCAGAAGCATTTTAAAATTAATATGTGATGTTATATATATATATATATATATAAAATAGAAATGTTAAAAGCAATGAAGCTACTTGCCTCTGCCCTTGAAAAGTGTTTAAAACAATTGTAAACATGTCCATGTACATGGATACAGTCTCCATAGCAGCATGGTAACAGTTAAGGGCTCATTCTAAACATATCCAAATGGATACTAAAAATAGCTTGACAGTGTCAAAATATGTTTGTATATAGATATACATATGTGTGTGTTTATTTGGATAACAGTACACAAAAAAGAGGAGTTTGTCTGCCTACCTCAGGGTAGCTAGAGACGTGAAACAGATTGGAGAGAGGTGCAATTTGGCTCCTTGCTTTTTTTTTTGTCCTTGTGCACTGAATTTAGTAATTCACACACTCCTTTCTGTCAGCATATATGGCAATGCAACTTACTACATTCTTAACAAATAAATATCTATATATGCACTTTGTAGAGTCCAGTAGTTTCGGACTATAGGAAGGTCCTCAGTTCCTCCAGCCCTACAAAGGCTGGGTGATTTCAGGGTGGGTGGCCACACTCCTGACAGTACATATGTGACTGTGGCTCCTGACATCACAGGCTCCCACTGAGAGACCCCAACATCGACTCCAGTCTGGGATGTTCTGCCTACACTTTCCCAGGTCAAGAAAATCAATACGTTATCCTTTTCACTTCCATGCAAAGTTGCTGTTGCTTGTTTGTTCAGGGAAATAGCTGTGTTGGTGTGTTGCAGCAAAAACATCAGGGTGTCCTATGGCACCTTTAGACTAATGAGGTTGATTGGGCATCAGCTTTCATGGACTGCAGCCCAGTTCTTCGGATGCATGAAGTGCAGCTTCAGTATACAAACATTTATAGAGCAATGAGGAAGGAAAGACTATGAAATGTTATGCAAATGGAAGAGGTCCAGCATAGTGATGGTCAGCCGGTGGCTGCTAAGGGTCATTAACGGTCCTTCAGGATGACAGTTATTAATGGAAGTTGTGAAGAGTCGTTCTAAGGTCACTGGAGAGTGAAAAGTACATTGAAGGATAGGTAAGCCGATTAACAAGCCTAAGGTGGGGCAAAGTCTTTATAAGTCCAGTAGCTTTGTACTGTATGTCTTACTACTCTCCTGTGTACAGCATAAGGATTTTCCCAGCACAACTATGAGACAAAGGAAGCCATTTTGCTTTCAATGGAAACAGTTGCACTCTGGTAAACCAAAAGCATTGCTTTAACATTGGATATGTTTGCTAACCAGAAAATTTAATAAAATGGCTGTTTTCTATATCCTATTTCATTCTGCCCCATCACCATATCCTGAACCGACATGTATATAAATCCATTGAAGTGTGGGGCAAAGTCTTTCATTATTGTGGCCTCACCTGAAGTGGACTGATCTGCTATCCAATCAAGTATCAGTGGTATAGTGAAGCCGGGGCCAGAGTGTCAGCATTTTTTGGTCATATAGACAACAGTGCCATCTTCAAGCACATCCAGACATCCAGTCTTCCTTTCCCCTCTGGTCTTAGCGGTGGTGTGCACACTGGCTGGAGAGAAAGCAGATGCATTATGAGCTCTATCCTGTTATAGTATGAAGTACTGGAAGATTATTACGCCTTGAATGAGCAATTAGGGTGCAGTTTGGGGGGGGGACTCCTCATGGGTAGGTAAAAACTGCTTTCCTTGTTGACATGAATCAATACAGTTGCAAGCATCTGGGGGTTCTGCTTGGGGCTGTGACTATGGGATCCCTCGTGATTAACACCCGCATTTCAAAATGCACTGCTACAACATTGCAAAATTTAACCAACACAGCTCAATTTTAATTCACTCTGGTGAAAACATCACCCATAGTATCTAGTTTCATGGCTTTCTGGAACCTGAGCCAGCATGAGATAATCTTAACACTGATCTTAAAAAGGACAGGGTTTGTTTTGTTGCTGCTGCTGCTGCTGCTTGATATCCAAATAAACCATAGCCCTTGTCAACTTAAGCTCTCAGTTTTATTGCTGCCTAGGCAGCTGTTCATAATAAATGTGATGTGAGCCAAACAGCACACATTCATTTTCCCCCTTGAGTTCTATACAGTCTCTATTTCATTCCTTTGACACCTCTATAGGTCAGATAATCACTGGTGTGTGTGTATGTGTGTGGGTGTGTTTATATGCCTAATGATGGAAGGACAAGTGGGAGGGGTGCCAACAAAGTCTGAAGGTGGTGAGACTGAAAGAAAGGCCTCCCCAGAAGATCTAAAAGTGGAAGAGATTCAGATGAGGTGATAGTCCTTCAGGTAGCCTTTATAGATTAAAACCAGCACTTTGAATGGGGCCTGGAAACCGGCAGCCCATGAAGCTGTTGTAATAATGGATCGTCCCTGTAACCAGCACCAGTTAACAATATTTTGAACCACCTGTGGTTTCTGAACGGTCTTCAGAGGCACCCCCACATAAACCATATTGCAGTAATCCAAAAGAGGTGTAACTAATGTGACACCGTGGCCAGATGAGACATCTCAAGGATGAGTACAGCTGGTACACCAGCTTTAACAGCTTTAACTGCTGGCCACCACAGAACCTACGTATCCATGCTCAGGGTTGAATCCAGGAGCACACTCAAACTTCAAATCTGACTTTTCAGTGGAAGTATTACCCCAACCAGTACAAGCTGAATCCCTACTCCCCCCATTTGCCTTTGAATTAACCAAAAGCAATTCTGTCTTGTCTGGATTAAGTTTCAGTTTGCTTGCCCTCATCCAATCCATCACTGATAATAACAGGCACTGGTCTAGTCCCAGAACAGCTTATTTCAAATAAAATGAAAATGAGAGCTAGAGTTGGGTGTCCTCAATATACTGAGGGCACCAAACTCTAAAAGTCCAGAGACTCTGTCCCAACAGTTTTGTGTACATGTTGAATAAAGGGGGGAGGGGGGGAGGACAAAACTGAACTCTGGTGGACACAACAAGTAAATGGGCAGGATGTCAATCAAGATCCCCCTTACATGACCTTCTAAGTTTAGCTGTTGAACCCATCCAGAGAAATGGCCCAAAAGGGTATCATGGTTGATAGTATCAAAAGCCCTTAATAGGTCTAACAGAACCAACATGGACACACTATCCCAGCTTCAGGAACCCAAACCCATTTTTGTTCCATAACCAGATCAGAAGCCAGATTGAAATGGATCTAGACAATTTACTTTGTATGGGAACCCCTTGCTCCAAAAGCTTGCCCAGAAATGAAATACTGGGGAGACTGACAGAGAACAATTCACTACAATAGGATTCAAGGAGGAGTTTTTAAAATGCAAAGATCTTTCTACTGACTTCTGTAGGCATGCTGATACTCTGCCTTGCTGCAAGGAGGCATTCACCTTACCCGCTTGACCAGTTCCCTTCTAGTTAGAAGGGCAAGGTTCCAGCACACATGTGGTGCATTCATGCTCTCCAAAGATCCAGTCCACATTTTCCAAGAATACAAGCTGAAATGTGGTGTAACAATTTGATGGAACTGGAGAATCTGCGAAAACAATGTTGTCTGACTGGGCTATATGGTCTTGTGCCCAAGCCTTCTGCATGCATATACTGTAATAACAGATGAATATTTATCAGTGAAGCATCTTCTCCAAAAATAGACAAGTTGGTTGAAATCCTGTTGTTTACTGTAATAATTTGGCACATCATCACAGATCCACAAGACTTTCAACACCAAACATCAAAGAATAACAATCATCATGGAATTTTGCTCCATAGACTTTAATAGCCAAGCTGAAAGAACTTTTGACAACTATTTTTGTTTGTGTGTTCTTAACATGCTTAGATGCTAAATAATGTCTTTTACTTTAATATATTTTTATTTTTAAGATCTTTTGTATTTTAATGTGCTTTTAAAGTACTGTTAAAGAGTAAGCGTTACAATGCTTTTCCTTTTCTAAATTTTTGTATTTTTATAATGTAACCGAAAACATTTTCATTGTTCTTTTTGTTCTTAAAAGATATTTTGTTCCTACTTTTGCCTCAAGCATTTGCCTACAGTTTAATTCAGTTTTCGTATATTTTTAAGTTGAGTGCCTACAGTTTTCTTCATAACTGCAAGACTTTTGGATGTTACATCAACTTTAAAGTAATGTTCTTCTTATAGAACATAGAAACAATGTACATAAATAAAGCTTGTAGAAATAAACAAACTGATGTTGCCTGGAATTATTGTAACAATGAAAGGACTCAGACTTTTTGATACTCAGATTGATTTTAATACTATTATCTGAGATTGTTTGGTTTCACTCTACAATTAGCCCCTTGTTGGGATAAATGCCAGCTGTGATGAACACAGGCTTCTGATTTTTCCCCTGGAAGTCTATGGAATTTCTGTGGGATTCTTGAGAGTCAAGCACCTACTATCAAGGTGTGACAGAACAAGGAGCTTAGTATTCTAACCCCACAAAATGGCTGGGGGCTAGATATTTTTATGAGAGGTGTCAGCAACATAGCAATGCTACAGCTGGATCATCTGTGTCTCCTTTTCTTTCTTTTCTTTAAAATTATGTGGGACAAATAGATGGTCTAACACTAATGAGAACAAATGCACAACTAGGACTAAAATGTCGCTAGAATGAAGGGAAATGGGATTTCAAAAATGGCATGAAAATCCTATAGGGGATGCATCTTTATTTCAAAATGCCATCAGAGTTGCATGACCAAACTCAAAGTTTCTCACACAATTTCCAGATGGAAAAAGTGTACTTTTAAAAACATCTCCAGCATCAGTTAATGCACTGCACAGCCTGCATCAATTAATCTACAAGTCTCAAAACTGAAATGTAACCTTCGTTTACTGTATTTAATTAGCCAATGATATTTGTATATACTGTTTTTAAAGACAACCAATAGCAAAAGGTCTCTTGGAGGAGTCCAAAAAAGTTGCTTGTCAAGAAAAGCCAGTTGAACTGCAGCATTTTGGCAGCAAATTTTGGTAATAAACATGAAAAACTCAATTGAAAGGAACGAAATTCTTGTTTTAAATGGCTTATAACTTGTTTCCTTCAGAAAATGGAGTTCTTGCCCAAATAAGGCAAACAGAAAGGTACAAAAACTTGCAAAAAGGAAACAATTAGGGGTGCTAAGAAGCATTCTGAAGAACGTGATCACTAATAGTGTGAAGATCAAATATGAAGAGTTCTTATAGTAAATAATTGTTTACAGTTTATTGGGAGTAAAAAGCCAGGGGGGAAAATGGTAGCCAAATGGTTGGATGTATATAGATTTCAAGGAGTTCTGAAGGAGAAAAGAATACAGCAGGAAAACTGAATAAATTATTTTCTTCTGCCTTTATTGCTGAAAATATATAACAAATAACTGTGCCAAAACAGATATGTGGCGTTCACCCTAAGTTATGCATTGTAAGTTATGCATTATTCATGTTATATGTTAATGTGGTTAAGAGGCGGGGCCAAAAGAGAAGCTAAAAAGGTGGAGCCTGAGAGAGGAGCAAGTCAGTCGGAGTCTGGAATCAGAGAGAGAAGGATAGTTTGGGGGTCTGAGGAGTAATTAGTAGAGTGTAACCTGTGATAATTAATATAGAAGGTTAATATTGACGATTGATGGATCTTGAAGAATGTGCTTACGAATTATTCCAGAAACCAATGACATAAACTTATAAAGGATGACAAGAATAAAACACATGGTGATTGGCTCCAAAAGGATCTCTCCAAACTGATGGGAAACAATTGAAATAGCAAATGAGATTCAGAGTAAGCTAGCAGAAAGTAATATAAACTGGAGGGGTATGGAATCCTAATTTCAGGTAAGACTGATGGGATCTCAGTTAACAGCAATAGAGCCAGAGGGAAAGATCTTGGGATTATGATAGATGGCTGAGAAAAATATTAATCTAATATGTGACTGCCGTCAACAAAACAGAAATTCCGTGTTGGCATAATTAGAAATGAAACTGAAGATAAAACTGCCAACACCATATTTCCCTTAAACAAATTCATAGCATAACTACATGTGAAATAATGTGTACAATTCTGTTTTGCACCCAAGAAAGCATATGGTAGCATTCAAAAAGGTGCAGAGAAGGAACTGAAATGTTTTCTAATATGTCTAATAAATATTGGAAGTGCAATAAAAAAGCAGGTACTTATTATCATGTATGGTGGACTTGTGATAAAGTTAAAAACTTTTGGATTAAAATACATACATGGGTTGCTAAAATGTTAAAAAAAATATAGACTTTAAACCAGAAGTGTTTCTATTAGGTATAATGCCAGAAAATTTTGATAAACAAAATGTACATCTAACATTGTATATTTTGACAGCAGCTAGGATTGTACTGGCACAACACTGGAAAAATGAAAGAATACCTACTGATGAAGAAATAATTAAGAAGATTTTGGACTGTGCAGAAATGGACAGACTTACATTGAAAATCAAAGAGAAAGAAGATTCAGAATATTTTCAAATGTGGAATCTGTTAGAAATGTGGTGTGGAGATTAGGCCCTAATCTGTATTAACAAATCAATATAAAATGAACTCATGTATCATGATGTTTAATAAGCAAAGGTTGATTATACTAATTTTAAAAATTATATTAAAAAGGTGTGGAAAAGGGAAACTAACATGTGTGTTTAGTCGTTTAGTGTCCGACTCTTCGTGACCCCATGGACCAGAGCACGCCAGGCCCTCCTGTCTTCTACTGCCTCCCGGAGTTGTGTCAGGTTCATGTTGGTTGCTTCGCAGACACCGTCCAGCCATCTCATCCTCGGTCGTCCCCTTCTCCTCTTGCCATCACACCTTCCTAACATCAAGGTTTTTTCCAAGGACTCTTTTCTTCTCATGAGATGGCCAAAGTACTGGAGCCTCAGCTTCAGGATCTGTCCTTCAAGTGAGCATTCAGGGTTGATTTCCTTTAGAACTGATAGGTTTGTTCTCCTTGCAAGAGCCTCCTCCAGCACCACAATTCAAAGGCATCAATTCTTCGGCGGTCTGCTTTCTTTATGGTCCAGCTCTCACTTCCATACATCATGACAGGAAAAACCATAGCTTTGACTATTCGGACTTTTGTTGGCAAGGTGATGTCTCTGCTTTTCAAGATGCTGTCAAGATTTGTCATCGCTTTCCTCCCAAGAAGAAGGCGCCTTTTAATTTCAGGGCTGCTGTCTCCATCTGCAGTGATCATGGAGCCCAGGAAGATAAAATTTGACACTGCCTCCATATCTTCCCCTTCTATTTCCCAGGAGGTGATGGGACCAGTGGCCATGATCTTAGTTTTTTTGATGTTGAGTTTCAGACCGTTTTTTTGCACTCTCCTCTTTCACTCTCATTACAAGGTTCTTTAATTCCTCCTCACTTTCTGCCATCAGAGTGGTATCATCTGCATATCGGAGGTTGTTGATATTTCTTCCGGCAATCTTAATTCCGGCTTGGGTTTCTTCCAGTCCAGCCTTCCGCATGATGTATTCTGCATATAAGTTAAATAAGCTGGGGGACAATATACAGCCTTGCCGTACTCCTTTCCCAATTTTGAACCACTCAGTTGTTCCATGACCAGTTCTAACTGTTGCTTCCTGTCCCGCATATAGGTTTCTCAGGAGACAGATAAAGTGGTCAGGCACTCCCATTTCTTTAAGAACTTGCCATAGTTTGCTGTGGTCCACACAGTCAAAGGCTTTCGCATAGTCAATGAAGCAGAAGTAGATATTTTTCTGGAACTCTCTGACTTTCTCCATAATCCAGCGCAAGTTAGCAATTTGGTCTCGAGTTCCTCTGCCTCTTCGGAATCCAGCTTGTACTTCTGGGAGTTCTCGGTCCACATACTGCTGAAGCCTACCTTGTAGGATTTTGAGCATAACCTTGCTAGCGTGTGAAATGAGTGCAATTGTACGGTAGTTGGAGCATTCTTTGGCACTGCCTTTCTTTGGGATTGGGATGTAGACTGATCTTTTCCAATCCTCTGGCCACTGTTGAGTTTTCCAAACTTGCTGGCATATTGAATGTAGCACCTTAACAGCATCATCTTTCAAGATTTTAAATAGTTCAACTGGAATGCCATCACCTCCACTGGCCTTGTTGTTAGCCAGGCTTTCTAAGGCCCACTTGACTTCACTCTCCAGGATGTCTGGCTCAAGGTCAGCAACTACATTGTCTGGGTTGTCCGGGATATCCAAATCTTTCTGATATAATTCCTCTGTGTATTCTTGCCACCTCTTCTTGACGTCTTCTGCTTCTGTTAGGTCCCTCCCATTTTTGTCTTTTATCATGTTCATCTTTGCGCAAAATGTTCCTCTAATATGTCCAATTTTCCTGAACAGATCTCTGGTCTTTCCTTTTCTGTTATCTTCCTCTATTTCTTTGCATTGTTCATTTAAGAAGGCCCTCTTGTCTCTCCTTGCTATTCTTTGGAAGTCTGCATTCAAGTTTCTGTAACTTTCCCTATCTCCCTTGCATTTTGCTTCCCTTCTCCTCTCTGCTATTTCTAAGGCCTCGTTGGACAGCCACTTTGCTTTCTTGCATTTCCTTTTCTTTGGGATGGTTTTCGTTGCTGCCTCCTGGACAATGTTACGAGCCTCTATCCAAAGTTCTTCAGGCACTCTGTCCACCAAATCTAGTTCCTTAAATCTGTTCTTTACTTCCACTGTGTATTCATAAGGGATTTGGTTTAGATTATACCTGAGTGGCCCAGTGGTTTTTCCTAATCTCTTCAGTCTAAGCTTGAATTTTGCTATGAGAAGCTGATGATCAGAACCGCAGTCAGCTCCAGGTCTTGTTTTTGCTGACTGTATAGATCTTCTCCATCTTTGGCTGCAGAGAATATAATCAATCTGATTTCGATATTGCCCATCTGGTGATTTCCATGTATAGAGTCGCCTCTTGTGTTGTTGGAAAAGAGTGTTTGTGATGACCAGCTTATTCTCTTGACAAAACTCTATTAGCCTTTGTCCTGCTTCGTTCTGAACTCCAAGGCCAAACTTCCCTGTTGTTCCTTTTATCTCTTGGCTCCATACTTTAGCATTCCAGTCCCCTAGAATGAGAAGAACATCTTTCTTTGGTGTCAGTTCTAGAAGGTGTTGTAAATCTTCATAGAATTGTTCAATTTCAGTCTCCTCAGCAATGCTGGTTGGTGCATAAACTTGGATTATTGTGATGTTGAATGGTCTGCCTTGGATTCGTATTGACATCATTCTATCATTTTTGAGATTGTATCCCATTACAGCTTTTCCCACTCTTTTGTTGACTATGAGGGCTACTCCATTCCTTCTACGGGATTCTTGCCCACAATAGTAGATATGATAATCATCTGAGCTGAATTCGCCCATTCCTGTCCATTTTAGTTCACTGATGCCCAGGATGTCGATGTTTATTCTTGCCATCTCCTGTTTGACCACCTCCAGCTTCCCAACGTTCATAGATCTTACATTCCAGGTTCCTATGCAGTATTTTTCTTTGCAGCATTGGATTTTCCTTTCACTTCCAGGCACGTCCACAGCTGAGCGTCCTTTCGGCTTTGGCCCAACCACTTCATTAGCTCTGGAGCTACTTGTACTTGTCCTCCACTCTTCCTCAGTAGCATGTTGGACGCCTTCCGACCTGAGGGGCCCATCTTCCAGCGTCATATCTTTTAGCCTTTTGTTTCTGATCATGGGGCGTTCTTGGCAAAGATACTGGAGTGGCTTGCCATTTCCTACTCCAGGTGGATTGCGTTTAGTCGGAACTCTCCACTATGTCCTGTCCGTCTTGGGTGTCCCTGCACGGCATAGCCCATAGCTTCTCTGAGTTACTCAAGCCCCTTCGCCACGACATGGCAGCAATCCATGAAGGAGAAACTAACATAGTAAATGAAATAATAAATGAATAATCAAAATCTGGAGCAATTTACAAGGAAAAGTATAGTGCTTGAGGCTATTTAACCCTGGTGGAAAAATGCATGTAACATGACAGAGAGTATAAAATAATGCATAGTATGGAGAATATGGATAGTGATCTCCTCTCAGAAATATTCAGAACAGATGAAATGAAGTACGGTACTTCCTCAAACAGTGCGTAGTTCTACTGCAGAATTCACTGCCACAAGATGTACAGTGGGGTCTTGACTTGAGAACTTAATCCGTATTGGAAGGCGGTTCTCAAGTCAAAAAGTTCTCAGGTCAAATCTGCATTTCCCATAGGAATGCATTGAAAACCATTTGATCCGTATCTGCTCTTTTCCGTCCATAGAAACTAATGGGAAGCTGCTATTCTGCCTTCGACCACTAGAGGGGGATATTTTGTTTCTTTTTTTCTTAGGTCAAGAAAGGTTCAGGGAAGGCAGGGAAAATACAGTCCAGGCAGTACAGTACCACGCAGTCTGAAGACTGTCTCCCAATCCACCCTCTAAACGCTGGGAGGAGTGAGGAAGCAGACAGGCACCCTTTTCACTGGCCAACAGTTAACTGAGAGTTCACATTTTGCACTTTCCCTGCCCCCCACGTGTTTTTTTTTCCGTTCTTAACTCAAATCTAAGTACTTAAGTCAAGTCAATATTTTCCTATGAGAGCGGTTTTTAAGTCAAAATGTTCTTAACTCGAGCCGTTCTTAAGTCAAGACCCCACTGTAGTGGTGGCTATCAATGGGAACAGCTGTAAAGGGGGATCAGACAAATTAATGGGCCAAAATCTGATTGCAAAACAGTGCACCATTTAAACAGAACCACACAAGTCATTCTTCCATTTTCCCAGCCATCTATTAAATAACCTGAGCACATGACAAGGCAGCTGGCATGACTGTCAGGTCACATTGTGCAAATCCTATGCAGGTTAGGACCACCAATTAATGCTGGTCAGGATGGCTACATATCGTCTCTAGTATCTCCACTGCTATTTTTGTTCATCAGTTGAATAAGAACATATGGTGAAAGTGGCAAGTGCCCTCCTCTCCGGTTAATAGCTTTTTCCATAGGAAGTGTCTGGCCACTGTGTGCACAGAATGCTAGTTAAACATGTCAAATCCAGCACGGTTTGTGTCTGGAGAGAAAGAGCAGATGTCTCCACTCCGGTGGATCCATAAGTAATTCCACCAGTCTGGTTGACACCATGACAAATCCAAACCCTTTTTGGAACTCTTTCCCAGAGGTCTTTTACTCTACAGATAATGATACGATCCATTTAATTTAAGCTGGCATTAGCATATACAAGCTAGTTATTGTGGATATATTCAGCGTCTCTCTCTGAGCTGGAAAGAAAGCATAAGCTAGAAATCTGAGTAAGAAATAATTTATTTATAGTTATTTTTCCCTCTCTGATAATCTGTAAAATTAAACTGCAAAAGTGCTACAAAAACTGATTGAGATTTGTGGATGAATAATACACGCAGTAAAATGTTCTAGAAGGAATGCTTCTCATCCCCACCATGGCAACATTGCATTCTTGGCTATCTGCATTCTTTCCTGCCTCCTTGGGGAACTCACTTTATATTAAAGACTTCTTCAGCAATGAAAAACCTTTTTTTAAAGCTCCTCAAACATTTCTGTTTCATTTAATTAAATAACTGTATACTTTGTGACTTAGAGATAGCACACCGCAAGCTAGGAATGCCTGTACTGCTGTTCTAATTACTTGATAGATGCTCACCTGCTTTTATGGCCTGCCTTGGTAGTATTTCTTTACGACTGATGGCAATGTACAGCTATTAGCTGCAATGGTGTAGATGGGTGAATTTGATAAACATGCCCTCGCGATCTCCTTAGAGTTTAAAATCAATTGATGGTTGGTCCTAATCTACCATTTCCATTACATTAATTGCTGTAATCCAAGTAGAAATGGACAGTAGAAATGTGTTAGCCTAGACTTTGTCAGCAAAAAACATTCACCCAAATTCCATAGATCATAACACAATATAGAGTTGAACAGAGTGGTGTTAGTTGCAGAGATGAATTGCACAGAGAACTGTGTCTTGTACAGTGGTATCTCAACTTACGAAGGTCCCTACTTCTGACCATTTTGAGTTATGACCAGCTCCACCCGCAAACGTTTGCTCCTACTTGCGGCCGGAGATTCCACTTACGACCAGGAAAAGGCAGGGGGAAAAGGTGGAAATCAAATAGCTAACCGTTGGTGGTGAAGAGGCTGCTTATTTGTAGCTCTTTCACCCCAACAGTTAGAGCAGGGGTCAGGAAACATTTAACTTTTATAGTACAGTACAGTACTGGGAAAGGGATGCAGCGGCAGGGGGGTGGCAGCGGTGGAGGGGCTGCTGCCTCGGTGTGGGGGCAGAGGGGGCCCTGATCCCGGCTCCCAGAGGAAGGGTACTCCCACACCACCACCTCCTTCCTGGCGGGCCACGCTCAGTCCTTGGCCCTATGGGGATGGCTCCCCTTCTCTGCTGGTGATGACTCCCGGGCTGCTCATTGGGGTTCCTTGCCGCTCTCCGTGGAGCCGATGGCACCACTGCTGCCGGATCTGGTCCTCAGCACAGGGCGGAGGGGACCCTGATTCCGCCTCCCCTTCTCCTCCAGCCGCTCACCCTGGCCTCATCCTCCACAGAACAGATGGGTGGGGTATAAATCAAATAAATCAAATCAAAGCAAACAGCTGTTGCAGCGCTTCAATGGCGACTGCCCCAACAAGCAGCCCAGGAGCCGCCCGCCGTGGGGCCAAGGACTGAGCATGACTCACCAGGAAAGAGGTGGTGGTGGTGCAGGAGGACCCTTCCTCTGGGATCAGGGCCCCCTCCACCCCCATGCTGAGGACCGGGACCCAGCAGCAGCAACGGCCCCATGGAGGGCAGCAAGGAGCCATGACGAGCAGCCACCAGAGCCAGGCTGCCATGGTGGCCGCTCCCACGCCTCACTGGAAGGAAAGGCTCCTCCTGGCTGGGACCTCCGGTCCCTTACTCTGGTCTCGTCCTCCACCATGGCTGGCCCCGCCGCCGCCACCTCAGCCTCAGCTGCAGCCGGGAATGAGCCCCATCAGAGGAGGCTTCGGACTGCCAGGTAAGGTAACGTGCTGTTTTTTCCTTTTTAAAAACTGTTCTGGGTGGGTTTGGGCTGGGGGAGGTTATGTTTCTGTGATTTTTTTTCTAGTCCCAGTGGGACTTGCTCAAATGTTTATTTTTAGGTTGTTGAGTTTTTGTGTTTTTGTTGTTGTTGTTTGTTTTGCAGCCCCAGCGCGATCCTATGGGGTTGCAGTTTTATTTGTTGTTGTTGTTGTTGTTGTTGTTCTTCTTCTTCTTCTCCTTCTCCTTCTCCTTCTTCTTCTTATTATTATTATTTTAAATGCTTGAACAGATTAATCGTGTTCCCATGCATTCCTATGGGAAATGGTGCTTCAACTTATGTCTATTGTGAGTTACATCCATCTTCTGGAACGGATTATGTTGTAAGTTGAGGCACTACTGTATGATCCTTTGGTTTTTATGTCAAAACCTGGCTTTTGTGTGCAGGGCCAGAAAAGATCAGGGACAACTCATAGTGCTGAAAATTTGAAGAATACATACAGCATTACATACAGCCCATCTTCCTCAAACTGCTTCAGAAATGCCAAGGAAGTAACCTGTTAGAATAGTTAGCTTATCTGGTATGATCATTATAGAGAGAGAAAAAAACCCAGGTAGTTGTTTACACAATAAATGACATTGCTGGGGATGGATGTTTAAATTCACCAGGACCAATTCTATCTCCATAATCTTTCTCCATCAATGCTTATACTGTTCCACTCCAGATTCTACACTGCAATGCAACTTCTATACCATACCTACTCATGATTCAACTTACAAGAAACCTTAGGATTCATTTCCTAGTCCTATTAAAGTTTACTCAGAAGTGACAAAGGAATCCTAAATGAACTGAGGAAGTTAGGATAGTGAGGGAGGTCTGCTACTTACCCTGTATCCCTGCTGGCAGATTCACATTTTTTTCTTCTATTGACTGCATAATGCAAAAGGAAATGTAAATCAGCCTGAAGTCCATCTCCACAGTTGTAGTTCTTCCCTCTGCCATTGGAGCTTCTGTTGTTTTAACATATCTATTTGCATCAGTTCACATGGTATCTTTGATTGAACCAATGCAAAAAAGTGTAGCAGTGGGGGTGTATGTGCCTGGGAGGGCTGAATCTTTACAAATAATATCATCCTGAATTTAAATCCTATTCATTTCTGCCGGAGAAAGGGGGAAAGGATGTGAAGGGGGGGGGATCAAAAGCCCTTTTCCTTCCTGGCCTCAATCCCAGACCGAGCTAGAAGCAACCCTTTGTAAGCTGCTCTTCCTGGGTTCTCTGCATCCTCCAATCCCCCCCTCTCCCCCCCCAATCCATGCCACCTGTGCATTTCAAATCAATGGCCATTATGCTGTTTTGGGGGTGGGTGGAAGGAGAGGAGGGATGGAAAAGAGAAAAATACACATCAATGACCCAGATAGCCTGGCCTTACATTCTCCTCCTGTCTTCTGTGTTTGGAATGGATTGATTGGGGAAAGGAAGTGAGCTGGTGGGAGGGGCAAGTAACGCAACTTGAGAGGGTTGGGTCTTTGTGAAGAATTTTAAAAAAATTAATAACTTGGTACAAGTGCTATTAGCTAGCGCACTTAGACAAGCATGAAAGAAAGCAAGAGATAGACAGGCATCAAGAAGAGGAAATTGCTTGTTTACAGCTTATTAAGTAGTTCTGTATATCTGTGGAGCTTCTCAGCCATCCAGGTGAAGTTATCTGGAATTTGAGTCATGGCAACTGGACTTCTTTCTTATTAAGCTGAAATGTTTTGCTACTCATCCAATTAGCTTCTTCCAATATAGAGGACATATTAGGGGTCTCCTACCAACTCTGACTGAAGAAGCTACTTGGATGAGTAGCAAAACATTTCAACGTAATAAGAAAGAAGTCCTGTTGCCATGACTCAACTTCCAAGTAATTCTACAAGTTCACTTCCTGCAGGGCTACAAAAGGGCTACACTAACAAGCTGCAAACAGGGCTATTTAGCCAATTTCTTCCTTTTTCTGTGTGGCCTGTTAATTCGAACAGACCCAGGGAAACTCACAATCACCTGTGTGACTTCACAGAGAATGAATGTGCATTTCTCTCACTGTGTAGTTGCACCCTTAGTAGTCTAGAGCCAGCTCACATGAGAAGTCAATTGTGATTTCTTCCTCTGACACTATTATCCCTGCAGTGCACAGATCTCTTACAAAACAAAAGCAAGCTAAATTGCCAAATGCTGGAAGTAGCAAGTTATGTTAGAATAAACAGTCTTTGCCTCTTAAATGGGCACTGCTTTCAATGTGGAATCAGTGTTACATTTAGTGAGTCCCTTCTTTGCCTTATTTAAGTTCAAGGACTGGTTGGTTCCATTTTGAAAGGCAGCCCCAGGCACAACCCTCTGCAGTAATGTAAAGATTATAACTATGATGGAGTTGTGTGCCCTGGATCCCTATTTACATATTATGATGTTGGGTTTTTACTTCAGTCTGGAGTCACACGTGGAATACTGCTTAAATGTATAAGGCAAACATTGGAGCACCTGATGTGGTTTTTTAAAGGCAAAAATTAGAAATTTATTATCTCATCTGATAGGCACCCAAAGAAAACATTCCAAAAGAGGAAAGTTCACATCTGCTTTGAGAACCTTTCCTGTTTTCTCCTTGTGTCCATCTATCTTTCTGTGGCTGCAGTTGTAAGCTGCCCAGAGATCTTTGGGTAAATATTTATATCAATAAATAAATAAATAAATAAATAAATAAATAAATAAATAAATAAATAAATAAATAAATAAATAAATAAATAAATAAATAAATAAATAAATAAATAAATAAATAAATAAATAAATAAATAAATAAATAAATAAATAAATTTTAAAAATATGTTTCTAGTGTGATGCCAACCTGATGTTGACCTAAGTCCTAAAGAACATGGAAGCATCAACATATTGCTGGGAAAACTAGAGTGTATCGAAGATAGAACATAGAAATTGCAACTGAGTAATAGGTGGATCATAAAGGGACGTGGTGGTGCTGTGGCTAAACTGCAGAAGCCTGTGCTGCAGGGTCAGAAGACCAAGCAGTTGTAAGATCGAATCCACGCGACGGAGTGAGCGCCTGTTGCTTGTCCCAGCTCCCGCCAACCTAGCGGTTCGAAAGCATGCAAATGCGAGTAGATAAATAGGTACCATCTCAGTGGGAAGGTAAACAGCGTTCCGTGTCTAAATCACACTGGCCATGTGACCATGGAAAGATTGTCTTCGGACAAAACGCTGGCTCTATGGCTTGAAGAGCGGGATGAGCGCCGCCCCCTAGAGTCGGACACGACTGGACAAAAAAATTGTCAAGGGGAACCTTTACCTTTTTAATAGGTGGATCAGTCAGCAGAGTTCAGAATATGAAACAATTATATCAAGGGGGATCTTTAATTGCTGGGCAAGCTGTGTATTATCTGTTCTGTTTGTTTCAATTAATTGATATCAGAGCTTGGGAAAGTTACCATGCTGGCCGGAGGATTCTGGAAAATTAACTTTTCCAGGCTCTGAAATGGAGATCTCAGTTTGGCAATAACATTAATGATGACTCTGTTCCCCCTGCAGACACATAGAAATACAGAGAGGAAGAGAGAGAGAGAGAGAGAGAGAGAGAGACTTCTTTTTGATCTTTAGAAGATTCTGCTAGAATAATTCCTGGCTTGTTTACTTAGCTTCTAAGAGCATGCTGGATCCAACCAAACACTTACCTGGTCATGCATGGTTCTTCTTACTGTGACCAACCCAGTGACCCTCCCACAAAGTCCAGAAAGCAACAGCAGTCTCTCATTTATCCTCTCCATCAGATTCTTTTCAGAGGTAGATGTTGGATCTGATTTCTTGAAGGCAACATGCATCCACCAGGACCAAGCTCCTCAACCTGGAGGATCTTTGCTGCTAGATGATCCTAGGGGGGAAAATGCTGTTCCTACAGATTTCCCTTCACCATTTTATGGAACATTTCCACCTGTCCACTAATTCCATGCATACTGTTTACACATGACGTTGGCAGGATGTTGCATACATCCAAGTGACTGTAACAGATACATTGTGTATCAGTTAATGTTTGTACAGTTCTTTCAGTACCTGTACAGTAGTTGCTGTGCACTGGCTTCAAGTGACTTACAGTGTTCAGGCTTGGACTCACTGCACTGCAACTATAGATACTGAAAGAACTGTGGAAACATTAGCTGATAGCTAAAACCCAGTGAGCATGCACGTCCTATTTAGATCAATCCAACATAGCCTCCTTGACAGTAGTTGTCATTGCACTGAGTGTGATCATAATTGACACACAAGCATTCTTGGTAGCTGTCTATCATTTGTAGAAACTTCTTCCCTTAGAATAGGCACGGGCAATTTGTAGCTTGTCTTATGAAATTAGACTGCAATTCCTTTGAACCCTTGCCGCCGTCATCGTCATCATCATCATCATCATGATGCCATTAAGTCAATTCTGGCTTATGGCAACCTTTTCCAGGGTTTGCCAGGTAGAGAACACTCAGAAGTGGTTTACCCTTCCCTTCTTCTGGGGGGTGCCCTGGGAATGTGGCGCTTGCTCAAGGCTACACAAGTTGGCTCTTCGCCCAGAATAGCTTCTTGAGGGAGAAGCCAATTACTCAGTCCTGCTGTACAGGTCTGTCAAAGGTCTAGTTCTGACATATCTGTGCTAACAGAAAAGGCCTTTTTCTTCCAACACAAAGAACGGTGGGCGGGGGGGGCGATTAAAATGAGGACTGCATTGAAGGGGAAGGGTTAATTCCTATGATGTATATGTTTTTGAAAAGCAATTCATATAATTGTTAACTATGTGAATAGCATTTCTATTAGTTTACTTTTCATGTAATTGGGAGGAGGGAACCTTGGCCAAAACCCTTCCCCAATCCCTCCCCCCCATCTGGCATTTTAAATGTACTTGAATGAAAAGCACTCAATCAAATAAACCCTGCTACTGTGCTTTAAAAAGCAATATAGCCCAGATACTGGTTGATGTCCTCAGTTAAAAAAAAAAAAAAAGGACCCAAATGGTAGACCGCAAACCTTTGCAAAGCACTGTAAAAATCTTTTCTTGTTTGGGCTGGCCTTTAACCACTAGGGCATTAAACAGGTGTGAGATACTTTTAACATCTACATTTTTATTATATCATTTTGTTCTAGAAGTACTAACTGCCTTGAGCAGAGGTGGAGTTAGAAAGGAGATAAATAAGAGACCAAAGAAATTGGCAATCGGTTCTTTTGGCACAGTGCTACTGCCCTAGTCTTCCTATTCCAGTGAGGTGCCCAAGGCTCTCAAATTCCTATGACTTGCCTAACGCAAATCTTGCCTGGAAATGCTAATTGCAGCCCAAGGCATACACGTAACCTTAGTATGGTTTAGACAACTTGGCAATTATGTGTCCTTTGCCCCCCCCCCCATATGCTTCAAACTTATCTGTATGTATCCAAAACAGGATCTAAAGGGGCCTGATCAACAGAAACCTAACCATCACTTTCTTCCATGTTTCTGGATGAAGAAATGGGCCCTAAAGAGGCCTAATCAATAGAAATCTAAACACAGCTTTCTTCAGAGTTTCTGGCCTATACTACTGTTGGATACTTGAAGAAGCTTAGGAAGAGAAAGAGTGAAGAACGCAGGTAACTGATTTGACAACTTCAAGGATGCTGCCCACACCTGCTACTTCTTCTCACAAAGTGAAGCAGTGGCAGTGTTGCAATCACTATGCCTCTCGTTTCTTGTACAGGCTTCCTCCTGTGGAGTATGTGTTATCTGTTTCCATGCCTGAGTTTCCTTTCCTGAGTCCAGAGTGTTTATATGAAAATGTATGAGACACACAGAGAGAACATTCAATACAATTTTCTAGTAAAACACCATTACTCATGCATTCTAAGGCAAATCAGAAAATACTGTTAATTGTGAAACAGACCAATATTCTGCCCTGTTTTCTAAGTATCACTCCCTTCTTCTTCCCCCTTACAATATTATCCTTAACATCAGGCATCTACAAATATGCTTCAGGAGGTTAGATCATCACAGATCTTTGATGTTTGTTAATTAGCATTAAATTGCATCTCTAACAGGCTCCACAGAAAATAATTTAATCTACATTCAGCATTAGACTGATTGACTGCAATAATTTACACTTAGGTTAGATATATGAATGCACAATTACTGTACTTGGAGAGACTACGAGTAACAGCAGATATTATGACCCCAATTTTGGCACACTGTATGTTCGGGTTTCATCTGAATTATTAACAGAACCAGGCGGCATGCTATAGAGTTTGCAATACACTGACAGAAACAGGAATTGTCAGTATAGCTGACAGTAACTGTAATTATAGGGTTTTTTATCTCTGCAAATTGAAGCTATGTACAACTCACATCAGGCTCTCACATTACATATTGACAGGTATGACAACAATGACACTTCCATGAAAGAGTGCCTGTACTTTATGGATTCATCTTATAATGTGACTGGTCACTATCTAACAATATGTGTGCAAGTCATACATATCATTAGGCAGATAAGTCTCCAGTCATTACAGTCTGTTATAAAAGGATAGCTGCAAATCAAAGGATCTGGCAACTAATTTTCTGTTTCTTTGTCCCCCAGTACTCAGGGATCAGTTTTAAAAGGATTAGGTGCAAGTGAAAATATTACCTAAAATTACCTTTTTATTTAGAATGCTTCCAATTCAATTAGAAGATTTCAAGTATTGGCAGGGATTAGTATATGGATTATGTAATTAAGATAAAAAATCTAGAATAAATAAAAGATAATGGTATAAAGCTCGAAAAAAGGAGTTTAGGTATTGCTAATGTAAAAAATTATTATATAGTGAATCAGTTAAGATTTATTGGAGATATTATATACAATAAAGAAAAATTATTATGGTGAGATACGGAATCATCAGAAATAAATGGGAATATTGAAAAATACTTGTTTAATGTAGTTAAAAGAAATATAATAAATCAGTTGAATAACCCCTATTCAAGGAGGTGCTAAAATAGGCCTGTTGTGGGATATAATGAAAGTAATTTCAAGAGGAATAACAATAAGGGAATCCTGTAAATTAAAAAAAATTAAGGAGAGAAATGTGAAAAAATTGGAAGAAGATCTGAAAAATTTAGAAAACAGATTTTTTTTAGAAAGAGGTAGAAGAATTTTGGAAGAAATTCAGGCTGAGAGAAAGGAACTAGATAACTTAGAAATAGAGAAAGTCCAGAGAGATTTGATGTATTTAAAGAGACTTTTTTTGAATTTACAAATAAAAATTCAAAATTATTAGCTAGAATGTGTAAACATAAAAGAGTAAAAAATTCAATAGGGATAGTTAAAGACAGAACAAGTAAGAATTGTAATATAATGAAAGATAAATTGAAGATTTTTCATGAATTTTTTCAGATATATAAAGGAAATAATGTAAAGAAAGAAAATATAGAAAATTATATAAATGAGAATTTAAAAATTAAATTATTGGAAGATGATAAAAGAATACTAGAAGAAGAAATTAATGAACAAGAAAAGGGTCTGGTGGATTGGGTCCAGAATATTACAAGCATTTTAGTTCCATTTTGATACCTAAGCTAAAAATGTTTTGTAATAAAATAATGGAAGGAGAGACAATACCTGCTTCTTGGAAGCATTCATTAATAATTCTTATTTTAAAAGCCAATAAGGATCAAACAGATCCGGGATCTTATAGACCCATATCTCTAATAAACCAAGATTCTAAGATTTTTACAGCTATATTAGCAAATACAGTGGTGCCTCGCATAGCTAACGCTTCGCTATGAGATGAAACCTCACAACGATGGGTCCCGGGCCATCGCTGGAGCGTTCGCTCAGCGATGGCCCCTATGGGCTTTATTCGCTATGCGATGATTGTGCAGACGCGATCAAAGCATAGCGAACAGCTGATCGGCGGTTCCAAAATGGCCGCCGCTAAAACAAAATGGCGACCGCTGTTTTGCCTCGCTAACGAGGCATCCAAAATGGCCGCCGCAATGGAGAAAACTCGCAGAACGGTGAGTTTTAAGTCCATAGGAACGTATTAAATCAGTTTTAATACGTTCCTATGGACTTTTTTGTTTCACTTAACGATGGATTGGCTGAGCAAGGGTTAATCCGGAACGGATTAACCTCGCTAAGTGAGGCACCACTGTAGATTAAATTGATATATAGCAGATTATATTAAAGAAGACCAGTGTGGTTTTATTAAGGGTAGTCAAATGGATAATTTAACTAGATGAGTTTTAAACATTATATATGAAATAGAAAAGGAAAAATAAAAGCAATAGTTTTATCATTAGACATATTTAAAGCTTTTGACTGTGTTGAATGGCCAACATTAAAACTTCTCATAAGGGGTTGGGGATTTGGCAAAAAATTTAGGGGGGTTATAGAGCAATTCTATTCAGATAATACTTCAGAAGTAATAGTTAATGATGGTTTAACGGAACTGCTTTTTCCAGGCCAAGGTACAAGACAAGGCTGTCCACTTTCACCAATATTGTTTTGTATGGTTATAGAATTGTTAGCTAATGCAATAAGAAATGATGAATCAATTAAAGGACTAGGAAAAATGTTACAATGAAGATTAATTAGTTTGCTGACAATTCATTATTGACTATTAAAAATCCATTAGATAGTATGGATAATATTAAAAAAATTTAGAAAAATTTAGGAAAATAACAGGATTAATTATTAACTGGCAAAAATCACAAATAAAGATGTTTAATCATAATATACAGGAACAGGAAATGTTTGTTAATAAATATAGTTCTAAAATGTGTAATCATATTAAATATTTAGGTATAAATATAGTCAGAATGACTCACAACTTAAAGGAGAAAAATTCTAATAAATTAAAAATGATATTAAAGGTAAACTGCAAGCGTTTTCTAAATTGAAATTATCATGGTTTGGGAGAATTGCTATAACAAAAATGAAACTATTACAAAAGATTACCTTCTTATTTAGGATGCTCCTAATACAATTAGAAGAAGAAGATTTTAAGTATTGGCAGGGGTTAATTAATGGATATTGTAATCAAGGTAAAAAATCTAGAATAAATAAAAGATATTGGTATAAGGCTCAAAAAGGAGGTTTAGGTATCCCTAATTAAAAAATTTACTATATAGCAAATCAATTAAGATTTATAGCAGACATTATATATAATAAAGAAAAATTAATTTGGTAAGAAATGGAATCTTCTGAAATAAATGGGAATGCTGAAAGGTACTTGTTTAAAGTAAAGAGAATTACAATAAATCAGATGAAACCCCCCTTTTTAAGAAATATGTTAAATATATGGAATAAATATAAAGAGAAGCTGTGCCCCTCAACTTCACCATTACAATTAGTGACTGAAATAGAAAGTTTTCCTGCAGACTTAAAGGGTTTAGTAGAATTGTTTAAGGACAAAAGTGTTGCAAGACTGAAGGACTGGATGAGTAAAATGAGATCGAAGGAGTTAATTATGATTAAACTTCAAACTAATAAACTATCATAGTGCCATTCTATTCAGTTAGATACTTGGACAAAAGATTGGTTGAAAACTAATGGTAAATGTAGAGAATGTACTAAGTACGAACAATTTCTGTCATCACATAAAGATATGCAGAAAGATCTAATGTTGAAGGGAGTAATAAGTAGAATATATAATATAATTTTGGAACAAGAGGAAAAATAATGGGGAACAGAAGGTTTGAAATTAATTTGGGAAAATGACTTAAAGACAGAAATTAAAACAGAGGATTGGATAAAAATGTGGAGGATGAGAGTTTTAAGATTAATGTCAATAATAATAAAGGAATTTTTTTTAAAAAAAATCTGTTTAAGATGGTATTTGACTCCTGTAAAATTGAATATAATAAATTCTGCATACTCTAAAGCTTGTTGGAAATGTGATGAGGAAATTGGTATGTACATGTGGTGGGATTGCAAAAAGGTTAAGAAATTCTGGAAACTAATTTTAAAGGAAATATGTGATATATTTGGAAAAGGTATCGAATTTAATGCTAAAATTGCTTTATTGTCAGTTTTTGAAAATTATTCAAAGGAATTGATCAACAATTTTATGACAAGTGCTAGAATATTAATAGCTAGGTTTTGGAAAGACAAAAATGATATTAAATTAGAAGATTGGTATAGTGAAGTATGGGACATCGCATTAAATGATAAATTGACTACTGAATTTAAGATGAAAAGAGAGGAAATAAGTTCTAATATTTTTATTCTATTTGGGGTAGATTTGAATTTGTATTAGTGAAAGGAAAGGGGAAAGCCTCTAAACAACAATCTATACAATTTTGGAAAGGAAATCAGCAATAAAAATTGTTCAATGGGGTCCCATGGGTATGGGGTGCATGTTAGAATGTAGTCTCAGACAGCACTATTATTTTTATTTTTGTATTTTTGTTGTTGTAATTGTTTTTGTTTTAAAATAAATAAAGTTTTTAAAAAAGAAACATCTGTGACTCCTCTCCAACTACAGTTGTTTAATATGAACAACTAGGGTTGGAAGGCAGCATCCCTAAATGGAACTGCATGCAGGTGCTGTACCCTTGCTCAAGCCGGCTAATGAGTGACAACAAAAGCATTACATTCTCAGCAATGGAATGTATGACAGTGCACTAACAGTAACATCCACAATTTGCTAGGAAAGAAATATGTGTTTTCTGTAGAAAGCAACACAGATCACCATGTGTCATTTTATTTTGCATATATGACTCAGAAAGCTTTGTTAGACACAAATGCCAGAATAGAATGTGCCTGTCACAAAACAGACAATAACTCTTGTTTAAATACCAAAGATGATTTCGGGGCAATCTGTCAATTCTTTAAGTTCTCTTTGATGAGGGGGTAACATAATTCTTTAAGTGAAATGGCATTTCAGGTCCCGTTCTCTCTCATGTAAAATGTCTCTGAATATGTGTGTCTGCATATGCAACTACATATACATATCTATATACACAAAATGTTTCTGCTTCACTCTGCTGGCGGTGAGTTTTTTAAAAGATTTCTTCCTATGCTGCCTTCTTTTGCGTTTGCCAAGTCTCACCATTTTTCCCCTGATTTATTGCTTTCACACATTCTGAATCTTTTCTGTATTACTGAGAGAATTCATTTTGCTCACTTTTTAAAAGACAATTTTATCCTAATATTCTTGGTCATCAAATGAAATGAAACAGCAAATTAAAGAAGCAGTAAACTTTATAGTCATCTTTTCCTGAGAACTACCAAAACAAAAAAAAACCAAAAAAAAAAAAACCACCACAACTTTTTACAGAGAGTTCATAATCAAGGGATGCTGGGAGATAAACACAAACAGAGAGTGGGATTAATTACTGCTGCTCTGAAGAGCAACTTACTGTCCATTTAAATTCATATCTTATTCTGTCAGAATGGATGTGATTCAGTGGGAATCTGAGCATACAGGAACCATCTGGAAAAGCTACACGGAGAAGAAGGTGGTCTGCCACAGTGAAGGCAGTAGTTCTTTGCCAAGGCATTATCAACAGACTTCTGAAACATTCTGTACTAGTTTTTATATCATTTGGCTAATTAAGGAAAAGAAGGGAATCCAAGAAGCCCTTAGTTTAAAGCAAGGTTGTGCCTTTGCCTGTCTCTGAATATCATTAACAATGTCTTCATAGAATTTGATTGTACATCACAGATGTCTTGAAGGCAACACGCATTAGCTAACAATACACAATGGTTTAAACTTCTACATTATGTAAACATACTAGGAATTATTATTGGTCTTATAACAAAAGCATGTGACAGATGGTAATGCACAATACATTTGAAATGTCTGCCCCTTGAATCATCCTTTCTATACAAACAGGACCGTGCATCTCTTGCGAATATAACTGAAATGTTAGATTTAAAGGTAATGAGCTTCCTTTTCCAAGTCTGAATTACAGAACTTGCTCTATCTTTAACTTTGTCTAAATAAGATCTTTGTGTGGCTTGAAGGAATATTCAGATTGGCAAACAGAAGTCTGTCCAGAAGACGAAGATGAGCAGAGTACTCTAGTTTATTTTGCTCAGTAGCTTTATTGCTAGGCTGAGCATTCATCTATGCTGTACACAGGAGGCAGGTCTAGCCAGGCCTAGTTTAAGTCTATTCTATTTCACCTCCTAAGGTAATATGAGCTTTAGAAACTGATCTCAGAGTCGTTGTTTAAAGAACACATGAAGACCCATGTTACTATCTTGCTCAGCACATTTTTGTGCATAAAACACTCAACCAGATGAACAGAAGTGCACAGATGTCTGCTTTTGGCTAGGCAATTACCCCTGAGTCCTCTATTGCTCTGTGCAAACTTTATAGTTTTTTCTGTTCTTTTCATCCTCTCTCTTGTTTTCTTTTACTCAATTAAAATTTAGTTTGAAAGCTACTTGAAGGGAAGGCCTTCTCTTGTAACTCTTTAAGTAACTGCAAAATACTCTATCAATGCGGGCTAAGTTAGCGGAAGTCAGTAACAAGTAACAGCAATAACAAGTAACAGCAAGACTATTATTTTGGATTACTCTCCTGGGCATCACATTGCAAAGCCATGTTTATTCAATAACTCATAACTATTTTGTGCCCATTACATTCACATTGTCCTAGCATGACTAGAGTGACAAAGAGGTATGCGGCATGCAGCAGTTATGAGTAGGAACTTCATCATGCAGCCAGCTATGGACAGAACATGCTACACAGAGGAAATGAAGAAGCAAAATATTCAAAAGCCTTCTTTCAGTGTTTTAAAAATTTACAGTTGCTGTAAGCTGCCCAGAGACCTTTGGGTAGTGTGGGCAGCATATAAGTTAAATAAATAAATAAATAAATAAATAAATAAATAAGACCAAACAAATGGAGATTGCTATTAGACGTGATTAAGCCTGATGCATTCATCTGTGCTGTCCAAAATGTAGTTTTTAAAAAGAGTCAAGAGCAGTAATGCTAATTAAGAAGTATCAAGGATAATGTTTGGGCTTCCTTGAAGTGTCTCATTCCAGTGTGCCTGTCTGTCATTCCACCTTCAAGCCATAGAATGTCTAGATTTTTTTTTTATTTTTTATTCTTTTGAAAGACAGACACCCTGAGAGCAGAAGTGGGAAGGGATGCCCTCTACAAAATTAATAATTAGAATAATTTCCTGCATGCACCAGGAAGGAATCCTCTGACTGAAATGTAAGTAAGAATTTGAAATAGGTGTTAGAGTTCAGGGCAAAAAGTGTAAAGTCTAGTATTAAGCCCTCTGTTTTGTTATCTTTGGACACAGACAGCAATTTGGAATTATCTTTTTTTCAGATCACAGACCAATCAAAAGCCCCTGGCTAAGAATAATTTGTGCCTCATCAATAGCAGTGTTGTCAGTATCTTTTTTTTTTTTTTTTTTTTTTTTTTTTTTTTTTTTTGCTGCAGGGCAGCAGGCAGGCCAGACGCCCCAGCGGTAAATTTGAGCTTGCCTTTTTTTTTTGATCGTTGGCGGCCCTACCTTGGAGAGTTCCTCTACAAAACAAATTGGAAAGTTTCCCCACAAGATGTCAGGTAGTTTGAAAGTTGTATCATCCTACGGTATTGTTGGAAGAACCGACAAAACCTGTTTGGACGCCATGAAAATGTAACCACAACAAGCCCGTACGCAATGGTGTTTTTCCTCATGATCTTTTAATTTCTTCATCTATCCAAGATGGTTTGGGGGGCGGTTGGCTTGGCATGCCACTCACTGTTTAACTGGAGTTAAGGTGCTTGTGACTGAATATATTTTTTCTTCTCTTTCCCCCCCCCCCCCCTTTAAGAAAAAGCTTTTCCTCCTCCAGCTCGCATATTTTTTAATCAAGCCAGTTCTTTAAATTATCTTTTTCAGCAGCAAACGCCGCAGTTCGCTAAACCGCCGGCCACGCCAACAGGCAGCGGGGATTCCGGTTGGCTGGGGCCTCGTGGAATCGGGCGGCGGCGGCGGCGGCGGCTTGCCTTCCTGGCGAACTACATTTCCCGTGAGCCTCAGAGGGTGGTGCATTTTTATGAGGTCACCCTCTTCCCCTCCCACTGTTGTCTCTCTCTCTTTCGGTGTCTGTGTGGTGGTGGAGCGGCTGCTGCTGCTGACCCAGAGGGCTGGAGGCTTGCTTCAAGAGAGGCTGGTGGCTCGGATTATTGTCCTCCATCCGCCTTGATCCCAGGCACAAAAGAGGGCGAGCGGCTTCGGTTTCCCGGCCCCCGGGGGAGCCTCGTTCCCTCTCGCGTCGCCTCCTGCCGCCGGCGTCTTGTGCCGGAGCCAATTTCGGGATTATTTATACCGCCTTCCCCCCCCCCCTTTTGCCGCCGCTCTCGGTTTGCATTTCTGTGAGGGTCGTTTCCCCCCCTCCGGTGAGGATTGATTGATTTGATTACCGTTCGGCGGGCAGCGTCGGAGGTTTTTTTCTGCCTGGCGGTGGGGGCTTCCAGCCAGAGGAAATCGCAATAGAGAGAGAAAACGCCACTTCATTCGTGCTGGGTAAGTGTACTCCGGATTTCAATCCGGTGTAAGGGTAAGGCGGGGGGGGGGAAGAGAAGGGGGATCGGCGAGGAGAAATCGGATGATGAAAAAGGAAAGGCGGAGGAAGCCTCTGTGTTCTCCTCTCCCCACCTCCAGATTTCTCACTCGTTTTCTTTTCTCCCTCCCTCCCTTCACCTCCTGATTTTATCCTCCGCGTCCTGGCGTGTTTCTGTTTAGGGTTGTGTGCATGTTTCTTTGTCCTCCTCCTCCTCCTCGGAGGGGAAACTGCCCGAGTTCAGCCGTCCCACATCTCCTCCTCTTCTCTTCATCTTCCTTTGGCAAAAATCTGGCACTGTTGTTGTGGGAGCTCTTTGTCATCGAGCTCTCTGCTGCGAGGAAATCTCGTTTCTCCTTCCCCCCCCCTCCCCTCTCTCTCTCGTTCTCCCTCCTGCTGCTTTATTTTTATTTTTTTTAAGTGTGGGGAGAAGTCAGGAGGAATGGAGCAAGACGACTTTTTCTAAGACTCTGGATACGTTCCTTCGTTGGTCAGGTTAACGAAGCAGACATTAACGACAGGGTAAAAAAACCCGGCAAAACAAAGCAAGCTTATTATTCCTTTGTGCTGCGGTTTAAGAGCTTTATTTTCTTGTCCTGTCCAGCTGCCTTCTAAAAGGGTTTTCAGGATAGAAAAGGAAACCTGTCCCCCTTTTTTTAATATTCCGTCCAGTAGAATTTTGTCACCAGCCGTGGCCACTTTTAGAATTTCTGTTCCTGTGTCCTCGGTTCTTAATATTCTTTGTCTGAACTGTTCTGACATCATCATTGTCATCGACATGTTTATACTAAAGTTGAATCCCCAACCTATTTTTCCAAAAGTCCTTAAAAGGCCTTTAAAAAATAAACAGAGAACATATATCTTTTTTTAAAAACCATTCTGTGCTTTTATAATTGAAAACGGATGAGCTGAAATGTTGAGGGGGGAGTTCTCTTTAAATTACGCTTCCCCCCAATTCAATGTAATAGCTAATATTGAGTTAAAAAGCATTAAAATTGCACCTACCAAATCACAATTGCTTTATACAGCTTTTGCATTAAAAATCTGCAGTTGTTCATTGTTGCAGAACATAGTTCCATGGGTATATGTGCATAACACTGTACTTTCCAGTACCCCATTATTTTTGAAAGGTTGTGTGTTTGTTTGGCTGTGAGTCAGATGACCTCTTCAGTACAATCTTTGTGAGAGTTCTAAGTTTCCAATCAATCAACTGAGCTCTATACTTCTTCCTGGGTTCTGTTTAGACTCCAGACTATTGTAAATTTGAGCTATGCAGCAATAGAATTAGCTTTGTTTCTATGTTAAATTTGTAAAGCAAGGGGAAGAGAATTGGAGGGGATAGGATTTCTAAACCTGATAAAACAAATTGCTCATTGTGATTATTGAATGCTCCAGTTACATGCCTTCTATTCTGTTTTTAGTTTTTTTTTGATTCTGCACCTTTGTGTGCTACACTTTGTGTTGAGCTTATATTCCCTTTTGTTGAGGACAATAGCTTATACTTGTAGTAATAGGACTTCACAATTTCAGGTAGTAACATACAATGCGTATCTAGTGCACAGAGGACTTCAGTATGGATATCTTTGATGTTCAAAGAGGAAAAGTATATTTATAGAAGGCATTTATTAAAGCAATATTCTTTGACCTCAAGAACCCTTTTTAATGGCCAAGGTAATGCAGTCTCTATTTTAATAATTGCTATTGATCTTCAAAATGATTCACTAGTGAATATGGAAAACTATAAACTATTTCAAGGCTAGCTGTTACATGCATGGGTTTTTACTAAATCCAGAGGACTTGTTTTGTAGTATGAGCTGTATTTGAGGCACCAGTTCAAACGTACCACTTTTGAAGTCATTGTTGTTAGCAAGTTTTATTTTCAGTCACTCATTCCTATAATGTGTGTACAAAGCATCTGTTACTTAATGCCTTAGATGAGAGAATGTTGGAAATTTGTTTGAAGGATCTAGAGAACTGAATAAAGTGTGGGGGGTGTCTCTTCCCAGCAGTGTAGTTTCTAAACTGAATGTATACATAGAAGTGGAAAAGATATGTACTAATTTTTTTTCAGTCGTTGCTTTGGTAATAAAATACTGGATTGTTCTCCCCATCTCCCAGGAAGAATGTATTAATATTGCTTTGTGGCAGATCCTCCTAAATACTTCAAATGTGTGCCTCTTACAAACTTAAATTGCGACCACCGTATACCTAATACAAACAATTCGCATTTATGTAGTCATCACTTTTCTCCATGCCCCACTAACCTTCGTTTTTAAGAACTATAGTTCTGTGAACTGGACTTATGACAGATCATTATAACAGAGTGTGCAACAGAGATGTCAAGTGAGCCCATGGAAAGGTATGTTTAGGATAGTTCTGATCTGCATACAAGGGTTCTACAGAAATAGTCATTATCTAAGTTTTAGTTAGTGGGTACTGCCAGTTATACTGTCAGCCTGACACTTACAGAGTTCCAGATCAAATGATGTTGAGTTCCCTCTTGTCCTTTTGATGTGGATTGTCAGTTGTACAGAGCTGGGGGAGTGTGAGTTTACTCTTCCAGTCCTGGGAAAAACAAAGAGGTTTTATGTCAGCCTTTGGAGGTGAAAGCAAAGTAGTGTTTAACTAACAGTTCTCATGTTTTGTTTTGTTTGGCGTTACAGACATTCATTCTGGAGAAGACCATAAAAGCTTCACTTTGACAACACTGAAATGAGAAAGGGTTTGTGTTAGTTCTCGTATATATACAGTTTACAGTGGCTGAAAACCCTGATGTGCAGCTCTGTATGCACAATGATGATTAAAGGCTCCCTTTAGCAATTTCAGAATGGACAAATCGTGTGCATCTCAAGATTGTCTATAATCAGTGGTGGCCTGCCTTTAATCAGGAGCAATTTGCCACCAGTGATGACATCATCCCCATTGCGCACATGGAACTGTGCTGCAGGATTTCAGCCATTGTAAGCTCTGCTTCTCCCAACCCAAATCCAGTTTGGTATGCCAAATTTAAGTAAGAGTTACAGCGCTTCTGTATTCCACTTGTGTTAATGCTGTTGTTCCACTAAGTTTAAATGACACTATTTCATGTATTATTGAGATTCTTTTGATAATCTTATATCAATATGTTTCAGTTTAAATTTATTTATTTATTTATTTATTTATTTATTTATTTATTTATTTATTTATTTATTTCCTGCCTGAAAGGACCCAAGTCAGCTTACACATTAAAACACTATTTAAAAGCTAAGAACAGTAAGCATGCAAATATTAAGAAAGAATTAAATGAATATTATATTAAAATGGTAATTAAGATAAATATTGAGACACATTTAAACAAGAGAGCACAACTATCCATTTAAAACCCTTCTCAGACCACCAGTCATGAAAAGCCTACTTTTAGATCAAGTATTCCTGTTTCTAATTAATATATTTCCTAAACAAAGGAGTGTGCTGCTAGCTTCTTTCACTGTTAATATTGTTTGAGTTAGTAAACGCAGCCTTTATGGTAAAGGATAAATCAGAAATGTGCAGATCACATGCCTTTTGTGCTGTGCTGAGAAACGTTGGGAGGGCGTAATTGCAATATTTCTTCATATGCTGTGCATTTTAAAAACAGTAAGCAGCAGCATTTGTGTGAAGATGGTCATATGAAGGACAGCAGCCTTAGTGGAAAAGAGGAACGGTAGTTACTAAGCTATTCTATATTTTGGAGTGAAACAGTTGGTAGGATTATGATGCAAAAAGCCACAAAAGTATTTCCGTGTTGCCGAAGGGGAGTCAGAGGTTATATATGGGCACTAATAGAACTTTAAATGTGATTTGGAGTGGCATGGAGTACCAGGGGCAGGGTAATTTTTTTTAGCCCTCTCAAAAGGCATAACTGAGCCTTGAGTACAACTAAAAGCCTTTCAAACCTGGCCTGTATGTTCCCTTTTGTTTCGCTCTTTTACTTTGGCAAGCTGAGTCATAAATATTCATAACCTTAGACTTGCTTGGCTTGGGTGATTAAAGGGCATAAAATAATAATGTATAACTTGCCGCGTAGGCTCCATGCATAGTTCTGGTGAGATGCACGATGACATCATCCAAACTCAGGAGCTGATTCCCAATGCACATGATGTATGCTAGTCCTGATCTACAGCTTATGACTCCACTAGTTATCTAACATGTATGGTTCCCACACCTCCTTTTTTAAGAGTGGTTTCTGTCTCTTGTGTTGGGCTTTTGTAATATCTCCCAGCTGCACCTGCCTCATGCAAAACTTCAGAGCCAGGTGGGATTATGGGGCACAAATATACTAGGGAGCATTTAGGTAAATCCTGCACATAATTTACTTAGAAGATCAATCCTCTGTGTGTAATGGGCATATCCGTACATGAATAGGGTTGAAAACTGCCATCATTTTTTCTAAATGTATTGTTTGAGAATATTTGAGAATACAGTATTAGCATTCTCTACATTCAAATGGTGGAGCTGGGAAAGCTGTGTTGTGCCTACCTGTAGTTCTTAAAGATGTGGAACAGGGATTTAGGAGGGAAATATGGAAACCATTATAGTCAGTGCAATGTAGCCGTGTGGGACTTGGTTCTGGTCTTCAGCCAGCCACAAAAATGCACTGGATAACTTTGACAATCACTCTCACTCAGCCTGGCCTGCCTAACAGGGACACTGCCCGGAACTCATTGGAGGAAATGTTCTGTACCAGTATAATTAATACTTTAGAAGGAAAATATGGACTACAGAGTGGTTCAACCTAGTGTGGTTAAACATCCAGAATTTTAGCTCTAGAATGGATCAGTCTTCCTCCGACATTCAGTTTTTTAAACCCTCAAGTTTTTTTTACAGCTTGAATATGAAAAAATGTGTGAGTTTCGGTAATGTCTTACAAGAAATACAAACATAAATGGATTGTTACTCTCTTGCAGACTGTTTGGATGCAGAAAAGAGCAAATACTACTTTTCTACATGCAGGCCATGTGGTGCTTGAGAGGGGAGGAAGTCTTTCCCAGTTTAAAGGAGTACAGTGGTGCCTCGCATTATGATTGCTTTGTTTAACGACGAAATTGCATTACGATGAACTTTTTCCGATCGCTTTTGCGATCACAAAACGATGTTTTCTATGGGGGAATTTCGCTTTGCGATGATCGGTTCCCTGCTTCGGGAACTGATTCTTCGCAAAACGACGATTTTCCAACAGCTGATCGGCGGTTTCAAAATGGCCACTGGGTAAATAAAATGGCTCCCTGCTGTGTTTAGGGACGGATACCTCGCAAGACAGGCAGCGAAAATGGCCACCCTATGGAGGATATTTGCTGGACGGTGAGTTTTAAGCCCATTGGAATGCATTAAACAGGTTTTAATGTGCTTCTGGGCTTTTTAATTTTGCTTTACGATGTTTTCGTTCTACAGTGATTCGCTGGAACGAATTAACATCGTAATGCGAGGCAGCACTGTATAGTACAAGGCTGCCTCTTTTTTTTCATTTCTAAAATGCCCATTTTTCAACCCCTAAATTCGCAAGTGCCCTAACAAAAGTGTCCAAGGAAATGATTACAAAAGTGGTGGTGCTGTAACTAGGTCAAGTAATGCTAAATGCTACTGGAGCAGTTGCTGTGAGAGAAAAAAAATGAGGATGCTTTCATCTGATCAAGAGTCTGAGTCTTTTCAGCTTAGTTTTCACAGAGCACCACTGCCATATACTGTCAGAGACTTGACAGAAAAGATTGTAATGCTTTTGTGTAATGTCTCTGTGTGTGTCTGTGATGGAGCAGGTCGAATGAGGCAGTTTAGAAAGTTCCATAGTGAGCTGTAGGTCTTCTCTTCTGTGTTGAGAAAATTTCGAACTACCCAGCTTGCATTTTCTCAGCTCAACTTTCTTTCTTCTATTTTATTGTCGGTCTTGTGGAATAGCGATAGGCTTCATTTCTAGCAACCGTGCTCATTTTGTAAATAGGGGAAATGAAAAGCAGTTTGTAAAGTGCAAGGTTGGGGGTGGATGCAGCAGAGGCTCATTAATTGCTGCTGCTGTGAGAAGACCACATTGGGAGGCCTCCCTTCCCATCACCTATACGCATGTTGGCCACCCTAAGGCAAGACCCCCTGCCATTCCTCACATTCCTCATGCTGCAAGAATATGCTAGGCCTCCGCTCTCAGAGCTAAGTGTGATTCAGATGTGGCTGTTCCTTATTTGACTTCCAGTGTCAAGTGGCATGTGTGAATGAGTGGTTTGTTAGGGTTGTCCTTTTGTTTAACAACCGACATCGCTTCAAACCCAACACTTGGCAGCAGAGTAGTTCAGCGGTCTGAAGAATGTTACAGACTTGGTTCCAAAAACTAAACTTATTTTAAATACAAAATTAATGCATTTAGACACTGGCTTTTGAAACTTTTGTCACAAAGGCACATTTTGTAACTGAGAAGATAAATTGTGTGTGCTACTTAGCTAGCTTAATATTTGATGCATGCGTAGAAGAAGAAACCTGAAATGCTTTACATCTGTAAGCTTACTATAAAGTAATTCACTTCCTTTCAGAGCAAGTCGTGGCTCATTCCATTTCTGTAATGCACCACTTGGGATATGTTTCTAATTCTAAAAATATGCCTATTCCTCCGTTTCTCACCATCTGCTGTAAACCTGGCTCCTTCCTTCTTTTTTTCCTCTGTATGTATGTGTGTTTTCCTGTAAAGAATGTTGAAATATGGAATAAAAATGATCAAAACTAGTAATTAAAGTTGTTATGAGCAGATCTCTATTGTGTTTCAAATGATGGAGGAAAATGAATTAAACTAAACAAGTAATCTTGGGAAGCTTGCAGCTTGGGCATTATGCTTAGCATCTTAAGTGGGCTGTTCTTGGCTCCTTCTTGTTGCTTTGCTTTGCAGTACAGACCTTAGTATTTTACTCTCCTACTCTGTTAAAGTAGTAGTTTATCCAAAGTTTCATCTACATCTCCCAGAAACTCATGTGGGAAAAGATAAATGAGTCTGTCCACGTGTTAGGTTGCATGACTCAAGGCAAATAGTGCCTCTGAGTTTAGGGTAGCTCAGGGGTAGATTAGGGGTGAGGTGGCTGTATCGGCCCAGTTGAGTGGGGTTAGTCATGTGTCTTAAGGTACCTTTTAGAAACAGATGTCACATAGGAGAGTCATGTGCATAATAGTTCCATCACTTATGAGTCAGTTTGATTTATTGTACTTGCAGCATTGTTGTCAATGTGTTATCTTTTCCTGTACTCATGCATACTGCTTTATAGTGTACATTTTGTAATTCAGCCCTGGCAAAGCAAGGAAATCTTGCAATGTATATTGTTTCTCCATTGCCTCTATAATGAGAGAACTTGTATGCTGATATGTCCCTGATTTCAACAGCTTGTGTTCTGTTTATAAAATGGGATATGTTGGTTTTATCAACCCATGTGTGGGCATTTGATGAAGCCTACTGATTAGCTGTAATGTTGCTGTGCTTTCAGAGGTTACCTTGCACTGATGGGTAATTTTAAGGGGGAAAAAACTTTCCAAGTGGAAATGATTAGTAGTTCTCCTTTGTTCTTCAAAGCCATAGCTGCTATATTTCTGGCTCTTGGCAGGCTTAGTCTACAAGTACTTCATGTTCTGCAGGACCTGTGCCAGAATTAGTGTATTGCATGTACTGAAGGCATTCAAACCAGATTTTATTCTGTTTTAAATGCTGCATGCAGTTTTATTGCATTTCTTTAGGGACTTGTTTTCCATGAAGGATTTTAGCCCTGATGATTACTCCCAGTATGCAGAAATAATTCTTTATACAAACGGATGCGTTTTGGACCAAGTTACTTATTTATATAATTCATACTATTGATTTTGTTTTAACTTACCAAGTTTATTTTTATATGATTTATGTCATTTTTTGTACATTCAAATAGTTTCTGTAACACAAATACCTCTTTTGGAATCAGAATACTGTACAAGTTCCTGTTTAGTAAGGAAGTGCATTCTGGCCTCTGCACCCGTCTGGGAGTGGGGGGGGGGGGGGAGAGAGAGAGAGAACCAATGAGTGAGTCCTTCCGTGTAGGACAGACATCCTGGCAGCAGAAAAATGAGCCTGGCCCCATGCCTTAGCCAGAAAAGGATATAGGCAGTTTGCTCTCTTCTCTTAGAAAGGACTCTAGACAAGACTACTGGCAGTTGCTGAAGGCCTGCAGAGGCCCTGGAAAGAGCTTAGTGTATTGATAGAGCAAATTTGTGTCAATTAAAAAAAACAACACCTATTTTTGTAAAAGTTGTTTGACATTTAGAAAGCAAGCAAGCAAGCCATGCCTGGGTTACCCAGACCACATGGGTCCATGAATGCAACTAATCAACCAAAGACAGAGCAGATGAAGTGGATGTTCTCTTCATATTGAGATGAGCTGCAGGAGATCTCTCAAGGATAATGACTTAACGGAGTTAGGTGGTTGTGAGAATGTCAGAGTCTGGGTTGATCCAGATGAGCACATGCGCAGCCAACACTCACCTGACAAGGTGCCTCACATGGTGGGAAAGACATTATGCTATATGAATAATCATCTACAAGCACAAAATAGGCCAAAGAAAATTTGCTCTCACAGTGGAGGGAGGAAAGCAAGGTGCCTGAGGGTTTGACATGAGCACCTGTCTCATTCATTGCCCAAGGCTAACTCAGTGGCTCTGCATGCACAACTTCAGCCCCTGATGTTCTAGGAACTTGGATAACAGGAAGGACTCCTCTGAGATCCTGGGAAGTCAATGACAATGACTGGACCAGTAGACCACCCTTTATTTGTTAGTTTACCTCAACTAGCACTTACTTGTTTCAATACATTCAGTCAGAGACTCTGGTAAATTAGAAATAATATAATATTTCAGTTTCTTCACAGTTATTCTTATATAAAAACAGAAATAATATTTTGTGGAAATGTTAACTGATTACATTACTGAGCTTACGTTTAATTCATTATTGGCTAACTGACAAGTTAGATTGCTGACAGAACATTTCACTCTTACTGTTCACTTCTGACTCCATAACTCTCACACACTCTAACTGACAAAACCCTGACTAGAAGGGAAAAAAAGGCAAGAAAAATAATTTGAGGTAGAGAGGGAACAATTGGCTGCTACTGAGTTGATTGACATCCATTGTAGCTCCATCCCAGACAAAACCTCTTAAAGGCATCATATGACCGTGCAGTATATCCAGCATCAATACAGACAGAAATCAGCTTATTTTTGATCAATGATTTCTTGGGTCAAGACCCACAGATTAAGATGATTTGTGGAGACTGGGAAAATACTGCTCTTTAAAATAAAATAGAAACATTGGAAGAGTGTTAGAAAGGAAGTGCAATCAGATTTCAGAATCGGAAATAGTGGTGAATGGTGTGCCTGAGCATCATCAGTCTGTGCACCAAAATTAACAGGCCAATAGCATACTAAAACTTTGAGAAGAGTTTCTTTTCATTAATTTACATCTCAATATGACTGAAGAAGCAATAGGAAGTGAAATAATGATAGATGTACACTTTTCAGATATTGATTCTTCCTTGGAATGAAGAAAAGGAGAGGCAGTTCTTTGATGTAATCCTAAATGGCAGCCAGGGTCTGACAGAAAATATGGAAGAGGGCAGATAATTTGAAGGTGCGACTGGTGTTAAGATGGTGTCAACATGACGGCACAAAACTAACATAGAGTAACCCTTAATAGAACTGCCAGGGTAAATGCAATATTTAAAGAGTGGCTTTACCAGTTCTCTGCCCCTGGTGGGTTTCTACGACTGGGGGGGGGGGTTGAACCCCGGTCTCTAGAGACATAGACCACCATTCTATCTGCTACACCACACTGGATACTCAGTGAGGTTAGGATACCTTTAATTAATTAATTAATTAATTAATTCATAAATAAATAAATAAATAAATAAATAAATAAATAAATAAATAAATAAATAAATAAATAAATAAATAAATAAATAAATTCTAGTCCACCTTTATTCCTGTAGGGAAATGGAAAGTTCTGAAACGCCACAACAATTTTCAGTGGTTAAAAAAAAGAAAGGAAATATATGTCCAGGAAGCTGGGAGGTTACTGTAATAAAAGGAGCACACCCTTTTCTGATTGGTGTTATAGCAGTTTAAAATGCTGCTGAAATGTTTATAAAAATCTGTGTTGAGGTCACAAAAGGCAAAAAAAATTCCTTGAAGTGTTGGAAGTTTTTTTTTTTCCCCTAAATGAAGTGGAAAAAATTATATCTTCTGGCAGATAAAATGTGGATTGGCAAGAAAGTATCCCAAGAAGGAAGCTAAGAAGAATATAGCTAAAGATAACACAAAACAACAAATACACATTTTTCAAATTACATCAAAAACAGGAAAACAGCTGAACAAGCAGGAAAATAGCTAGATTGCAAAAGTGGAGCAAAGGTAACTGAATGTGTAAAAAACATATTTACTGAACTTAGGTGTGGACAACTTCAAGCTCATGTGACTGTATTTCATTTGAACACCCCCCCCCCCCAATTCACTTACCTAAGCCACTCATCAGATGACATCAGGTATGTGGGGCAGAAGCCACTCACAGGACAAACTCCTGTAGAATACGAAGAATGAATTGCACAGATGAGGAGGATTACTATCAATCACTAAGTAGGCTCTATAGCAGAGGGATAGAGGGCAAGGGAACATCTTACCAACTCTGTTGAAAGATGGCCTCCCTTTGTCTCCTGCTCTCCCTGAAATGTTTCCATTCCAGCTGATCGCTGTAGCAGTTGTGATTTAACTGTAGGGATTGGTGTCTGCTAGCTTCTTCCCTCTCATCCCACTTTCTTCTTGTGTCATGTTTCTTTAGCTTGTAAGTCTGCAGGGCAGCACCATGTTGTTTATATTGGCCATTTTGGTTTGGTTTGGAGAGCTTTTTGGCTGAAGAGTAAAGTCAGAATGCTTGAAATTAGATGGTGAGCAATGTTGCACTGCAACTCCCCATCAGCCCCAGTCAGCATGCTTTGTGGTCAGAAACGAGTGGGTGTTGCAGTACTCATTTCCGTGGAAGATCCTCCAGTATATGGAGGTTCACAGAATACAGTACTTGTTCCTCTTTTTCATGAAAGTAAAGACTGGCGTAGCTGTGAAAAGACCAGAACGCAGACCAGAGTAATAGCCACTTGATGAACACTGGTGGATACCAGCTGAGAAACACTGAAACTGATACGAAGACGTGGAGGCTAATTAGCTAAAGCTACTAATTAAGTTTGCTTACTATTGGGTTTTTTTATTTAATTTTTTTTATTTGCAACTTTTGAAGAACAGTAGTTCCTACAAAGGCCCAGTTAAGTAACACTAAACTTTTGTATTGTCTAACTTGTTCTAATTTCATGCTAAAACATTTAAATTTACAAAAAAACCCTCTGTGACCATTTCTAAGAACCTCCTACTAAAGCGTATTCTCTCTCTCTCTCTCTCTCTCTCTCTCTCTCTCTCTCTCTCTCTCTCTCTCTCTCTCTCTCTCTCTCTCTCTCTCTCTCTCTCTCTCTCTCTGTGTGTGTGTGTGTGTGTGTGTACAGTATATTTCACTGACACACACAAGAAGCTCTGTATGTTAAGAACATTCGCACACACACCCATGCTTACTGTGTACAACATGCTGTATTTGGTCAAGTTCTGGTGCCTCAAAGGCAAACTTTCTGCACACCTAAACCATTGTAGGCCACATCACTCTCCAAACTGTAACAACACTTGGGCTTGAGCAAATTGGTAAAAAGAGCTTATGAATATATGAGCCCAAACTGTGTGCGTGTGTGCGCGCGCATGCATGTGTGTGTACGCATACATAAATACATCTATCCATACGGAGAGAGAGAGAGATGAGGTTGGCTTTCTTTCTGAAGAATAAGACCTACTTTGATTATCACAAGGAACCTGGAGCAAAACTGCTTGAATACAAACCCTGATTATTTCAACAGTGAGTTAATATGCATCCTCCAAGTTGGCAGCTATGCATTTATAGAGCCACAACCTATCTTCGCATTATCATACTCATATGTTCAACAACAGTTCCACTCAACCACACTTGTGTGAATCTCACCCTGACTGCTGTCTGCAGTGACTGATAGTTATGCCAGTTGTCATTACCTTCACCAAGCCACAGCAGCTGGAGGATGGTTGTTGGGTTGACTGGTGGGCAGCAACTAGAGCTTTATTAGATATGTGGATGCTGAGTACACATATCCATGGGATCAATATTCACTGATTCGCTTATCCACAGTCTGAAAATACTAAAAATATTAAAAGAAAAATACTCCAGAAAAAACTACCATATTTTTCCATGTATAAGACTATACTTTTGTCTAAAATCTTTAGACTAAAAATCGACGGTCGTCTTATACATGGAAGTGAGCTGAGGAGAGAAAAAACAAGTGGAGGGGAAAGCAGGGATCAAAGTGATCCTGCAGGGCTTTGACCCCTGCTTTGCCCTCCACTTGCTAAGCCTTAGCAAAAGGAAAGCAGGGATCAAAGCGCTGCAAGCTGGCTTTGATCCTTGCTTTCCCCTCTGCTTACTAAGTCCCATGGGGCTTAGCAAGTGTAGGGGGAAAGGATCAAAGCAATCCCATGGCTGTATAAGGGGGAAAGGGATCAAAACTATCATGCAGTTGTGGGATTGCTTTGATCCTTTTCCCCCTCCTTTTGCTAAGCCCCTGCAGGGCTTAGCACGAAGGGAGAAAGCAGGGATGAAAGCGATCCTGCAGTGCTTTGATCCCTTTCCCCCTACACTTGCTAAACCCCACTTAGATTTCTTAATTTTGGGTTAGAAAAGTGGGGGGGGGTCTTACACATGGAATGTCTTATACACGGAAAAATGTGGTATTTTTACATGTCTTATCAGAAAAGCCATTTGAAGAGTAAATAGCATGGCCTCCTATTATCCACGGTTTTCAGTATCCACAGGGAACTTTGAACCATTCCCCAGTGGATATGGGGGTCCTATTGTGCATAGCAAGATAGCTGTGATATTTTGTATATCTGCTCTGGCCAGCCAGTATTCGGTAACAGCACTGATCATTCTTTTAAAAAAAAGAACGTAGTTTGTTTGTCTTCCCATCCTCTTTAATAATAATAATAATAATCATAATAATCATCATAATCATAATCATAATCATAAACAGAGCATGCCATAACATGGATACTCTACATTCAGCTGTCTGGCTATGCTTAGGCATAGTCCATGAAAGAAGCAAGACGACAGCTAGGATACAGTGTCTCATTTCTTCCTGACTGCATACAGTGGCTATGTCAGGATAAGCTGTGGTTAAGTGGCTCTCCTTCACTGGAAGTTTTAAATCAGAGATTAGATGGCCATCTCACCACCTGATCCTTACAGGCCATGCTCCTGTGGGTCACCATACTGAGGGAGACAAAAAGGACATCCATCAGAAATCACTTCTCAGCTGTGGTACCATCTTTTTGGAATGGGTTCCTGGTTGAGCTGCACCAGACCCCTTCCCTCTCAGCCTTTAAGAGTTTGCTTAAGACAAGATTTTTTTTTCAGACGCCTCCAAGGGCATCCTTCCATGAACATTGCCAAATTCATGCTACTTGTCCAACTATTGCTTGGCACTGCTTGATTTGTTTGCCTTTATATTAATTTACTGATTTGATCTGATCTTATCATGTTATGCTCCTTATTGTTATTATCATATTGTAGTATTTGCTTTGGTTTTTACTGTTAACTGCCCAGAATAGTGCCTAGGACTAATCAGGTGGTGTATAAGTTAAATAACTCAATAAATCAAGCAAGCGATAAATCAGTCAGTCAATAAATGTGCTGATAAGAAGAAATGAGCCACTGGATCCTAGCTTTCAAGGCCCCTTGAGCTGTTTATTTCCTGTATTGGCAAAGGATTGGACTGGAAGACTCTGGGGTTCCCTTCTAATTTATTTCTCGATGCATGTCTGGATTTCTATGGCTTCCTTTATAGGCATTTACAGGGAAATGAGTATTCTCGCGTTCTTCTGCTTAGGGTGGCCTCCATACTTTCCTGTTTGTGAACAGTAAACAGTCATAAAGCAGTGAACAACGGTTTCTAGCGCTGCTTTGGTTTGACCATAGAAAAGCTGGTGTGGTCCATCTGTTGGCAATCTGCCAGCAGTGCCTGTTAACCAGTGTTGTGGGTCCACCTTTTTCCTAACGTGCAAAATGCCCATACTGAAGTGTAGTAACTGAAGTGTTACTCAAATAATCCACAGTTAGGAAGCTTAGGTTTGCAGAGGGGAAAACCCAAACTATTAAGTTTTACAATTTCATGCAAAGAACAACAACAATTCCAAGCTGGGACAACAAGTGAAGAGAATGATGCATTCAGTGTTAGTTCCAAGTAATGCCTTTTAAAAAGAATGTTTTGTTACTCTTCATACAAACATTCATGGCGTGTAGAGCAGAAATCAAAATAAATGGTTAACAAACTCTTCACCAACCTCTGCCTTTTGAATGCACTCTTCTAACTTCATTTTACTTGGTAGTAGTGGAGGAAGGCAAATTCAATGTTTACAGTACTTAATTCGGCACTACAAAACCAGTTGAAACAGACTTCAGAAAGATAGCAAAATCTTCTGTAGAAGTTTTTTTTTCATTTATCAGAATTAAGAGCCAAGGCGGCAAATTCCAAAATATGCTGCTGCATCCCATTAATAAGCATGAGTTCTGAAGATTTTCTGTAGATGGTTATGCTTTTTTCTTCTCATTCAACTGCAGTCATGTTCCAATGTAGAACAGTGGATGATTCCCCCTGACAAACATACACTGTCTTTTAGTCCTCTGAGAAGGCAGTGGGAAACTCCTTGGTCATTTAGTTTCACAAATCATTTCACACATGTAGTCAGAAGTTCAAAACAAATACATACCTGCTTGAGACCACAATCATATACTTTAAGAAGGGCAGGTAAAGGATTGGACATGATCTTCTCATTCAACAGAAGTTCAGATTTTGTGGCTTCATTTCTCTACGGCCCTCCAGATGTTAGATTCAAGGTCTCATCATCTTTCCTTATTGGTTAACATACAGTATCTGCACTAGCTTAAAGTATTGTCTTGTTGGGGTAAAAAGAAAGAACACATAATAATTATTAAAAGCATCCAGTCTTCTCCTTTTGTCCATGTAAAAAAAAAGAAGAGAGGAAAGCAGGGGGACAGGAGGAGAGAGCACATACTCATTCACATAACACCGGATTCTAGTGACTATGTCACAGTTGTTTGCTGTGAGTGAATGAAGCCACTGAGTCCTTTTATTTTTCTTTCCTAATACCTTTCCTCTAAGAGTTTAGTGCTTTCAAAATGTTTCACAGCAGTTGTTTGAAATATACCTACATTTAATCAAGAACAGTGTGTGCTGACTGCCAGGTCTGTAGCTTCTCCTAGGATCCCTGGATTATGTAGACAAATAAGATAGCTTCCTGCTCTCCTTCAGCAATTCTTAAAAACGACACCCTTCTTAAACTGCTTAAAAGGCCATAGAGTACGTTGAGTACTGTGCAAGTGGACATCATCCTCATGTAAACAGGTCTTTTCTGTCTTTTCTTTCCAGTGTGGTATAGTGAATAGAGTGGTGGAATAGGACTCTGGGGAACAGGGTGCAAATCCCCGGTCAGCCATGGAGACTGACTGAGGGAGTGGAAATGGTAAGATCACTTCTTGAAATATCCTATTCACCTTGAATGCCCTATTAGGGTCACTATAAGTTTGTTCCAACTTGATTACACACACACAGAGAGAGAGAGAGAGAGGGGGGGGGGGAAGAGAGAAAGAGAGAAAGAGAGAGAGAGAGCCTCATAATCTGCTCCAGAGTCCCCAACCCACCATAGCATATTTAGGGAGAACAGAAGCTGTAAGAAGAGGGAATTAGCCCTCCTGATAGATTCTGTTCCATGGAGGGATCTGTGAGATTCCTCCTCACGTGTGGGATGTCCACCATTTTGCCTGACTCCCTTTGACTGTATTTCAATCAGTTTTGGGAACCTAAATAACACACACTGTGAGGACACAGTGTGTGAAAGATTAACCTGATTGTCAGAGCTGCCAAAATGGCTGATTATGGCTCTACTTAACATGTAAATCACCGGCAGGATTCTGGCCACTATTACCTATAGAAGTGGTTCCCAGCTTTGGGTTCTTAGATGTTCTTGGACTGCAACTCCCAGAAGCCCTTATCAGCACAGCTAGTGGTGAAGGTATGGCGATCCCCCTTTGTGCCCTTTATACCTCTGGGCTCCACAAAGGTAAATACGCCCTTTTCGCTGCCACCAGGTATTATACTAATACCAAATCAAATCCCACACACTCAAGAGCTGTCACCCCAAAGGGTCATACAATTTCAGGAATCAAGGGTTTTGAATAAATATTCTTTTATTATTGAACAAATCATAAGGAGAATCAAATATAACTGTTTCATATGTTCATGTATAATAAATCAGGTGTTAACGTATATCAGATCATGTCAGTATTTCTCTTGTTATCCTTAGGCATTCATTCCTGCTTGTTCACTATATTTTAACTCTTTCAATTCCCTTCCTTGACCTTTTTTGCTATTCCTAAATCCTAGCACTCTCTTAATAACTTCTGGTCCCTAACTCTGCCTGAACCTCTCTCTCTCTGTCTGAGTCCAACCCCTAACTGTCTCACCCAGCTGTTCCAACTGTCATTCTGACTGTGCCCCTCCTGCTCCATCCCCTGATTGACATGCAGGAATGACGTCATACTTTGGGTTCCATTACAGAAGGCTTCTGAGAGTTGCAGTCCAAAAAGGTCTGGGGAACCAAGTATGAAATATTTAAGGAGTTTTAGCATTGCCATCCTCCAGTGAATTTCCTTAGCCAAATTAAGATTTGAATTCAGGTCTCCAGAGTCCTAGTCCATCACTCTTATGCACTCCTCCGCACTGGCTCTCATAGGCTACCTTTTACATAACTTACATACACAGTAGGACATTGACACAAGAATTCAAGTGGTATGTCAAATTACAGCTTGTCCTGTCTTGCTCCCTCCTCTGCTAGATGTGACGTAGGCTCACATAGGTAGGACCAGTGGTGCAAACAACCCCTTTCACTAGGCATCAGGAATGAGTGGGTACGTGATACTGATGCACAGCCTTGGAACAGTTGGTGTGTGGGCCTTTCCTCCTGCACAGTTGCCGGGGAGACTTTTCTCCAAGATGAAGGCATGGTTGAGTTAGAATTGTGGAGGTTGGAAGAGCCCACCCACAGTTTGAGACTGGTTGTAGGTGGCTATTGAAATTTCTGTTAAGGTCAAATGTGGAAATGCTGTTCATTCTGGCTGAGGTTGGAGGGCAAGACAGATTCTAGTTGACATCTCCAGACTTGGAATTGACTCCTACAGCATTCTGTGCTTTCACTTGCCATTCTGATTTTGGATATGGATGGTACAGTGGTTATTTCTGACTGGATATTACTTGCATACTGACTATGTGATCAAATTATGGTGGTGAGTAATGGCAAAACATAGTTTCCTGCAGGAAGTTTTGCTGTGATACATTAGTACTGATCTTGGACTGTAATGGAGTACTGTACATCTGTATGTTTTGATACATGAGATTCTCAACTGCTTGTGTGAGATGGTTAGTCTTTCATTGCTTGTTCCCTTAGTCTATGAAGCTTTTTTTTGTAGGCAGTGGTGATCCTTTCATGCTTCAAGTCTTCTGGACTTCAACTTCCAGAATCCCCAGTCTGTATTGCTAATGATAAAGGACTGTGGGAGTTGTAGTCGAAAATAGCTGGAGTGTCAAATGTTTGCCACCCTTGTTCTAGATACTGGCAGAGTGAATTCCTTAAACATATGATCATATGAAAGTTGGCTAAAGAGGCACTCTTTTGATGGAGAGTGGGCTTAAGCTACTATTAGAATGGTACTCTTGGCCAGTCAACCAACCATATATACCTTTATAGATAGTACAGTGCTGGAGAGTTGTTTTGGAGTCATAAACAGGAATAGTCATTCCCATATTATGTGGGAATATTCCTGGAAATAACTCTTAAATCTGGAAATGTTGCATGGGAAAGTGTTGTTGCAGGCTAACTCCGATGGTGACAACCTGTATCGGAATATGCTAATGAACTTCTCCAACATCTCCTGAAGAATAAAAAGTGAGTCTCGTTAACCCTCTGGGCATAATATCATCTATAGTTTTGTGGGTGGAATGGGAAGTGATTGTTATTTTGCAATCATGTTTGTGCAGTCACTAAGAAGAATGGTTACCAAGCTAGGCTAGTATAACCATTCTCTTGCATAATAAAACCAGGCACTTATTTCTTTGAAGAAAGCCTCCTTCTCCCTCTCCCTCTGTGATTCCAAAATAAAGAGTAAGTGGTCTAGATTCTGTTTTTCTCATTCATTGCTAGTAGATGAACAATTCCAATCTCCTTGAAATCAAAAGCTAGTGGTTTTGCCACCTGATGGGTATATATCAGTGTATTACAACCTAACAGTATTTTCTTCTCATATTTGTTTGGGTAAAATCATCAAGTGTAAAGATGTGTCATTGAGGACCACAACCAAGATCATCCACACTTTTCTATTTTTGATCACCATGTATGGGTGTGAAAGCTGGACAGTTAAGAAAGCTAAGAGGGGAAAAAAAACTGATTTGTTTGAGTGGATCCTAGATAAAATCAAGGTTTATCTCCGGAGGCAAAAACATTGAAACTAAGACTGTCCTACTTAGGGCACATCATGAGAAGGCAGGATTCTCTAGAAAAGACAAAAATGCTGGGAAAGGTGGAAGGCAGCAGGAAGGCAGCAAAGAGGAAAACCACATACGAGATGGATTGGCTCCTAAAAGAAGCCCCAGGCTTGAGTCTACAAGAGCTGAGGAGGGTGGGACATTTTGGAGAGCACTCATTCAAAGGATCGCCATGAGTCGGAGGCAACTTGACAATATGTAACAGCAATGGCTTTTGGGGATTGGTGGGGTAGGGAAGCGGCCTTTCCTATATTGGCTTGTATATTAATATTCTGTTTTCTCTGGTCTAATTTGTCTAGTGTGATTCTGATTAAAAACATAATTGCACTAGATGAAATTGCCAACAAATGGGAATCCAGGGGAAACAAGTAGCTTCCCACAAAACCAGAAGCCCGTGCCACTGATATAAAGCCACAAGCCAGATATTTGGTATTCTGTGGCCTCTCATGAAGCACAGTTGGCACCAGATAAGAATAGCAGAAATGACCCGGGGGGGGGGGGATAATCAGACTTGGCAGCAAGGCTGGCACATACCCAAAAATCTGTACTTGAGGATAAGGTACTAGTAAATTGCAGCTTGCCATGAAATGAAGATGGTGATAATTAAATGTTATATCAGCAGAATCTACTAAATACATTGTCACTTTGGCAAATGTTTTAAGTCAATGTATATGCAGATATAAAAAGATAAAGATAAAGCGGCGTACCATTGTTTGCATGACTGAACAAAGTAGCAGTTTGATGCCTGAACGGAAAGAAAAATTACTGGAGGCTTCGCTTGCAATGTATTGGGTTCAATCAATTAAAATTTTTACGGATTTTCCCCCCCTTGTTCCTGAAGAAGTATAAACACCAGTAGTGTAGGGCAGGGAAACAAACAGGGGTAGAGGTGATGCCTAGTGTCTAATAATGAGAAAGCACTCACAGACACATGAGAAAATTATCCTATACAGTATTGGGCAGAGAGTGAGTGACCTGCTCGGGGGTCACCCAGTGGACTTCACTGCTATTAACACCTATGCACATTTGTTTCCCACTCCCCTCTCATGACGCATCATCACAGAGTGGTACATTTATTGCGTATACTGATGCAACAGCAAAACCTGTGGAACTGGAAGTTGGTAAATACTGCAGATCATATAATTCGGTTTCATGTCATGCTGGTTAGGCTAGTTCAGGAGTGGGTCAGTCTGCAGAGTATGCTGGCACAGAAGGCCAAAAAAAGGGAAATAAACTGGAGACCTGTTTTTGTAGTGAGGCAAATCCTAGATGATAAATCTTTGCCTGAAAGAGTTTTTAAGATGCTTTGCTGAGAAGGTGAGTTCTCCAAGCAATTCCTGCAACAACCTCACAGCAAATGAAGCAAACATCTGTGCATGGGATTACCTAGAACAGTGGGCAAGAAGATATTGGGTAGTACGCATGCAAGCTGTGTAATCTGTCTTTGGCAGTCTTGTTCCACTACTAAATACCCTGGTTTTCCTAAGAGAGCTTGGCCAGAATCCTGTTGGTGTTTGTGTATGTTTTGCATAACTTGCCACAGCTAATTGTTGCTAATTGATTAGGTGCTAGGGGGCATACCAGTCACACGCCTAGCCATACGCCTGTTTGCTCAACCAAGATGCACATGGCACTTTGTCAATGAGATAAAGCTAGTTGTAGCAACTTAAGCATACTTTACACAAATGGCAATAGGATTCTGACATTTCCCCCTCTTCAAAAAAAGTATCATACTTCTGAACAGATTCCCCCCCCAAACTCATATTTTTGTGGATTATCTCTAAGTTAACAACTCTAAGATGTGGATATCACATTCTGAGCTGGTAATGATTGTGTGCTTGCCTGCTTTAGATTAGTACCTTTTATCCTCTGTAGCTTATCTGAATGTAGATTCTAGTTTAAAATACAGAGCTTTTAGCTGTGGCCTTGTAGCTCCACGATGCCCCAGCAGATGGGCAAGCTATGTCAGTTTTATTTATCTAAATAATTTGCATTTCCAGAACTAGAAATAAAATATTTGGTTCCCCAGAGGTATAAAAATTCCCCAACAAATTTATTTAGCTGCCTAGAGTGGTCACAATTGACTAGATAGGCGGGGTATAAATAAATAAATAAATAAATAAATAAATAAATAAATAAATAAATAAATAAATAAATAAATAAATAAATAAATAAATAAATAAATAAATTTATTAGATTTATATACCGCCCATCTAGAATGTGTCTACTCTGAGCGGTACTACCCTAGCAACAAAGATGCTCTTTTGCTTTAAACGAGGCATTCAATTTGAGGTTGAATCTGGCAAATTTTATTTATTCATCATCACCAAATAGCAATTTGATTTAAACTAGTGATACCCATGCAGAATGGGGCTTTTGTGCTATTCAAAGGAGTACAATTCTAGAAAATAAATAGGGCTTTATGCATGAAAGGCAAGGTAGACTACAGCTAGTCCCGCGTCTTCAGCTTTTGAGGCTTATTTTTTGTGACCCTCAGCATCTTGAGGTTGTATTGGCTTAGAAACTTATCAAACAAGCCAAAAAATTTGATGTCAGGGGCTATTAAAGTAATTTTATTAGGGAGCAAAAACTTGCTATGTTAACACTGGTTGCAGAGCTAATGTCTATGCAGACACCAAAGAGAAGGCCTGGTTTTTTCATTGGAAAACTGAAAGATGTCAGGTTTAGGTACAAACTGGGAACTTTGTGAAACACAAGAAAGGGAAATTATGAAGAGATGCGGCAGGGTGGGATTTTATGTGGTGTGGTCTCTGGATGATGGAGTTTGTTAACCCATGATTCTTATTAAACTTTTTATGATGTAAATAACTATAGCATGCAACTCTGTGGCCTACCTGTATTTGAAATTCAGGACTCTTTCTTTAAAAAAGAGTTGGGGGAGGGAGTTAAAAACTGATCTGTAAAGGCCATCGTGATTACTGCTATTCTTGTTTTATGAATTGACAAATCAGATAAACAAAGCCCATATTTTGTTGTTACTATGGTTACCATGTGTTTAACCTAACTCACTGGTCCTGTTTATCTACTGTCTTTCACCTAGTGCAATTGCCCACACCCAGGTCAGGTAGGCGTGGCCTATATCTATTTCCACTTTGATTTGGGTTGATAGCAGTTTTACTTATCTTGCTTAAGAAGATATTGACTATTGGTGGCAGGAGGAAGAAACAGCAAGCTTATGCCCACTGACTTCGTTAAAGGTTATACTGTACTCTGGGTTAAATGATTAATGCATTCATACAAGGTGGTCTACTCTGTTGCACAGTGCTCTTAACAATAATTGGTTTCTTTTTGTTTATTTGGAGCAAGTCTGTGCACTTCTTAAGATGCATTGAAAGCTGTACTGAAAGGAGACAATTTAGTCTGGGCGAAAATGAAGTAATGTATATGTATGCTGCCAGTAAGTTGGAAAGGGGCGGATTTTAATTGGATTTATGTAAAATATATTTCTGGTTCAAGATTTGAAGAAGTTAATATGCTGGCTGAGGAATTCTGGGAATTATAGTCCACCCAAAAGTAATATGCCCATGTTTCAGTCTAATATAGAACAGAAGCTTCCTATGTCAAAACAATGTTCTTGCTCCAAAATCAGCACTAACTCAGTTCAAAGTAGCGATTTTGACTTAAAAAGCCCTAAAATATATTGTTGAGCCCTGTGTGTTTTAAAAATAACTCTATGCTCTGTTCTGGATACAGGACAGAATGTAAATCCAAATATTCTACTGCTATGCTGGCTGAATACTGTAGTTCAGTGTTTTCGGTAGCTGGTTGCAGAGCCAAAAGTAGGGAGTTGGATTCTCCACTCTGCCTCCAGGGAGAAAAGCCAGCCTATATGTTCTTGGCCAAACACCCCCAAAAGAAGGGAATGGTAATGAACTTCTAGGTACTCTCTACCTGGAAAACCCTGAAAGGTTGCCAGAAGTCAAAATTGACTTGAGAGCAGATGATGATGCAGGTGATCTCTTAATGTTCCAAATGGCTTTTAACTGAAATAATATCAGCTGTAGGTCTGATGGCAATTTTTAGAATATATATTTTAATTGCATTTTAATTATTTTGCCCTTTTATTTTGCCTTTTTATTGTATTTTAAATGCTGTAAGCCGCCCAGAGACCTTCGGGTAGTGTGGGCGGCATATAAGTTAGTTAGTTAGTTAGTTAGTTAGTTAGTTAGTTAGTTAGTTAGTTAGTTAGTTAGCTAGTTAAATAAATAAATAAATAAATAAATAAATAAATAAATAAATAAATAAATAAATAAATAAATAAATAAATAAATAAATAAATAAATAAATGCTAAGAGCATTGTTTTCTTAGTAATGTCTTTAACAAAAATCATCTTTGGGCATTCTCAGGAACTGCTTCCCCGTTCTGTAAATGCTTGGTAGAGTGTCGTCCTGGTTTGGTGCCATGGTATGTGACCAGAGGATGTAGAAAATCCCTGGGAAAAAGCAGGTTCCTTTTCGCATGGCTTCCATCGTTCACCTGCACACTTAATTTGCCATTTCTGATCCATTGATCTTTTCTGTCTCCATTCCCATTACCCTCATATTGGGTGCTGGGGGAGCCCAAGCTGGCCCCAAATCTCTCCGTTCCCATTTGTGCCACAAGGAACCTGAAGTCTCATGACAAGACTTTCACCCCATGAAACTCAAGAGCCATGAGAAGAGAACCTTGAAATCAAGTGTCTCTCTCTTTAAAGTGGGCAGGCAAACACAGCAGCAGCAATTGCAAGATGTGTGCTTGTATATTAGAATGAATGACTGTTGGGATGGATCAGTGATTCAAAATGGGATGTGCCCGAGGCATATTTGCTGCTGCTCTTTTAATATCCACGGCATGAGAGCGTTGCTGATGCTGTGGGTGGTGAAGAATGCTAGCTAGTCTAGTAAATGCTAATTTTTTAAAAAAATTAAAAGCCCCATAGTGTCACATGTATCGGTACAGTTATGTAAGACAGGCTGACAAGGAAATAGAACAGTGCCTCTTTCTCTCGAAGACTCCAATCCTGACAAACTGGTAGGGATTCAATCCACCTTTGAAAAAAGAATCTGTCCAGCACCCTCCCTCCACTTCCTTTTCTTCCTTTTCGGATTTGGGTGTCTAATTTAGGAAAGATAAGGAAGATGCAAGTTGCGGCACCAGCCAATGGGATCAGGCTTCTGTCAAGTGTTTACCTAGCTTGCGCAATTCGGGCCAACCTCCGTTTGAAATCAGCAGGTATAACCCCAGTGGCTGAATTGGAAAAAAAAAATACAGAGCAAGGCATGCTCGAGCTTGGGAGTTGGCTGTCGGAAGGATGCCTGTGGATTTTGTGGATTTAATCTTTCTCTCACGCTAATTTTAAGCAGTGGACTTCCCACCTCCCACCCCATTTCTTCTGGCACGCTGTGAGCGTGTGTGTGGAGGGGAAATGAGGAAATAATACTGAGAGCAAGAAGAGTAAGTAATTCCACCAGATATTTTATTAATATATTTCTGTCCTTGGAAAAGTGCTTCTGAGTGAATATAAAGGAAGAGATCAAATATACATTTTAAGATTTGCTCATTTGAAAATAGAAGCCTTTAAAAAAAATAGAGCTAAAAGAGTTTTTAAAGTGGCAAGCCGTGCGATTCTAGCATGTGCTTACAACAGACTAGAATTGTCAAAATGCCTACTGGTGATGAATGCTGAGCAACTCTAAGGTTGCAACATTAGACTTGTTTATAGAACTGGATTTTTAGCTTCTTCCTAGAAAAGTAGGGAGGGAAAGAATTTTATAAAGTATTCCCTAATGAAATTATTTGAGTTATTAAGTTTGTGCTGGACAGTTTGAAATGCTTGCTTTAAATCTGAATGTGCATTACCAGTTTAAGGGAACCTCTTGAAACAGTTAATCATGCATTGAGAAGTATGCAGTGCAGTTTTGTTTTTAAGACTGTTTTTTTAAAAATGTTGACCACAGAAAGGTATAATAAACTAATATCTGCTAAATCCCATCCTATATACTTGGTCTGAAAAACCTTGGAAAGCATTGTCTTCAGTTAACACGTGCTAAAGATTTTTCTTTCTTTTCTGTTAATATTTGTGGAGCCTTTTGCTGTTTATTTAAGGAAAACAGCAATAACAATTAAGACTTTATAAATAAATCTATCACAGATGCTGGTGATAATGGTGTAATCATTTTTGTGTGTACAGACAGAAATTGGCACGAAAAAGGCTATAAAGACCCAATAGTTACTATGGTTTTGCTTTTATTAATGTAATTTAATTTGCAGAAGCAGTCTTAGTGAAGTGCTTAGCCTTAAGCCAGCTGGATTGTTTCTGTTAAATCACTAAATTGAATAGGCATCTATGGTCTAGAATAGTGGTGACCAAACTGTAGCTCTTCTAGTATTTCTGGATTAGAAATCCCATAATCCGTCTGTTGGCTACGACTGATGGACTGGACTAAGGACATATGTGTTAAGTGTGGCAGAACTAATCTGATGAGAACAGATATATTGGAATGTAGCAAAAGTGTGAGCTGGGGCTACACACTACACATTACAGAAAGTCTACAGTGTTGACAAATGAAGTTGACCTGAACTTGTGTTGAAAAGCAGAGATTACCCAAAGTTTGCTAAATTGGGTAACCAGCCCTTTTCACAGTTGCTGGACATGAATTATTAAAGCAGTGGGGTTAGCACTATGCAGTCGTAAAATACTTTAGTGCTGCTGTTGGATTGTGGGGATGGGAATGAGTTGTTCCTGTAGGATAACTAAAAAAATTGGGCCATAGAAATCCCATTCAGTTTTTTTCTTTCTCTGTGATGATGATTGCAAATTGAGAAGGCAGTAAACATGCTTCTTTGATTCCACCACTACTGCTAGCAGTTACAAATGCCATCACCATGTGATGGCATTTACATTCTTAAACACAGATACAAATGCCGAGATTATTATTTTAAAAAACCAATTTATGCCTCATTGTTATGTCCTCTCAAAGTAACGTGTTGACATCCGTCATTATTATTAGAAAAGTGATTGGTTACATTAATTAGTACTGTTATGTTACAGAAATTCAAAGTTATGGATTTTCAAACATGAGTGTAGTTCATAATTGTGTATTTATACTTAGAAGTAACATAAGCTGGGTCATTCAACTGGCATAAGTGTTGTGTGGAAGTTTTAAATGATTATGTGGTGGTTTCTGCCTTTTTTTGTTGTCTCTGTGTTTGTCTTTAACAGGATATTTTTGATCTACTGATAAAGTGAAGAGAAAATCATAGTAGCTTTGCAGTGAAAAGGAAATAGCAAAGCAAAGCAAAGAGGGCAACATCTTATGATGGGCATGTTTTTCCCCAGAATGTGTGGTTTACTGTACGCAAATCCTGATATCATTATGTGTGTCATTCTCCCTTGCTCTGTGTTTATCATTTGCAACAGTGAACAGGAGCCAATTTCTTATAAGTATGTAGTTGTTCTCTCTTACATGTTACAGAGGAGAAGGGCAAGAGCCTGACCTAGCTGCCACTCCATGTGTTTCAAAGTATGCTGGTCCACCAGATTGACTGAGAAGAGCAAATTGAGTCACAGACTTAATGGTAGAAAGTACCATGTTTCCCCGAAAATAAGACAGGGTCTTATATTAATTTTTGCTCCGAAAAAAGGCTTATTTTCAGGGGATGTTTTATTTTTTTCATATACAACCATCTAGGTTTATTCAAATGCAGTCATATCATCTTCTGGTTGCTTACACAGTGGTGGAGAGTGGGCTTTCACTTAACTAGGGCTTATTTTTGGGGTAGGGCTTATATTATGAGCATCCTGAAAAATCATACTAGGGCTCATTTTCAGGTTAGGTCTTATTTTCAGGGAAACAGGGTATTATATTACTTGAGACATCACTGTGACTTCAGCCACACCACCCAGCTATTTTGGGGAAAGGAAGAGAGTAAAGAGATGAAGAAAAATCAAGGTGGTGTCTAGAAGAGGAAATTTTGTGACAGTGATTTAAAAAACAAGAACAACACATTGTCAGGGTAAATGTACATTCAGGTCACAATGAAGAGACATGCCCTGTAAAATAAGTAATTGAACTTTAGAGAACTCAGCTATAGAGCCAACAAAAATGGGGACTGAATTTCATTTAATACTTAGTGCTGTGCAGCACGTGGTTCCGGGATATAGTTGTTGCTGACCCTCTTTGGAATAAATGTAACATTATACAGTGCAACATGTACACGTTTCACCCCATAAGATAAAAATAAGAATTGTTTAAAAGCAATTGAACAATTACCAATTTCAACACTGTATGTTGAGTCGCATCAATAGTAAAAGTGAAAGGTTATAACTGAAAATAGAAGTTGTGGGGAGAGGAAAAGACAATAGGCCTCTGTGAAACTACAGAAAACCTAGAATTTCTTTCCAGTTGGCTAAGCTGGAAGATAAATCCAAGACTAAATGGATCGGATGGGAAGATAGATTTGTATTAGTAAATGGGGGGGGGGGTATAAATGAAGTGCAAAGCTTGTGGTGAGCAGTACTAGTTTGACACAGAAGAAAAGTTGTGCTTAAAAGTATTTGATAATGTCATACTGCCAGCTTTTAAAAATGGCCACCCTTGCAAGGAAAAAGGAATGGATACATGTTATGCTGAGACATTGTGTGTGGGAAGCAGAGAACATCACAGATAACATGTGGGATGGTGTTGTGGTTTCCTCAGAGGAGGATCAGCTGTTGCTTTTTCAGAACACCAAAATGTTCCGAGTTTTTTCTTAAAATGTATTTTTGTTCAGGGCTTGTATTTTTCAGCACACTCTGAAGGTTATAATCTAAAGTGGCACAGTCCAAAGTGACAACATAAACTGTTTTTTTTGAAAATTCATTGATTATAATAGTTCTATAGCAATGATCCCCAGAGCTTGGTTGGGTCCAGCTTCTGTGATGATTCTTTGGGAATTACAAATACAAAGAATGGCTTTCTTTTACAGGAATAATTTGCGAAGGGCAAATGTTTGCACATTCTTCCCTCTTCCTTCTCCAAGTAGGAGATTAAAAGTTTTCACTTCTGTTTCTTGACTAGCCACAGCTGCTAATTAACGGCAGTTAAGCTTAACTATTATTTATTGTAGTGGTTCTGTGCCTTCAGCTGTTCAGATGTCACTAGATCACTTACCATTTGCCATGCTCACTGAGGCTTCTAGATATTGAAGTTCACCATCTGAGGGGTCAAATGTTCAGAGTCACTGTTTTAGAACGGTGGTTCCCAAAGTTTGGAGTCCAAAAACTCAGGTGTTTTTGGACTCCCAACTCTCAGAAGCCTTCAACACAAGCTGTGCTGCCCAGGATTTCTAGAAGTTGCAGTCTAAAAACACCTGAGTTACCCAAGGATGGGAACCATTGTTTTAGAGGAGTACGGCAAATTCAGACCTTGGGGTACAAAGCTGACCTCTTTCAATAACATAGTTAAAATTAGCCTTCCAGATGTGCTGGGGTTAGAGATGGGATATTTGTATTCGCCTCCCTGCGAGAAACAAAAAATGAATGTCCTGGCTGGCTGGGCCCTTTGGACCCACCCCCATAACCGGCTAGTCCACTTACCACTTGCAGTGCATGTGGCCATTGTTGTTCATGCCACACTAATCACAGAAGCAGCCCAGCTGGCACATTCCCCGCCTCCCAGCACTGCTGACCACTCCAGCAAGGAGGCAGGATGACCAGTAGAGATGGGGATATTTGTATTCATAAAATAATACTACTATCCCCGTCCCAGCTGCACCTAATGAGGGTCCAGCCTCTGGAACCAGACCGTCCGCTAACTTGTCCTGGCGCCACAAAGGTCCCACTCTTCCCACCAATGGCTCAAGAAGCTCTGCTGTCTTCCTGCTCAGCTGGCCACTCAGCAGCCATGTAGGGAGACTCATCCTCTCATCCCCTGCCTGGAGTGGCCAGCCAAGCAGGAAAACATTGGCATTCCTGGTTCCTTTGGCAGAAAGAGCAGGACCCTCACAGTGCTATTACACATGAGTGGACAGCCCAGTCCCGGGGCTGGACCCTCATTAGGTCCAGATGGGATGGGGATATTCATATAGAAATTTCCCTGTCTCGAATAACGAGTCTCCTTGCTCAGCTGCTGAGTGGTCAGCAGCGCAGGGAGGTGGGGAAGCACTGGCTGTGCTACTTCCATAATTGGCACAGCACAAATTACAACAGCCACACGCACCACATCGCAAGCGGTAAGTGGACCAGCTAGTTCTGGAGGACCCAGCTAGTGGTGGTTATGATATTCATATTTAGAGATGGACATGAGGAGGGTCCTGCCCCCTGGGGCCGGACTGTTCACTCACCTTCCGCTTTTGCTGCAGGATTTGCACTCCCTATCACTCCGGAGCTTGCGGTCTGTGAGCCACTCTTTGACCTGGCAGTGAGGCTCATCCTCCTGCCTCCTGCCAGGAGTGGCTCACAGACCGCAAGCTCCGGAGTGATAGGAAGGGAGCGCAGTGCCCACAGCAACAGTGGAAAGTGATGGACGGTCCAGCCCCAGCTGGACCCTCGCTATGTCCACCTGTGTGAGGGTATCCGTATACAAATAAGCCCATCTCTATTGATATTCATCTCCCCTAGGAGGTGAATACGAATATTCCATCTCTAGTTGGGTTACTTTCAACTATCCTTGAACGTTTGTGATGCTGGGTAGAGCTGGTAGAAGTCAGTATCAAAAAACATTTGGAGGTCTCCAGGTTACCAGTGTAGATTTATGGTTTGGATGTAATAACAAGCCTCGTTTCTTTAAGCAGCCTCAGCAATAGTAGTCACAGCAAAAGCCTTGAGTCTTGTAATGACTGTTGTGAAGTGGGGGAAACACAGGCACTTAGGCTTGTTCCAGTTCATTCATACAAATGAAAATAGGTCCTTTCTTCACCCCAGTGGGCAAGAGGGTGTGACTAGAGATTATCTAAGGTTATTCACAGTCCATTTAATTAGAAGATTTATTTAAATCATAGCAAAAAAAAAAATCAGGGAATAAAATCCATTAAACGAAGGCACAGTATAAAAGAAATGAGAAGAAAATCAAAGAATTTCTAACAGTATAATACAAAGTGTAATGCAAAACATCTAGATTAATGTATTATATGAATTTACAGTTATGAAAGATTAGCTGCCAGTAATAATAATGTGCTGTCAAGTCAGTTCTGATTTATGTCAATCCTTTTCAGGGTTTTCCAAGTAGAGAATACTACCATTCCCTTCTTCTGGGGGCATCCTGGGATTGTGCAGCCATACAGGCTGATTCTTCTCCCAGGAGACAAAGTGGGGAATTGAACTTGCAACCTGTGCAGATACCTAAACCACTGAGTTATCCTGTCATCTGCCCCTTATAAAACACTGTACAGTATCTGCTCCTAGTCTTCCACCAGCAGTCTACTTAAAGCTCTCTAGTTATAGCAGTCTGGTCTAAGGATTGAGAAAGGAAGACATATTGCTGCTTATTCTAAAGAACAGGTTCCTGAAGACTCAGAGGAGTACAGGAAAATTGCTCCAGAAAAATTCAGATGAGAATTGAAAGAAAAGAAAATCTAAAATGAAATAGTGAGGTATATAGCAGTGGTTCTTAACCTTTTTGAAAGAAACGCCCCCTTGAGCCATTGAGGAAGTTATCATCGCCCCCCTCCCCACGGTGATGATATCTTTCTTTCTTTCTTTCTTATTTATTTATTTATTTATTTATTTATTTATTTATTTATTTATTACACTTAAATCCAATGACCCCTGAAAACAAAATTCTATTCCAAGAAAATGAAATGCCCCCAAAAAGTAACATTTAATGATTTAGTTGCAAGCGAATTTTAAGACGCAAAAAGAAATATAAAAAGGGCATAAAAACAAACCACAATGCAGGAACTAAAAATTTCAAGATGAAAACTCTGAAACTAAATTAAGATTGGAGGAACATATATATTCATGCACACTGTAAAAAGGCTGCAGCCATCTTAACAGGTTTGGCTTGCTCCAGCGCCCCCCTACCACCCCCCTTCTGCTCCAGCACCCCCACGCCGCCCCTTTTTGTTCTACCGCCCCCCTGAAAAATTAAATCACCCCCTGGGGGGCATTATCGCCCACGTTAAGAACCACTGGTATATAGAATAGACTCCAAATGTAGCTATTGTGTCTGAAATAAGTGAGCTCAAGTGAATGTCCAAGGAAGCAATATGTGTAAACTGGAGCAACTGCTAGGATCTTCTCTGTATTCTAGTGTTCAGCATGTGCGTATTTGTGTTCTTTGACCTCCCCTAGAAAAACAAATGCTCCTGAGGTATGCAGAGACCAAACCCATTACAGACATTAAAAACACCTTCCTCATCTGTCCTTACCCACTTAGCATGGAGAAAATTCCAACTTGCTTCTCAACCCCTTAATCCACCATAAGCACTTTTTGGCTCAAATCCTGTTGTGCAGTTATGTAAACAGCTTTATTTTTAGAAGCCAATTGCCATAAGTTAAGAAATCTCCATAGACTTTGTCTGTTCCGTACTGAGTCTTGTAACTTGTTGTGCAACAGATAATGCTGATAAAGGTCTTTTAATTTATGGCAATTGGCTTCTAAAAGTAACACTAGGATAGAATGCTATGTTGGCACTGACACCCATTTCTAGCCCTGTCGATAAATTAATTGTCTAGAAGTAATGTTTCATGAAGTATCTAAGAAACTCTTTGGAGAACCAGTATGGTATGAAGAACAGTGGTATGGGTTTTCCAGGAAAACATGAAACAGATTTTGCCCCTCCCTCCCCCAAAATTTTTCTGATAGACACTGATTTGATACACTGGCCATAATCAAGTAAATTTATGTTTACTTGGATTTCAGCCAGATTGTTTTTTTACTGGATTTCAGCCAGATTGTTTTTTTAATTTTAGTTTACTGAATAAAACTATATACTTTCCAATAACCTAGACATATTTCAGCAAAGCACACTAAATGGAGTTTAACTATTATATTTACAGTATATAAATTCAAAGGTTTGTGTGGAAATTGTTTTTCTTAAAATATTTGTCTTCAGATTTTCACATAAACCCTGTTTCCCTGAAAATAAGACCTAACCTGAAAATGAGCCCTAGTATGATTTTTCAGGATGCTCATAATATAAGCCCTACCCCCAAAAACAAGCCCCGATTAAGTGAAACCCTGCCCTCCACCATTGTGCGGCATTGTGCAGCAACCAGAAGACATGACTGTGTTTGAATAAATATAGGTTGCTGTACATGAAAAAAATTTAAACATCCCCTGAAAATAAGCCCTAATGGGTTTTTTGGAGCAAAAATTAATATAAGATCCTGTCTTATTTTCAGGGAAACACAGTACTTCCTTTACACCACGTGTTTAAATTTAAACACACCCAATGAACTGTGCATGGTATGCTGTGGTTGTCCATACCTCTAGTTCCAACCAAGTTTAACTTTCCCTGAAGTCATTAGACAACATCCAGGTTTGCTTTCTGTATGTGATTCATTCCATTTCAGATTGAGACAAATCTGATACAGAACTACTTAAGCCACATTCCCTTTGCTAAATAATCCTCTTTTGTTGAGCGTTTCATACTTCAGATTCTTCAATAACTGTGCTTACTAAAGAATTTTGTGAAGCAGTAATTTTAAAAAAATTATTTAGGAATGAATATTTCACACTCTGCATCACTAGTTACAATCTTACAGCAGAACTTGGGAAATGCATTACCTAGTTCTCCATTCCACATGAAACTCACTGGGTTGCCACCGGCCAGCTAGTTTCTCATAGTCTAGCCCAGTGGTTCTTAACCTTGGGTTACTCAGGTGTTTTTGAACTGCAACTCCCAGAAGCCCCAGCCAGCCACTGATGCCCTGGATTTGCCATGCCACTTACTATATTTGGAACAGTTCTTTGAGATACATTGGCAGAGGTAAACAGAGCTTTTACACCAGAGTCATTGTTATTGTACTGATCTTGGATTCATTTTGTAAAAAGCAATAATAGTTCTGCTGATTTCTTGATGAAGTTGTCTTATTCCGCTTTGTGCTCTGCAGTGGTGGTAATTGGGCTAGTGAACCAATCAAATGTGCCATTGATAGAGAGATTGCTTTAACCAGAACCATGAATTTCCAGGAAGTTCAATCTGTTCTAGCAGGAACTAAGCTCTCAAGCATAATATTGTGTGTGTGTGTGGGGGGGAATAACCTCCTGGAAGGGACTTGCCCTAGGAAGATAAGTTATATACATTTAAATTATTTTTTCAATACTTAAAGAACCCTCTGTTCCCATTGTAGCAGGAAATCGTGCATGCAGAGCGTGTCTTGCTTTATCCAGAATTAGTGTGACAGGCCCATGGAAGGCAACACCTAAGCATATGAGAACATTTTCTCATGCTGTGGTTTTGCACTGTTTCTGTGCCCCATCATGTATTTGTGGTCTTTTTCTCCCAGATTGTGAATTAAGCAACATAAATAATTCACTGAAGAGTAATTAATAGATATTCAAAGATGTAAATGTTCAGGGATATTTGTCAGAAATTAGTATGCTGCTTAAAAGGTCTTGTTTAGGGTGAATTTTATTTTCCTGTTTTTATATTGTTGTTTGGCAAAGTGGGAGGATCTTTCGTTTCTATACATTTTACAGACATCAAACTTGTAAATCCCTCTAAAGGGAAGGATAATTTTGCACTGCTTGGGTCAAAATAATACTTTCACTCCCACCTGCCACTGCTGTCTTTAAAACTTGCCTACACTGGGTGAACTGAGGACATTTCAGCCTGAACTGTAAAAGCTGGATGTTGTTACAAAACCACACAGTGCAAAGCCTTTTGCAGTCACTGGGGTGTTTTGGGGAGGGGGCATTGGAGAGAAGCCAGAGGTAGACATTTGAGAGTATTATTGTGTGAACCGGATAATTAATGCAGTGGGAAGGAAAACCTGGTTTAATGTGTTTTAAAAGTTACTGCTTTTGTTGGCTATTCAAGATAAAACTCTTAATTATACAGTATCCAGTGGTGTATGGTTTACTTCCATAAGCCACACTCCTGCAATCACAAAGGCCTCGTAAAATGAAACGTTAGCTCGTCAACTCTGGTCTGGTGTAATCAAACAGAATTAATTTTAATGGAACTAAACCCAGCAGGGGAACATGCCCTTTACGTCGGTCAATAGCTTTTAAGGTTGCAAAGTATCAGTTGGCAAGATAACTGTTTTCTTAAATGTGTTCAGGTTATCCTGCATCACATACAAACTCATAGCATTTGAATATGCTATTGGGAGAAAGGATTGAGATATGCCTTCACATAACCAACATTTTATAAATATTTGACAAGTTTGCATCTCTTTACATGCAGCAATCATTTTAAAAAAACATTCTACTTTCTGAAAATTGATTTCTGCATTTCCACCACATGCTTTCTTTGCATCTTTCTACACTACCCGGTCTTGCGTTCAGTGAATATAATTCACCCACTAGGTTTTTAATACAACACAGAGCAAGTGGGGAAGGCTGTTGTTTTTCAGGCAGCTGAACACAGATTGTGGTGCAGATGTGTCCCTATGAAAGGGACTTCCTGCCACATCTGGTAGAGAGTATGATCTGTGGACTCATCTGGCTCCTGACTGGTGTGGGGTGTGTGTGTGTGTGCTGCATTGAGTGCATTGACTAGAGGTGGGAGAAGCCAGATCCATTGTGTCTTGTTTGATACAGAAATGTACAGTGGTGCCCCGCTTAACGATTACCCCGCTTGACGACAAATCTGCTTCACCACAATGCTTCAAAGGGCGATTTTCGTTTGATGATGATCGGTTCCTTGCTTTGGGAACTGATTCTTTGCATTACGACGATCTAAAAACAGCTGATCGTTGGGTTTCAAAATGGCCTCCCGCTGTGCAAAATGGCTCCCTGCTGTGTTCAGGACGGATTTTTCGCTGCACAGGCATCGAAAAATGGGCACCCTATGGAGGATCTTCGCTGGACGCTGAGGTATTTCGCCCATTGGAACACATTCAACCGGTTTTCAATGCATTTCAATGGGCTTTTTTATTTCACTTGACGAGGATTTCGCTCTGCTGCGATTTCGCTGGAACGGATTATCTTCGTCAAGCGAGGCACCACTGTATATAATAATTGTCATGTTTGGTTGTGCTTGGGGACATGAATGTACAAATAAGATGGATGCTTACAGTCTAAGGGCAATTCTTCCATTGTGGGCAAGAGAGGTGTGGCTTTACTGCTCCATGGCTTCATCTCTTGCCATTCTGGAGTTAGAAAATTGAGGTCTTTGGAGATATCAGTGACATAGTTTGTTTTCACACTAATGCGACTGATGTAGGTATACAACCAACAACATTCCTGTTATCTGGAACAAGTGGGCAATCTCTTTATGTCTGGATACTCACACATCCATCACTGAACCTTGGAGGTCCACACCCTTCCTACAACCACCTGAAAATGTTTTAGCTACTTTATTTTAAAAAAAAACTTTTAAAAGCCCCTTTGTGCCCGGTAGTGACCTTCTAACCTCCCTTTTCTGGAGGTGGTGGACTCTCAAAACATGGCAGAATTGCTCACCGCTCCCCCAAAGGAACAAGAGGCCTTCTTTTTTTCCCAGCAATTATTTTCCAGAAAGCTGAATACAGAGATGCAGGGGACAAAGATTGAGAAAGGGGTGTTTCTAAAGTTATCTATTTCAGTACAGTGGCATTTTGATGCACATTTCGACTATGTTCTGAAATTAGCCTTTTGATAAAAGAGAGACGCTATTACTCAGATTTGATGACGTGGGTTTTCCAGTTAGTGAATAAGTTCTACATTTATAAAGGAAGAGAAATATTTTAAGGTTCTGTGGTGAATATATACAGAAGTAATGCTTGTCTGTTAGGAAATATACGAGTCTCTGTGTGGAAGGCAAAGGACTTGAAAGGGAAAATATGTTGCAATATTTGAGCAGACGCTACAACCTTTTGGTTTTGCTTCTGAATTGGCACATTTTGTGTGGCTTTTTTCAAAACCTCTCTCAATGAATATACTGTGAAACCTCCCTCTCGTGGGTTGAATCACATTAGGAGGAGATCGCTTTCTAGCTATAGTTTCCAATACGACACAATGTAAGCCCTGTGTCTTAGAAATGATGGCAGTTTTTCCACAAAGACGCTCCTATTCTGTCATTTGGTGCGAACACAAGATTATTTTGTCGAACTTTGCTAAGTCCATGCAGCTATTCAGCTGCCCTCTGGCTGGTGTCCTGAGATATTGAAATACAGCAACTTGCCATCCCAACTGTTCTGTGAAGTTAAAGGTTTAACCCTGTCTCCATTGTGTTCATAAAGTGGATTGGTTATAATAATATAAAAGTTACCTCTAAAAGATTACGCTCCTGGATCATCTCTCTCTCTCTTTGGGGCGGGGAGGGGGAGAGGCGAGAACAATATGGATGTAGTTTGGGAAGAGGATGCTACAGCTCTAGCCTTTGGGGTTTCAATATTAGAACCAAGCTTTCAAATACCGTATTTTTCGCACCATAAGACACACTTTTCCCCCACAAAACAGGGGGATGGAAAGTCTGTGCGTCTTATGGAGCAAAGAAAACAGATTATATTTTCCTATTTTCTTCTCCTAAAAATTGGTGCGTCTTATGGAAAGGTGCGTCTTATGGAGCGAAAAATACGGTATGAAGCTGCTCCAGGCTGGTTTTGGGATAATAAGGAGTGAGTTGCCCAGTCTGTTTGCCAGCAACATTTGTGAATGTAGAGAGGCACTTTGAATTCTAAGGACAAAGGTCAATGTAATACGTCAAATGGTAATTAAAATTAATGCTGGGAAACATGCTTCTGTACAAGCTGCTGCTCTTATTTTAATGGACACCTATATTTATGCTTAATTTCTCCCATATTAAGTTATATGGAAAGGAATCCTACCTACTGAAAATGGGGGAGCATAAGTGCCTTAACCATATTAATTTTTCCTTTTCTTCCTCACCCCCACTGAAGTTGGTGGGCTTGCAGTTTGAGTATTTTTTTTAAGGTATTGCTCCACCACTCTCACTGTATCCAGTGCAAACATAATATTGTCTGACTGCTAGTGATTTTGCTACAGAAGAGTATACATGGACCACTCACTGGTCTTTCCAGCATGTTTCTGCTACACACACACAGCTGAGGAGAGGAGATGCAAACTTGCATAAAATATAAAATAATATAATTTTCTTTGCAGTTTGATTCTCATTAATTGTCAAAGAGACAATCCAGGCTACGCACACCACATAGATGCTAAAGGGAATGAAGTGAGGGCATAGTAACAATAAAGGTTATTTTTAAAAGAAATTCATTCCAATTAGAGTTCCAAGGGGGGAAGTTAGGTATTATGATTTTAAAAGTTCACGCTATGCTTTCTTATGTTCCAGAACTCATTAAAACGGTTGCTTTTTTAGTTATTATTATTTTTTAATCTTGATGTCACAAACCACTAGCTTGTGGTAGAAATCATAGTTGTTGCTTCAACACTTAAAGTATAACATGAGGTACAGAACAAGCCAGTACTTGAATCATGTAATATTTGCCCACCATTTAGAGAAACCACATTCCTGTAACTGAAAAGGAAGAATCATAGTCCAAAAAAGACGTGGATCATCTCTTGTTATATTACAGTGCAAATATAAGGTAGTTATGCCTCCACTTCTGGAGGGGAAGAGTTACAAGTCTTGTCATTTGTAACAAGGTATTTACAAGCTTGCTACTTGTGCACTGCTGATGAATCTGCTGCTTGCTTTCCCCTGCACTTGGCCAAACTGGTAGGCATCACTAACGTTTCTGTATCTTCTTTCTCTTTTTATAGAAAATAATGACAAAAGAGTGCCAAGATTCTTGATCAGAAAAGTGGAATTTGAGATAAAGGAACTAACAAGGCCCATGTTTTCGCCTGATCAAGAAAATCATCCATCAAAAGTACTAGTGAAATATGGGGAATTGATTGTATTGGGGTAAGTGACTTGTGTCAAAATGAGAACCTGTAAGACTACAGTTCATTCTGCAGGCGAAAGTTGTTTTAGTGGCCCTGCCCTTTGCTCTACTATGTGGCTATTTGGAGTGCACTCTTGAACCATAAAGATGATTTCCATTTCAAGGCTTGTTTTTTTCCATCCAGCTTTCAGCAGCAAGAGGATGTTAGTTAAGGCATGCCATTGTGTCATGCTGTTAATGACCTTGGACATAATCCAGCCAGAATGAACTTCTGTAAAGTTCCATTTGTATCAGCAGAAGTTTATCACTGCAATCGATGAAGCTCAACTTTTGGCTCTTTTGAATGCTTAAAATAATTCTGTTCTCAGTAATTTCTGTTGGTTTCTGTATATGTGTGTGTGTGTGCGACAAGGCCTGTGTGAGACAAAGTTTAGGAACATGTGAGTAGGAGCAGTTGTTTCTGTATATAACTTAAAATTCATTTGTTCAGTAAATACTGCAGAAAGGTTTCAAGTAAGGTTTCATATAGTTGAGGATCTGTTCTGATAATAACAATTTATAATCAATGGATTTCCCCCCCAATTCTACCAATGGAAGCAAATGGAAAAATTTTGCTGCAATCTTTAGTTTGTGGAGTCTGACCATGAGTTCTAGTGGTCCAGTTCTTATTTGATTGTTTCACATATGGTCTATAATTAGGCAATGATTTTGAAAACGATGGCAGTGTATGTGTAGCTTCAGAACCATGTACAGTCTTCAGAGGGCACTTTGTAATCTGGTACTTCTTATATTTCCCCGTGTTGGATTTTGTTGTTCCATAGAAATAGGAATGAGTGATGTTTTTAACTTTCCCTTCTCCTGCTACATCTCTTTTCTTGTTGCCTTCGTAGTTCTTCAGGTCTTTCAAGTTGTATGTGGTTTAAAGAGGTATCCTCTTCATATAGCCATGGTGCTCTCAATACGTCACTGTAAGATCTTTAGTTCCCCGGCTTTATGATAATACATCCAAATAACTCCAGAGCTCTCCCTCCCAAAATAACTTATATAATTCTTCTCATACTATTTTGCCACAGGTACAATGGCTCTCTGCCAAATGGAGATAGAGGAAGAAGAAAAAGCCGGTTTGCTTTATTTAAAAGGCCCAAAGCAAATGGGGTGAAACCTAGCACTGTGCATATAGCCTGTACACCTCAGGCAGCCAAGGTAAGTTTGATTTCATGAGCCAAAGGCCTGACCTCATTTCATTAAATACCTGTTAAAAGCAAATTTTAATAATGAATATGGTGAATTATTCCACAAGAAGGCAGGCTATTCTGAAAGCTTAGCCTTGCCTTGTGGAGATACAGTTTTATTTATTTATTTGAAATTATTCTTAGCTGCCCTTAAGAGTATAGCCACCCCAGGACTATTTACAAATCTACTTGTGTCCTGCCTATTATTTGCTGAGCTAAGTGTGGTTTATATGTGCGCAGTTTACTTAACTTTAGGAATGTGCTATTTGGAGTTTTTGGACTCCCAATTCCCAGAATTCTCCAAGAATTTCACAGGCTGAATTCTGGGAGTCTAGACACCTACATTTTGCTCTAACTGGATCAAGGCCTTTTCTCAAAAGTTGCATGGCTGGAATCCATCATAATTTCTGTTGTAAATTTGCAACAAAAGAAACTATTGTAGTGCTTTCTGGGAGTCTTAGTTCTTTCTGGGGAGCCCTATCTAAGGCCAAAAGGAAAGGAAGCAACATAGAAGCTTCCTTTTTAATGTCTATTTACAACAGGAAGTACCCAGACCTAGGCCATGTAGGAAAAGGTTCTGATCCAGTTGAGTGAAATGTGGCTGTGGTCCAGAGCCTATAACTCCCAGAATTTTGCCTTGGGAAATTCTTGGAGAATTATAGGACTTGAAGTCTAAATAATCTGAATACACATTCGTACTTCACATTATCTTTGTAACAGTTCTATCAGGTGTTTGAAAGAGTGGCCAGCCTTTAGACCTACATGACTGGCTGAAAATGGATTTGAACTCCATCCCAAATTGAGTACTCTAAATCAGTGGTTCTTAACCTTTGTTACTCGGATGTTTTTGAACTGCAACTCCCAGAAACCCCAGCCAGCACAGTTGGTGGTGAAGGCTTCTGGGAGTTGCAGTCCAAAACTCCTGAGTAACCCAAGGTTAAGAACCAGTGCTCTAAATGCTACAGAACATTTGCTGTAGAATTCTGAAGAACGCGTATTTGCTTCAGGTGCATTTCTATTTACTAATACTCTTTTAACATTCAGTATAGCTGGTTATGTAATGGGTGCAGTATCGATTAAATCGTGTGACATTTCCCCATATTTGGAGAGCTCACCATTGCTGGGGAATCAGGTCTTGATTAAACTGGTAGTGAGGCTGGGATAAAGCAGTACTTGCAGGTAACCGTAAGTTGGCTTTTGCTCTAGATAAGTTGCATTATTATGACATAAAATATGAGGAGGGTTGTAGCAGAACTTGGAACATTGTATAGTGAAAAGCACAGTGCTGAGGCAAAGGAAGGAAACAAATAAAGCTAACATATAGACTGAAGATTGGAGATTAAGAGGAGAAGCAGGCTGCCAACCATCTAGCTTGGAAAGTGAGAGAAGACCAGTACAGACCTGAAGCAGACAAGCATTGAAAGTGAAAATGGAAGAGAAGAAAAAGTCTGAATGTATCAATTGGGAGAGGATAATGAGGAATAATTAAGATTTTGACATAGGTTGCTGCCTAATTTATGGATGAATCCCTTGTCATGACAGTAGCTGATACCTGAGCAAAGAGATCTGTTTTGATGATAATGTCTGGTCAAGTCATCAAATGAAGAGACCACTTAGGGGAGATTTTACAAATGATTGTTATTTGTGTTCATCATTTGTATAATTGTATAATACA